>NC_140208.1:5951522-6551522 GCF_965226575.1 Pagrus pagrus | reverse complement strand
ACTGGAAACATGCTGGTTAGGTTTATCGGCGACCCTGAACTGCCCGTTTGGTGTGAACTTGACTTGACTTTGGGTGGCGCCCAGTCAAACACTGAAGTGCAGATTTGTGTTTCCATTACCAGTTGAAACCCACTGCCACCCCCATCCCTCCCTCAAACAAGCGTGTTGTGAGAGTCAGGTCTCGTCTGCGCAGGAGACCAGAGAGAAAGGTTCTTAGGTTCTCCTGCATCCCTGTACTTTCAGATATCTGCTGTATTTTACTGTTTCATCATGTTGCCTTTCAGCTGTAGGCCACAGGAGTCTTGAGCTGTCGCAAGCTGTAGTCACCCATTTAGCTATCGCTGTTGAAAGTTTGTCGCAAGTAGAGTTGGCCAGGCGTCTCTGTTGCAAACTATCTGTGTAAGAGGAACTTGCATTAACATGTTATTATCTTGATTTTGATAGCCCTAAAGTAAAGTTAAACTACATTTAAAATGCAAGTTCAGCTTTTAAGTTTTAGCCACAAAATGTCACCAAAAGACTCTGTGGTTATGTGTGGCCCCTCAGCAAAGGCTGTGTGCTTTCTGAAAAGTGGTCCCGGGGACTTGACTCGATCAGTTTGACACCTACGTGGCCTCATCCACAAGCGATCGTATGACCTCAAAAGAAGTCAAGGAAAGGTTGTGAACTGGTTCTGATACCAGCTACACCCATGTGTTTTTGCATGTTTGCCCGCTTGTTGAACCTAAAGCTTGATGCTGTGAGCATGTTCTGTGCATTTCTTTGATTTTTGTGTCCTCTTTTTAGGACATATATTAGATTTGCCAAAAGAAATGTGATGAGTGAAACAAAATGTGATACTGAATTTGAAAACATAGATTTACAGATTATAATGATTACAGCACCAGATACATGCAGTATGGCTGCTGTGATGCTGATAAACATCTGTTGACTGTAAGCAAAACTTTGCAGACCAGGATGAAACTTTTTCTTGATTTATACTGATACAAAAGACTGATCATAAGTAACCTACATTCAAAGAGATATGAGAGCACCACAAAAGCATCAGAGTCACATCCTTCAGTGACTCCTGTTGATGCAAACACAGAGGTATGGCACGGTCAGCAAAAAAAAAAAAAGAGGTTTCATTGCTGGGGTATTAAAGGGTTAGGAAGAGTGCCAGCTGCTCACATCTCTACAACAGACACAAGAGGAGCACTTAGGACATGCTTAACATCTCAAACTGCTCAGGTAAGGTCATTTAAGAAAATCTGGACAGTTTTAAAAAATAAATTAAGTCTTAAAGAATGTGTCTTTTAGATTGGCATATAAAAAGTATGATACAGAGTTAAATAAGTCTATAACTGTTTGAGCAAAAGGCATTTATATGAACAAGAATGTTATATTTTTATATTTTCTATAATGACAGAAGTTCAAAAAGTCAGGTGCTTATCAGTAAATACATTTATTAATACGCCTGAGCTCATAGAAGTTTCACATCCATAAGCATTTACGCACATTCAGTTAATTTATATAACATCACTCAGTTAAATTAAATGTGAAACTAGTTCTTTGTTTCTACAGATCAATCCAAAAGACTAAACTGTAATGTGGTTGTGGTCAATGGGAGCCCACATATGACTCATATTAATGTGATTTGTGTTATATTTACAAGATAATCTTTTTATCTCTCTCAGCACTGTGCCTGCAAATTCTCAAAATAATTTAAATCCAATTTAACTGCAAAGTAACAACTGTAAATTAATTGTACAACCTGGGATCTGCGGTTTGAATGTTAATAGAGAATTAATGATAAAACTGACACTCGACAGGGAATAAATCTCAAATTTTACACCATCATTTATCTGATTACTGTTCAAGAGAGAAAATTTACTTTACTTCAGTCTCCTCTGTTGAAAGTCGATGCGTGTTGAGGGAAATGATTTAAAACAAATTGTCATTTTGCAAAGCCACTACAATAAAAGGAGAAATGAGACTGGCCATACTGGCATGTGACACTGGTCATTTCAAAGCTGCTGATGGGTTCCCACATGCTGACACATGACAACAGCCAACAATTCAATGTCAACAAGAATAAACTGAAACAACCTAATAATTGTCTTACAGCTGCTTAGAAACTTTTAGTCAACAATGGCTGCTGCGTCACAATTTTAACATCAGATGTGGTAACATCATGCAACAGCACAAAAAAACAATATGCTTTGTGAGTCACCAGAGCAACGCTACATTTTTATTTGATTTGTTTATCATGATCAAGCAGGTAATTTGGAACCCTAGGTGGTGGAGGAAGGGTTTGTTAGCAGGGGTGTCGCTTTAAGGGACGGCGGGCAGTAAGGGTCAATATGTATAGGAAAAACATTAGAATTATGGATCTCCTCGGATATCTCCATTTGGTAGAGCGTGGACCCCATGTACAGAGGCTGGGTCATTTACTGCATGTCATCCCCCCTCTCTCCCATCCGATTTGCTGTCATCTCTCTAATCTTTCCTGTCAAACCAAGCCATGAAAGGCAAAAAAGAAACTAATAGAAAAAAAAACACCTAAATAGAATTATTTGTAATTTTTTCACACATTTGAAAATATAAAAGTTGTAAAAATAGATCTGATAATTTGTCTTGAGAAATTGACAATCCATCATCAATAATAATCAACAATAATGACAATAGATTGTGTATCATAGTTGTAACTTAAATATTTTGTGTGCATTAAATGAGAGAAGAAATGTAAAATTTTGATAATAAAGCTTTTAATAGTATAAAGTATAATAGACTTGGTTTATCAGCTTGAGTGGAGACGGGAGCATGTGAACGTATGCAGTGTCTCCGTATTCAGGTACAGAAAATAACACTAGAATGAACAATAGTTTTACAAAAAGACCGACTATAATAACAACCCATCAATACTGAATTTTGAGTCCATCAAAGTATTGCGAATGCCAAATATTTTGTACTTTTGCATTTAGGACACATATGATTGAGAAGAGATATCTGGAAAGCATCAAATGCAGAATGACAAGACTGATGAGTCAGAGCTGGAGTAGGAGTGCAACCAGCAGATTACAACATACTGTCATCTGCATAGTAATGAGTTTTAAAATACGTAGGAGTAACGCTATTATTATGTAAAAATAAGTGGATCAAGAATTGAGCCTTGTGGCACTCATATCGATTTACAGTAAACTCTAAACCGTTGTCTTTAAGCTTTTGGACTGCATTTTGCTGAGGAGGTTTTTGTAAACCATGGTATCGGATGCAAAATTCAGGTCAATGAGATGAGTGTTGCCATATTTCTTTATTTTTTTAGGGCATAGTATTATAAAGTATACTACATAAACTGCAGCCGCCACACAGAGGGGAAAACCCGACCACTGAATCATATACGAGCCGAGAAAGGTGCGATGTTATGTAGTACGATTTCAGGAGTTTTTGTTATATTATCCCTCAAAATTGAACTATAAAAATAGTGCCCTGTTTTAACCCCTCATGTACGTGATGGGGCTTAATAGTGATGCACTTTATAATCGTAATATAATAAAAACAGTTTGGCAGTTTGGGTTGCAGCTCGTCAGAAGGCAAAACCCTGCCATGACTCAAATTAATACTGTCTGGAGGAGACATTTCCTTGTTCTTCAACTGCCTGATCAATATACCAACAAATATTCTATGTTTGTGCTTAAATTTGTACATTTTTCCTCCTTTCAACTTTTGGGACAAAGTGTGTCAAGTTACAAAACATAATTTGTCTTAAACATAACCCGGAAAACATCCGTTTGGGCAGAGTCGACATTTAACTGCAAAATTAATTATTTCCTCGTTCTTTTTTGAGTTGAAAATTACAATTTAAAAAATCACATATAGTTTCTCACCTCACTGTTTGTCAGGAGCACCTGTTTCCAAACTATGAAGTTCACAGCTTTAGGGAACCAATCTTTTAAAGTAATTTCTGACTAAAAGAAATGTCAAATAAATCCCAATCTCTGACACTCAGCACTGTTCTGCTCACAAGACAAATGTCTCTCTGTTTACTGTTGTTCCGCTTACCTTTAAGTGAAACTCCTTAATGTCTGTCTCCACCATCAAATAAAGAAGTTAAAACAAAAGATATTTAGAGAAAAGGGCATAATTTAATATTGCGAGTAGACTGAGCAGTTAACAGCCACACAGTGAAAGATGTAATGATAAAAGGTGATTGTGGAAACTGCCTATAAAGGCTGTTAGCACGCGACACTGACTGATCTCTAGACCTTGAAGCTACCCACGATTTCCCCTGTGCCAACGACCTGCTGCCAATCTCACGCAACCTAGTGCAAAATGACTGAAATATCACAGCGGCTTACTCAAAATGAGGAACTGAGCTGCTGTCTCTCACTTTCAACCTGTGTGGAGGAGTCGGTGTTTCCTGATATCATGACACCAAGTACAGTATTCTGCTCAACAATCAACCCAGGTTGGCATCTTTACCATACATGTTTTTAGAAACAATCATTAGTTGTCACGCAAGTTGTGGCCCAGAATGAGTCATAATAATCATCACAGGCGTGTGAAACAGGAGGCTTTTATTGTGTAGTCTTATCTGATTTTAGTTGTAAAAGAGTTAAAGGAGTCCTTTTGAACTAGTTTAGTTTGAGTTTCAGTCTTCAATCCCATATTTCACTCTGGATTACATGAACACTTTTTAAAATAAAGTAGTAAAATTTACTAAAGACTAATCCAACAGTTTTCACAGGTTGCAAAAGTCCATACATTATTTCCGCCAGGAGAAGTACAGATAATTGTTTAAAAAAAGTACTGATTCAACTTCTTTACTGAAGTAAAAGTAATAAATTACAGGCTCTGAAATGTACTCAAAATATAAAAGTGAAAAGTATCCCTCTGAAGGACATTTCTATCGGCCATTTCTGTGCAAAGCTAACTGAAGCTCATGTAATATTAATATAACTTAAAGACTATTAAGCTTAAAGGTAACATTCGTAGGATTTGTCCCAGCTGTTCTTAAACACACCACACCACAAAGATAGTTGATTGTTGAGTCTCATTCCCAGGATGTCAAATACCAATATTTTGGGTTGGTAATGCATAGAAAAATAGATACTCAATTAAAGTACAGAAACCTGAAAAATGTACTTAAGTGCAGTAACAGTATTTGTACTTCATTACTTCCCATTTCTACTCAAGGCTGATAAAAGGACCTTCAGGTGTAATTTGCTTATTAATTTTTATGAAATTAAATGTTTTTCATTTTATTCCATTTCCTGTAGACTTTATCTAACCAGATTAGTCCAACGGAAATCAATGATCTTTACCAGAGAGACCTGCCTAAGAATGGCAGCAACACAAAGTTTCAACAGTAAATTATAGAAAAAACACCAAAATAACCAGATAAAACGTTTGCACACAGACAAACTGGACTCAATTCTTAAGTTTAAGATCAGTTTCTATATTGTTCCATGCAGTCAGTGTAGAAAACCTGAAAATGAATCTCAGAAGCCCTGTGACACAAGCCATCCAGCATGTGAAGAAGAGAGGGAGAGGCAACACATCTGCATAATCAATACCAGCAGTATCCTAATAATAGCGACCATTTCTGGAAACGGTTTCCTTGGACAATGCCGATCTTACTGTTTTTAAAGTGGTAAAGAAGAGTTTTGTTTGAATTAGTGTCATACAATTTGTCTCATTTTTTGAAGAGTGTGGTATCTGAAAGGCCACGTTAACATCTTTCAAACATCCTTATTTGATAAGAAAAAGATGTGAATCTAGTCGTCTTGTTAGTTTATCTGTGCTACAAGTGTCGCAACACAGCGGCTTATCACCCCTCGTATGGTTCTGGTAAAAGCTTATCTTCATAGATTTTATCACTGCCTTCGCTCATGCACTGGCATTTATTGATGCAGGCGAGCTCCTCTTGAAAAAACAGAATTTTTTTACATTGACTCAGAAGTTACAGAGAAAGGGATGCATTTTAGTCACAGGAGAGTTTTTTAAAAATGTTTTAATAAGGTTTGAATGACTCACTAGTCTTTATTTTTCCCCACCAGCAATGGCTATGAGCAGCCATGACAGCGGAATTGGCTTTGCTGATTACGATTCTTCGGTCTACGACTATAACTACTCTTTTTGGAATACCAGTAACACCACAGACGATGGCTATGGTGACTGGTGTGAAGCTGGTGAGCAGGAGTTCACCATCAAAACCTTCCAGACTTGTGTTTTCTGCTTCATCTTCCTGCTCGGCGTGGTGGGAAACTGCCTGGTGATCGCCACCTTTGTTCTCTACGGTTGGGTCCGCCTTCGCTCCATGACTGACGTCTTCCTCTTCCACCTGGCACTGGCTGACCTCCTCCTACTCCTTACGCTCCCGGTACAGGCCGTTGAAACTCACCTGGGGTGGATCTTCCCGCTTCCACTTTGCAAGGTCACACGTGCATGCTACGCTATCAACACATACAGCGGGCTCCTGCTGCTGGCCTGCATCAGTGTCGACCGCTACCTGGTGGTGGCACAAGCTCAAGAGATGCTCAGGCTGCGCAGTCGAATATTCACAGGCGGGACGGTCGCTGCTCTGGGTGTTTGGCTCATTGCGGTGCTGCTCAGCCTGCCTGAAATCCTCTTCTCTGGTGTGTCAGGCTCTGGCAGTGAAGCATACTGCGGAATGAAGTATAGTGGAAAAGTCAAAATGGCCACCAACGGAGCCATTATTGGCGTTTTCTGCCTGTCCTTCCTCGTCATGGTTACATGCTACTCTTTGATCGCTCGAGTGCTGTCAGAAGGGCAAGCTCATCGGCGGGGGAAGCAGTGGCATCGTCAGCGTACCCTGAAGCTGATGGTATCGCTGGTGCTGGTCTTCGTCGTGTTCCAGCTGCCGTACACTGTGGTGCTGTCACGTAAAATGGCCGGACAGTTCTGCGGTCTTCTGCTGGAGTATATCACCTGCACGCTGGCATACACCCGCTGTTGCCTCAACCCTATCCTGTACGCCTTGGTAGGCGTGCGCTTCCGCAATGATGTATTGAAGCTAGTCCGTGAGTCAAGCTGCCCGTGTGGGCTCCTGCTGGTGCCACAGTCAGTCAGCTCCATCTCCCCGTCCTCACCTGCTGTCACAGTGCTCTCAGCATGCTCTCCAACATCCCATGAACGTAGTTACTTTGGCAGCGAGACAGTTTCTCCCAACAAATTTCCGTTTCCAGTTAACAATTCAAAGATTCTTCAGAGTGGACTATAAACATGCCGCATACTATGCATTGTTTGCATTAAGTACACATAATGTGCATTTACAGAAACATGACAAGGAGTTGCAAAAATATGCATAAAATCAACAGGGCTGGGAATCATTTGAAATGTATCAATACCGGTGTCAATACTTCCACTGTATGTAACCTAATGATACATACTTAGATAGGCCTGTCTTCCTGCTTGTAAATATGTCTATATGTCATACATTCTAGCTTTTTTCCTATTGATTTTCATGACAATATCTTTTTTATGTGATGTGTCTATATTATTTTAAACATATTGGTCTTTGTTTGATATTATTTTTATTTATATTATTTGATAAAATATAAACTTATCCAAAAGTTAAGATTCAGTCATTATCTACTTTCATAGTCCACAAAACATTTCTGGAGCTTCACAGCAAAACAGTATTGCAGCATTCTCCTAAACAACTGAAATAGCCTGGGAGAAAATCAACAAAAAAACAAAATAAAATGCCTCCATACAGCTCATCTGGTGTAATCCAAGTCTTCAGAAAGCCACAAGATCCCAAACTGATTTTAAAAGACATCATTTACACCTTCAGACAGGGTTTCCCCTGATGGTTTAAGCTTCCTAGCTACAGTGAGACCTCTGGAGACTTGTTTTTTGGTTGTTTTTTATAACAAGTCCCCATCTATTTCAGTTGTTTAGGAGAGTACTGCAGCGCTGTTTTGCTGTAGTTACTTATTCTCCATCTGATCATTGGATTTAGCTACTTCCTATTTATGTGGGATATCAAGTCAAATCACCAAAATGTACAATAGATGGTTTTGATTAAAAATGTGAATTCATCTTTAAAAAAGCGAATTTAGCTTTAAACAAAGTTAGCTTATTTTCACCAGCTCACCAGCTAGCTTTAAATAGATGTGTAGCTGCCTTTCTTCAGCTGTCGATGAGGAAATTATTTCTATAGTGTTGTTTTAAAAAACTTTATTTTTATGTCAAAAGATTTTGCCTTTAGCTCAGTTTTGAGTGTAGCTCCTCTGTTTTGAATTTTGCAGTATTGTTCTCATTAAATGCCTTGTAATCAATATGTTTATGTTCATTCTTTGCTTAAAACGTTGGTGATACAATATAGTCATCAGAGCTGTCATGAGTTTTAAATCCTTGTTGTTGTTGTTGACATGTTTCATGTGTGACTCAAAATGTCTCGAGGTCTGACACCCAGCCCTCGTCACTGTCATACAGCATTATGACCTAAATAGTCACAAACCTGACTTCCCCTTTCTAACTAAATAGTTTGTATGGATTGTTTGTATCATCTTTGGATTAAAATGATTTAAGTGTGAATTTTATGCATCACAAATTAGCATACAAGCGTTTTCATTATTACTACTGCCGGTGTTGCTGATGTTATTATTATACATGTTTTACATAATGAGACTTGTTGAATTTGTCTTTATTAAAGGTTTCCTGTACTATCAAAGACTGTTAGATATACATTGTTTGTCTCGATGTATAGTTTTTTTCTGCTCACTTGTTTGTACTCTATGATTAAACTTTGGTGCATTTAATAACTTAAAGACTCATCTGTCGACCCACCACTTACCATCAATATTAATAATACACGAGATACAAAACAAATAGAGATCTCTTCTGATGATTTTTCTTACTGTATGACTCGTGACATTTTAACTCTTATTCACCAAAATGCTTTCATATATTCCCCTGCTACTGCACATACACACCATGCAATCATCAGAGTAGTTGCACACAGAAAGCTTGAACCCAAATCATGCTCGTCTTAATTTGATGAAAGCTTCTCTTTTCTCATGTACATCCTTGTGTTGTATCTAACATAAGTTGTGACTCATGAGGTTTCATGTGTGAGTCTCACATCTATGTGTGTCACCACATACTGTTTGTATTGTAAATGCGTATGTTTTGCAGAAAGAGGCCCGGTGCTTTTAGTGCCCAGCTGCTGAGATGTCTCTCTAACATGTCTGTGCTGCAGTCAAGAGGCCACTCTGCTCTGGTGGCTCTTAGATGATGTAGATATGATATGATGAATAGATGTATTGAGTGAGTTAGGAGAAAATGAATTCCCCTTTTGTTAGTATGAAAATCAGTTTGTAAACCAACACTTAATTTTTTCTTAATGATCATAATATACAAAAAAAACAAACATATTTTTAAAGGGTTTTGCAAACAGTGCTCTCATTTTGTCTATTTCATGTCCAGTTTTTAAAGACAATGTATGAGGTTGGGGTGTGAGGTGAGTGCAGGGCTCTCCTGATGTGAGGTGATCTTTTGACCACTAGATGTCAGCCTGATGCAGAGGCACCGTCTGTATTTAAAACATGACATTATTCTATCAAGTTGACAGAAACACGCACATCATTAATGTTATCCTGATTATACAATACGTTTTAATGTATAATATTTGTTGCAGAGAGACGATACCACATATACAGCACCAACACACTCACTTCCATACTGGCATGTAGCATTGTAAATCAGCACCATCACTCATTTGTTCAGAGATTCAAATGAAAAAAATGATGGCTGCAGCAATTAACCATCAGAAATGTCAAATTCTCTGATTACAGCTTCTTAAATGTGAATATTTTCTGGTTTCTTTCCTCCTCTAGGACAGTAAACTGAATATGTTTGGGTTGTAGGAAAAACAAGATATTTCAGGACGTCATTTTGGGCTTTGGGAAACAATGATCCACATTTTTCAACATTCTCTGACATTTATAGACTGAACAATAATCAATTAGTTGAGAAAATAATCATTTATTGCAGTCCTAAAAAGCGAGTATGATTACTTGTTGTAAGGATAAGCACACCTTCTAGAAAGGGTTGTAACTGATGATTATGAGTCCCCTTCTGTTAAGAAAATAAACATTACAGTATGACCACTAGTTACAAGACAATTCATAATCACACTATACAACATCAGCAACGACAACACTGACATTTCAAAACTTAAAAAAAACTATAACAATAAGATACGAAATATGATTAATCAATTATCAAATCAGTTAGTGTTCCATTCAGTGACTAATTGATCCATTAACAAACAGTTTTAGCTTTTCTTCTCACATTTTAGTTTTTGCAGTCAGGGTTTATGAATTCCATGACGGTGTCACACAACATAACGGCCTCTAACAAAGGTTGAAATACGGCTAGGTCATATGGCCTTTAAATTATATTAGTCTTTTTAGACTATATCGCGTTTCACGACATATAACTTCTATATTTTATAGAATTTTCCTCAAAAGCACTTCATAAATGTCAGAATCAAATATCACAATATTTTTGGTCTAAATGCCTCTATATCCATGTTGCGGCAATATTGTATTGATGACTAATGGTACTTGACATAATGAGAGTATAAGAACAAGTAGAAGAGTCTGGTGAGTTCAGAATATGACTTCAGTTTACGACAACATTTATGTCATCTCACGATATAACAATATCCAAAATCTAAGACGATATATAGTCTTAGATCACCATAATAATACAGATTAGATGTTTTGATCTCTTTGTTGTTTTTTCTCGTCTTGTCGGAGTGTGTGGGAGTTTTAGAAAGTTCACTCTGAACCAGTTTAAAACAGGACACACCTCAACATACTCAGACAAAGGGACACTTCAGTGTACCTGTTACAAACATCAACATACAGGACTCCTCATCACACTCGTCTGATTTCTGCCTTACTGTAAACCCGGTGAACAAAGTTCCTCTGCTTCATTATGTCATTATTCCCTGTGTGCTGATGACCAGGTGTGGCCAGACACACACAGGTATCAGTGTGACGCTCATCATTTATTAACTGCCTCCACCTTCCAGCAACAGTCCAGTCACTCTGCTGCTTACTAACAGTCCCCCTCTGTGTGAAGAGTTACGTCATCGCTGCCACACAACTTATGATCCTGATTAGCGTGTGATCCTCTTTACAACTGCTGTTTGTGAGCACACGGGGTATTATAGAGTTTAGTGATGAAGCAACATGTTGGTATGAATGAGGCTTTGATCACAGAGAGATCCGGTTCTGTGAGCTGCCAACGTTTGCTACCTACAAAAACACCAACAGTCTGCCCCGACTGCAGCTTTACAGTTTACAGCTCCAACTTAATGCTATTCATAATTTATTTAAATGAAAACTGTCCTTAATGTGCCGAGCTAGAGGCTGATAATAATTCAATTTCAAGCATTGGCTTTCATGTAACCGAGAATCAGTTGGTTGCTTGTGTCAGTTTAGTTTTTATTATTTAAAAATGTGAAGTTAAGAAAGAAGAAGAAGTTAAGAATTATGTATTACAATACAAACATGAAACATTGTGAAGGCTGTTGACAGTCATGTAAACGTCCTCGTCTCAATGGATATATGCATCATACTGACAAAGACTAAACATAAAGACATTTCCTGTATCATTTTATTTTATTTCACTTAGTTTTGCAAGTACCACATATCCTTTCAGTTAACAAAATAAGAAGAATATAAAAGATAACAAACAGTAAACAACCGTACATGACAGCGCATGTTATAACATTTTATAACTTCTCATAACATGAATGATATCCGCTTTCTATTCAAGTGTCCCACTCACCTATGACAGAGTGACAGTGTGATGCACAAAACCAGGACCCTGAACCTAAAGCAGTTACATGATGAGAATCATGAGTTCTCCGAGTCATACGTTTCCTTTTCTGACTGTGACATGTCAGAATGTCTTCATGAAAATGCAGATTACTAAACAGCGTGATGATGTTTCAACGTTTTCAGCAAGTATGCAACAAAACAAAGGCCTGATTCTGTGTGTCAGAGCTGTGTGAGCTCAGACCCTGCAGAACATTGTTGATGTCATTCTTATATAGCCTTCAGTATGCACTCAGAGGCCACTTTATTAGGTACACCTGTCCAATCTAATGCAATATCCATAACCTCCATCTCTATAAAGCTTAAAATGTTCATTACTAGATAATTCAGCTTTCTGTCAGGAGGCAGGTTTGAAATGAATCAATTACATTAATTAATCTTATGAGTATAAAAGACATTTGAGTGAGTTTTGGTTTGATGGCAGAATATTTCCATTTATTTATACACACTACACTTTATCATGTAGTGTTATGGAATGACTTGAAGTATATTGCTTGGTATTTTCTGTGTAGTCTGTCACATGAAAACACCAGAAGCAACAATGTTTTACTCTCTTAATATTTCCTGAATTCTATCGTCTTTTTTAATCCTCTTTCTCTTTTTAATATGTTTTGGACAACAGTAGAGCACAGAGGAATATAAACACAGATAGTACATGTTTGTAGGATTAGTTCATTGTTGGTTTTGGTCTTTTCATCAGATTCGTTGACAAGAAAAATGCCAAAAATCATCATATTTAGCCTTTTAATTGAGTTTGCATTTGAACATACAACTCAGTTTGTGTCAGACGTTCAACACTGCAACTTTCTTTGGTTTAGTGTCTGAATGTGGCGTCCTGTACATGGAGGCATTAGGACCCAGAGAGCTGTGATCGCTCTGTGCTCTCCTGTGTTGGAGCTGGTGCCTGTGCTGCCTGTGCTGCCTGCCGTCTCTCTCTCTCTCTGTCCCTGTTTGGATTAGACTCTGGCTGCCTGCTGGATCTCTGCCTTCTCCTCCTTTCCTCTTTCTCCTCTGGACATGGAGATCAAAGGCCCGGAGACTCCCAGCATCCAACAGCAGATGGAGGGCTTCCACACACCAACTCAGACTCGCCACCCCAGAGCTCTGCAGCTTCTGGAGTAGTTTCTTCCAGAGTTTTTCTCTCACCTGAGCAGAGGGAAACTCAGAAGTGAAACCTCCTCTCGTTAATCTTCTTTTTCTGTCTTATTGCAGCCTGGTGGTGTGTGCAGAGCGACAGGCTCTGAACTCTATCTCCTCCCCTTTTCTCTTTCACTCGCTCAGCTGTCACTCTGTCTGTCACTCTCAGGATATCCCCTTCCCTCTTTCTAGGGTTTCATAATGCATCAGGATCTCGCTCAGAGGCACGGGTGGATTTCATCCCTCAGCTTTCTCCTGGTTTGAGGATATGGACGAGTCATGAGAGCTACTTCAGCATGAATCAACAGACTGGGGTCATGGAAACAACCAAAGGTCACGGGCCTCACAGAACATTAACTTCAAACAACTAGACACTAAACAGTTATTGACCTTTTTAGCTGCTTCTTTGGAGCAGTTGTTATTTGTATGTGTATTCTTGGATCTATCGGATAACCACCGATGGGAAATGCAGCAGGAAGCGTGGAGGCACCCCCGGGGAAGGAGGGGAAGGCGGCGTCGGCCCCCCCGGGCTCCACGGGCCAAACCAAGGGAATCAAACTCCCGATGCCACCTGAAGAAGAGCTGGAGCAACGCTTCAGCACCGTGCTGGTGAGTCTCGACTGTGCAGCCACATGTCAGCTACCGCAGAGAAGAAGGCAAACAGTGGACAGAAACAAAGAATTCAGAATATGTTGGAAATGTGCACGTCCTCAGGACAAGCTTATCACAGTGCCAGGTACACAATGCCACTGTGGAAAGATACATAAGAGGCCCTTTATGCTGGAGCTTACTGCAGCATTAGGCTCACTGCATGGTCTGCTGGAGGAAGAATGATGGGGGGGTGGAGGGGGTCAGGTCTGTTTACAGTTTAATAAGAGGTGCAACTAAACTTCACTTTGTCATTAACACAGATTCAAATGTAGCTTATAAAGAGTTAGATATCATTGGATAGCCTAGCCAAAAGTATGTGGACACATACTCTGGGTGTACTTGGTTTGGTCAACGCCCCTTAGTCCCAATCAAGAGAAATCTTAAAGGGTAATTCAGGTGTTTTTAAACCTGAGACCTATATTTACACAATATCAAACCATGTTTCCTAAAGTGTTTTTGTGGCCTCAAACTAACCAAACAGCAACAGAAAACTGTCAAAAAAGGAAAATAATAAGTGAAGCGAAGTTTAGTGGACCACGCACAACAGCTCGCTCCAAATGTGGACTTGTCTCGTGTCCAACTTCACTGACGCTCTTGTGTCAAATCCCTGAAAACAGAAGACTGGAGGCTGTCGTAGCTGCAGATTAACACCCATAGTTTGGGAATAACATCTCCAACAGTCACATCTGAGTCTGAGTAGTTTTCATTGCCTGGTCTCCTCCATGACTCAGCCACAACGTCACACTCATTCACGACGACGGGCATTCCTCGATCTAACTTGATTTTCTTTTTATTGCTTCCTTCGCTGAGCTGTTAGTTGTCTTCTGTTTACAACAACATGCCATGACAAGCTGAACTCCTGCCTACATGGTGACAGAAAAAACAGACAAGGGAGAGACAGTCTTGAGTCTGCCGCTGCAGTTATGTTGGATATGTGACCGGACCTCTTTCTGAATGATGAACTGCATTCCTTCAGTCATTCTTCACTGAGTCTTATCAGCAGAGTCTCTGAGGTACACTGTGATATGTGACATCACGTCGAGCCGATGTGTCATTTGATCAAACATAAACAGGCCTCGGGCTTCTTGTCAGTCAGCGTACTCACAGAAACGGCCTCCCTTCTTTCCCTCCTGAAGGTGAACGGTAATCAATTAAAGCTGATAAATGCTGCTCACTTCCACCGAGGCAGTTCAGTCAATGAGTGTGAGCATAAAACACGTCTAATCACCTCTTGCTGAAGAGCTCATGTTTGTTCTCTGTCGTCATGAAACGTCTGAAACGTTTCAGCTGATTTCCCTTATATTTGTAGGATAGACACGACCAAAGATGAGCTTATTAAATCTGAAGGATCAGATGGTTTTACTTGTAATAATCAAACTTGAATCCCATTACATTAAACATTTAGGTGATGGGAATTATATTACAGTGTTACAGCAATTGGAGAAATGATTGTAGACATTTTTCACACTGAAATGTTAATTCAACAGTTAGATATCATTTTCACTACACTTTCATTTCACTTCATTGTAGCCTGAAGAAGCAGCAGAGAGAAGCCGTTCACACGTGAAAAATTCACCTGATGAGATTTAAAGGTGCAATATGTGAGAATATTTCGAGGAAAACATTCAAAAATGTTATAAATTGTCAACAGTTTTGACTTTATGACGTTTATGTATTGTGTTAGCATGCTAACCAGCTAGCCCCTCCCCGAAAGCACCAGCGATGTAAACAACAACATTCCCTCGATGGTCCGAGCTCCCAGTCATGTCTGCTAGCTGCATGGCTAACTAAGCTAACAGCTACAGTTAGCAGCAGTTAGCAGTTACTTTGGTGATATACTACTCCCTATTTGCTTTGAGTATGAATTCAACAGGTGGCCGATTCTTACATGTTGCACCTTCAAATGAAAATATAATACTAATATATATATACAAGATAACCTTTATTTATATAGCACCTTTCTTAACAACAACAGCTTGTGTTTAACAAGGAGAAATAAAACCAGACAAGGCAGATGATATAAAAAACAAGTATTACACATTTCCAAAGGCTTACTGTACATGAAGAGAGAGGTTTGAAGAAAGAGATGTAAAAGCGACGCAGTGTGTCTGAGTTCAGCAGAGAGCTCCACAGTTTGAGGGCTCTGATAGCAAAACCCAGATCCCCCTTTGTCACTAACTGTGACCTGTGAGTAACCAGCAGGGCTCCATCTGCAGATCTCAGAGGTCTGGTGGGAACACGTCAACAAACCAGAAATATATAATGAGGAGAAAGGCTATTCACAGCCTTAAAAGTGAGCAGTACAATAACTGGGAGCCAGTGGAAGGGAGGCGAGCGAGGAGGTGATGTGCTCATGAAAATGTCTGCATTTCCTCCAGAACAGTTTGAAATAGTCTAAAAAATAGATCTCCTCCACTCTTAAAAGTCCTAAAGTGGCAGCCACCACAGCGAGGACGTGACCTCGGTGTTTTGTTAATGGATGCTGCAGTGTTGAGTTGGACGATCGTTAAGTGTTGAAAGAGGTTAACGCTCCCCCAGTGTGACACTTTTAGTTAACAGTGTTATATAAGGCACAGCTAGGAGCTGAGCATACAGATGTTTTTTAGTTCAACCTCCCTGTTAGCTTTAGGCAAATGTTATTCCTCTTTCCATTAATCGTCCTGGATACCTTTAGTCACATCCAATCCCATTCATTCTGTTCAGAGTTGTGAATTATTAGTATGGTACAGAATTAATCATGCGAGATTAAACTCTTAATGGCGACAGCAGGCCGTTAATGCTTCATTGGAAAGTGTCACAGTCCTCCAGTTTAGAGATTTGAATCATTTGATTACTAATATGCATTTATTTGCATCAGTGTGTCATCTGGAGCTGAAATACACTACACGGCCAGAAGTATTTGGACACGTTAGAATTACTGTACATCCATATATGATTATTGGACATCTCATTTCAAAACTATGTTAGTCATTAGTCTGCTCCTCTGGTGTCAGATGTCGCACTTCCAGTTCATCCCAAAAGGTGTTGGATGGGGTTGAGGTCAGAGGTCAGTGCTCTGTGCGGAGGGGATTGTCGTGTCGAAACGGGAAACAGACAAACAAAACCTGTGGCCACAAAGCTGGAAGCCCATTGTTGTCTCACCTATCATTGTGCGTAGCATTAGCAGCCGATCACATCGAGATGTGTCACTGAAGACGTGATGCCAGGGGAACCATTGTTGTCCTGTGATGTGGTGCACCTCAACATGTTTCAACTTTACAGCACGAGATGTGGGCTCGCACTAAAAGTACACCACACCGTTTTGCCCAAAACAGACTTTTAAGCGCTTTTGAACCAGCCGCGTCTGCACAACGAGTATCTGTGTGATTGGGTCCTTGTTTTCCCTTCAACAGCAGCAGACCAGAAGCACACGGACATGTCTGATTCTAGATTGAAACACAGCTTGTAACACATTATTGTGTAAACTTTTCCTTAATCGAAGAGGTCACACCCCCAATGCTTCGACTGTCGCCTCCTGTTTTGCATGGGGAGAGATGTTTGCATATGACGTTTGTACTCTTGGTGCATATCCACACAGTAAATACAATCTGTGTTGCAGTGGAATTAATCCTAAGTAAATCTTTATTTAAACAGCACTTTTTAAACCACAGCGACGAAGCACTTCACACACACCTGAATGTGACGACCCGTGCATTGAATTAATGCCCCAGCAGCAGACTTCTTGTGCCAACTGCTGCAGGTTTTCCTCCTCAACATGCGTGTTGCTGCAGCAGTGTGTGCAGCTCCATGTCGTATTTCATGTGCATGAAAACAGGCGTCACTCTGCAGCAGTTTAACTGTCGGCTGCATCTGAAAGCCTCCTTCCTACCCGACCCTGAACACAGTCCCTGGGTGTAACAGCAGCTTTTTTTCTTTTTTGCTACATCACAAGTGTATCCCACCAAATATAGATCATCTCCCCCTCCTCCTCCTCCTCCTCCTCCTCCTCCTCCTCATCAAGCCGCCCTCCATCTTCTGCTGAGTCTGCATAGCAGATCTCCTGTTAAGTGGAGAAGATACTCTGCATACAAACCAGCCGGTCTCATTCTGCAGAGGCTCAAAGGGATGCGAAGGACAGAAAGTGTCAGACTCAGAGGTGTGGATTTGGTTAAGGGCAGAGAGCCGGTGTGTGTGTGTGTGTGTGTGTGTGTGTTAACAGTGTGATAAAAGCAGGTTGGTTTTATATTGATGCTTCAGTCATATGACGATGCCTGCGTCTGATGCCACTGCAGCGTTTTCAAACTGAATCAATACGAAAGCGACAGAAATCTGCTGCTACAGTCCTGAGTGACTGTGCCGCCAGTGTTCACACGCTTCAGTGACAGCAACATTTACATGGAGCACTTTTTCCCTCCAGGTTTTGCATAACACTTTGAATATTTCCAAACAGGGAATGCGGCAGTGGGTGGAATTGTAAATGTGCATCTGTGGATTTGTGTACTGTATTAACACACCGAGACACGGACAGAAGAGAGCATTCACTCACTCGTTAGCAGTCCTGCACTTTCAGCAGGTTAAAGAGATGTCAAACTGATCGTTAGTCTGGTCTGAATGAACAGAATATTACTGACTTAAACAGTTTAGTGGGGTTACAGTTACACCAGGTAGTGAAATGTGTCTTTTGCGTACCGAGTGAACTGGGATTTCTTTCAGAGCCCGACCTATACTTGGATTTTGGAGCCATTGAAACAATAAACTTAATTTCCCCAAGCATCTTTTCCTGCATCATAATATCCTAAAAAAACAAGCTTTCACGTCGGACGATGATATTGTCTAACCTATATACAGTCAAGCTCACGTCTTGTTCTATTGTAACCTGCTCGTAATACACTGCATGACCAAAAGTATGTGGACGTCGCTGTCACCAGGTGCAAAAAGACTTTGTTCTGTAAAGAATTTGTTGAATTTCCAGTTGGATGTGGACTTGACTGGGCCGCACAGAAGCCTGAAAAACCTCTTGCATATTTTGCAGCCTTCAGTAACCTTCGTCGGAATGAAAGGGGTGGTGGCAGCAGGCGATCCGAGGGGGGACGCCGGTGTTCAGAGGTGTTGTTCATCTGAATATGTAAATTTCACCCGCCTGACTCATTGATCCTTTATCTGACTGAGTCTAGCCTAGTCCAGCTCTGCTGTTGATTGATAAATCCATCGCGCTGTCTGTGGTGCTGATGTAGCAGACGACTTTGTAAGTGTGCATGTTTCTGTCAGTCCCACCCTTGTGCTCTGGTTATGTTTAGCCAGTTTAGCCAGTTTTGGTCGCCATAAAATGGATGGAAGTGTCCGCAGGTATACTTTAAAAAAATTCCCCCTTGCCATGCTACAGAAACAGATGGAAATATCCTCAGGTGTCCTTAGAAATGTCCAGTGATGTGACTCGAGCTGTGGTCAGCCATAATGTCACACCTCCATCCCCTCTACCTCCTGATGTGAAAGAGGGCCGGTATGCATATAATGTGAAGGTGATATGCCATCTTTGGTACAGATGTCAACCTTGGACATGTCTGTGGTTTGCAGAAATGTTAACTGCTGACATCATATCCTGGAGACCGGGCTGTGCTCCCTCATGATCAAAGTGACAAGTTACAATGTGTAGTTGCAGGAGAGAGCGAGGAACACAGGGACACGCTGCTGCCTGTCACAGTTATGGTGAAGGTATCCTGCAACTATGTCCACTGGGAAGTGCACACAGGTGTGTGTGTGTGTGTGTGTGTGTGTGTGTGTGTGTGTTGACTAGCAATGCGGCCAATGTCCCCCTTGTTAAAAATGAACAAATCAGCGACTGGTTGGAGGCTTCTTATGTCGCGGTGTCCCTATACTTCTGTCCATGTAGTGTATTTATGTTCTTTTGGTATGAAAGTGTTAAACTTGTCTCTGTGCTCCTGGCACTTTGACATGCATACACTTCATTTAGCTATGTTGGGAAATCTAAAGCCATTTCCCGTCAGATAAATGTATCGATCCTGAAATTGAATCATTATGAGTACATGACAAACAGTCAGCCTTGTTGGTGTAAGACAGGAGAAAGGAGGAAATGAGGACACAGCAGTAATAATTCAGCCACTGCTGCAAACGCAGCTTGTTTCTGTGATCATGATAATTCCATTGATCCGTCTTTTTGGGATCGTCAGCATGTTTAAGACTTCCGGACTGCATCACCATGCATCATTCACACACACACACACACACACACACACACACACACACACACACACACACACACACACACACACACACACAAGAAATGTTCCACTTCTGTCTGCTGGATTCAACACATTGTCTTCCTCTCCTGCTTCCAGTCTGAGCCCTGTATTCCCGATTTAACAGCTGCTTCCAGTGTTTTACATGGCTTACGGACGCATCACATTACTGCTGTGGTGTTAAAATAAACTCAGCTCAGTCATGTGTTAATTGCAGGTGTAGAGGTCACCCATTTTACTTTTTAATGCCTCTTAAATCGGCACAGTCCGAGCAGAGTCAGAGGGTTTTTAAAGCGTCGAGGATACTGAGGCAGTTTCGGTGCAGGTTGTCATGGAGAGGGTGCCAATTTGAGTGTGACAAGAACGGCCACACGCTCTCACACTTAACTTAGTGTGTAAAAATGATCCACAAAGGACACACACCCGCCAAAAAGCTACAGAGAGAAATTTACCTCATTAAAATTTGAATCTTGAGGACTGTGTTCCCTCACAGCTCCTATTTTATATCACAGTCACCCCAAAATGATTAGGGCTGATGCCATCCCCCTCTTTAACCTGCCATGTCCATGTCCATTGTATATAAAATTCTGCAAACTATATGCTATAAATACTTATTTCTGTACTATATTTTAGCAGTGTGGGGCTGGGAAATATATCAGTATTGTTTCATTGTATCATGATATGACATAAGTGTTGTCTGTTCCTGGTTTTAAAGGCTGCACTCCAGTAAAGTCATGTCATTGTCTGAACTTATCAGACTGTTTTAATACTTCACCCACTTTATATCCACATTACTGATGATTATTGATCAAAAACCCGCCATAAAAGTCTGATATTTTGTGAAAGTACCGATAATCATCCCTACACTATTGTTGCAATGTTGATGTCGAGGCATTTGGTCCAAAATATGGTGATATTTGATTTTGTCGCCCTGTGCTACAGTAGCAGTTATAAAATGCTTTTAAGGAGATGCCAAAACATGGATATGTTTATATTGTGTATTGCAATATAGGCTAAAATGTAGCAATATTATTTTAATGATATATTGCTCAGCCCTGGAGTTATTCAAAGTGACAGGAGTCTAGAGTGTAGGTGCAGCAGATCAAGTGCACATATTTTTGGTAAATTACATAAAATATTTAATTTCTTTCTTTTAGTTCGAGCTGGCGGTCCCCTTGGGGGCCGGGCAGCATATAATGTATGTATGTTATACATGTATGACACTGACCAGCTGGTCGTCAGGGGCCCTGGCCGATTATCAGGGCAGATATTCAACATTTTCTGATCGGTATCGGTATGAGTAAAATAAACTCATTTAAAAATGTGCTACTTCAGCTCTGATGCAGCGTCCTCTCACACATCGTCACGCCCACAACAATATCTGATCGGTAGCCCATAAACACTGAATAATCTGAGTCTGTAAAGTAACTAGTAACTAAATGTATCAAATAAGTGTAGTGGAGAGGAAGTATATGGAAATACTCAAGTAAAGTACCTGAAAATTGTACTTAAGAATGGTATTTGAGTAAATTGTATTGTACTGTTTCATCGCTTGTTGTTTTAATTTTTACTACAAATGAATATCGGTAACAAATATCTGTTTTCATTCTCCTTGATATCTGATAATCGGTATCGTTATCGGCCCTGAAAAAGCCACATCGGACGACCTCTAACGCAGAAGACTGGTCGATTCCGGTCCTTATCGGGTCGATCGGTGCGGACTCGATGTTTTTAAAGAAATCGTCCCGTTTGTCGTCCTGACGATTTCATGCTTTGTAGAAGATCCGAAGGCTTGTTTTCAGGGCGTCGAACCTTTTTCTCCAGAAGAGTAAACCGGGGTTGTTTTTCTCTTTCAGTTTGTGTGGTTTAATAGATCCATCTGGCCGAATATAACCGGCACGTATTGACCCACCGGCTCCATTCATCAGACCTGATTTATCAGATCCACATCCAGCCTCACAGCACCATTGATTTACTGGACTGTGTGGAATCTGCTGTGGCCTGTTTTTCTGCACGGCAGGCATGATCTCTGATGTGCTTCAGATTTTACCTCAGGAGTGAGTAACATCTCTATACGGCCCAGATATCGTGCAGTGATTGAGGTGTTTTGCAGCTTTAAAAACAATCTTATTAAAGCGACAGATGCTCTTATTTAAAAGCTGGTTTTGTGGTCCGGTCGAGGCTTATCTCTGAAGCACGCAGCAAAAAAACACTTAGTAACCGCTGCTGGACATTCCTCAGCAGACTGAGTCAGTGTCGATGACTCCACGCTCTCTCTGGCCTCGTGATGGTCGCCTCGAGTTGTTCGGTTGCAGCGACTCACAGGGGAGCAGGAGGTGTGAGGGCGGACTGGGATACGAGGAGGATAATGTAGCAATTAAACAAAGTGAAGTCGCGTCCTTGAGTGGGTGTCTCCTGTCGACTAGCCCAGTTTCGTGTGCGTGTCTGTGGGTTATAATTAGTCCAGCTGACGTGTCTGTTGAAGCTGTTTATTATACGGGGCACCAGTCGCGCTTTAACGGCTGTGAAGTGTGTGTGTGGAGAATCTTTCATCTGGACTTCTCAGAAACTTTATGAAGAACGTCGAGACAGCAGGGAGTTTTCTCTTATCATTCACAAACACAAATTTGTCGTCAACCACATCAGCTGACAGCAAAGTTTCAGACTGATCGGTTTGCCAGCATGTGTTCTTATCAAAGTGCACGATCGGTTAGTGTTTTTAAACAAATTCTGACTTTGCATTTAAAGATAAAGATAACGAACACACGCAGCGACATTTTAAATTTGTGCTTCATTATTATTTAATATGCTTCGTGGTAGCAACGCGCTTGTTGTTCTGTCGTGACAGCAGACGGAAATACACAGCTGATAATGACCGGTGACGCCTCGCTAAGAGACACAAGGACCTCTGACTCAGAGTGAGTCAGAACCGGACTTGTGACTTAAAGAGGACGGTAATGTCCCTCTGAGTGACAATGAAATCCTTCACACTGGAGCCATGTATTATTAAAGGAGGCTCCACAGCGGTGACGTGTCCGGGGGTCCTGTGTTTGTTGTCCTATTGTTTCTAGGACTGAGTCTAACACGAGAGTTTGAAGGTACGAACCTGAACACAAAATAAATCAGGCTGGATAGACTACTCACTTTTATTCGGGTATGTCTGGAAACAGTTTGTTGTGGATATTATATACAGAAAATTAAGGTCGGGATGATTTGATTGGTTTTTGATTTGATTTGATTTGTTGGGAATGCAATTTATTAAACAACCAAACCAGGCCCTGCAGTGTTTGATAAATGGATCTAGAATGATTGTGACTGTTGGATCGCTGTGAATGCAGAACCCAAATGTCCTCCTGTGTATCCAAGAACCCTTAGATCGGACCTCCCTTGTAGATTAGTCACGGAAAATGAGAACTGTGCAAGTATGCAGCAAAACAGTTGTAGCAGGACTTGTTGGAGTTCATCGCCTTACTTGAATTTTACATTGCGATGTTCATGCTGAATCTATATATCGTCAGCCCAGCAGAAACATAACAATGAGACATTTGAACTTTCTGCAAAGACAAAGAAGTTGTTTGCTCATTACCAGTAGCCATCACCCTACTATTACCGGCTCTCGGTGACACTGACTACAGCTGACAGCAGCCTGAAGCTCAACATAAAAAGAGGCTAAGACTTGCAGCTGAACTGCACAGGAGCTTTCTGTCATCTGTTACTGCAACTCGACAAACATCCACCAGTGGATAAAATGTGCCACAGTTTGCAGGTTAGACAGTTTATTAGCCAGATCGCTGACAGAGGCACTTTGGACAGTTAGAAAACCTACCTGCTAATTCATGTGGTTAAACAGGAGTCCACCATGTTTGTGCCACAGCTCAGAGCAAACAGACTGAACACAGGCTCTGGAGAGGGACTGCAGTCTGTAACGTCACCGCTAACGCCACCCAATCCTACACACTCGACCTTTAATTTTCAGTGCCACGGCTAACAAGATGCTTCCTGTGCCTGGCTTGTAACCTTCAGCAGGAGTATGTTTCCATTGTGTCTGAGCAGCCGATCACTCGTACACCATCACTCCCACTCAGAGGCTCGAAGGCCAAAGAAGCATTTCTGATGTTTCTCCAGAGACCTTTTGTTTCCTTCAGTGAAAGAAAACATTACAGTTCATTTAAAATGTATCAACAGGATGTGAATAAATAACAGTTTTGACTTTATGACATCTGTGTAGTGTGTTGTAGAGACGTCTACTGAAGTTAGCATACTAACCTGCAGGCTCCCAGTCTGAACCACTAACTGCATGGCTTACTGAGCTAACTAGCTAATAGCAGCTACAGTTAGCAGTTAGGTTGTCCTTAAAATGACCAAACCAGATAAATAATGAGCACATTCGTTAATTCTTGTCTGTGATTCAGCAGGTTTAAGTCCTCTCTTCTTCTCTCTCTGTTTCCAGAACACGATGAATCTTCCTCCAGACAAGGTGAAGATCCTCAGTCAGTACGACAACGAGAAGAAGTGGGACCTGATCTGTGACCAGGCGAGTCCGAGCTCGAGATTTTCATCACGCTTTACACCAACAATGTCAGCGCCGTCCACTCTGTCATCACTCACAAACAATCGGATTCATGGCTCATGGTCTACGTGCAGCTGACTTACAGTATAAGCAGTGAAGGCTGATCAATATACTGACACAGTGTGAATACCATCCAGATACCTAAACACACACACACGCAGGAGGAAGCTCATTAATATTGTACATCACCGTAGTAACCACAGGGGGTCCATAACAACCTGAGTCATGACGAGAGAGTGGCAGAGGACACCTGTCACTGTCCCACTGTGACTCACTCAGCTGTTATTAATCCAATAATAATTATAATTCTGCAAAAACGAAGCCAGAAACATTTCACTTTGATTTCTGTGAGCTGTTAATGAGTCTTTTCCTTCAAAGGGCAATTTAAAAAACTGAGAAAAATGTTCAGTTAATGGTCCGAGTGGGACTGTGTGTGCGTGTGTGTGTGCGTGTGTGTGTGTGTGTGTGTGTGTGTGCTGCACCACAGTTGAATCATTTCTGGAAACTTGTTAAGATCAGATCTATTTGCATAAGAGACGCTGTGTAATCAAACTGGCTGAGCTGAGCTCTGCCCTCTGGGCCCCCCCCCCCCCCTCACTGCAGCGGCAATCAAATATAATTAGAGGTTTGTGTGTGTGTGTGTGTGTGTGTGTGTGTGTGTGTGTGTGTGTGTGTGTGTGTGTGTGTTTCTCTGCATCTTCAGGAGAGGTTTCAAGTGAAGAATCCACCGTCCGCCTATCTGGATAAGCTGAAGAGTCATCTGGATCACGGAGGAGTCAGTCGGAAGGTGAAATAAACTCACATCACTCTGCTCAGGTTAAAGTTGAGTTTCTGTTTGGTGTGAAAATAATGACAGAATAATTTTATCAGAGTGTTTCCTGGAAAAATGGTGTCGATAAAATTCTTTATCTTTTTGTGGCAAAGACTGAAAATAAGCGATTCTACCGACGTAGAGAACTTATCTCAGACGTGAGCGCAAATATTTACAAGAACGTGAGCCTTATCAAGTGAGACACACCTTTAAAGGAAAAGTTCATCCAAAAACAAAAATTCAGCCTCCTCATCCTCCATGCTGATGGAAAGTCAGGGGAAGTGTCGTAGTCCACAAAACATTTCTGGAGCTTCACAGCAAAACAGCGTTGCAGCGTTCTCCTAAACAACTGAAGTAGATGAAACACTCAATACTGACAGACCAGGTGTACCAGTTGACACACACCTACATACTGCTCGCATAAAGCTTTTGTTTTGATTGTGATTGATTATTAAATCCTCTACAAATCTGTGCACTGAACTGTTTTGGCATCTTTTTTGTATTTTCTGAATAATTAACCATTTACTGACCCTATAACTTCGCTTCATGTGCTCTGTCAGTTTAAGAGACGCGTGCAGGAATCCACTCAGATCCTGAGAGAGTTGGAGATTTCCCTCCGGACCAATTATATCGGGTGAGTCTCACTCCAACTCTCATCTGGAAAACAGGACTTTGTAGAGTCAGAAACAAATGAAAGTTGAGCTGATAAGAGCTTCAGATAAAACTTCAGCACACTGTTAAATATTCACAGATGTAAAAAATGAGTTTAACTGAAGCATTTGAGACTTTAATTATAAATATGTTCATCTACATGTTAATACAGTGTAATTAGATTAAACCTGTGTTTATATGTAACGTCGGTCATAACTTAACATTTGCAAGATGTGACTTGTGTCTTTAAATGTTACTGTTGTGAAGTTTTCTGTTTCCTGGTGTCTCCCTGAATGTGTTCCCTCCCTGCAGCTGGGCTCAGGAGTTCCTCAACGAGGAAAATCAAGGCCTGGACGTTCTCGTGGATTATCTGTCGTTTGCACACAGCGCCGTCACGTAGGTATCAGCCAGAAACGCCATTATTGTTAATTCCTGGAACAGTCGAGTCTGAACTATTTTTGTGTTATCTCCTTCACACAAACACTTCCTGTCACTGAATCAAACAATCTCATGAATACGTCTGCGGGCTGCATTAGTGTGAGAGTAATCTCTGATTCTGTGACTCACAGGTACGATGCGGACACTTTGGACAACGGCACGCTGCCCACGGACAAAAACAAAACTCTGGAGAAGTCGGCGGAGGATCTGAGCAGAAGTGCCAGTAACTCGCCGACTCACAGCGGCTCGAAGGCCAGCAAGACCTTCACAGTCAGGTCAGTGAGTGACGTGTGATGGGTGTGATGTCCCAGCTGTTCAGATGGATATCTGTCCTTTTCTAATAGGAGCCAGGCCAAACCAGAGTTGTCCACATACTTTTGGCTATTTAGTGAAGCTAAAAAGACAGCAGGTTGTTCTTTATACATTGTGATTTGCATTAAATACCTACTGCACATGTAGACATGCTGTATACTGAATGTACACAACCACATGAAAACACAGAAATCCTTCATCTGATCACTGATTCACTTCAGTCACCACCAGCAGCCTCTGACAAACTGCCCTTAATCTGCTTCGACAGATGACACGGTTGTATTTGACATCCAAAGACGGTTAAATCAATACAGAAGACACACTGTCAAACAAACAAAATGGCTGACTGGCTCATATCACACACACGCACGCACGCTTTGTTGTCATATCGCGTCAGGTTGTCGTCGTGTTTTACAGGTTTGAACTGTCGAAGGCTTTTTTAACTTCTGACAGCAGCCAGAAAATAATTTAATAAGTCCTGACAGCGGATCACACCAAGAACATGAAGTCTGGAGGTTTGTGGCGGAAAAGGGGCGTTTGTGTTGATGTCACACTGCAGATGAAGTTGTGACACTTGAACACACACGCACACACACACGCACACGCCCGCAATCTTAACCATCTAATCTGAAGCGACTGCATTCTTGTCATACCGAATACGCCTGTGTGTGTAGGTGTTGTGCGACTTGTTTGAGTGTGAATGTGAGAAATGTCAACACACACTCGAACCTCTCATTACACAGGGGGGTGTTCGTCTGCAGCGCTCCTTTGTATCTGCTACAACTTTTGCCATATTGCAATCTGGGAGTCGGCGATTGATGTATAGATTGTGTCACACACAGTTGCAGTTTATCTCAGTGCAGGTGTAGGGACGACAAAGCCGTAACTGTCTCTCCACAACAGGAAAGCCCTGAGGACGTCTCGTGTTGTGAGCCAGACGGACGACGTTCACCTCTGCATCATGTGTTTACGTGCCATCATGAACTATCAGGTACTCCAAAGCGCCTGCTCAACGTGTAGTTAAAAAAACACCTTTGTTTCCTCCTGGCCTTCAATCTGACAGATACAGTGTGTGTGGAAGAACATTTCTGCCAGCAAAAGAAAAGAAATGATTCAAAGTTTTAAAAACTAAATCTACTAATGAGGAACTTGGTTATTTTGGCTTCTGACCGAGTAAATGAAATTTTAGTTTAAGTCAAAGTTCTCTCATTTCTTTCTCTTATTTTCTGGCGGTCATTCACTTCCTCGGATAAACAACACCTAACGAGTCAAATGATAACTGTGTGTGTGTGTGTGTGTGTGCGTGTGTGTGTGTGTGTGTGTGTGTGTGTGTGTGTGGTCAGTCTGGGTTCAACCTTGTGATGAAGCATCCCTGCTGCGTCAACGAGATCACGCTGAGCCTCAACAACAGAAACCCGAGGTACGGAGCATGAACTGTAATCTGTGTGTCGGTGGGGGTTTTTTTTTTTGGGGGGAAGAAAAATACAAAACGTGTAAAAATTTTAAAAAATGAATAAATGAAAGAAGAAGAATAAATGTGCCTTCAATCATTCTTCTCAGGACCAAAGCTCTGGTGCTGGAGCTGCTGGCGGCCGTGTGTTTGGTGCGAGGAGGCCACGACATCATCCTCTCCGCCTTCGACAACTTCAAAGAGGCTCGTAGACTTTTTACTGAACAATCATCTGTTTACATGCATTTGAACTTGTCTGGAAATAAGTCTGACCACCTGTGAAGTCGCCCCCTGCTGGCCATCTACAATTCTTGTGTTGCAATGATTCACACACACGTTGTTTTCCTTCGTCCTTAAAACTATTTCCACTTCATGAATCTGTTCACTTCCAAGCTGCGCTCCTGTGCGAGCAGCAGGGATGACTCAACCCACATCCCAACGCATATATTTTAAACTACGCTTAACTTAGAAGCGGTGTTAGCGTTACAGCAGCCACATACCAGCAGCCCTTTAATGCATTTCAGAGCAGGTTAAGGGGAACCCCGGCCCCACCTGCCTCCCCCCCGTCAGCTGCTCGGCCCAGTTGTCACAGCGCCAGACGAAAACTGACTGAAGAGGCGGAAATATGCGAAACACTTGTTGAGCTCCTCTGACCTCTCCTTGGCCTTCTCTCATCTTTGCCTGAGAAAGCAGCAACTGTTGCCGACCCGTCGCCTCCTGCGGCTACAACAACTCAGACGGGAAGAGAACGAACCTGAACCAGGAGCGGCTATTATTAGTGAACTGCCCTGCAACAAGCAGCAGCAGCAGGAGTTTCTATTGTAACTTCATTTAAAAGACCTCTGTCATTTTATAAAACATTACTCAAACAGGAGGAAATAGTTCATTTGTTGGGGACTATTTTCAGCAGTGGATGAATCCACATTTGGCGCTCTAGTGCGTATTTGTGGCAGCAGGACGGTGTGTGTGGGATTGAGTCAAACTAAACTGCAGTGTGTGTGCAGTAGTGTGGCTCATTCATGTGTTTTTAACAACAATGAGGAAGAAAGATATCGGATGATGCATGTTCGTTGTTTGTTCTGGTGTTTTTTATGTGGTTTATTGACAGAAATCACCAGATGTAATCTTTGAATCTGAACACATGGCTCAGGTTGTGTCAGAGATCTGACACCAAAGCTTTCTGTGGATCGGCGTCGATGAATGTGATTTCCTCAGGCTTTGGATGCACGCACGATAATTGTTTGTAGATACTTTCACTGTTGGTTTTGGTCGTTTTACAGGAAAATAAAAGCGGTAAACATCAGCAGACTTATCCTGTGAGAAAAGAAAAAAGAAGTGAGAAATGACAACCTGTCAGTTTGTAGTACCAGACCCTCTGGCAGCGTCGGGCTTCACCTCGCCCGGTTGATTAGTCCAGCATCAGTTACCACAGCGGTGACTTGAGTATCACACTGAGTGGCTCTTGTTTTGGTGCAACGCCGACGTGTGTGTGTGTGTGTGTGTGTGTGTGTGTGTGTGTGTGTGTGTGTGTGGGCGAGAGAGACTCGGAGAAAGATAGAACGAGCGATAGATGGCTGGTAAAGCAGAGGCAGGCGGGCGCTGAGCCAGCAGCTGGCTTATGTGTCCCTCAGTAGCAGAACGTGGGCTTTGTTTTGGGCTGCGCAGGCTGTCAGGTTGGCGTGCTGCATTATTTAGGCGACATGAGTGGGCAAAAAGGGGGGAGGCAGAGTGAAAGACCACAAACAGACAGTACCACTAATGGAGGAGACAGGGAATCTGCTGAGCTGTTAGTAAAGAAAACACATTTATCACTTAGCCACATATTTTTTCCCTGTTTTTCTCCCAAACAAACACTCGTCCGCTGCACTGTGGGGGAAAAACCACCGCAGCCTTGTTTTTAATGGTTCGCCTGCAGAATGAAGAGCACGCTCGGCTGTGTGTAATAGAGCAATTATCCTGCACAATACGACGTGTAGTTGGTTTTATTATTGCCTTTATTTCTGTTTGTGTCTCAGCTCGGCTGAACCTGAACAGTGGGGGAGGAAGAACCAGCATCTTGTGTCTTTTTTTATTTGTTTGGATCCACATCAGCCACTCGTCGTCTGAGCTGTTCTTACACACAATGACATGATATGAAACACTTAAAAAACCTACTACAACGATAAAACTACTAATGGCAACAACAAGTACTCACATATCTATCTATCTGTACAAACTTGAAGTACTTTCCTTGAGTATTTGTATTCTCCTCTCTCTCATCCCATTTCCTGTCACTCTTTCCATGTCCTAAAGCTACAAAACGCCAAAAAGCAATGATTTTAAAAAAAGGGACTTAAATAAATCTACTTAAACAGACGCAGATTTCCCACAAACTACATCCAGACCACATGTTCGCTGAGGTATGTGTGTGATTTGTGTGCGGAAGAGTGTAAAGTCTAAACAGACAGGAGGATTATTGTAATATTGTTTTATAATCCATCTTCTGTGTGCGCACACTGCCCCCGTGTGTGTGCACATGGAGAGGACATCATGTAAAAGTTTATTTATTCTGGTCCGTCGTCAGAAGAAAGTCTCACACATCAACACAATAAAAGGAGATCCAGCCGCATCTGATTTGTTTTCTTCTCTGAATGAATGTTTTTCAGGTGTGTGGAGAGAAGAGTCGCTTTGAGAAGCTCATGGAGTATTTCTGCAAGGAGGACAGCAACATCGACTTCATGGTAAAGATGCTCCTGTGCGTCCAGATCTGAGTCACTGTTTGGATGTCTTTGCAACTGACGTGGACGTTATGAACTGAATAACTTGTTTTTTTTGTTAGTTGTTTTATTGTTTTTAGTCTGTCTGTCGATATTTCACTGTTTCAAAACAGAAAAAAAATACTTTGCACATCTATTTCAGGAGCCAGGTGTGTAGGTGAGTCATAAGTAGGCCAAAAGTTGCGTGCTAACTCCTGCACCTTATCTAACTTTCATATGATACCAGACCTTCATCAGGCAAACAGAGACGGTTTCACTGTTTAAAAGTGATCGGAGGGAAAAAAGACTAAGAAAGAAATGAGCTTTTTTTATTAAGTTATTTGTTTTTTAAGCACTCAGCTGAAACCATGACACCCGTCAGCCATCCTGTGAGACTACATGTGATTTCATGTAAAGTAATACTACACAAAGAGGAGGAGAGGAGTTTAATAACTCGATGGAGCGCTCCACTTGATACCGGTCCCGGTCATCTGATACGCACGCTTATAATCACCAGTAAAATCTCATTGTAATTAAAAGGAGAGCTGATAAACGTCGTCAAGTGATGCCACTTGTGTCTGATGAATCTGAAGACTGAAAGTTTGATGGATGAAGGTTTAAGATGATGGAGGAGGGATGGATTAAGCGTTCAGAGGGAGGGAAGGCGGGTGAGGGGATGGATGATGGACCGGTGTCCGTTGGAACGATACTGGGGGGAGTTGAGCCGTCTCTTCATTCAACTGGACCCTTTGGTTCCTGTTTTCAGACGAGAGAGAAAGAAGGGAGACGGGAAATAAAAACAGGGGTTTGAGTCGTGGGGTTTTTGTTTCCTAACCTATTTATAAGACTTGTTTGCCGTGCAGTTTGAAAGAAGCGAGCTGACTGATATCTCTCCTGCAGGCTGCATTAGCTGCTGCCAGCACAACCCACAGGAATCTCTAAATGAGCTGTCGGTGGTTTAGTTGCATTGTGGGCAATGTAGGTGCCAGGTGTTGACAAGAAAAGTGTGTGTTTTGAAAAAAGGTGTTATCTCAGGTCCATCATGAGTCAGATAGTGCGATTATGAATCAGTGAAGTCACCGTTTTAAAATGACTAATGTTATAATGAGTAATGATGAGAACTGTGCTGTTACTCTGACACGTTATACGTCCGGACATAATCTGTTTCTGCTGTAAAACACACTGTAAACATTTCCATACTGACTTGCTGTTAAAGCAGAGGAGAGAAAAGGAGACTAATTGACTAATTGTCTTTATGATAGAGGCTCTGAGTTAACAGAGCCATTCACTAAATGTCAGTCATCCTATTAATTAAACAGACTGTGTGCAGGACGCGACAGCAGTCGACTGAACAGTTTTAATGTTGTCGTGATCGTTTGATTCGACTCATTTTTCTCTCAAAACTGTGAGAATGCAAAATGAACTCATGTAACATTTAATGGTTGAACCCGCCGATATGAATGCGTTTGAGTTCAAGCTGTCGAGTTACTGCGAACAATGAGTTTCATTTGAATTCAGCATAAATTCACAGCTCCAGTTCTGTCTAAAAGATGTTGAGTTTAATGTTACAGCAACAAAATGTGACTCCCCTGTTAAAGATGGTTGATTGTCGAGTGTCATCCCCACATCGTCCAATTCTTCCGAGTTTGACAACCTGGGATTTGAGAGTCAACACAAACTGCAGGAAGTTATATTTTGTTGCTGTAAGACAAAGAAAAGAAGAACTGAAACAGATATTTGGATTGTTTTCTCTATTCATTTCTAAAATGATGAATCATTTCTCAAAATAGTTCTTGATTGAGTTTCTGTCGGTCAGCTAATTATTGCGGTATGGATTTTATTCTGAAACATCTGAGTCATCGAGTCGTTACCAACCACAGTAATCTCACCTGCAGAGTGTTTCGCCTCGTCCTGTCTTCAAACAGCAGCATGCATCACCTCTGTTTGTCCACCAGGTGGCCTGTATGCAGTTCATCAACATTGTGGTTCACTCAGTGGAAAACATGAACTTCAGGGTCCACCTGCAGTACGAGTTCACCCGCCACGGGCTGGACGACTACCTGGAGGTGGGTTTGACCTTTGACCCTTCAGTCAGAGGACATTTCATTCCTCCTGCAGTTTAGAGCGCAGAAGAATCTGCATTTTACAAATCATAACATGTTGTTTTTTAGTGACAACGTGGTGATTACTGGCTGTATTTCCTGTGTTTCTGAGCAGAAGCTGAAGTTCACAGAGAGCGACCGGCTGCTGGTGCAGATTCAGGCCTACCTGGACAACGTGTTCGATGTGGGAGCTCTGCTGGAGGACGCAGAGACCAAGAACGCTCTGCTGGAGCACATGGAGGAGCTGCAGGAGCACAACACACAGGTACACACACACACACACACACTGTCCATCTCTGATCACAGGTGATACAGACACAAGTGAAAGTCGTGTTTCTGCGTCTCAGTTGAACAACAGGCTGGAGGAGAATGAGAAGGAGGCGATGGAGAAAGTCTCCGATTTGGAGAAGAAGCTCATTCAGACCACGAAGGAAGTGGAGCTCCTAAAGGTGGAGTTCACCATAAAATACGTGTTTGTCTTCTTGTTCCTCCAGTTGAATGTCTGAGCTTCAGTGTGTGGACTGATGCGTGTGCAGAGTTTGACACTAGAAAGCAGTTTTCATATAGAGATGGTGTTTCCTGGTGTTGTCTGTCGCAGGAGAGTCTGCGTGAGTCGTGCTCTCAGGTGACTCTTCTGCAGCAGCGAGAACGAGAGAGAGAGCTGGAACGTGAGTGGGAGAGAGAGCAAGAGAGGGACAAGGACCGGTCCACTCAGGCCCTGAAGGAGCTGGAGTCCAGAGTCCAGGATCTGGTGGAGCAGGGGCTGGTCCGGATGGAGCGCTCCTCCTCCGGTCACCTGGACCTCCAGGTGGTGCCCGTCATCCAGCACGTGGTAGAGAAAGGTCAGAGCCGGGATCTGTTACAGAAGTGATGAGGAATATCGTGAAACTCTCGTAACCTGAGGGCTGGTGGTCAAATATATTGAGTCTGAAGCCGAGCGCCTCGTCCTCCGTCTCATAAAGCTGCTCTGCATGAGGAGACGAGTCGCGACGCCTCAGGTTCTGTTCTTGAATTAACTTTCAGATGAGACAGGAAGCAGTCGCATTAAAGTCCATGAAGAAATAATGAGTATTTCACTTTTCTTGAAACTTTATTTTAGCTTCAGAAAGAGACATTCTAGTTTCATCTGCACCGCCGACAAAAACTGCCACTTACTCTGATCGAGCAGCTTTGCTAGGAAATGTCATATTCACTCACATGTTGTGACTTTGAACAAAAGCAAATATATTCAGTTAGTTTGAGGCGCCGGTTTAACTTAAACTAACAGTGTTGTTGTTCCTCTGACAGCTAAAGATGAAACAGATACAGGTAACGACCACGAAGCCGCTCCTCCCTCCTCAGACCCTCAGCCTCACCTCTCTGAGGCTCCTCTGCAGGCAGCAACGGTTCAGCCTCCTCCTCCTCCTCCTCCTCCTCCTCCTCCTCCACCACCGCCACTTCCTGTCTCAACTGCAGCTCCTCCTCCTCCACCACCAGCAGCTCCTCCACCCCCGCTGGCTCCTGGAGGTGGTTTGACAGATGTTAGCTCCGGTGAGTCCACAGCCAGAGACGAGCAGGGCTCTTTTTCATTCATACAACATTTAGTTTAAATATGTTTAAGATGGCTGGAGTTTGGTAATACCAGAGAAAAGTCTCATAGATAAAAGTTTTGATGAACAGATACGTTTCTTTTATTCGTTCTTGTAGGTTATAAGAAGAAGAAACCCATCCAAACCAAATACAGAATGCCGCTGTTGAACTGGCAGGCGCTCAAATCCAACCAGGTGACAGGAACCGTCTTCAACGAGCTGGACGACGAGCACATCCTGGAGGTCTGAACACTTCCTGTTTCAGCTTTGTTTCGACTGCATACTGTATACATTTCATATATATATTTTATTTTATTCTTGATTAAGATTATGTTTATCGTTGACACTACAGCTGAGTAGGTTCAACCTTTGACGGATACATATCTTCATGAAACTTCCCCAGTTGTTCACTTTCATCAAGACAATTATGTTTTATATTACAAGTTTTCTCACATTTTATGTGTACATATGCAAATGATACATGATCTCATTAAATTTGCACCAGTTTTCAGACATTTGCAGAGCAGATTCTGAACTACAATAAACTCCTGAATGTGTATTTAGGACATTTTCTTACTTACTGAGTGAAAGTAAGAAAACAAATCAGCCAGTGGAAGAAGTAAAAATGTCTAAAAAGAAGTCAATCACATGTTACTTTCTAGGTAATTGCGTCTTAAAGTAAGTGTAATGACATATTTTGTCAGAAATCAGACAAGTTTTGCAGCGTATTAGGATTAAAATGGTGTAATAACACGTGTGTGTGATATAAATACACACCAGTCAGTTTCATGTCACCAGAGAAGTCATGCGGGTGAATAAACAGCGTGTTATTCAATGGTTCATTGAATGCTTTATAATAACAGTATTTTATTTTACCAGTCTTGTTTTTATCCAGCGTCTCTGCTCTGAAACTATAATTTCCCCGATGTCATTCACACAACAGACGCTTTTCACAGCAGACATTTTGACTCTAACAGCAGGAAGACCACAGGTGAAGCACATTAACGTTAACAACGGCTCCGTTCTGTCAATTGTTCTGGTTTCATTTGTGCTTTTTGTGCCACGACGAGTCAAAATATCCGCTTTGAAAAACGTCTGTTAGCTTGTTTTTTTCCTCACTGCGCCGCCAACAACATGAACGTCATCATCAGCTTTAATTTCATCTCTCTTTCACCTTCCTCAGGAGCTTAACATGGCTGTTTTTGAGGAGCAGTTTAAGACCAAGGCCCAGTCCACCCCTGTGGACGTGGGGACCCTCAAGATGAAACGGGCCCACAAGACCCCCAGTAAAGTGTCTCTGATGGAGGCCAACAGGGCCAAAAACCTGGCCATCACCCTGCGGAAGGAAGGAATGGCTGCGTCTGACATCTGCTGCGCGATAGAGACGTACGTACCGAAAATCATCTAAACAATACGACTCTGCAACAGATAAATCTGCTGTGCTGGATGATATTTCCCTCTGCTTCACTGCGTCCCCTCAGGTACAACCAGAGAGCTCTGAGCCTCGACTTCCTGGAGCTCCTCGAGCGCTTCATCCCCACAGAGTACGAGATGAAGCTCATCCACAACTACGAGTGCGAGGGCAGGCCCCTGGACGAGCTCAGCGAGGAGGACCGCTTCATGGTGCGCTTCAGCAAGATCCCGCGGCTCTCCCAGCGGATCAGCACGCTCACCTTCATGGGCAATTTCCCAGAGAGCGTCCAGCTGATACAGCCGGTGAGATCACCGGAGGGGAGGGCAGAACGTGAACTGTGTTTAAGAGGAGAGAGGGACGTGAGGTGGCAGGCGTCCAGGCTACGCTTTATATTAAGAGCCTCCATGCTGATGGAAAGTCAGGCGAAGTTTTGTAGTCCACGAAACATTTCTGGAGCTTCACAGCTAAACAGCGTCGCAGCTTTCTATGAAACTCGTCCTGACTTTCCATCAGCATGTTGGTGAGGAGATAATGACTGATTTTTTTTTAATTTTGGGGTGAACTGTTCCTTTAAGCAATCCATAAACTGTTAACATGTGATCATAAAAGTCTTACAATCTAACAATAAACATGTTTACGATGCTATTATTAAAATTAATCTGACAAAAGTCTTAAAAAGTCTTTTGTGTTTATAAAATGAGGGACTTGGTAAAGTTAATCTAAAACATGTCTTTGGCAGTGGAAAGTGTTTCACACAGTGATTATCTGGCTCGTGGAGCTCGTTTCTGTTTTGGCTGAGACTGTCACAGTTTTAACTTTAATACATTTAAACCCAGAGACTGACAGTAAGTTAATCGCGGCAGACTGTTGTAATCTGCTGTTTTACACAAACAAACAATCATCTCTGTAATCTCATCTCTTCCTGGCAGCAAACGAACGCCCTCATCGCCGCCTCGATGTCGATCAAATCTTCCAGCAAGCTGAGGAAAATCCTGGAGGTGAGTTCAGAAACATTTATTACGGACGGCAGCTGATGTTTGAGTCATGTTTCACTTTTATAACCGACCCTGATATCACGTCTCTGTGTGTGGGAGTCGTCTGTTAAATTACACAGTAGGATGTTAATTGCAAAGTCTTGAAGTTGAATAACCTTTTAAACAGGATCCTGAGTGCAGAGACATTAACTCTGTGTTAGAGTTCAGTTTGGTAGAAATGGCATTCAATTTCAACTTCTTATTTAAAACTAGTATTTGACCTTTATTTAAAGCCGTGGTGAGCATGAGACTAACAGATTTTTTTCAGGGTAATATCACCTTTTTATTCAGATTATTTATTTATGTTTAAAATTATGACCATAGTGTCTCGTAGAAAATAATGTAAACACTTTCCATCACAGCTCAGTGAAAACAAGCTAACGGGATAGAGAGTAACAGTTGTAACAGTTGGTATTTCTGGGTAATGCGCCAAAAACAAAGATAGATACGAGTCAAAACTATTTAGTAATAAAAAAAAGTAATCTTTTATATACGTCAGACTTCGTAATAACCGTATTATAATGCTGAAAAATCAAAATGATATGTTTAACACTGTTACTCGTCACCTGGAAACACTTTTCCGTGTATTAAGCATGAATCTGGGCTGCAAACTGCTAAACTAACTGTTTGTATTTAATATTAGATTAAACTAAACATCAAGAGGCTGAGACATTTCATGTTTTATCGCTCTCTACATGATTTCCACGTCCTATAAAACTGATAAAGTCCTCGCTAGTGACGTTCGGTGGATATAAAAATTAGAAAAACTATTGAGGAGGAAACTTTTTTGCTGGACAGAAAAGAGACAAATTTCTTATTTCAAATTTAAAATGTAATTGTTCTCTTCCAACTCTTTTTATTGGCGTATGAGTGGAGGACCTGAAGTACGGGGTGTCCAATTTAAATGTCCACCAGGAGCGTTTTTTTTATGAACGTCCTGCGAGAATTAACTTAATAACGGGCGAGAGCAGAATATATGATCGTGATCTGAGGACCTGCAGTCTTCTGCAGCCGGACGATTTGGACCGAATGTAATGAAGAACAACAAATCTCTGTCCGTGAAGCTGAACTTACTTTAAGTTCATGTGTGCGGCACTCGTCTCTTCGCATGATGCAAACAGCAGATCTACTTAAGAAATAACCAGCGACAGGCTGTGATATAATCACCATATATCACGGCCTGGACCGAGCTATTGCTTTTATGAAACGGTTACAAAGTATGGCAATAAAAGTTATACAGACACGTTCAGATGTTCATAAAGTCTTTATAGTCCTGATCTTTAACGTTTCCTTTTTGTAGCATCGAAATCGTGAAATGTAATTGTCTTACTGTGTCGCCTGGATACGACAGAAACAAGTCGGGATTAGACGTCATCACTGTTTTATACGGTTATTAAACAACGTCTAACAACCAGTCCGATCGCTTGATGGGAGCTATCTGTTTATGATGTGTCGATAAAGTGTCTGTGTTTCTGATGTGAAGATCATCTTAGCGTTTGGAAACTACATGAACAGCAGCAAGCGAGGAGCAGCGTACGGCTTCCGCCTGCAGAGTTTAGATCTGGTGAGTAAAAACAATGAAAACTCTGAAACGTGTCAGTGCTTTTCTCTGTAATACGACAAATGTCACCATTTCGTCTCGTTTCCGAAGCTGCTGGACACCAAATCTACGGACCGTAAGCAGACGTTGCTGCACTTCATCGTCAGCATCATCCAGGAGAAATACCCCGAGGTCCAGTCCTTCTACTCGGAGCTGCACTTCCTGGATAAAGCGGCGCTGGGTGAGCTCATGAACAGTGACGGCGTTGAGGTGCAGCAGCTGTAGATTGAAGCTGCACGACTTCTTCTTCCCCCAGTTTAAACAAGAGTGAGCCCCAAGAAATTATTTATTTTAGCTCTGTTGTGTTCGTGTTGCAGTCTCTCTGGACAGCATCCTGCAGGACGTGCGCTCTCTGGAGCGAGGGATGGAGGTGACGAAGAGGGAGTTCAGCGTGGAAACAGACAATCCTGTCCTCAAGACGTTCATCAGCAGAAACACGGAGCTGCTTCAGTCCCTCATCGCCGACGGAAAAACTGCCCAGGTCGACTTTAAATGACGCAAAATAAACCGTAATCGCATGAGATGTTCTGGACAGCTGTCGAACATGAACACATTTTCTTTTCTGTCTTTCAGGACGCGTACGACTCTGCTGTGGAGTACTTTGGAGAGAACTCAAAAACCACTCCGCCCTCCATGTTCTTCCCTGTGTTCGTGCGGTTCATCAAGGCCTACAAGGTCAGATAACGCTCGCTTTTATCGACTTCTGTCGCAGATAGCCGCTTCACTGATAACGAGAAACAGATTTTACTGTAAACCTCCGGCCGGATCAGTCCGTATCATCCGACCTTCAGATGGAGATAAGTTCAAATGCTTCTTTCCTCCGACAGCAAGCTGAGCAGGAGAACGAGCAGAGGAAGAAACAACACGACCTGAACTGTGACGCGCCGTCAACTCCACCCAAACGCGAAGTCACCGAGAAGGTAACGCCTCAGATTTTATAAGCAAAGTGTGGCCCCGTCCGAGGCGGCTGTAAACAAAGAGCCACGCCGAACACTCACCAACAAGGAACCACAAGCTTTGCATACATGTAAAACACACACACACACACACACACACACTCTGAGTGAGGCCGTAACAAATCAGGCGAGCGCAGCTGCAGGTTTGTTTACAACCTGTCTGATAGTGTGACTGCTCGTATTTCTCGCCGTCTGAACCACAGCAGAGTTTGTCTCACTCAGCTCCGACTGTAAAACACTCTGAGCTGAGGAAAATAAAACCGACTCCAACATTAATCATGAGAGGAAAACGCAAAAGCTGTGAAGACCTCGCTGATCCTTTGAAACTGGGTTGCTGTTTCAGGCGTCGGTGCCGTCCAGGCTGCCTCAGATGGATCTGATCGCAGAGCTGAAGAAGAGGCAGGTGTCTCCTCTGGTGAGGGAGGGGAAGGACGGAGCCATCGAGGACATCATCACAGGTGCTCGACACACTCCACAACCGCACTGCTCAGTGTTAGCCTAGCTTAGCATGGACACCTTTTTCTTTTTCAAACTGCAGCTGATCTCATTCTGCTAAACATTTCACCACGTTTCCTCTTTCAGGATCTTCAGCTTTTTTCCCTCTTTTCTTTGAAGGCTTCACTCACTTGTAATCCGTCCTTGCTTCTTTCTCTTGTTTGTCCCTCCTCTCTTCCCATCCCTCTCTGGTGTCTTCAGCTCTAAAGTCCGTGCCCTTCACGGCTCGTTCTGCCAAACGCTCCTCTCGTCTGTTCTGCGACTCCGTCTTCATCGACGAGGTGACGTCTTAAAATCCCTCCGTGTCCGTTTCTAACCAGCTGCTCCTCTCTGTCTGTTCACCTTTAAAGCATATTCAACATTTACACCTTTATCTTCGAGGGGGAATCACATGTGCACGTTTAAAGTCATATTACAGGCTGAGACTGAAACATATTCTGGTACAACAACTACAGTGTATACACGTAATATTACACTGCATATTCTCACACTGTCTGCACGTGAAGGAGTATTTTGGATGCAGTTTTACAGTCTTTACGCTCTGTGACGCTCAGTTTCTCCTGAGACGTCGACTTCTTTTCCAGCTCATTTGAAACTGTCTGTCTGATGTGATTCACTTTTACTCGGGCTGTTACAAATACCTTCTTTCTTTGAGTTTAGAAGCTCCTTGTTGAAGTTTTTGAATGTCTTTCGTCGTATTTTATGACATCATCACCCTAAAAATCCTTGAAAAAGATCAAGAAAGTGAAGTAATTAGGCTTAAAAGGCCTGAAAGTGAACAATGTACACAAGAATGTCCAGATTCTTTTGGCTACGGTACATTAAAATTAAAATGTTTATAATAAAACATCACCGGGTCGTTCATCAGAGTGTCTGTTCGTCCTCAGATTTAAGGAATCAGCCGTACAGACGGGCGGACGGCGGCCGGCGCAGCGCCAAGTGGAAACCAGGACAACAGCTGCACGTGTCCTCGGACATCTCGCTCTGAGGAGCCACAGACCAGAGTCAACGCTTTAAAAGGCACAAAGATCAGATATTTAACTCACTGTGACATCGTCTTCCTCTCTCGTGCACATTGAAGATCACTGAGGCGAAGCTGCACGTTTCTGAGACAGACCAGAGTCTAAATCTCCGACACAAACTGAATGAAGTAAAAAAAACCTGATGATTGTAGAAAAACGTTCTGTGATTCGAGTAATCAAAAAATCAAAAAGAGTGTGTTTTAGCCGCACTCGATGCTGATGACACTGGACGTCCTCTGAGCTCGTTAAGACGACGAGATTAAAGAAGGAGCCACTCAGCTGATCTGTGCTTCATTAACGCTGCTCAGATATCGCAGCCTCAGCTCGACGTGACTCTTCAGAGGCTTCGCTGATGAACTCTGATGGACACAACGTCATAAATCATTTTGATAGTTTCTTAAAAAAAAAAAATGCTCCACATGTGATTTTTTTAATTGGTTTAATTTGAAATAGAATATTAATCAAACAGTCCGTCTCCGTCTTCAAGCAGCTCTCAGAGATTTAGGCTGAAGATTTGTAATATATTTAAATTATTTTTAATACTGAAGTGTAAGAGCGAGGAACTTCTGCTTTACTTCTGCATTTCAACAAATAAAACGTTTTATACCGTTTGTGGTCTCGTGTCCGTGAGTTTGTGTTCACGCCTCTCATGAGCCTTTTTGAGCTAAATGCTAACGTGTAGCAGGTGTAATGGTCAACATGTTAAGATGCTAACATCTGCTAATTAGCACTAAATACAAAGTAGTGCTGAGGATGATGGGAATGTCATTAGTTTTGCAGGTGTTTGGTCATTAGACAAAGTGTTAATAAACTGACCTACGGAAGCCCTGAAGGGACAAGTGAGGACTTTATTACTTTCTGGTTGTTTATTTTCTGAGTCTAAATTCATGTTGTTATTTATGACTTCAGAACTGACGGGGAAAAAAGTGTTGCCAAAATAATCTTCAAGTTTAAGTTCCTTATTTTCTACCATCTGTGAAAACATCTGGGAAAAAATGTTCAGAAAAAAAAGTATTTTTCATGTGTGAATAAAAAATTCAGGAGGAAAAAACACTGAGGAGGAATTTTTCACTTTTATGTGTGAATTTTTTGGTTTCACATATTTTTTTTTCTCCTACATTTTTTTTTTTTAGAAAATGGATCACCAGAAAAATAAATGTCTTCACTTCCCCCTCAGAGCTTCTGTCATTGTTTATTCTCCTGAAAATGTATAAATCTTTGTTTTGTTTTTACTTCTCATGTATTTCAACATTATTCTGGCTGTTTATAGTTGCCAGATATTTTTCCTCAAACAATCACGACTTTATCTCAAAATATGACGAATTCGTCCAAAAAAACCCTCTTGTGTTATTGTTGTTCTCAAAATATTACAACTTTATTTTCAAACTCTCAGAATTTTCTCCCAAAGCTGCCTAATTTTATAAGATGTGTCATTAATTGGAAATAACATGTATTGTCCTGTAACGTGGATTTACAGCCTAATTTTATAGCAATGTTAAAAATATCCCATAAAATTAAAAGATTGTCATAAAAAAATACTTTTCTTGTAAAATTATGACCTTATTTCTCATGATGTTACTTTATTCTTATAATACTACTTCATCAATATAAATGTGAGCAGGATCTTTGAAATTCAGACGTTGGTTTATGTAACTAAAACATTTCAGCTGATTTGGACAAAAAACGATCGGTCAAACAACAATTGTGACGACAACAGGTCAAAATGTTTCTTTTGTCTTCTGAAGGGAGACAATTAAAATCCTGTTTGTGTTTTAAACGACCATCTGTCAGAACAACCTCCAACTCTGCAGAATTAATTTGCGTTGTAAATACAGACGGTTTGTCGAAAGGAGAATAAAACAGCGCTTTTTGCTTCCAGTGAAGGAGGCAGGCGAGTGTGAAGTGTGGAACATTTTCAACATTTCAACCGTCAAGTTTCAGACAAAAGGAAAGTTGCAGAAAAGAGGAGGAATCTCAGGAGGAAACCCTCGTAAAGATACTAAAATAACGACTGTAATGAAAGAGGAAGACGGTGCTTCATATCTGAGAGGCAGTTTTTTCTAAAACACCGTTAACAAAGTTTAAAAACCATCGCCGGTGAACTTTTCCTCTTTCAGAGAGTTTATGAACTGTGGCAGCAAAACGGAGCGTCCCCCTGCTCGTGACCTTTTGCTCTCTGCAGATCTTTAAATCGATCAGAGATTTAAAAAATAAATAAATACGACCGACAGCAGCTCTCAGGAGAAAAACCTCGAGAAGCCTCCTCTCATGTGGTCAATTACCCCGGTTCAACCAGCACAGACCGAGCTGAGAGTGTTTACTGTCCGACTGCCAACACTGGTGTACAAAACATGAGCTATCACTGAGGATTCACACAACATCAACATGAAGCTTCTCCAGCTGATCACTCACATTAAGACCAGTATTTTTTGCATTGCAAGTTTTCTGATATTTAATGGTTAAATATGGAAATGAGGTGTTCATCTAATTAAAATGCAGCAACTTGCAGGAATCTAAACGTTGGATAAAGTCAGGTTCATTAAAGTCAAATGTTCTGCAGAGGGAATTTTAGATATCTCTCTTTTAAAACTCCAAAAATCAGAAAATAAGCCATAAAAAACACATTTCCTGCGAGTTTTTATGATTAAATCTTGAACGATAGATGAACATACCTCGCTGCAGAAACATTCAGAATACAAACAGGAGTAAAAGTGTAAAGTTTGATGTGTAAGAGCGGCTGAAGTGCAGATTTCTGGCTCAGCGGCCTTTAAAGATCTGTATTATTAAATTACAGACATTTGACAAGACAATTGCACAGAGGGTGAAAACTTGGACAGATATCGCCGTCAAACTTCTCCAGTTGATCACTGACATTAGGATAATTCACTTTGTATCACAAGTTTAAAGATATTGTATGTTTAAATATGCAAATGAGGCATTTTATCTGGCTTAAAATGAAATAATTTGCATTTCCAGATCAGAAAATAACAGAAGTGGAAACACTGGATGAAGCCAGGTCCAAAATTCTGGTGATACATTAAAGTTAAAGGTTTAAACTGAGGGAAGTTTGGATATATCTTCTTTTATCGCTCCATAAATCAAAAAACATGACATGTTTTTAGGAATAAAATATTACATAAATCATGAATGATATATGAACAAACCCCTCTGTAAATCCCTTCAGGATATGGTTAAGAGTCAAACTGAAAGGTTTAGTGTGTGTAAGTGCTGCTGGGGGAGATTTCAGGCTCAGTCTGAGGAAAAAAATTTAAATACTGTAAGTATCGTGAAATTTCAGACATTTTAGTCAAAAAATGGTGAAAAGGGTAAAAATGTTTCCACTATCACCATGAAACCTCCACAGCTGAGCACTGACATTGAGTGTTTTTTGATTGACAGGTTCCCAAATGTTATATGTGTGAATATGCAAATGAGGCATTCATCTAATTAAAATGCAGAAAATAGCCATAAAAAAGTGGATTTTCAACATGTTTTTAGGGATAAATAAATGAATGATGGATGTGTTTTTCTGCATTCTGGTGATATTTTAATATTGAAGATACAGTCGGCCTCTGTGTGCTGTATTTATCACAACAAAACACTGTTATTAACTGTTGATGTAGAAAAAGGACAACTCAACACTTAACTGCACGAGAAGCTGAATATTTATTGTACAATCTGAACAATACGGTTACACAATTTGTTTTGGTCACAATCACAGACGGAGACGGTCCTTCTTAAAAAGCATCCGGTCTTGATTCGACGATTGCTGTCGGCTGTTCAGCAACTTTGTTGGACGAAAGTCAGCTCATGAGCCTGTAAAGTGAACGTGATGTGCTACGTTTGGTACATTGGTCAACCTCGGACGCGTCTGTGGTTTCCACAAACGTTAACTGCTGACGTTAAGAGCCAAAGTATCATATTTTTGAAAATATTTTTAAAAACTTGAAAAACACTGCGGAGAGAGAGTGTTTTAATCGCTTGATCAGAACTTCAGAGTGGTGAATGTGTTTGCTGCTCGCTCCATTATATAAACTTCTATATTTGTCAGATAGTGATGCAGATCTTGGTACTTTTTATTTAATGATTATGACTGTTTACATAACAGTTGTGACTTTGTATATTTCATAATCAACACTTTTGATCTCATAATTTCATTTCATCACACAATTTGGACTGTTTATCTCGTTATTGTGACTTTCATCTCATTATAATGACTTTTTATCTCTTAATTGTGACTTTCATCTCATTATTATGACTTTAATCTCATTAGTATGACGCTTCATCTCATTATTATGACTTTTGATCTCATTAGTATGACTTTTCATCTCATTATTATGACTTTAATCTCATTAGTATGACGTTTCATCTCATTATTATGACTTTTGATCTCATTAGTATGACTTTTCATCTCATTATTATGACTTTAATCTCATTAGTATGACGTTTCATCTCATTATTATGACTTTTGATCTCATTAGTATGACTTTTCATCTCATTATTATGACTTTAATCTCATTAGTATGACGTTTCATCTCATTATTATGACTTTTCATCTCATTATTACTTTCATCTCATTATTATACCTTCATCTCATTAGTATGACGTTCATCTCATTATGATGACTTTTTATCTCTTAATTGTGACTTTCATCTCATTATTATACCTTCATCTCATTAGTATGACGTTCATCTCATTACTAGGACTTTTCATCTCAAAACTTTGACTTTCATCTCATTATTATGACTTTTCATCTCATTAGTATGACTTTTCATTTCATTAGTATGACTTTTCATCTCATTAGTATGACTTTTTATCTCTTAATTGTGACTTTCATCTCATTATTAGGACTTTACATCTCAAAACTTTGACTTTCATCTCATTATTATTACTTTCATCTCATTATCATATTATCATGACTTTCATCTCATTATTATGACTTTTCATCTCATTATTATGACTTTCATCTCATTATTATGACTTTTCATCTCATTATTATGACTTATTATCTCATTATTTTGACTTTTATCTCATTATTATGACTTTTTATCTCAGTATCTTGACTTTTTATCTCATTATTTTGACTTTCTTATTATTGACATTTTATCTCAAAATCTTGACTTTCATCTCATTATTATGACTTTTTATCTCCTCTGAGAGTCGCCGATCGTTCCCTCCATTGTGGTCAGAGCAGCAGTCAGAGCCTCCGCGGCCTCTCTGGCTACACTGTGCACATCTCTGGTTTCCCAATAACAACGAGCGATGCATCCAACAACACTGGCCACGCACCTCGTGGCGCACAACGCACCAAAAGCCCCACCCATCCCACCGCCTGCTGCACCGACAGCCCCGCCAAAAGTGCCACCAATTGCACTGCCGGTTGCGAAGCCGATGGTGAACCACGCAACGTCGCTGACGACGCCGTTGACTGGACTGCCTTGTGCTTCAGCTGCAGTGCAGACCCCGCTGCCAAGAGTGCCACCGAACACCCCGCCAACCACGCCGCCAAAGACACTGCCGAACAAGCCGAAGAAGCTGACACTCGCACCCCTGTAAGCGGCTGCACCAACACCCCCAAATGCCCCAGATACTCCACCATAAATGGCCCCACATGCTGCACCAAGAACTCCTCCGCACAAAACTAACAGGCTCTCAGGCGACATTTTCTCAGAAAAACATCGCAATGAAGCGCCATATTCTCAGAGACATCGTCACGAAGCCGAGCAGCTGACAGCGTGAAGCTCGGCTGAAGACGATCTCTGTGTCGACTGTAGAGGCGGAGGAAAGATGTCAAACTTATTACGAGCTCTTTTTCCATTTTTGTGTTTTTTCCTTCACAACCGTCCGGCTGACACTGAAGTGAAGTCTGAGCTGAAGTCGTCTACTTGATGAAAGTTGAGCGTGACGTCGTTTCAGATCCTCAAATCGAAGCCCCAAAGAGAGAACTGGGAGGTTCTCACTTCTCTGCCTCTGTATGAAAACACAAGAGTGTAAAAATAAAAGCAGCGACTGAGAAGAAAAAAGACATTTCTTAATTTAATCAGCATTTAGAGATTCATTCATAAACTTAAACCTACGATAACTATTTTTGGCCACTTGGGGGCAGCAGAGCAAACTGTGAACACGACAATGATGTATTTTTATACTTTCTAAGCTAGCAAACAGCTGCACATGCACTTTTATGTCACCATGTGTGAGATGTAAATTATTTCCATAGAGCGGCTGTTACTTTATTAAGTAAATACATCGAATAACACAAAATAAAATGTAATAAAAAGCAACCTTTCTATTTAAAATTCAAATCATGCAGAAGTCCTGAGGGGCCTGAGGTGTTTATGACTTGAGAGCTGCTGGAGAAAAGTTTTAATCTTTACGTTCCTTGATTTTATTTTTTTTTATCCGTCAAAACAAAGATTTGACGAGGACTTTTTTTATGTGAAACCAAGTGAAAAAAAACTTTTGGCAATTTTTCCTCCTGAATTTTTCTCCAAGTGCGAAAAAAAAAGTTGGGTCCATCTGTCAAAACACGTGGACAAACTTTTTTTTACTTGGAACCAAATGAAATGTTTCTTTTGTGAAAAAAATGATGAAAAATGGATGAAAGATTATCCTGTCAAAACCTTTTTCCTGGGAATTTTTTTCTTTAATGACTCTAAATAATGAGTTGGCAGATTGTTGGCACTTTCTGATGTAGATTTTTCCACTTTGTAAAGTTTCCTCTGAAGTAACCACTGCGTCTCTTTATCCAACCGTGCAAGTTTCCACATGCCAACGATGATAAAATCTCCACAAGCTGCGATACGTTGAGCTCCGATAGCCGTCGCAAACACATCAAACACGTTATAGAATCAAGAAGTCAACCGATCTCACTGCTGACGGTCAGCGAACCACAGATTCAATCAGCAGAGTCGGATCACAGTGGTTTGATTTGATACTCACCGTCTGCTTGAGCGCAACACCGTCTGCTGCAGCCTCAGAGATGTGCTGGTCTTATGTTCTGTAAATAGATGTTGTTCACACAGACGTAGGTTATTTTGTGCAAACAGATGTTTGAGGTGAAGTAACTTCTTCATATTTTCTGTACCGAGGAGGAAATAGAGGCGTGAGGGCAGCAGGGCGGAGGTGTTACTGTAAAGCTGTTTCGCTTCTAGGTGCCTCGAGGGGAAAAACAGGATCCATCAATCAACTGCAGCACTATTCATTCTGTGCCTTCACTACACAGTGATGGAATGTAACTAAGTACATTTACTCAAGTACTGTACTCAAGTTCACTTTTGAGGTACTTGTACTTTACTAGCGCATTTCCATATATACGTAGATAACTTTAGTTACTAGTTACTTTGCAGATTACATGCCGCATCAGAGCCAAAGTAGAGCTTTTTAAATCTATTTTATCAGCAATCAGATAAAAAAACGCTGATGATAATCACAGAAACGCTCAATATGGCGTCTGATAATCAGCCTCATCGGCCTTGAATGTACAGACTTGTAAATATTCATGTACTTTATTTTTACTTGTACTTTTGATACTTCACTTTGCAGACATCAGGTCCAGAGAAGGACGTTTTTTAAATGGGTTTTTTTTTAGTGGAAATCAGATAAAAATCGGAATAATGCTGAATATTAGATCCACGATATGTCTATAGACAAATGTAACTATAGGATGTAATAGTTACTTGTTCCTTTGACACTTAAAGTACATTTATCTCCAGAATTACTTTTAAAACAGTACATCTAAGACCAGACACTTTTTGGTACTTTTTACAACATAAAGTCGATGCATGCAGAGAAAACACATTAAGGATGATAAGAAGCAAAGAGTAAATCCTCCAAAGTCGTCAAACAAACAACATCTTGAACGTTGCGTTAACTCGCTCGTCTGAGTAGAACCAGCAACCTTTTTGCTGACGGATGCTGAACTCACCTGTTGCAGATCTTTTTCGAGCCCGACACCTCCAACAACCCGACCCTGACGTCTTCAGCTCTTTGGGTTTGTGCTCATGAAAGACTTGCTCTTCAGCTCAGGCTGTGTTCAGAACACAGGAGAAGGAAGTTAACTCCGCTGGCACAGATGTGGGATTTTGCTTTCACCCCCGCTGCATATGACAAATAACTTGTACCTCTAGCCGCTCCTTAATTAATCAGAAATGGCTAGAGTGTCTGGATTAGAGCCAGAAGGAATGAGAGAGGAGAGCTAAAGTATTACTTTCAAACTTTGGGGATTAAAAAGTGGATTTATCTTCACTGCTTTTTATCAACCTGACTGCAGCAGTGATCCGCGGAGGTGACCTCCATTGTCGGGTGTTTATGTTCTGTAGTGCTGACTGCTGACTGGAGCTGGAGGGGGAATGTGCTTTACTTCATGAACGTAACGTTACAGAGAGGAGAGAAGAAGAAGAGACCAGAGTCTCTGCTGAGTGCTGAGTTCAGTCAGAGTTGACCGGAGTTCAAACACAGACACACATTGACACCCTCAGTGTGATCTGATGCTCGCTAACGTTAGCTGTTGATGTTTACATCATTAAACAACCAACACTGCTGACGCTGATCTATATATTTAAAGTTTTATTCGGTTAGTGAGAGTGTGTGAGGCTGTAAAATGAGTCTTACCTTCACTTCCTGTAGGTCCATTAAAGATGAGACGTCCACAGCTGCAACAAAAACGACTCACCCTCTTTAGTTTTATATTATTTACTGCTTCAGATGTCCATAAACTGCATTAATACTCTTGATCATCTCCGTGTTTGGTCACATTCACTCCTCTTTCTCTCCTCCTCGTCCAGCTCACAGGTTTGTTGATTGATCTCCTCGCCTGCTTTTACGATTCAATAAAGTTTATTCAAACAAAACAAGATGGCTGCATCCTCAACAATGTTTATAGAAGGCGTGACTTTGAACAATTCTGCTAAGATAATATAAAGCTGCTGATGTTTGGACGATAACATGGAGTCTGTTCTGCGGTGAAGTTCAGTTTTCGCCACAACATGTAAAAATACTCTCACTGCAGTTTCTAACAGACGTTTTCGACAGCAGCCATTCGGAAAAATCAGCCTGTGGAGCTCCTCAATCTGCAGGCAGCCGAGAAAAATGTCTGCCGTGCCAGACGTCCAACAGCCAGCTGGATATTTGATTGGTCAGGCGATTAATCCGGCGTCGTGACCTCAAACAACAGCCGATCCGACAGAAGTTCAGTCTCACTCTAAAATAAGTCGAGAGCGTTTAAGTCAGGGCTCAAATCCGGCTGAATCCAGACAGTCTGGCCATTTAGAAAAGTCTTCCCTGAGTCATGTCTCAGCCAGCTTTGATCGCCTTCTTCATTGTTTTTTAGAGCTTCAATTCCAGATGTGCTTTGTTCACGACTGACAGAAGTGACGAAGCAGCGGAGGTCAAGTTAAAACCACACACGGCTCAGATGTGTCGCATGTTGAGTACGAACAGCAGCACAGGTAACATAAGAAGACTCAAGTCACCGTGTGCACCGGAGCAAACGCTACGACACAGGAAATAAACATTCTCAGAGTTTATTGTTTCGTTATATTATATGTAATTAAGGTAATAAACAGTAAACAATCAGAAACTTGATTCCAGATGGATGCTAACGTTGCTGCTGGAGGTGAGATCAGCTAAATGTTTGCAGTCACTTCTGTCGTAACAAGTCAAATCACTTGATGTTTTTCCAGCCGAACCCAGATGTTGTTAAATTTGTAGGCGTCGGAAAGTAGTTTAACGACATATTTTCCTCAAAATCTGATCATTTTAAGCCTCTGGTAATAAAATGTAACATTTCCCACTGAACATCGCCGATCAGTCGGTTTGTTTTGATGCTTTTTCTGCCCCCTAGTGGCCACTAATCCATCGTTAAATCGGGTCAAGCAAACGGCTAAAAACAGATGAAGCTGAGCCGGAGGGCTGATCCAGGCAGCAGCAGCAGAGGAGAGGATGAAGGTCAAACTGAAGTCTGTTCTGCATAATAACTCACAGTGAAGAGCTGATTCAGTCAGGGATCACCTTTAGCCTCCGGCTTCTTCCCCCCGGAGGTAAACGAAGGGGCCAATTTAACACTCATTAGTGTCCGCTGCCACAGTGATCCAAGCCTCTGGTAATTACAGAGCTGCTGGTGTCTGGTTGTAGCACCCTGTTCACAGGCAAAACAAAGAAAGCTACGAGGAGTTGTGGCAGGTTTGTCAAGAAATATTAAGCACAAGGTTTTGTTTCTAAAGTTCGATTCGTGAAAGGTGTTAATTAAACCTCTTTCACACATTGTTCCCTGTTAATTACTACTACTACTCACAGGCCTCCAGTGATTTCCTCTATTCACACACGCAGCTACATTCAGGAACAGTTATGCCTCGTGCCTTTTCACACAGGCAGGAGCAGATGGCATTAATGCAACACCCGGGGATGCCAATGGTACGGTGGCCCTGAAGGTCAAAACACAACAACACTTTAGAAAAACACAACAGCATTTCACAAAGCACAACATTTCTGAAAACACAACATTGTCATGTTTTCTGAAATGTTGTTTTCCTGAAATGTTGTGTTTTGACCCTCAGGGCCACCGTACCATGTAAGATGTCGCGTTTAAAAAAAAAATAATAATAATTTACGATGTGTTTTCTGCAATGTCATTTTTAAAATTCTGATGTTTTCTGAAATGAATTTTCTGAAATTTTGTGAAAAAATAAAAATAAAAAAAAAGTTCTTTTTAAAATTGTTTCCTGAAATTTTTGTTTCCTGAAATTTTTTTGTTTCCTGAAATTTTGTAAAAAAAAAAAAAAAAAAAACTTTGTAAAATTGTGTTTCCTGAAATTTTATTGTTTTCTGAATTTTTTTTGTTTCCTGAAATTTTGTTGTTTCCTGAAATTTTTGGTTTTCTGAAATGTTTTACTTTTCGTTAAATGTTGTGTTTTCTGAAACGTGTACTCTGAAATTATCTTGTGCTTTATCAAATGTTGTGTTTTCTGAATGTTGTTGTGCTTTGACCTTCAGGGCCACCGTACAACTGCATAAAACTTGTAACTCTTGTAATATATTTAATATTCAACAAGTTTTCGAGATATGTCATGTTTTTATCCCCGCGTATGGAAAAATAGGTACACTGCATTTGTTTTGCTTCTCTGCTCATCTATTCATTTATTTTTCTTTCCATTTATCTCCGTCTGTAGCGACAAACACTTCCACATATCAAACCTGTGAACTAAAACCTACGTTCCCTTATTTCAAACACCATAATTATTCTAATGCCACCTCTCACACATCACTCACTTGATTATTATCTTTCTCCTGCTCCTCTCTGCTAATGCAACAACTCAGCTTCTCCTCAGGACTCATTAAACTTTCATCTAATCTAAATGAACGCCGCTCGACCTCATCACATCACCGCTCGAATCTAATTGAGCACATATTTGGTTAGTTTTAGGCGTTGCCAGGTTTAAACTAATCGGTGACATTTATTTGTCCACGGGGGAAAGATTCAGAGTCAACACGATTAAAACTGTTGCGCTCAGTATTAAAGGAAGATACGTCCATTATTTATTTGGACGTATTCTCCAGTGTTGAAACCCACCGGCTGAAATATTCTTTCATTTCAGCTGCTGATTATAACCTCGTACGTTCAGCTGGCTGCTCTCATGTGGGCGATGTTTCAGACAATAACTCTTTGTGTCATTCATTCGACAAAAACAACAGACGTTCACGTTCACAGCAGGTCAAACCCGCCCACTCCGATGATCTTCTGACATTAACCTCCAGCGTTGACACAAGTTTTTGAGTGACATATCTCAACAACTATTATTGCAATACTTTGGTGATTCCCCGACTTTCATCTGGCACCATCACCGGGTCCAAAGGTGCTCCGAGTGATCACTCGTTCTAATCAGTTTGATCGGCGGTCTATATAAAGGACAATCGAATAAACATGGCAGCGTCTTAATGCGCAGCTAAAATGCCACCGTGTGCTGCAGGGCTGGCCGGACGACAGGAAACGTACTTCAGACTTTGTTTTGTTTTCTGAAATGTTGTGTTTCTTTAATTTTGCTGTGTTTTGTGAAATGTCGTGTCTTCTGAAATTATTTCTGATGGTTTTTAGCTTCAGGGCCGCGGTTCAATCACCATAAAGCCCGACAGAAGGAGAACCAGAAGACGAGGCAACGACAGATGTTTTTGTAATGTATTTAATTTTCAGCTTAATTTAATTTAGCTTAGATTTGTGGGAGCGTCTTTTGTTAGATGAGGCTCGCAAAAAATATGTTCGATCCAAACACAAATATGTTCTTGAATGAGGCACGTTGTGTTTCAATAAGCAAAACAGATTAGAGCTGCAATAATTAATTGACCATTGTCGTGTTTTTGAAACGTCACACTGTCTGAAATTGTGTTTTGTGAAAATTCGTGCTGGTCCTATTTTCCGTGGAGTTGTGTTTTCTTACATTTTTTTGTTGTGTTGCGGCAAGTTTTTTAATATTTTAATAATTGTTCTATTTTTTATTAATTTTTCAAACAAAACTGCAGGAAAAAAAATGATGGTTTGGACTGGCAGTCAGACAAAACAACAAGCAAACACCAAAACAATAATGAAATAAAAATTCACAGATCCACGCCGACAGCCGTCGTGTATAAGAGGGTCACCTTTATTGTCACAAAAACACAACAGGAACGTACAAAAGCAGCAACCGTTTTTTGTTTGGTTGATTTTTCTCACACACGAAGCGGCAACTTTTACTTTCCATACACAAAGTTGCGTGTTGTTTTGCACGGTTTAGTTGGTCTTTAGTTATACTGACTTTGTAGTAGATTATCATTCTTCTTCACGATTCACAAACAACACTTACCCCACACAGCAAGCATCACTCTCAGACTGGAGGAACAGTATTTAGTTGATATACAATATCATTCAAATATCTTTCTCAGTAGTTATTAGAATAATCCTTTTTTTCTTTATTCTCACAGTAAAAGGGGCTTTTATTGACCCATTTTGAACATAATACAAAAATCTATGTTACTGTACAATTTGTTTACTCTATCATACACTCACAGGTATACACAGAATTATTGACAAGAAAATGAGACCTCTGTTGACCCAGCGTGCAGATTTTCAGGAATGTATACAGTATGCATGCCATTTTGGATTATTTATTTTTTTTCCCGTCTAAAAAAATGTCCACATAAAATCAATTTTGTAATATATTATTTGGGTTTATATACACTTTTGAACATCCACAAATGGTTTTAACAATCACACATTCATCAAGAAACCATCAATAGAGTTAATCTGTGTCGTGTACGTACACTGTTGGTTATAATAGAGGAAAAACAGCTACAAAATGGGGCGTCCTATCAGTGAGGTGATTGTTTTTAGAGGAAGGAAGGAGGAAATGTGCTTTTTTTATAAATGTGGTGGTACTTTACGTCGTTCGGTCCGTCACAACCGTCTGCTCACTGGTCTTCTACAACAAGGTGTGGTCATGGGCTTTTGTTTCATGGTTAGCAAGAAAAAAATAAAAAATCTTTAACACAGAAAAATAAAAATTTACAGAATAAATGTGTTACATGCTTATGAATCCTCTTCTTCAAGTATAAAAATACAAAAAAAGCTTGATTATATAAAACATAGATGATACTTTTTCTTTTTTACATGTTAATAAAGCGATTTTCTTCAAAACAAAAACTAAATGGTCATTTAATATACATACAATATATCTGTGAAGTGGTTTAGGTTATACTTTAACTGTCTATTTTCGTGCTAGCTTTGTAATGCTATTTCTGAGACTACTAATACATTCTGTAAATGTATTAACTATATACTGAAACATCCGTTTGTAATTTAATTTCTGCCGGTGGTAAAAATACACACTTGCAGTGTGAGATTAATATTTCCCTCCAGCGAAAATGTCAAACAGCACAGAGTCTGTGCGCAGGATTACTCAGCTTGTCATTTTAGATGCGCGTTCACATCACACTTTCATATTTTCACCCCAAAAAACCTTTTCATCTCCCGACTCTTCACTCTTCTGTGGTTCAAACCTTTAAACCACGTTGCATCCAGGGTCTGAGTTCATGTTTATAACAAAGGAAACTGAGTGTTGCAGGAGAATTAAAAAGGAAACTATTGTCTGTGTCCCAGTGTCATACTTCATAGTAGCCGTTAGAGTATAGTGTTTTGCTGTTATTTTTAAGTTTAACCAATTAAAATGACTTTTTTTTGTGAAATGCTGATGTTATCCCTTCAGGTTTTAATTGTTCAATAAAGAGAACGCCTCGGAGTTAAACTGTAACGTAAACTGAACTTAACCGAGAGAGAGAGCAAATTGGTTTTCCAAAGTTTTTAAACATTTCTGTTTCTCTCACAATCATTTGCGACTTGTTTTTGAAGGGAGACTCCGACACATTCAGACATGAATTCAGTTTACTTGTCATGAGAAGTGTGGTGGTGTGAAAAAGGCAAAGCCAATTAGAGTAATGTGTCAAAGTGAGGCTGACGCGGGGAGCTACAGGGTTGCCAAGCAAGAAAGTTGAAGCTGTCACATCTCATTTCAACGTCATCTGACAACACGCTGCGTCGGCCAGTCGAACACATGCAGGAGCAAAATTCCTGTTAGATTCATTTTATAACATGAACAGCGTCTTTCTGATGTTAACAGCAGAGACGATGAGCGAGACATGAGTTCACTACTTTGGATGTTTTACTTTGAATTAACTGGCTGCATCTGAACCTTCAAACTTGTTCCTAAAACTGGACTTCCCCTGATCGTACGTCCTGACTAACGCAGTCCCTCGCATTGCTTTAACACGGAGCTATTCTCAGTCTAAACACCCTCTAAGGCAACGACCACGACTACTAAGCTGTTTATATTGCTAATAAAAATGAATACGACACTCACATTTGCATTTACATGCAGCTCTCTATACTCAAGCAGCCTCCGTCTTTCATTTGCTCAACCACCTTCTTGAAAAGGTCAGCGCTGTGATATTTGTGCATTTTTACAGAAATCTGTTGACGGCCTGTTGAGTCTTTCATAACGTTTTTAAAGTAGGCGTGTTTCTCTTTCAGATATGTGGGCTTTTCTTTAGAGCTTACTTCTAATCCTGAATAATATCGGCATATCCCACACGTCTTAATTTGAAAATACTTCTTCCAGAATGAGGCTGAATTCATTAAATCCAAACCAGCCACCACTGCTTAAAGTCCCTGTTGCAAATGAAATTAGCTTACATACTGGTTGACACGTCCCCACCGTCTATGTCAGTGTTTCAGTTTTCACGGACCACCTAGCGTTAACAGTCGGCCCCCTTCAACATTATATTACATATTACAGCCTAATTAGATGACAGTCTGGTAAAACAGCCTCGCCTCCTCACTCATCACTGTGTCTGTTGCCTGGATGGAGACATCAGTGTAGCAGTGTAGCGCTCAACGGCTGATCGTTTCTTGACAGAAATCGTAAATATTTTATGCAGGCAGTGTCGCATAAACGGTCACGGTCTAATATTAAAAACATCTATCCGACTCGCTTCGAGGCTTTGAAATCATTCAGTATCTTCTCACGGACCACACTTTGAGAAAGGCTGATCTAAATGCAAATCTATGAACTATGAGAGACAAAAACAGTGACTCCATTCTCGCTGCATTGCTGACTTTAATCAGCAATGCAGCGACTCTTCAACTTTATGGGAGTACCTTGAATTTTTCCATCATCATTGTTACATAACTCTTTTTGTCGAGTATAATTAACTCAAACTCACTAAAACCTGCTGAGAATTAGTGTGTTATATGAAACTGGGACACAGAAATCGTGTTGGATTGTTAGATATGGTGCATGATGGATTTGCAACACAGATGTTAGAAGTGAAATCCCCACGCTGCTTCACACTGCAGCTCCACAGCCGATGCAAATGTATAAATCTAACCTACAGTCGTTTGTTGGTGTGTTTGCATCCTGTTTGTCTCCCTAGTGTGATAATTTGGTGACCTCTGGCTGACGCATCGTACAAATGACAAATTCTCACGCCTTCGAGGTCTGAAAACCAGAACGATCCGAGTACTCGCTCCTCGCGCATTTAGTCCAGCTGAGACCTGAGAAGCAGACAGAGGATGAAGAAGGCAAAGCGAGAGAGAGAGAAGGGAGAGAAGGACTGGCTCACAGACTGAAATGATGTGAGGAGAAGCGGTGAAGGGAAACATCAGCGAAACTGATGGCGACTGGCCAGAAGGATGAGAAGCGTTTTCTGCTGGAGCACGGTGACAAAAACCTCAGCGCTGCCCCAAAAAAATCAAGCAGAGAGGGAAGATTTAAGAGCCAAAACAAGAAGCAGTGAGAGGGAGGGGAAAAGAAAAAAAGACAAAAATCAAAATTTACAAACAGACAAATGTATTTCAAGTTCCTGTTCAACCTCACATCCGTGTTCCCTCCTGATCTAACACTACTCTGAGCTTCGATCTCCTGATTGGCCAGCGGGGACATCAGGGTTTTTGGTGCATCGTCCTCGTGCTTGTGGGAAGACGACAGAGAGGAGAAGAGTAGGACGAGTGTGTCTGTCTGTCGCTGAGCTGCAAACAGGCAGAAATGATGCTGTGATCACTGAGCTGTTCTGCTGTCAGAGCTCTGGGACAGAAAAATCTGTCCTCCTCCTCTTCTTCTTCTCTGCAGAGAGGAGGAGAACGGATGGAGGGAGGAAATGTATCTGACAGGAGAGGAGGGAGGGCGTCAGGCACAGGAGGAGACAGCGGAATGAGGAGAGGACAAGGACAGGAGGACAGGAAAGAGAGGAAACAAGGAGATGAGACAAGGAAGGAGAGGAGAGATTGGAGAGCAAACAAGGAGATGAAGAAAGGGAAGAAAGTGAAAAGGAAGAGGAGATAAGGAAAGAAGAGGAAACAAGAGCCAAGAGGAGAGGATACAAGGAGATGAGTAGACAAGTGAGGAAAAAAGATGAGAAAAGGAAGGTGAGCAGAGGAAAGGAAAGGAAAGGAGAGGAGTAAAGGATATGAGATAAAGATAAAAAAAGGAAGGAAAGGAAAGGAAAGATGACGAGAGGTAATAAGGAGAGGAGACGGGCTAAGGGAACTGAAAGAGAGATGGGGGGGTAGACAAGGAAAGGAGATATTAGGATAGGCTAAGAGGAAGGAGCAGAGAGATGCAGAGAGGAGAGGAAATAATAAATAAGAAGAGGAGATGGAAGTGGAGGTAACAAGAGGAGAGGAGAGGAGAGGAGAGGAGAGGAGAGGGAAAAAGGAAAGAGGCAATAGGGTGAGGAAGCAAGAAAAGGAGGAGGAGGGAGAAGAGAGGTGACGAGGAAAGGAAAGAAAACAAATCAACGTGATGAAATGAGATACAGAGAGAGGAAACACGAGGAAGGAATAAGAGAGGATACAAGGAGAGGACAGGAAACAAGGAATGACACAAGGAAAAGAGAGGAGAGTAAAGAAGGAGAGGAGTCGGAGGAGAGTGTTCCTCTGTATTATCGGAGGCTCTCGGGTGTTTTTCAGGAGACGTTTCTTCCTCTCTGACCTGATCTTTGTTTAACCAGCAGCAGAGTCTCAGAGGCTCCTTTAGTTCAGAATAAATGAACCAACTGGAGAAACAAACATGATGTCTGTCCCTCAGTAGCCCTCTGCTGCTGCTGCTAATGGACATTACTGAAACACTCATCCTCCCTCAGATCATCTGACTGCTTGTGTTTCTTTGACCCGTCTGGCTGCTCAGAAACCAATTTCAGTTGGTGCAATAATATCAAAAATAAAACGCAAGCTGCGACAAAGAAAAATCAGAGTTCTGGCTAACAGTGCTCGGATGTAGATGGTGAAGATTAACAGCCGGCTGTAACACCTGAAGAAACGACTCTTGAAAAGCCTTTCACGTCTGCCGAATGTTCATATTGTCTGCGACTGTGTTGGAAGAGGTTGTACGAGGAGGAAGAATCTGAGCTCGACAACAGCTTAAGTTCAACAATGAAAGAAAAACAGTTTGTGGTGACAAGGTGCTGCTCGGTGCCTCGGGGGGACACCGGTACATCTGTGTCTCTCTCACCACGCTCAGGAACAAAAGGATGAGCAGACAGGTGCACCACCCGGGCTTGAAAAGGGATTAGAGAAGTGCACCGCCTCTTTTTATACAGCACAGCAGCAACTTTGCCTTCGAGCTCGGAGATGCACGATATATTGGACTGATTTCCGAGGCTGATACAAATAAATGCACATATTTTTTTTTTGCAGAGGACATCAAGTCTTTCCTGTAGTGGAAATAAGATTATTGTGCCGGGAAGATGCAGAGATACAGGAAAACTACGAAGCCAAAAGGTTCACGTCATGTGTGCATAATTTAAAGGAAAATTCACCCAAAAATGAAAATTCAGTCGTTACCTCCTCACGCCCCGTGTTGATGTCAGGTGAAGGAATGTAATCCACAAAACATTTCTGGAGCTCATTTTAAAATGTTAAAAAGAAGCATAAAATGGCTCCATACAGCTCGTCTGAAGTAAAATTAATTCTCCAGAAATCTCCCGAGATGCAAAATTGATCTGAAAAGACGTTATTTACACCCTCTTCCTCAGCTTGTGCATTCATTTATGCTACCTTTATGCCAAGCTAGCTGTCTTTATGAGTTTGTTGAAATCTGAACAACAATCTGAGTAACCAAAATAGTTTTTTTCATTAATAGAGAACAACAAAGGGAAAGTTGACATCTAAACTTAACTTTAGTTTGAGCTCAAGGCTAGCTTGAATTTTCATTTTTGGGTGAACTGTTGCTTTAAGCATAATAATCAGCCTTTATCTTCCGAAACCAATGACGTGCCAATATGATCGTGCATCCCTAAAACAAACAGGTGTGTTGTGTCAACAGAAGTGGAAGTTTTGAGATATAATGTGCAGTATTTGGTCACACTGTTCGGGCAGCTCTTGCAGATGGATGCTTCAGTCCAACAGCCTGTAGTTAACAAACATTTCACAGTCCAACTGCACTCTTCTGCCCGAGGCGAGTGCACACATTACCGAAACAGGCATCATGCGATGTTTACTGCCTCCTTTCACCCACAACAGAAAAAAGGGCGAACAAATAAAAGATTAAAATGAGATGGCAGCAGTTAAACTTTGCTGTATCGTGATTCTTTACATAAACTATTATACATGTGGCTCCATTCGACCCACAGCACTGGATGACAGATGATAGTTTTATCTACTGATACCAAATAATTACTCACATGATCTGTTAAATAACGTCTGATTTTCTGTGTTCAGGAAAAATAAGAGAATATGTTCATGTGTGATGACATTATCTGAAGACATGAGCTCCGGATGCAAAAGTGAAATTTATGCACAAAGAGAAAAAAAACCAAAAAACATAATATGACCGTTTGCTTTCGGGCTCTTTGGGGGATGAATTTTTGAGAAGTAATAATGGAAATGAGTTGAGATTCAGTCCAGCGCAAGACACAAGCAGCCCTGAATACTAATCCTGGAGGTGGAGGGAAGTGCTACGCTCTCCCAGATGGCATCGCCGTGTCAAGTGGAGGTCAGCCATGTTAGCCATGTGCTAATTGCTGTTACGGCTAATGGAAGCTACTGTCAAAGACACCGTCCTCACAGATACATGAAAATTAGGTCTCTGAATGTGTCTGAGGCCTCCGGTGGATGAGCCGCTTCCAGAGGGTGTTTGGAAACATATAAATGAGGTCCTGCAAGTTTAATGTGTAAATTCATGAATTAATCAGAGCAGATTCCTGAATCAAATGCGGTAACAGAGACGATGATTCTGGGTGAATCTGCGGACTGGTGGGAGCAGTTAAGGTGTTCCCTGGCTGGAAGTGTTAACATTTTCTCTGAGCGAGTATTTTCTCTCTTTTGGAGGACCGTGGCAGAGGATGGGTCAAGGCTGCTCCACTCAGCAGGTCGGGGGCAGCTTGGAGTGTCTGCAGGAGCAGATAAGACGAGTGGAGCTTCACATCTAAAAGGCTTCAGAGTTCAGCGGCCAAGTGCTGAGTTTAACCTCCCGTTCACACATACAGACTCTCTCTGGCCTCTCATGAGCCTGAAGCTCATTTCATTTACATACTCAGCTCTGATTGGCACTTTATCCCTCCTGGTCACCACACTGGTGCAGGATGAAGTGGTTCTCTTTTCCTGAGCGATGAGTTTTCAGGCAACATTTTCTTTTTCATCCTTCTCTTTTCCTGAGCGATGAGTTTTCAGGCAACATTTTCTTTTTCATATTTAGAAGCTGTTGACAGTTTTTTCTACATTTTGTGTTGAGCTGAAGAAGAAAAAAAAAATGTTTTTCCGGAGGGGATAAATGAGAGTGATTGGTGTCTCTAAGAGGATATTTGCATAAAGTTGAATCGTTCTCAGCTTCCACACATCGCTGCTGGGCAACTTTACGGTCTTCAGTCGAGGTTTCCTGTCACAACTCCAGTGTTTGAGTCTGTATGCGTGTACGAGCAAAGAAATGTCGTAATCATTTGAATTTTATAGGTAAATAAAAAACCCAATTGTGGAATTTAATCTCTGCTTCATGTTGGCATTAATAATAAACCACTGAATTTATAGGAAATATTTGACTTTGACAAACATCCATCTGAATTTAAGTCGCTTGATTTTCATTCTTTGTAATTTCAAGAGGTTTTGTAAATTATTGCTTTCATGGGTCACGTGACAGAACGCAACCTGATACGACAGACATCCTGCCTCGGTAGCCTGGTAGTTCAAGTTTGAATTTTAAGGCGAGTCGAATCATTTTAATTATAGCCAGACATTTTAACAATCTGTCCAGTGTACATCTTTGTCCTTAGACCCTCATTTCGAGCAAGGAAACAAAAATGTTTATTAAATTTTAAACCTGAAAATACTTCAAAGTTCAATAATGGAACAGAAAGTTTCCTTTCTTTGTTTTCCTGTTTTCTGTTTCCACCGTGGATTAATACCCACAAAGATTTGGTAAACAGTTTCCTCCAAAGGTTCCCACAGTCTCTGAGGAAAAGTCCTGCGATGGAAACGCAGCTAATTTAAACAACATAAATTCAGATAGATGGTAAGGTTTAAATAAATTCCATAATTAGGTACACGGTTGCTTCAATGATTTAAATCCTTGCAGCAGCTTTTGCCTTCCGCATATATTTTGTTTTTCCTCTGCTGCCTTCACAAAGCTCCTCTTCCTCTCTCTTACTTCTATAAATACGCTTATTGCACACATTAAAACCGAAAAGCTCGTCTACAAAATCAGCTTTTTAAGGTAACCTTGCACCTTGTGCTTCGCTCTTGTCATCTTGCATAATAAGTCGTAGCATTAGAGCTGTTAAAAAAAGGCAATTCTGAGTGAGCTAGCTTAATGGATTGGCCTTTTGGCTGGAACCTTTCAGGCTGTTTATTAGCAGCCACGCTAACGTGCTGAAATACTTTGCTAATGCCGCACTACCTCGAGATTTAAAGGATGGGTGATACAAAATGAGCAGCATGTGGTGATTACTGGATGAATAAAGGGAGCGATGAGGATTCAGTGAGAGAATACATGACTGGATCAATGGTGAAATATCATCAATATCACGTCGAGATATGAAATCATTCCGTGGCATTACTGAAGATTTTGTTGCACAATGGAGGCAAAAGATGTCTCTGATAGATCTATAATAATAAAGCTAGTTTAATCAGTCACAAGCACCACCAAGACCTTCCTCAGGAAATCAAAACATCGACATACTCGTACGACAAAAACTTGATCTCTAAGCAAGCTAGGTTAGATCCAGTAACTGAAAACACACATCAAGAACTGGTAAAAATCAAGGTTTCTGTAGATAGTTCCCCCTCTGGTGTTTGTGTAATCTCATTCTGTCTGCTGGTAGGGCCTACACAGTTTGTGTCGTGCTGCAGAAGTCGCAGGGGGAAACTTCCTGGAAGTGACAGCAGAGAGGAGAGGCAGAGGCAGACGGAGCGTCAGAGGTGGAGGTTTTAGAAGTGGAATACCTGCTGCTGGCCCTGGACTTTGGGGATATCCTCTTTCTGCTTGCGGGTTTTGGGCCTCTCTAGGCTGCCTTGTTGAAGGTGTTTGAGCCGGGCGGCGACGGTGGGGCCCTTCATCGGCCCCGGAGAGTGAGTGCTGTTCTGTGGGAGCCGAGAGGAAAGAGATTTTAACAGAACTTTCAACTGAATTAAGGTTGTTTTACAGTCACAGAAGCACAAAACACACCCACAATCTTCACGGGCGGCGCTAAACCCAGGATGCAGCGAACATGTCCCTGCAAAATAGTTTTGGGAAACACTGGTTTTGCACGTGGGGAGGAGGGCGTGCCCTAGGATTAAAATGGCTAATGCTAACAACTGTTTTTGCTGTGTAGGGTGCTAGCTTGGAGGTTGTTGTCTTTGTTTCACATAGTGACAGCGATTTTGGAAACAGTGAAACTCCAGACTAGTCTTGTCCACATACTTTTGGCCACATCATGTTCTGATTTTTGCAAAGATACATACAATGAGTGTCATTTCACATAAACAATCAATGTGCACGTTCACCGTGTAATGTCTACAGCTCCCACTGGACACAAGATGTTGCCTATTTCACCGCAAAGTCAGTTGTCAGTGTTTATGCACTGGAGGCTGTGTCCACATCACTCGTGTGTTTGCTAAATACAGGGCCAGGATTGGCTGGATGACTTTAAAAAGAGTCAGTGTTTCTGTTTGGAGATATGTTGGAGCATGTATTTCAAAATCTCTTTGCCGTCAATGATTACTTCAGCGTCTATATTACTTTATTATTCTGTCTCTACACAACTACAAAACAGGGAAGCATTCGCTTCGGGATCTTAAGAAACTTCAAATACTAAATCAAGAGCATCTCCTAGACTCTTGAATTCAATCCCTACCAATTTTGTAATCGTTCACGCAGAGCTTTTTAAAAAATGTGTTAAGACGTGTTTATTCCCAAATCGTCTGGTCGTGTGAAAACACTAACATACGCTTTAATTTTACGTAATGAGATTGTGTATGTACAGTATATCCCTGAGGAATAAGGATGAAACATTTGCCAGAAAATGGGAAAATGGACTCTATAGGAGTCAAGTGTATGTACATTTCTTCTACCTTTGATTGTTTTTCCTTTTCTTTTGTAAAATACTGTTTGTCTGCAGTTTTGTTGCTCTTCTGATGTTTTCTCCTCATGAGAAAACCTCTTGGCTTTTTGCCTCTGTGGCTCGTTGTTACCGTTTGATTCTCTCTTTGTGTTTTGACCTTTCAGAAGTTTGCTCTTTTAATTTTCATTTTTTATTTACTGTGCAGATAAACAAACAGAAAACAGGAACTCTACGGTCCCAAAAGAGTCCAGTTTTGCTTGTTAACCTTTCATGAATTGGTAAACAGTGTGCACACTGAAAATGAAAACTCTCTACCATGGGAACTAATATTAGACTTTATTTTATTCAGCTGACATTAATCCCTGTTGGCAAGAACTTTAGACACAGCACGGTGCCCTGAACGCCTTCAGTGAATCAAAACAGGATCTGAATTTAAAAACATCCATCTAACAAAATGGTCTTTTTCAGAGAAACGTTCTGAACCTAAAATCCCCTCCCTCACCTTCCCTCCCCCTCCCTCCCCCTCCCTCCCCGTCGCTGTCCTCTATTTTGACAGCTACCTGCTCGGCGCCGTTGTGAGGTAATTCCAACAAAAACAAGACCTCTTTACTCGGCTAAATGTGTCACCGGAGCTGTCAAGGTGCACACTCGCTGCTCACAGTCTGTAGGGAAAAAACTAAATACATCATCGGCTTCGATCGATGACTCACTGCACATCACAGTATCAACTACAAGGTTGTATATTAACACAGATGAGAGGATTAAACACACAAAGATCATATTGTGTTCGGAGCGGAAAGTCAGCAGAGGAACTGTTAACAAGGTTAGAAAGGGAAGTTCAGTACAGCATCTGAAACTGAAACCACACTCAAGACCATATCCTGCAGTGAGTGATGTATATTTACTACTCAGTTAAACCTTTATTTGAATTTTTAATCGTGCCCAGATAGCAACACTGTACCAGACACACTCGTCTGGCCCTCATATCGCCAGATCAGACCGTGAGTGTCCCAAGAAGTAGGTGTGTTTACCCGCAAAACTACAGCTTATAAACTCCCGATAACAGACACTACCAGAGCTGCTGTGTGGGTTAACAGTTTGAGTCAGGCATATAACGCTTTTCACACAGAAGGTGAAAAGTGAATGAACGTCTAAATCTGTGCTTTCTACCAGCCCAGTTTTTACAACTTAAATGTTCACACTTCTGCTCTGTATAGAGGTGCTGATGCTTTGCGTATTAGTGGTTATAAAGGTTTGAGTAAAAAAGGGAATAAAAAAGGATGCCAGTACGGAGAGTCAGCGGAAGTAGAAGCACAGTCCACAGGCGTGGCAGACGGAGAGGACTGCTGGAAGTTTACCTTTCTGCCCAGGGACCCAAAGGTGCAGGCAGGGTTGGGTGCGGCCTTTGGTAGGGTGCAGTATCGATTATTACAATCTTTTACAGGCGTTCTCTGAAATATCTTTGATCCGTGGTTGTTGTGTGAGAGAGTGTGGCAGAGACATGTTATCACGCTGATATGGGCAACACAAATCAGGAATGTACGTTTAAAATCTCTGTTTGACAGATTAACTAAACGTACCTCTAACTCAGCGATTATCTTCTCTTCATCGTCCTCGTCCTGGATGGCCGACGCAGCGATCACAGGCGGAGTCGAGGCAGGTCGAGGGGTGTCAGACGGGGTCCGCCTCAGCTTCACCAGAGTCTTCGGCAACTCACCATCTTCCTCCATCTGAAAATAAAAAATAAAGATGTTAGAAAATCTCCAGACTGAATAGCAGATCATTTGTCCTGGACTCTCCGTACCTGCATCAAATCATATTTTTGGTCATTTTATTGAACAAATGCATGATTGAAATCATAATCAAGAAGTAGAAGGGCACTAGTAGATTGCATACCTCTGCCAGGGCTCAATAGTCCCCTTTTGTACTCACTTATAGATACCAGTCACCTAAACTTTTGTGTAATCCTGCTAAAACATAATCTCCTGGGTGGAGGTAAAAAATAAAATAATGGTGAGTTTCAGCCTTGACGTCAACAGAGGCAGGGGTTAAGTGACGGTTCGATCTCTATTCAAGGGTCCGCAGCTAAAAGCTAGCAGCCTATTGTAGGGTCTTCATGTTCTTCAGTGTATCTGGTTTACCAACAATGGCTCCACAGCATCAACAATCAATCCAATCAGCACAGGGCTGCGAGTGTATTGACGGTAAAGGTCACAGGACAATGGACCGACTCCAGATTAGCCAGAGGTAGAAGGAGCAGCTTGTTCTAACGGTGATGTGCAGATATGATAATGGAAACACTCATTTATCGTCAGATAGGTGTAACTTCATCAATCCATACATCTATACCATGATGAAAATATAACATCAACTACTACAGTCCTTCTTTACCCAGGGCCTGAAGCGAGGAAGATTACCGTGCCTGAATTGTGTGTGGGGCTTCAACAGAAAGCTTTTTTTTGAAAAAGGTTTTAGGGAGGCTTTAGAGCAGCAGCAGCTTGTTGAGTGCCTGAAAGCCAAACCTAAAACTGCCCCCAGCCAACAGCGATCTCACTCTGTTTCACATGTGAGAGCAGCTTTCTTAATATGTGGGTCATAATCCAACGCGTCTCACAGAATCCCTTCATACAACACCACCGAGGCTTCAAGCTGAGTATCTTAAACACCTGACTGAAATCCTTAAAATGGCCTCTCCCTAATATTTCCGGCTGTTGCAGGACCGTCTGCATTTGCATTAACACAACACTGAAGCTTTAAACCAGCAGCAGCAGTAAACAGGTGTGGTTCACCTGAATTAAAACAGCAGCAGCTCTGCTCACATCACTCAGCGACACTCGCTGTCATATTAATTAAAACCGCTGGATGTTTATCTAGTGGCTCCGCGGTTCAGTCGCTCATAAACCTGCTTAATGCTTTAATGACAAAGCTTTTTTTGACACAGCAAACACTGCCTTATTTATAACACCTGCCCGTAGACTCTTTTAATTAAGAAATGCTTTCTTTTAGGCTGATGTTGACTGAGATATATTAGTTTTGGTGTACATGTTGTCAATATGACAACCTTTTTTAGAGGTTATAATGCAGAAAAAGCTGCGCGGGGTAATCTTTAATTATTACATTTTCAGTGAAGTTTACTGTTTCATTCACTGATGTCACTTTAGAAAATAAAGTTTAAAGTTAAAGTTTGTTAAATTGTGAAATATCCTGCCTCTATTACATATCCTTATCTCAAGAGTTAGAGAACCACATTTAAGGGATCCTTTTTTCTTTTTATTTTTAAAGTGTGTATGTCTGCCGATATGTGAACATTTTACTCCTAATCCTAACTCTCATTTCAATTTCAGGGTGAAGAACACTTGTTATAGCTTTTGTTTTAACTGACTAGCTGCCAATTACTCAAATTGAGGGCATTTTGAGATCAGGGTCCATAACACAGCACCTGATACGTGCCACACATTACCATCTATAATCGTGTCCCAATTTTATAAATGACCCTCGCTGTCCCGTTGCTACAGTTATGCTTATTTTATCCAGCTAGCTGCTGGTGGTAATTGAGCTGGGTACCACAGAGGAGAACTTCACACTAACAAGGGTCGGACGATATGTTAAAATTTTCCGACTGGCCACTGTCAGCATAACAAATGGCTATTCCTGAGATTTCCACACCAACACAACTGCCACACATACACACAGAGGGAGAAGAGGAGTGTGCGCCACAGTATGTTTCACAGACTTAAAATAAAAAAATTATTTCATACAAGAAAGTATTCCTTCCTTATTAAAAAGGAAATATGAATTCAAGTTTCTTTCTCGCACCGAACTAAGAAAACCTTAATTGCATTCTTAACTAATGCAAAAACAAAACTCACCAAAACCTTATTTGTTATTCTTTCCACCGTTTCCACACTCACCTCCTGTTTGGATGAAATAAGACCCTAATTTGCAAAATTAGATGTGATACCACTCTGCCCCCACACTGAGCAGCAGCTCTCGCTTGTTCTTCAGAGGCAGACTATTCAATTAGTAAAATGAAATGACAAAAATCGCCCAGAAAGAAACAAGCAGGCAATTTCTGATAGCCACATATATCAGTAATTAGACCAACCCAAACACTAAATGCAAAGAGAGTCTGCAAGTATATGCCGAGAGTATGTGTGAGAATTTTTAATGACTTAATGATTTATGGCCGGTCGAAAAATTTTTTGGGGCTGTGAATATCAGCCATTAAAAGTTCATTTTGGACCCTGCTCAGGATATTATGTTTGCATGGTAATAAGTCATCGCTTCACTTCATTTAACATTGAAACGCTCATCATGAGTGTGACTTCCTCCCCCTCGGGCTCGCATTAAAACAGCTCTGAATCTCACCTTCAGACTCTTGTTGGTGACGATGACCTCTCCGGTGCGGTTGGTGGTGAGGCCGTGCGCCGACGGGAAGCTTCGGCGAGGTGGCGGTGGCGGTGGAGACTTGGAGGGTTTCTCAGTACGATACCGTGCCACATTTAGATCCACTGTAAACAACAGGGACAACAAGTTTAAACCAACTGTATAACAAGACGAATAAACAGAGTTTAGAGCACAGATGGTCGTAAAAAACTCACCCGACCCTCGATGTGAACCAGCCCCCTCCATACTGTTCAGCTTCTGGGCTGCCAGCTGCACTTTGCCAGGCTGCTGGTCGCTGCTGGGTGTGGTGGTGGAGGTGGTGGTGGTGGCTGTGCTGCCAGTGGTCCCAGCTGCGGGAGAAGTAGCCGTGGTGGAGGTTATTGGGATGGTGATCTGGGGCTTGGGGGGCACTGCAGGCTTGTTGATGTGCCTGGCAGCGAAGTCCAGATCTGGGATGGCCTTCATCAGCTCAGCTTGGGTCTCTTCCAGCAGGCGGTTGATGTCCTGGGCGCTGAACTGGGTCAAGCTGGCACGCTTCTCCTCCCAGTCCCGCTCTGCCGCCTGACACATATACAGATATAGACAGATGAGGAGCTGCAGCATGCAAACAGCAAACAGGCTGAGCTGGAAAAACATAATTAAGACACATTCATGCTCTGTTTTCTCTAATAAAACCTCACCTGCTGGTGTGTGCACAGAGTCTCAATAAGAAGATTAAGCACCTTTAGATGCAGTTTTAAATGTAAATGGACATTTGCCATCTGGCTCATCCTGACATAATAATGTGCATTTAGCGTTAGATTGTTCACAGCTGTATGATCAGAAAATGAAGAAAGATTCACATAATCAGCAGCTGATTACCAGTCTGACTTCGGCCGACACAGACTTATCAGCCGGACGCCGACTCGGCAGCTCGTCGAGGACTCGGTTCCTGAAGCCCATCGAAGGCTGGATGTCCTGCTCGGGGCCAGAGGTGTCGGCGTCGCTGACGGACACGGGCATCCAGTTGGCCAGGCCGGAGCTGGTGGTCAGGTCGGTGAGGCTGAGAGGAGGACTGTTGAGGATGTCCAGGTCAGAGGTGCGACTCATGTCCTCCGCTCTCTTCTGTGATTGGCTGGAGAGGTCTTCAGGGCTCTTCCACACACCCTCTGTGACTTGTCTGTACATATAGGAGGAATACAAGAGACTACAACACAGGACACCATGATGTCCTACACTGTGTTAGAGAAGCAACCTAGAACTTACAAACAATAGAAGATAAAATACACGATTTTGCAAATGAAATTCTTATTTAGGCTCGAAAAGCTTCAACATTAGAGCCATGACAGGAGATGATTGGAGAGAGATGGGGAACAACAAAGGTCTCAAACTGAAGATAGTCATGGTCATTGTTTCAAACCCCTCAGCCATCAGGGCGTTATCTCCATCATGAAATAATCTGATTACTTTTTAAACCATTTAGTCTTTTCAAAATGTCAGCAAACAGTGAAAAATAATCATCGCAAAATGGAACATTTCCTGCAAAAGCATTTCTGACTATATGTAGATAAATGTGAATGTAATTTGTTTACTTTTATTGTGAATGCCTTTGTTTACATCCTATCTTTTAAAATATTTGTACTTGTGCATATAACAAATAAAGATACAAACATTAAAACATGTAAAAGTAAGGAATCATTTTGCTATCGTACTGAAACTCAGGTATGACTTTACATCATTAAACAATTCCCATTTAAATTCCCCTATTCTTCAGTATTTATGAGTGTGAGGATTGTTAAAAGCAGCATGACTCTGACAACAGGCTCACAGAAAAGCACGATGAAAGCGTCGACAGCAGGACAGGCTGTGAGCTCACCTGGTTCAATAAGAAAATCAGACATTATCTAAGCAGACTGAGACTGTGTTTGATATCTATACCTGCGGAGCGTGCTGAGCGCATCAGTCATGGTGTTGCAGCGCTTCAGCAGGGCGTCCAGACGATGTGGCTCCTCTTTCAGAAACTTAACAGCCTCCACCTCCACCCTCAGCACCACCCGCATCTTACTCTGCAGACTGGGGAACTGGTCTGCATGGGAGGGAGGGAGAGAGAGGAGAGGGGATAAGCAGGGGAAGAATGATAGGCAGATGGATTTAAGAGAGATGTCAGAGGGATGTGTTGAGATAATGATGTGTGGAAGAATGGAGGCACAGACTGACGGAGGTATGGAGGGAGGGAGGGGGGAGGATTACAGGAAGGGAAGACAGGAGGCTGTTTCTGTCGCAGCTATTTGAAGCTACAGGATTTTCCTGTCATATTTAGGAGGAGGATTCAGTGGAGGTTGGAAAAACGAGAGGGAAGGGCATGCCGGACGAAACAAAAACAAAATCTGTGCTCGACTGTAGGCGTGTGGACGATTCACTGCCAGTGTTTTAAGATGTTGGACACTGAAATCTGTCCACCTGACTGTGAAATACTGTGATGCATTCGTAGGCGCTACGAGGACATGCTAGCAGGCAGTGGTCAGTCCGTATCTTATTATAATGGGGCTCCCGCGAGCATTGGAGTTCCTCGTTAATATTCAAGATGGAGAGGGGAAGTTAACGGGTCAGAGCAGCAGGACAAGAGGCTAAACCTGAAACTTCATGAATACCAATTTAAGTCTGAGAAAATTCATAAATATTCATCTGTGACTTTTCTTAAAATCGATGTGACACACACAGAGCATTTTAGCAAAACAAGAACCTGAGTTATGACCCAAAACTTCAACTACAGTGCAGCAGTTGAAGTCATTTCAGTACACTTATCTTTACTTGAGCGACCACAATAAGACATACAGAAAGAAGACTACTTGGATAAAAATACTGGCACTTTATTTCTGTCTACTAGACCTAACCTTGGAAATAAATGTACCTTTGCAAGCTTGACAGTGTGTGGGATTTTGTTTGCAACTTGCAATCTAATAGCTTTTGTACAACAGTGGAGGTCTATGGCACAGAGGAAGAAGATATATCCGGCTGTGACACACACAATTCTTGTTAAAAGGATCATTTTCTTGTTAGTTTTGGTCTTTTCATTGGATTTGTTGACTATATGAAACACAGACAATATCACCAGACTTATCCCTTAAAGAAAGAAACATACTTATGTATAATGAGGCAACAGCGGGGTTGGAAAGTGAGAAGAAGCCTGGCAGTAGTTTTTGAAAGCAGCTGCCCTAAAAATCTGTTGCAATTTCAGGGAAAAAGCACTCAGACAGCGAGGAGGAGGGAAGCATATCGACTGCTGAACAAACTGACAAAATGACTAGCGGAAACCCCAGAAAAGCCACAGTAATCACAGTAATCTCAACACACAATACTCACTCTTGAGCTCGGTGAGCGTCTCTCCCAGCATCCTCAGCTCTTTGCTCTTCTGCTCCACATCCTGCTCCGTCACCAGGCCGTGGTTCACTGACGAGTTCCTCTGAAGCTCCTCTACGGACTTCTCCAGATCACTGTGGAGGACCAGATCCATATCATTCAATGGCATAAAGATGATAAACTGTACAAGGATATTGATAAAATAAAAGAGGGAAAAATTGGCAAATTCTGACTTAATTCATGAAGTATCTGACCAGAAAACAAGTGACCAAGATTACGAAGCACACCAGACTTTCAATAAGATGTTTACTATATTGGGTTCTTCAGACACACTTTGGTATGACCCTTTATTTTTTGTTCTTGTTGCATCAATCTCTCGCTCTGAACTCACTGCAGCTGTTGGATGAGCAACTCCTCCTGGTTGAGGTACTTGAGTCTCTCCTCCTCCACTAGGAGGCGCTGTCTCTGGAGCGGGTCCTCCTGCGTGCGCATGGCGTCCAGCATCATGAGGCTCAGCTCCGACTCCGTCTGCCTCAGCAGGGACAAGACCGAGTCCTGGTTCTCCAGCTGGGACACAAAGACACGTCGGTGATATTACCTGCCAGTCATTTTAGTTTTACTGACTCCAAAAAGGCAATCATTCGAAAACCAGCAAATCCACGACTCTGCGTACACTCACTTGCATGTTGCGTAGCTGCGACAGCTGTTTGCGCAGTGCGTTGGTGTTCTGCTGCAGGCCCTGTAGGTGGAGCTGCATCTGCAGACGGGACACTGTCACAGGCTGGTGGGCCCCCGAGGGCGGAGGTGGCATCAGGGCCAAAGGAGCCGACGGTGTCAAAGCTGCCCGACAGAAAGCAGGATTTAAATCCAGAGAACGTTCTCTCTCAGCTTCGTTTAGAGCACAGCAGAGCTGACAGAAGTTGTCCCAAAATGCTGTTCGCAAATCAAATGCTTGAGGGAAAAGGACACATGAGAGAAACTTTGACTCTTTAGAAGCCAAATCTCCAGAGGTTTGACTCTCATGACCTCAGACGTCCATCCAATAGAAAAACAATTTGACTGGCTGAATGCATGCAGATGATTGGTTGTTCCAGGATTTTAATTCAATTCAGGACAAGTTCTATCTGTGCTGCAGGTCAAGGGTGGAGATTACAGTCTTATGTAGACTTAACAATGACAAACAGCATGGGGACAAACAGGGTCAGTAGTGAAAAACAGCATTTCACTGAATCCAAGTAGCTCTCATTATAAAAGAGTCCTCAGACAGCCTGAATGTATGAGTGTTTCCAACTCCTTTGAAATGACAATGAATGCTTTGCTCTGACAGTAATTAGGGAGTTGAGTCACACGCATCATGCAGAACGAGACAAAGGGAAGTTAACTATGAGACAATCCATCGATAACAGATAGAAGAGTTGCATTTTAAGGACACTTTCTGGACTCCTGTGTCACCACCAGACCAAGACTTTTACTGATAGTCTCTAACACCACAGCGCCGACACCTCTGCAGACGAGGTGACGAATTCCTACTTCAGCTGCAGTGTGTGTCCTAGAAACTCTGACCGCTGTGCAGGTTTTTTCACCATAATTCACCATAATTAAAGACAGCTTTAAAGGAGCGTCTGACAGGCACAGTCAGCAACACCTCTGAAACTCCTCACAGTCGCCCAAACGACTTTCTGCTGCATCACCGCTTCAGATTAAGAAGAGGAGTGTCTGATTTTAACTGCAAGATAACAGTTTGTGAGCTGCAACCGTAAGTCGATTAATCAATTTGGTGAAGGAAAATAAAATTAATCAGCAAGTACTTTGACAGTTGATTAATGGTTTCATTTGCTGGTTGTGCTTCTTAAATGTGAAGCCCTGTTCAGACTAAAGATTCACTGTGAGACGAGTTGAAACTCACAACCACTCACAATTCACGTTTAAAGGTAAATACGACCCCATGTTGTATCAGTCATGTTTACACACCGACTCCAAAGCTTTCGTCCGTCAGAAATTTCTTTGGGACAGGTTTGATTTTCAGGGTTTGTTTTGCATCCTGTCCTAACGAGCTGTGCGTGTGTCACGGACGCTGTTCAGGATCAACTGCTTCATGAAAATTAGCGATCTTCTTCTGAATGTGTGGTTCCCGTGTAGCTAGCAGCAAATCAAGCTGGACCACTGACATCCTGAAATACACCTGGAAGAGATCAGGTAATTCTGCAGCTCCTTTATCAGCAGGTGAAACTCCCCAACCTCTTGTCTTGTTTTCAGGATTGGATGGACGTACTTTTTTAAAAATCATTTTCACTTCCTGATGACGTTTTTACAGCTGTATATAATTTATGGCATCGAAAAATATGAATGACCGTACTTGCTACAGCTACATTGCTACAGATGCATTGAGGAAAATGGCAAAAAGGTGCCTGCATAGTAGGATAGATTCTGAATATTTGAAACGGTTTCAATTCTCATTTTCGGCAGATCGATAGACAGTTAGCACCTACGCTTTCTCGCTCTCTTTTCTCTCCGACAGCGAGTTGAAACGTACACATCATGGTTTCTGCCAGTGTGTCGCAAGACCAGAGTCCCACATGGCCAATGCATCATGGATTGTATTTTGAGAAAAAAAAAATCCTCTTTCCTCTGTGCAAAAAACTCATTTTGTACAGCTCACAATTTGTCACTGACTTGATCAGTGGACTTTGCTACATGGGTGATTGACTGTTCGAACAGATGATGTGCCCTACCTGGAACCACACCGGCGTTTGCCATCTTGAGCTCAGACAGCGCAATTTTTCCCTGCAATGCTCTAAAACGGTTTTGTCTCGTCATAAATCTTTGGTCTGAACTGGGCTTTCAGATTTTGCTGCTTTTCTTTGTCATTTATTACAGTACACAGGGAGTCTTTGGGTTTTTAGACTGTTGGTTGGACAAATGGAGCAATCTGAAGACATCACTTTGAGCTCTGGGACATTGTGATGAGTATTGTTCACAATAGTTTGACATTTCATAGACTAAACTATCAATCTCTAAAACAACCAGCAGATTAATTGATACAGAAAATTATAGTCAGTTGCAGCCCTATTTGAAGGAAATTTGATCTTAACATGAGAAAAATAGAAACATAAAGGGCTGAGATAACAGGTCTTTAAAGTTTTACTGAAATGATAGCAGAAATAAATGTTAATAAATAAAACCAGTCCACAGAAAAGTCAATTTTAAGTTGAAACAGATTTAAAATATCAAGGCGTATCTTTAATATGACATAAGATGAAATAATTTGAATGTTTGTGCACAATCAGATAACAAGAAAAAAATAATTAAAAATGTAAAATCTCTTCCTTTTGAAAACTTCTGAGAACCAGCGACTCAAACTGAACATTATCAAAAGACATCACATCATGTTGCCCTTATTCAGCTTTCAAAACATGCAGTCATCAGCATGTCTGTGGCTGCAGCGGTTTTATATTTCATTATTGAAGAGGTGTGAGCACAGCCAATTATTTTTTAAGAGTGCCGACATATTTTCAAAAGCACACTGGACTGTTTGAACACAGAACATGTCTGGCTACTAAAAATAACTCAGTCGGAGTGAAAAAAAAAAAACTAACAGGAAAACCTCAACAAAACAGCGTGTTTTTGTTTCAGAATGAATGTAACTCGAATGATTTCTTATTCCAGACGACAGAAAACAAGCAAGAAGTGAAGGACGCCAGCTGAGAACTAGCTGGGTCCTTCAAGACAACACACACAAACACACTTTAGGAAGCTGAGGACACGGGGGGTAGACGAGGGAACGGGTACCAGACATTTCACATAGCTACCTTTCTTTTTTTTAGTTCGTCCAGCTAAAACAAGAAGCATGAGCACCAGTTACACAGCAGCAAAAGCCGGCACATACAGTACGAAGAAGCTTGCAGAGTCAGCCATTACAATCACATATGAGGCACTTTAAGAATTATGCAGAGAAAATGAAATAGCGGCAGCTCCGTGAGTGGAAGAAGAGCCAATTTATGTGGCTATCAAACAGGCAGCAGTGGGGAGCAGTGACAGCCAGTGATAGGAAACAGTTTGTCTTTTTTTTTTTTCTTTCTCTTTTTGGTGGTGTGCACTTACTGTCAGTTCCCGAGCAGTCGCTGGCTGACTCAATCTTCTCCCTGGAAGAGGCAAGTGTTAAAGTACTTAGAGCCAGAACACACTATCGACTCAGCTACTGAGAAGCTGCTGATATATGGTGGAAAATGTGGGAAATATATGTGCTGCTCGCGACTTCATTCATGACATACTTCCTGGTGTGTGTGTGTGTGTGTGTGTGTGTGTGTGTGTGTGTGTGTGTGTGTGTGTGTGTGAGTCTGAAACCCTCTCTCGTTATTCACTCTTCCCTACATGATCAACAGTAGTTGGCAGTAAATTAAGATTTTGTACGTGAACCACTGAATGAATCACTGACAGGTGCTGTGTTGCTTTACAGGCCTCGACAGGCACAGCTACAAGGTTGCCATTGGCAACCATTTTGGGTAAATCTTGGCCTTTGACATTAATGACAGAAAAACATGCAGCCAAAAATAAATACACAACCCATACTTATATTACATATATGCCCCTATATCAAGACTGATGCTGCCATATCTCACTTGTAAGACAATATATGATTATTACATGGAGATATAGGTTCATATAATCATATCATGTATATATGTATAGTTTGCATATTACACATAATTAATAAAAGTACATATATGTTGTATGTATTAATAATTATATATGTGACATATATGCCAAAATGTAATTTACATACATTTTGTACACGTGTGTGTGTGTGTGTGTGTGTGTGTGTGTGTGTGTGTGCGTGTGTGTGTTTATGTCTTACGGGCTTTCTGCCTCAGGCGCTCTGCTCAGAACTCTCTGCAGTAGCCCGGTCAGACTTGCTATCTGCTTCTCCATGGCCTCCATACGCTCCCTGCACCACACACCATAGACACACACAATACTCAGAACAGATGTCGGACATGTTTTTTACATAATTCATACTGAATACTATAACAGGTCTCCCTGTGAGTTCTCCTCTGAAGTCCAAATCATCGCATTCTGGTTTTACTAACGTTCTACAAAGCGTCCCAACTTCTGGATGCATAAATATTGTTGTGTTGTGCTAAACATGTATCTACAGGGAGTAAACATATACATCGTACTCAACATATGCATATCACAGTCATACTCATGAATAACAGCACGCATGCAGACACACTGTATGTGTTGACGGCCTCCTACCTGGTCTCTGTTTCATTTCCTAACAGAGGAGATCCGAAGCCTCCAGCGCTGCCTCCCTCCCCTCCAGGACCGGCCATCAGGCAGAGCTGCTCTGAGGTCAGACCCAGCCCTGAGCCCTGGCCCCGGGCTTTGGGGCTTTCCCCAAACACTGATGAGGTCACTGAGTCCCTTCTCAAACTCTGCCTCCCAGGGGAGCCCCGCCCGGGCATGGTGCCTCCGTACGAATCCCTCATCTCGGGTATCTTCTGTGGGGAAGAAGGAGGTGGCACCCGCAGCCCCATCGCCAACATGGACGCAGCATAGGCATCATTATAAAGCGGTCCTCCTGGTCTGTAGAGAGCACCAGATTCCATGAGCTCTCCTTGTAAAGCAGCTGCTGTATAGGAGGTGAGTGAACGCATTGATCCAGCACCTCCTCCTCCTCCTCCACCTCCCCCTCCTCCTCCTCCACGGCGGTATAAGGACCCATAAGGGTCTGCTCTGGCTGGTAGAGGGGAGTGAGGACCTCCTGCCAGACTCAGCCGACTTGGGTCTGGACCCAGAGAGTAGGGATCCGCATAGATCCCCCCTCCCCCACGTTCGTCTCCCCGCAGCAGCACCATGCTCCTGGACCCCCCCACTTCATCGTCAGGCTTCACGTCCCTGCGCTCCAGGATGGCGCTGGAGGAGGCGACGAAGGCCTGCTGGGTGTGATGGGGCTGGTGGAGCTGTGGTTGCTGGTGGGGAGAGGAGTGGTGGGACTGGGAGTGCGGGTGCGGCAGGGAGTGGGTGTGGTGGGGCGGCCCTGCGTAGGAAGAAGGCCTGCCACCGCTGTAGAGGAGGCGAGCGCGGGACGGTGAGGCTTGAGGGGACGCAGAGGACGATGAATGCTGGGAAGACATCGGTGGGTTACTGAGGCGGCGGTTGGGTGGAGAGTCCTGTGGTGCGTACACCATCTCCCTCTATAAATAAATAAAAACAACAGATATAGAACTGAGATAGTATCACAGAGCAGGAAATCATTCCTAACTCGGAAAGAATTTGACCTAAGAGTAAAATTAATCAAGTTTTTTCAATTAGAAAATGAACCCTCTCGTTTTCACATTCTGTGGGATGAGAAAAATGTATTGATGACAACGAGCTTATTAAAAGATCTTTTTAACAGAGAACATGGAGCTTTGCAACAGTGATGATTTGGGTCTGTAACAGCCACTAGTTTCAGCAGTAATAAATCAAACTTTGATCACTCTCACAGCTCCTTTTCATCTACAAACCAATGAGATAATTATTTTCTCCCCCAACTGTGAGGGCACACAAGTTAACAGGGAAGTATAGTTTAACAGTAAATTAAACAGTTATGGATGGATGAAGTGTCTAAAGCCCCACAGAAGGTTTGCTGCTTACAAAGATTATTTATAAAACACAAGCAAGATGTGTTGCTAACAAAGGAACTGTTGAAAAATGTGACTGGATGGAACTGAAAAGATATAACACAGTCCAATTATCTTCTATTGTTGTTTAAGTCCTATTGTAAGCTTACCAGTGTTTAAAGCCTTAAGCCAATATAACAATTTATATCATGAGGAGATTCAAGCAATTCATTCAAGTTTATTTCAAGGTTTATTTTTTTGGAGACAGGTCTCTGTAAAGATGTCGTACAGACAGGTCTCTGTAAAGATGTCGTACAGACAGGTCTCTGTAAAGATGTCGGACAGACAGGTCTCTGTAAAGATGTTGTACAGACAGGTCTCTGTAAAGATATCGTACAGACAGGTCTCTGTAAAGATGTCGGACAGACAGGTCTCTGTAAAGATATCGTACAGACAGGTCTCTGTAAAGATGTCGGACAGACAGGTCTCTGTAAAGATGTGGTGGAGACCTGTTGTACTTTGGGAGAAACCAAACGAGAAATCACCCTGAAAAACTTAAATAAAAAAAAAATAAAACACTGAGCAAACTTTTATTCTATGCCTACAGATATCTGCAGTCATATGCAGATTGTTGTTGGTCAATTAGACATGTAGGTTCAGTTTCCTCTTGAAATTGTATGAGATTTGCTATTTTTAGAAATAAGAAAATTTGACAAATGACCGAAAAACTAGCCATTAAAAAAAACTTAATGTCGCAGTTTACTGTAACATTTTACAGCAATTCATAGACGCAGTTTTAAGATTGACAGGAAAGACTCTAAATTGCCCCCCTAAGTGCGCCTTAAGTTGCACTTGATAGCTTATTGATGGACTGAGTATGAAGGGATTATCTTTTGGCATCAATCCCAAATGTCAGAGAGAAAGGCAAAACAATGCGGAGCAGAGCAGCAGAGTGTAAGTGAAAGCCCTGCGTCAGAGGACACCAGCTAAGAGTTATAGATACACCGAGGACACACAAAAGAGGAAAACACTGTAATTGCTCGTGATGCACATAGCTGTCTTCTGAAGACGATGCAAAGTGAAAAACCAATATTTCTACATAATAACCCTTAGGTCTCTGACAACAACACCCTGTGGACAGCCTCGCAGCAGACTAATGACTCTAGTGTCATCATGTTTCATCTTGTATCTTAGCAACAGCCTTGTATCGACACCATCGTTTAGCCGAGCTGAAGACATAAAGACATTTCTCTCCACCTCCAAGACCCCCTGAAGTCACAACACGTCTATCGCAGGTACACATCCCCAAAAGGTTCGTCCCATGGCGGCATTCAAATGTGGCCTCCCGCCGAGGGAAATCTGCCAATCAATCTCATCCTTAACCACTTCCCGTCCGCCAGTTGCCAGCTCAGATGGACTTCAGTAATCCCGGTCACGCTTTTGTGGTGTGCAATCATGGAATAATCTTGGCTCTGCTGGCTGGGGTTCAATAAGCTCATACACACACATGTCCTCACCGTTCACCTTGATATTGGCAGAGGCAGCAATGTGCCTGACACACATAAAACTCAAGGTAAGCCAGCCGTTTTGATAAGGCTGTAAAATGCTAGGAAGGTTTCAGAGCTATGGGCGCAACCTGAAGACGATCCCGTGAGAGAGACTAACAGCTGACCTCCAAAACATTAGCAGGCAGCTGTGAATAGCACACAAACACTGGCAGGCTGAAAAGCAATCACACACATGAGCATGTAAACAAAAGGCCCCAGGGGTGTTTGATTGACGGCAACGAAAATGACAAATGTGTCAAAAATGCCGTGCCGTCGACAGCGCTCACATCAGCTCGGCTATTTAACATGCAGATTCATTTTTCACAGCGTGCGTGCTGCATATGTCTGCTTTTCTGTAATGTAATTTATCTGGTTTATAATTTATTTTATTCCATAAAAGCAGCATTCTCTAACTCTTTAAATTACCGCTCTCTCATTTCCATAATCACAGTGTAATTAGACGGCAACAAAATGCACAGAAAACACTAACAGGGCAAAACTGAAAGACATCCGGCACTCTGTCTGTGTACTGGTAATGGTTTACTTTGCTACAGCTGCAACCAAATGCATACAGCATTAGTAATCATGCTAATCAGGCTGATGTTCATTCTGCCAGCAGCTGATTGATGAATTCAGATAAGCTACTGAACAGTTAAGGGGGATGCAAAGTAGGGGTGTCACCTGGGCATTAATTAAGGAGTTATTATTAAAGTACAAGGTACATTATTCGTCGTTATACAACACAGAGTTGCATAACGAAATGGAAGTTTGTAAACTCCTTCATGCTACATAAATAACAGAACATATGGACAGTTGTTTATATACAAATATACATAAACGAGTAGTGCATCTTTTGAATCTGCGTCTGGGTTTAAGTAAGCAGCATCTTCACATCAAAAGTTCGACAGCAGGTGAACACTGTCCATCAACTTTGACTGTACGGATTTCCTCGTGTGAGTGCGCCCTTAGGCATGCAGGAAAAAGACAAGGTAACGCCTAGAGATGGGGCTGACCATGTGTCTGTGTAATGTAATCTATTTTTAAAACAGACTTCATAAAATTGGTAAAAAAAAAAAAAACTAAATCAAGGTATCAGTATTGAAATTCTTTAAACTAGTCCTTGGGGTCAGGATTCTCCTTATCCACGTTTCTTTAAGTAAAACTCTAAATTTAAATAAACTCAACCACAGCAACAGTTCATTTTTCAAAGGTTATATACTCCACTTAGGGATTTCCCAATTATCCAAAGATACAATTCAAAACAAAGAAGTATCCCCAACCACAGTTCAATTAACTCACAAGCTCCAGAGGCTGTTAAGAAGAAATGTTCACCAGGCTGCTCCTGCCTCATGTTACCGAGTGTGGCATTATTAAGCAACTGTCGAATCCTCACAGTTTTTCTGCCGACGATGTGTTCTCTGCTGACATAACTTGGCGTGGCCACAAAAAAATGCTGCCACACCGATCCAGAGAAGCAAGAGGATTTTCCAGTTTTGTTCCTCCTGTATCTTTGACTGCAGCATTCTTGACAAGTTGAAAAATGCACCTGCAGGCAAAATACTCCGACGATGACTGTGTCACCTTTGAGGTGTTTTGTTTTCTTCAGACACACACTGGATTTGCGCAAGTAGGTGAGGTTGGAAATCCAGCTTTCAATGAGCAAAATGGAAAACTAATTTTGATCGATTTTAATCCCATAACCCCACGATAAAGATAAAGGAGGAGAATAAAAGAAGAACTCCTTTAAAGACATTTCAAAACATTGTTGCTACCACCTGCATCTACATGCCAAGAGGGCTACCCAGCGCTGAAACAACTTAGTTGAGTCACCAAAAAGTTGATCACCCGAAAAATAAACATCAACATGCTTTATAATAGTCAGGGATACCACAACTTTTTTGAACAATGGATTCAAACATACTGATTGATGGGTCAGTTTCTATGACGTCCTCCTGCATCATCAGTACAACACAGACCCACCCGGGTAAAATAAAACTCCTGAGACTGACAACGAGCCGTGCAGCACTTCACCTTTTTGTCTATTCAAGCTTTCTGCTGACACAAATAGCTCAAGAACAAATTCACTGATGATGACCATTATCATATGTTATTATTAGAGACTTGTATTTTACTGGAGGGCATAGTTAATGTGTGGTTTCTATATTCCACTCACTTTTTTAATGAGGAGTTGCTGAAATAAACCAATATGACCTAAACACAGCACTGCAACGCCTGTTTAGTCCGAACCTGAGTTTGATTGACAGTCTTCCAAAATGGACCAAAACAAACGGAGAAGCACAGCAGGGTTGAAAATGTTTTCTTACACAACAGTAGTACAAGTATAGCTCATAATAAGTGATGACCGATCGACGGCCTGTTTTTGCTATAAATTGTTGTTTATTGTTGTTGTGGGAGTGATGAGGACACATGCAGCACAGACAGATTGCACAAAAATTCATTGTAATTGAATAAAATTATAGCTTCACAGCCCAGAGAGTGATATAATTATTATTCAGGCCAAACACATAATTTCCTCAGTTTTGTAACCGCTGGTTTGAAGTCATTTGTTTGCTGTTTTTCTGTTATGAGTCATTGTAAACTAAATATACAGGTTTTAAACTAAAACATTGTTTGTAATTTCACTTTAATCTTTATTTATGTGTTGCTTTTTTTAGTTTTTATTGTCTTTTAAATGCAGGTTTAGTTTTATCTTAATATCTTATTTTTAATGTTTTTCTATGCCCCTGTAAAGCATTTGGAAAAGCCTCGTGTCTGAGTGGTTATATACAAATAAACTTGTTTTACCTTATGGACCCAAATGATTAATCAAAGGAAATATAGCAGATTCAACATAAAATGACAATAATCAATGGCTGCAGTGCTGCTGCTGTAAACCTGTGTAGCATTAAACCTCTGGTAAACGTGATGTTAAATAAGCAGCGTTTTTGACGGGAAGTCGGACCATCTCCATCCGTGATCGTGCCGACCATAATAGATATTTTTTTACGCCAAACCACGATGTTGTTCTTACCCTAACCAACTGGTACTGTGCCTAAACCTAAGCAGAGCATTGTAAAAGAAAGAAATACGAAATTTGTGGTGATTGATTACCTTTACATTTAAAAAAAATATCCTTGAACCACATCAAGCCGACCACGTGCATGTGTGTGTCCTCATGCGTTCAGGTGACTAGTTTTGAAGCCTTTTTTATTAAGTGCAGTACATTTTCCATTTGCCAATACTTTTACTGCGCTGATCCCGCTCTCCCACCATGACCCGGTCCTCAGATGAACTGGATAGCAGTCTATCAGCTCTGACTGGTGTTTATGTCATTTTACAGGCTGTCGACATCCGGTCGAGTCAGCACCAATGATGTGAAGGACTGGCGCTGGTCCAAGAGCAGCACTGCTGGAGTAAGGTCACATGACTCACTCGTACGCTCTCAGCCGACTTCTGCTTGGACGCATTATGTAATGCAAAATAGTGTTTGTAAACACACGGATATAATATCAGTGTGACGTGGGAGAAGGCTGCTGGTGTGGGGCAGAATATATAACAATTTTCAAGGCGAATTACAAAAAATGGATGATGTGGTCGGTTGCTATCTGCCGCCGCCAGAAAGACACAAGTGTTTGTCTCGCTCTTTAATCTATGAGTCATAAGACGGCAGAATGAATCGGTGATGAAGGAAAAGGTGACTGTGACTAAAGGAGGATCCTTTTCTTGGCATTTCAGCATTGAAATACTACACAACTCATACGGGTGAAGAGTCAGGAATACTGAACAACATCTCACCTTTCTCTTCTCTAAGGGACTGTGCTGAATCATATTTGCACTCACACAAAGGTGGCTGAATAAAATGACACTAAATATGTGCACACACGAGCACCAACACTCACCCGCAGGTCTCCATTAGCCAGGTGTGGGTTGTGGTGTCCAGGGTAGGTGCCGTAGATGGGCTCTTTGCAGTAAATCTTAATTACGCAGCGGTCCTGAACGTCCCGCGGGTCCTCCAGCTCGTAGAAGACGTTACGGGTTTCATCTTTGATCAGCAGAGCCGTGCTGGGAGACCTGAACATCAATAGTCATCAAAACAAAAACAGAAATAATCAAAATGCTGATAAAGAGTAGATGCAAAGACAATTTCAGCAGCTATTACCCGCTAATAATCAGTGATATACATTCATTTAAAGACTAAGAGAGGAATCAGGAGCCTCTTTAACTGCATGAAGCGCCTGTAATGAGAGAATCTATCTCATATTGAACTCATCAGAAGTGTAATATTCACTAAGTGTGAGTTTAAGAGAGGCCTGCTGACGATAACAATGTGAACTGAATGTATCGCAGAGCAGTTTCAGAGCAGATTAAACAGATAATCGAGAATTAACACCCTGATGAAAACTACTGAATATTGATTTTGTCTCGTACACAAACTTGTTTAACAGTTTAACATTACATCTGAGCTTAAAGTCAAACTGAAGTTCATTTTCAACAAGAAAACAATGGTATGTTTTGACTTTTTCACTTATTTAGTCAACATGTCACTGCCAAAAAGAAGACATTTAAATTCAGTCTATGTTTCTGCAGTGATAGCACCCTGTGCTGCTCCCATCTCTGATTTGAGCACTTACTACTACTTACTCTGATAAGAGCTGAGGTCACAGACTACCTGTTGCTGGGAGCGTTACAGTCTGGTCGTTTGCCAGCTCCACATCTGCAGCCATGGAGGGAAGCCAACTAACACTAACCCGGCCCTCCTCCTTTGTATAATGTGTATCGATCACTGCAAGTGTGCAGGGACTGCAGATGACTCAGCAGGTGTTGAAATAACCAGGGTTGGGAGGGTTACTTTAAAATTGCATTCCAACACATTTACTAATTACCTCTTAAAAAATGTAGTCAGTAACATATTCCAAGTATCACAATATGAAAGTAAGGTAATTTGATTACTTTCGGATTACCTCAATAAGAAAAATATAATAATATAAATAAGATAACTTTGATTTAAGCTTAATAATGAGTGTGTTTTCTGTAAAATACTGTAATCCTGTTAGCAATCTTGTTTTTTAATGAATGTATCTGTAATCTAATTACACCTTTTGTTGTGTAAGTACATAATCCTGTTACATATATTCAGTTAGGCCGGGTATTAATAAACAAACAGTAACACCTCGGGTTGATCAGTGTTGAAGTTAACAAGCTAGGCTATGTACCTTCCACTTGCTCCACCGCTTGTTAGCTTAGCTTGCTAGCTTCCACGTCCTAGGTTGAATACAAATTAACAGCAAAATGGATCCTCTCAAATATTGATTGCTGTAAAGGGACAGATCACATCCATAGCAAAACTGTATGAGCGCAGATTTTTGTGACAAATTTACAACCTACCAATTTTACCTACCTACCGCTTCCCTACTTTTTCGGAGTCAGGGATGTATTACAGTTTATATTTCCTCTCACAAACAAGAGAAACGTTCACATTCCAGCTTTACTTTAACTTATCGTCTCATGATTTTTAAGCCTTGACTCTAAAGATGAGATTTTATGGATATTCACTTGTGAGCTGAAAGATGCTATTTCACAGCTGCTTTGGCTTTATTGATTTTCGCCTCCTTGTTTGATTCTTTCCTGCTTTCATTCTCCGTCTGTTTATAAAAGTTATTATTTTTATTTCTGTGCCTCGGGAAGAAATTTCAATGTGTCACTTAAACTGCTCACCTCGCGACTGATTGATAAAACCTGCAGTACAGCACTGAAGATGTTCACAAACATCTAGGCCAATCAATGAGCATGTAAACAGTTCAATAACTTGTGTATTTACAATGTATGTGTTTCATGTAATCCATGCGTACCTGAGCATGGCCATGGTGAGCCTCTGGGGGAACATGTGCACAATGAGGGCCCTCAGAGTGTCCAGGCTGGTCAGCTCGTGGGTCAGGTGCACCCTGCGAGTCTCCTCTCCAAGCTGGAGGAACAAGATCCCTGCATTTATGGATGGGGAGGAGCAATGAGGGAGATCCAAGATGGTTAAAGGGGTGGTGATGAAAACAGAGAGTGGAGGGACAATTTTCACCTCAAAATATCAGTGTCTCTGTGCCAGCTGAGCGTGGAGAAGAGTCAACTCAATAAAACCCATTTCTCACACATTTCAGCCATTTTAACACTAAACATATCTGGCAGTCAGTCAGGATTCACAGAACCGTAGTTACATACATAACACTTGTTTTAATGTGGTGCAAATTGGCTCCTGTTTCCCCTCACCACTACAACTTCTAATCCTCCTGTTTGCACGCTCTCAATTTTTCTTCTTTGCAAAATAAAACTCCAAACTTGCTGCTGACTTGACTCGTGTTTTCGCCGAGATCCAAAATATTTCAACACTGTTAAATTATGGGGTTTTTTTGGCTGCTGCCAACACCTGCATGACACTAGCATGACCTGGATAGCACACATACAGACAAAAGCTACATTGGAAAGATGTAGTATGGGGAGCGCTTGCTTATTGGCAAGTGTTGGAGGGACGTTGCCATCTAGTTGACATCTTGCACGTTGAGATTTTTGATGATTAATCATCAGCAATATGGATATAAAGACAAAGTGTGTAAATATAAGCATTAGAACAAGTAAACAGGTACATCACTTCACTGTAATGCAACCTTTAAAACCAGAAAAGACAACATTTATCATGATATCATGTAAATATAATATATTGCCCTGCCTTAACTGCCTTTGAGGTATTGGTTCATGAGGCGAAAGAATTTCTTGTAACTTCTGCTAACCAACATCATTCTTCACTCTGATCCGTGCCGTGGATCGTATCACACCTCCACATATAAAGCCTCATGAAACGACACATAATTATCATCCACCTGGAAGCTGCAAGTGTAAAATACCACCAGTGTCGAGTGATAGATGTCTTACAGAACAGTTTAAACACCAAAGAAAAGGTGGCACATGTTGCTTAAAACCTTTTCCTTTAAAAAAAAACCCAGAAAATAGCTATTTTTAGCTTTGTGCGGTTACATGACACATTTAAATTGCCATACGCTGACACAAATTTATAGTATTCTACATGGATATATTATTACTAAAGCTTCAACATTGTGCTGCTGCATAAAAATGAGAAATTCTTAACAGATGCTCTGCCAAGAATCACAATCAATCATTGGTTGCATTTTGATTTTATAACTCCTGCCGCCTCCTCCTCCTCCTCCTCCTCCTCCTCCTCCTCCTCCTCCTCCTCCTCGTATGTGAGATAGATACTTTAAAGCAGCAGATGATTTCGTTTTCGCAAAAGCCATTAATCAAAGACGACAGGCAGCTTGGCAGCATCATTTGGAAGCATTAGACAGCTCTGTTTATATTTAGCGTTCATATAGGCAGTGGACCGAAGTCTGACTTTGACTCCACACTCAGAGGGTTACGTCCGGTTTACTAACACTTGATGCCTTCAGTCGACCCAAATAAGTGATTCCCTGAGAGAGGACGCTGCTTTACAGTCACTACTAATGTGTCCTGTCAAAAACATCAAAGAAGATTAATAGTTTTCATGCATGAGCACGTCCAGTGTGCGATTGGCTCCCAACTTGTCAATCAAAGTGATGTCAATAGACCGGAGATATCCACAGTCATCAAGGCTGATAGTGAAAATGAGGGAACATTAACTTGAGCTGCCCTCTAAAAGTGGATGAATTGAATCATCAGTTGAAAAGCCACTGCTTCAGAGCGCTGAATGTTATCAGTCGAATCACTGGCCTTTTGTTTCACAGTCTCATTGTTCCCAGAGCGACACGGGAAACCAACATGGCAGCTTTTCTACACGACACTGTATCACAACAATCTCACTGTGATAGAGACAAGTGATGGAGAAGGAGGAGAGAGCAGCGTGACTCAGGAAGTTGTGTCAAACCATTTCCTCTGCTGCCGAAACTGCAGTGTGAGTCTTGCAGGTGAAATGTGTAAAAACAACATGACATGAGGCTGTTATAGGAGGGCTGTGAGGAGCTGCTGCTCTGCAGGTGAGTTAGATGAAGCTTCCAGAGTGTCAGCAGAGGTCATGATTAATAAAGTTTTGTTGAAAATTCTAGTTTAGCCGTATTGATTAACCAGGCCTGTGTTCCAATATTTATCCTACCATACTCGTCAAGATGCCAGAAAAAGATGTCCCAGTAAATCCTACGTCCTGCAGAAATCCAAAAATATCTAGATGTCCTACTGCATCCAGTCACAATTTGCAGTATGCAAGCCGGCATGCTTGTCTGGCTATTCTTACCCACAATCCCCTGAAGGACGCAGAGCGCACACAGATGAAAGCTGTGCTCCAAATCACATACATTTTGTTATTACTTAAATTTTTTGCACTACCAACTGTGCTGCATGTTTGAGCAAGAGTCAAAGTGAAAGGTAGGAAGTCTCAGTTGTTGACTGCATGCCACATAATGTACTTTAAAGGCAGCTGCAGCACATTGAGAAATTAAAAAGGAATAGTAAGTGCTTCAGGAAGCGGCTTAAGAGTCGACAGGCGAGCTCTGTGAGTAGTGCTTTGAGCTGAATGCTAACATCAGTATGCTAACATGCTCACACTGATAATCTGAACGCGATGTTAAGCAGGTACTGTTGATACCTGCGTACCTACATCTTGATCATTTAGTGATTAGCATTAAACAGTGGTGCTAAAGTACATGTCATTAGTTTCAAGGTGTATTTTTATTTTAAATGTTTAAGAAGCTCTGTGGCGCTCGAGGAAATGTTCAAGTGTTCAAGAAATCATCAAGTTTAAGACACTGAAAGTGACTGCCGGACTTAATGGCAATCCTTCCAATAGTTGTTGGGTCATTTTCACTTTCACCAAATCACTCAGGGATTCACAACTTCTCCCAGTCCATGGTGTGGATCTTCCCCCAAAAATCATGTATAAACTTAATTCATTTTTAAGTTATGACTTTTTTTAAATGTAGCTCAGAGGCCCTTCAATAAACTTCAATAAATCATAACTAAAAAGGTTTTGGAGGGCAGCTACAGGATTTTGCAAGGTCGCATGAAGTATTTACGTGAATTTTTTCATGAAAATTTAGACATGAACTGGCAGGTCCAAGGTGAGTTCCCAGAAATCTTAATAGACGACGATATAGAACTGAAACCTAATACGCTAGCTAACTCTTGCATTTGTTAATATGTTGTACTTGAAGGGTTTGAGTGATTCTCGGCAGGCTTCTACTGTAGCTGATCTGACAGATGGACCCATATGGCGTCTCAGTGAAGGTCATAAGAAACAGTGTAGATTTTTTCCTTAAAAACGCTGGCCTGACCTGGCGCCCGCAGCTTTGCCTGGCTGGATGAGCGAGCCAGCGGCAGGCTCTGGCGAAGCCGGTTCATCCGGTTAAAGCCGATGGGGATATCGGGCTCCGACATGGTCTCTAGATGTTCCGCTGACGCGAAGGATACCCTGCTGGCCTGGTCAGCGAGAGCCGGTTGTGTTGGGCTGAGTCGTGTCACACGTGGCGTGCGAGTCTGCAAGACACAAGATAAGAAGTTAGGAGGGAAAAAACGGGTAAAGAGAGAGAACAGTTGATGGTGAGAGATTTAATCCTGCCGTGATGGCCTCCCTTTCTCTTCCTGTGTGGATATTGAGAGTCATTGGTGCAATACAATCGAGGTGTGTAAGCTACTGTTAGACATATATGGCTTCAGATGTTAATGATTAATTAATTAATTGCAGTTAAGAATTTACAGGTGCCTTTTGTAAGAAATCTGCCATCTGTTGAATTCATTATCGAAACAAAAAGGGGGCAGTATATCACCATAGCAACTGTTAACTGCTGCCTACTGTTGTAAGCTCAGTTAGCCGTGCAGCTAGCGGCCCAGACTGTGAGCTCAGAGGACCTGAGACAAAATACTGGTTAAAGAAAATGCAATTAAATTAAAATACAAGTAATTCTATACAAACTGATGACATTTTTAGCCATTGAGTGGCCCCAGTATGGGTTGGATTTTGCTGGGACAGTTGTTGAAGAGCTGCACAATTAAAATGAAGTCATGCTGTGTTCAGTATCAGGTAACTTCATGTTTATTTTATCTGCTCTTTTAACTCTGAATGTATCCTCCCCTGATTTTGCATCAAACATAGATCAAGCCAGTGGTTTAAACCGTTTAAAACATCAAACATATTTCACATGCTTTATTATCAACTGAAAGTCAGTATCAATGAAGAAAACAGGTTAATATATGCATCCCTAATTGCCTTGTAAAATAAGGCATTTTAAATTTGCACAAATCCTACAGTGTGCCTTGGATTGTTTATGAAGGAGACTTGCATTTTATTTTATTTTTTTCCTATCAAGATTTTATTCTATACAGTGCAATGAGTTTACAAGATGGAGAATAGCAGAATAATCAATGAGTTGACACCCCAAAAAAACAGGAGAACGCACAAACAAAAGAAACACAAAATGGCCCCAGGAAATCGATGCAAAGAAACAAAACAGCGACTGGAAAAGACTACACGCAGACAAATAAACAGTTTACCTCAGACAATGCAGCCTGTACATCTTCCTCTACCAACAGAGGCTCAATAAAAATGACTCTGAATCCTGGAGATAAATTTAGAGCGTCTCGAAAGAGCAGCACAGCCACTGGGTTAAATAAACCGACGATATTAGAGTCTGAATCCGCCCAGACTGCCCTCAGAATAGTCCACCTGCATTAATGATGACGCACAAAAACTATTGAACAGCACTTCAATTAAAGTTTCAAAGAAGGAAAGAGGAGCGTGTAGAAATGACGATAAAAACTGGGCAGGCAGCAGTGAAATGTTTCTGAAGAAAGACAAAATAAATGGATGTTACTCTGCAGAGTGCTCTGGCCTCGAGCAGACGACAGCGAGCTGCCTTCAACCGATCCGTAAAGAACTGAGTGAACTCGAGCATTGTAATGACAACAACAAAGCCAAACCCGATCGCGGCAGCTTCTATCTGTAATGCAGATTACCAGATATTTCACCTGTCCAATTTGAACCACTGGGGAGCCCAAATTGTGAAGGACCTCTCATTACAGCACTACCAGGAGCTGCTGCAGCAGGTTGGCTTTTAATGAATCCTCACTGACAGACATTTTCCAGCCCAAAGAATACAGTAATGAGCTCCCACAGTGCTATGTGAAGCCAGCTCCGATTGCCTTCTGCGTCTGTGGTCTTTGCTTAGTCCTCGCGAGCGCTATACGGTTGATTTCTGGAGGCTACAACAAGCTGAGCGCATGCAGGCATGACACTCAGCCATGCATGTGTACGCAAACATGTAGGAAAACACTAACAATCGTGTCAGAAGACATACACATTACAATAAAGACACACTTAGATAATCTGTTGCACCAAATTAAATTGTTTGGCTGGGCTCCTTCTGCGTTAATAATGTTCGAGAGTCTTTAAAATGCTGAAACCATCCACACAAGCATCCACCCTGCGAACAGCCTGACAGATTATGTGTGCTGCCTCTCATATGTTTGGAGATTTATGGTCTCGGAGAGTGCTTGTCAGCCAGACGCTGCCGCTGCTGCACACCTTCTGCCTCCAACCGCACAAGAATCGAGCTGCTGAAGAGAGAAGAATGCAGCAACGGGGAATTATAAAGTTTGTGTTTAGTGAACCGTGAAGAAGAAAAAGGGAGCAGATAGAGGTGAGACAAAACAGCATGTCAGAGCTTATATGCACCGGAGGAATGAAACATGGAGGAGAGAAAAACAAACAGAACAGAAAGGAGAGGAACTCAAAGATGGATGAAACGATATTTTCTCGAACTTATTCCTCTAACTGGTTTCCGTTTTCTCTGTACGTTCGCTACGGACGATCATTTCTTCTGGTGGAAAGAAGAGAAGCGGACTTGGCCGACGCTGGCGTTTTATTTTCCACAGAAACAATCAATAAATCTTCCCACAGGATCTCTGTGGACGTCCTCCCTCTCACATCCGTCTGCAGGTCATTCATAGACGCTCGCTGCAGCTGGTTACAGTGAGAAGTCATTACAGGAGATGAATGATAAGATTCAGACTCGTTCAGTGATTTAATTCATATGTTTCATGGAACGGACTGCGAATATGTGATGAATTTTCATGACTGAAGTGGAAATGAAATTGATTTTCACAATGGCACGGCCTCCAGAGAGCCAGAAAAATGAATCTGAGAGGTTTGATAATGTTGAATCAAATATGGAAATTCAAAGGAAAGAGTTGATATTCTAACAAGTTGTGTTCACCGCTAGAGAATCATTCAGAAACTAGAATTACAGCCTCACAGTTATATAACGCCTAAAACAAGTCAAGTAGCAGTTTGTATTCATGTCTGTGCGGACTCATAAAACAGATCCAGTGAAGACTTGGGCTGCAACTAATGAGTATTTTAAGTATTGTTCAACCTGCTGATTATTTTCAGGGTTTAAGGTAGGTAAGGGGATTCTGGAGAATGACAGTGAATACTGAGCCTCATTCTCGGGTCGTCAAATATCGACTCTCTGGGTTTTTGGCCTGAAATTCTCACCCAAAGTGTCGGTATTTGACAACCTGCAGTGAGACTCATCAACTATCTTTCTCCAGAATCGCCTACCTTTACGTGATTAACCGGTTAGTCTGTAAAATTTCTAAAAAAATTGTGAAAAATGCTCATCACAATTCCCCAGAACCCAAAGTGACGACTTCAAATTGCTTCTTTTGACCAACCAACAGTCCAAAAGCAGAAGAATCTTCATGTCCCGTCATAAGTGACACAGAAAAGCAGCAAATGCTCACATTTAAGAAGCAAATGTTTGCCATTTTTACTTGAAAAATGACTAAATGTCCGGATTATGAAGATTTTTGACTCATTCAAGTACTCAAAACACCTTGGATAACCCTTCTCACCCTGTCTTCAAAGAGCTGTGGCAGAATGAACCTGATTCTGTGACAGTAGACAATGCTTTAAATGTGGATGTTGCTGCAAAGAAGCTACACATTTCAAATTGAGGATGTTTCACACAATTAAATATTCAACCAAATGTGCAATATGGCTTCGATCTCCACTTCTGTTCATGAGTTATGGCGTTGAACAAGCGTTTTTGCAGAACTTAATGATGTCATAGTAAATCCTCTGGATGTAAAATGTCATAACTTCATAATTTTATCCTAGCAGAGATTTGCAGGAAATTATTTCATAATGAGATAATTAATTCTCCGACCACAAAATTCCAGTTCATCCTTGAGTTCAAGTGAACGAATGTGCCAAATGTGAAGAAACTGCCTCAAGGCGTTCCTGAGATATTGAGTTCACAGACGGGCGTACAGACGTATATATGTATGGACGGATGGACAAGCCCAGAACAAAATGCCTCCACCCTCAGCTGTCGCCCCGTGCAGAGGCATAAAAACAAACCTCGCAGAGGATTAAAAGATAAACGTTTTTTACATTCACATTTAACAGATTAATAATTAATAGCAGAAATCTTCCTCTTCTCCATTCATCTTGTGTTTAATGTGACTGATGATAAATGATTTAGAATTCATAAACGTAGCATCAAACACAAAATATCCTGAAGGAAAAGGTGCCGTCTGAATACAGAGAGATACATCAGAGGGAGTCTACTGAGAGCAGACTGGAGATACTCCCACTCCATTATAAAATCGCTGTTACTGATGCAGTGAGATGTTCTGGTCGGGGTAAGTTCATCAGACAGAGGGGGTGATTGAAGTTGCAGATGGAGACCAACTGAACACCCCTCTTCTCACTCTACCCTACAGTGGCTGCTTAAAATTTGAAAGTCCCTCTCTCGAGCCAGTCTTTGGTTTGTCCTTCTGGGCTACTGTAGAAACATAGTGTTTCAACATTGCATACTCCATGGAAGATATAAAGTCTCATTCTCAGGTAACGAAAACACAAAGATTCTTAGCATCAGGTGATTAAACACTAATGAAAACATAATTATGAAGTTTATAATCCATTTCTGCCCCCAAATCTACATAAATCCCTAAAAACTGGACCTTTAAGTCATTATTTTCATCCCGCTCCTTTTTGTGTTTGAAGTATTTACCTGAAATAAAAACACATCAACTAGTAATCTTTTGCAAAGCCTTTGTGCTTGAAAGAAATGAAAGAAATGAAATGAAAAATGAGATTGTTTGAAAACATGACAGCACAAATCTAATTTAATTCTAGGATCATTGTTTTGGAGTTGCTGGTTTCAGCTCCTCAAATATGAAGATTTGTTTCTTTTCTTTGTCCTACATGATTGCAAACTGAAAATATTTAGTTTTTTGGGCTGTTAGTCAAATAAAACTAGACATTTAAGGATGTTACCTTGGACTGAATGAATTCTAGTGACATTTTACAGACAAAACAATTAATTGAGTACATTAGAAAATATTAATAAGATTGACTGATAATGAAAATAATCATTAATGAAGCCTTACATCCTAAATTATGTTTTCATTATACTATGTACTAACTAGCCCATGTAGCTTTTCTGCTACAACCACGTTAGCTTGTCACTTAATGTAGCAAAGCTGCAGAAGACACATTCAAGTGAATTCTGTAGAGCAGTTTAATTTGTTCAAACTTGAACAAAGACAGCTCTAATGCCTACAAAATAAATTGTGTTATCACATTATATCTATAGAGTTAACATACGTACTTCAACTCAATTTAGCAAAGTGTATGTGACAGTGCTGTAAAATGAATAGAGGCTCTGTAGGCTCCAATCCAACCTCACAGGCACGAGTCCAAAGTAACAAACTGGTGCTGTGTTGAGCGTAGTGCTGCAGTGTTTGACTGTAAATATCTGCAGGGTGTACGTACAGTAAAAAGCCCACTCATACAGTCATCCTGCCATATAATGGACAGCACAAAGGTCCTGAAGTTGATCCAGCTGCTACAAAATGTGCATAAAACATCAGCCTCCTCTGCAGTCTGAAGTACTGAGCACATATAGTCAGGAAAATGTCTATTTATATTTTCCTGCATGAGAGAGTCCATGAATTTCATGAGGGTGGAACAGTCATCCAAGATTTCTGATAAAACAAAAAAGAAGAAAAAATCCACACTTCATGGCTTTACAGCTTGAAATTGAATTTTGATCTGTGAAGGAAGACAATGAAAAGAGGTGTAAAATTTAACTGGTTCCGCCTTCCTGTCTGACTGTGATCCATTCAAGAATAAAACTGTCAAGTTTCCATTAATGAGCTTTTATGTAGAAAACCTTCCGAAGTCTATTTGTCACTGTTATATTGTTCTGTATTTTACAGCAGAGCTCAAAGCTGGTTTATTAAATTATTCATCTTTTAAATACACTTCAGCCTCCGAGGTCAATAATCCACTGCAACATTGTGACACCAAACCCAGATGGTTTTTTAACTTCATCATCATTATTTCATCATGACTTAAAATGTACAATGTGTTAGTTAACATTTAAAGTGGTATTATAGCTGGTGCCACTGTTGCAAAGACAACCTGATCACTTTCCATGTTCCTCAGAGTAGCCAACAATACAGGGCAAAATGTGAAAAGTCTAATATGGAGACGTGAAAGCAGAAAGTAACGGTGCCGAGTTGCACTGAGGAAGTGGAGTTTATAACCTAAATGCTGATGTTGTCATGATTGTTACAGAAAGGAGAAGGGAAAAAGAGGAGAGAGAACCAGAGTCTCTGGTGAGTGCTGAATTCAATGAGAGTTGACCTGAATTCAAAAGACACAGACACACGCCCTTGATGTGTGCCGTTGCTTGCTGTCTTACAGCTAATGTACAGTAATCCAGCTGTTTGAGTGAAACAAGTAAACACTTCCTTGTGGTGAACCCCACATTTAAAACAACCATCGACGCTACATTCGATGCTATGTTAGGCACAAAAAATCACGGAGGAGGTTTTGTTTTACTTGTATTTAAGTTCATTCTTGTTTGCCGACTTCCTTTCTCCAAAAGGTAACAGCAGGTGATTGAAGGAAACACCCTGTTACCGTGCGTAAACTTGTGAATTTCTTCGGTTTGAACACTGTTGGAAACATTTAGGATAATCGAAGTACACAACTCAACAAAATATATAACAAAGGTCTAGCTGTAGCTTGTCTTTGCCAGTTGAATATTTGATATAATAACTGAAATCAACATAGGCTACTCCAACATCACAAGGTTTTACTCAACTAGTCATTTAAGTTTTTTTTCCATAATAATGAACAAACTGATGTGCGGCCCCTCAGCTCAAACACAGTAATAAGTGAATGCTCTATAATCCGGCCTGGCAGAGCTGCTGCACGACTGTCGCTAATCACAACCTTAAGCCAACGAAGCTGCCCAATCAATTTTAATGAGAGAGTAAGAAACACCCGTCTGCAGGCACATTATTACTTCACTGTATCAGGTGAGCTTCATTATCGTTAAAGAAAGTGTTGTACAGCTTCTAACATCTGGCCGAGTTTCATGACTGAGTGGCAGCTACTGGAGTATGGACTCATTAGGTGGAGGGTTGGTGAGTGTGAAATGAGGAGTGGAGGTAAAGAAAATTTGAATGTAACTACAATTATAGTCTGAAATGAACTGTGGGCTGATTAGTCCATTAACAGAAAATGTAATCGCCACAGATTCTATCATTGATTAATCGTTTAAGTCATTTCATCAAACATCTGCTTTGTTTTTGTTTTCTGTCATGGTAAACTGGAGCTCTTTGGGCTCTGTGTGTTGAACAAAACAAGGGCTGTGAAGGATTGTGACGGACATTTGTCTTTATTTTCTGACATCTTGTAATCAAAACGATTAACGCTAATGTTCTGGCCGTCTTGACAGCACAAAAAAACATTTATCATCGTTTTATCATCTCGATAGCTGATGACATTTCATCATTTTTGTGGGAATTGCTTATAAAAATGTTTCGAAACTGATTACATTTTAGAAGTTTGTTGCAGAAAACGATCCATCACTTCTGAAAAATACAGTTAAACACAGCAGACTTTGGTTCTGGTGGTGTTCTTTTTATGAAGCACTACCCTCCTAAAGCCCAAGTAAGTCTATCTGATTTCCTGTTATTGGAGTTTTATATTGTTTGTTCATATGAGGTTTATCAGATAGTCAGACCTCTTCCCCAAATAGACCGTTACTTTTCTCGAAGAGAAAAATATAAGAAATGGAATAAAAGGTTGATTTTGCTATTATTAGAGCATCTTATTATTAGATAATTAGAAATAATTGTACACAGAGTTGGTCTGTGGGAACCAAAACAAGAAGGATGTTACTGCGAATGTTGCCAAACCACCAGAGTTAAACTAAAAAATAATCAAAATAATTCATCGATAATGACAAACATCTTCATTTGCAGCCTTAACTACAGACCCAAACCACACGCTGCCACCAAAAAAGGCACTCAGGGTGGTATTATTAACATTATTATGCAAGTTATGCACAGTATCCAACAAATATAAAAGGAATAACCTCTAAGTGAACCCATTAGACAGCAGCAATAGATGCCTTTTATGAGAATTAAATTAAATATCTTCCATTATGTTCAGTTGACCCTTACCTCTTCTTCCAGCATCTTGTAAAGCTTATAAAGAGCTTCATCACCGACTCTTTAGCTTCATTATCTCCTCTACTCGACTCTGTGATATAAGGATTCTTGTATTCGTGTTAATCAAACCTCAAACATGAACATCTTTAACAGCAGACGTGTCGCTTTGCTGAGTGTTATGACTCCACCTTTCAAGCCCCGATTGGCTGGTCAGAGCCACAGTTCCCACCAGATAATACACAGGGTCTTGACTGATGTGGCAGCTGTGCACAGCTGTAAAATGCCCCCCACCACACAGCTGCCACACCCCCGAACTCTGGGATTTCATGGGCATTATGGCTGCGTACCGTGGCATTCCTTTCCACTGAGACTTACAACTGACAGAGCATCTGAACAGGACTGTCACGATCCAAATGAGTATTTAATTTTAAAAAATCGAAAATCCAAAACAGAATCTGCAATTCTCCAAGCTGCACTTCCAGACACTTATCTTATGTGCACGAAGACAATAAACTTACTGGCACCGGAGGAAAATCTGAAGATGTCTGAGATGTTGGTTTATTTTAAGACTATGTATCGTGTTGCAGCGAAATCTAATTAACTTAGCATGCTAACCAGCTAGCCCCAGGCCTAACAGAATACAGTTAGCAGCGGTTAGCTACTCTGGTGATATGCTGCCCTTTATTTGCAGGGAGTTCAGCAGGTGGCATATTCTTCCATATTGCACCTTTAAATCATCCCAACATACAGCTGCACTTTCAAATCCCTAACTGTCCCCTAATGACGACGAAGCTGCCCAGAAAACCACATTGATTGTCATTTACAAAGCAGCTATAACAGAATGAGGCGACATCTTTAACACAACAGCCTGAGGGAGGAGAGGCAGGTGAAGGAGAGCTGCTCCATTTGGTCCACAGTCCTGTTTCCATTTCCCCCAGAGCAGCTGGGGGTTAATTGTCTCGCTCAAGGCACTTGTTTTTAAGTGAGAGGAGGGAACTTCTCGCTCACTTCTCTGCCCAGATATTCCCTGATGAACCAGTGAGTCAGGGCTGTTCAGCGGTTTTATACAATAATTGGAGGCTGAGTTTGACCTTCACATCTCCAGACAGGATGTGTGTAATATCCTGGTTAAATTGTGTTTATAAAGTAAACTATAAACACCCTAATAAAACATAAAGTGAACTAAGTCTACAGTAAATACAGCATTCAAACTCTATATATCTTTAGATGAACCGCCTACAAGTGCAGGATAATGGTCTTTCACATAAAATCTAGAGGGAACTTTTGATCCTGTTATTGCTTTCCACCAAGTTCAGCCTTATTAATGTGCAGCCTGCTAAGCAAATCTCGCACTCTTGGCAGATGGCAGTGAAGTGTCAATAAGTGATTCTGGCCACGTGCCTCAGCACAGTGCCAGTCGGCAAGCCAGTCAGGGGAACACTGCAGCAGTCGGACTCCTAAGCCTTTTAGCGGCGGAAAACACTCGCGCTTTTCTCTGAGTCAGATTGGGGAATAGCGATTTTCCGCCGAGCATCATATCAACAGCCGAACAGCACGAGAGGCGACAAAAGCGTTTGTCTGAATGGGTTAGAGTTGAGCTAGCTCACTGGTGCAAATATGGCCGGGGTAGCCTGGGGATGCCTCGCTGTATAGAAAATGCTCTGGTTACATTCTGTGTATAAGACATGAGACGCAGGCGAGAAGCCTTGCAGAGCTTCAGACTCCAGTAAAAACATCCTTGTAAAGACAAAAAAAAAATTCTCACAGATGTTTGCTGATGACTTTCTTCGTTATCGTACCATCTGGTTTTAGACTGCTGAGCAAAAACTTGTACTCGTAATTGTAAAATATATTTTTTTAAGAGTGCAGTTTGGAAAATCACTGAAATGCCATGGTGGCATGTATGCCATGTCATAATCTTATCAAAAAAATTCATCTTTTCATCATCAAATTTACCCCAATTTATACCAAAAATACTCACTCAACCTTTCTTTTAACTCAGCATGAGAGACCTTATGTACACCATAGCAGAGTGTAAAACACAAACAAGGAGCTTCTTAAAATAATAAAAAGCCAAAATATGTTTAAAAATCCTTCAGAATAAATAAAGGTGAGTCAGTTGAAACATGAACAGCTGGTGGTGAAATAAGGCGAGATTAAAATGCATGATCCACAAACAATTCAGATTTACCTCCTCTATAAAAGAAGAAATTTGCATTTTGTTTATTTTCTGCAGTGAAATCGCTCCTAAATAGTTGTTTTGCCAGTCAGCGTGATTTTTTTGGTACCAAATGAAGATGTCTAGACTGTAATTTATTGATGTTATCGTCAACAAAACCCAAGAAAAGACATAAACCCCTTTAAATCTTTAAATTAAATGTTAAAAGGACACTGTGTAGTCTTAGAGAAGAAATTCAAACTCTGAATCTTTATATTTACAATATCAATGAGGTATTCATACAAACTTAATTAACAAACAAGCTGCTCTCAGAGGAAAATAAGGTCCCCAGAACACTGTTTAAGTCTATAATTTATTGCGATGGCTGTAAAAAGATATAAACATACCAGATGTCTTTGTTCCTCGTCTTGTGAGAACTGTATGCCCTACCTCTAAATAATACTGTCCAAAATAATACTGATTTATGTCAGCAAAGTACTATAACACGCTAACAATACACATAAATGGCTCCTACAGTAACAGTAAAGTCAAAATAATTACCACTGTAGTTTTCAGCCCCTGTTCCTCAGACAGGAGCATTTGTTGTAGACCGTTATTCGCTGCTGATTTGCTGCTCTGTAATGAATTTTCGATTTCAGGACAAATATCTGGGATTGACTCGAAACAAGCTAGAACGGCCGTGTTCATCGTAATGTAACAGTGTGGCTCACTGACCTTATTATCTGTCGCTGTGAGTTTTGGACCCGGAGCCATGAAAGAGAGGCGGATAACACAGTATAGAGCAGGAGGAAAACAACACTGTGCAGGAGCTGCCGATGATTTGTCAAGTGTTGAAACTAGCCAAGCTAACCGCCTTGCTCTTTGTGCCAATCTACTGTATCTGTGTGACTCAGGCAGAAATGTTCACAGAGGAGGTAATGCTTAAGGTTTAGTCACGTTCGCTGACTTCCTTCCTCACACTCTGACGTAACATCTGATGAAATAAGATTATTAAACTAGAAGGAAATTTACAGTAACAACCAGTAACACCCAGTAGGTACCCCAAGTCAGAGTCACACACCGGGCCCGATTTAAGAGAATAAATAGTATTTCATATTAGTCCTATATACAAATACACAAAATATAAAGTGTTTAAGGAGTTAATGTTTCCCCTGAAGTTACAGTGACAGGAGAACAAATGAAACCTACCCTCACCTTGAATAAAATGACGGATTTAATCTTCTTTAATAATTGCAGGAAATGATCAGTTCGTCCATGAAAATGTATCCACGACCAACCCTGTCACCTGAGCAGAGCAGACTCTTGTCCTGGTTCTGCTGTTGTGTAACCTCACAGTAATGAGGCAAAGTACTATGAATGGTATCATCACATGTTTTGAGGAGGAAGGAGGGATATTTCTTTTTAATTAACAATTTCCTCTGCTTTGTCTCTGTGGTTACTTTAACAAGCTGAAGGAAAATCCCACAAGCAATAGGCTCCATGATAATTCTGGGAAATGAAGATGGCTGAGGAATAATTGGAATACTGTTGACAGCTTCAGGAGGATCCACTTTCCCTGTCTGAGCCCACAATGTGGTACATTCCTCCAAACTCAACAGTGAGGCGAAGAGAGGAGACAATAGGCTGTGATTACTTTGGCCACTCCACACAGAAAGACAAGAGCACAAGAGGCACAAAATGGAGCATTAATATTTGTATAAGTGAGACTGTGAGCAGTGAAAAGGAGAGAATTATGCCTCTCTCTGCTCCATTGTGTTTTTGACAGAGTCAGAAGCAGCAGCAGCAGCAGCAGCAGGCTGCTGTTTGAATCCTACAGATGAGCCCACGATCCCCTCTGCCCGTCGTGCTCGAAGATGTGGGAGAAACATGTGAGAGGAGTCTTGAAATGTGTGTAATATATGCACACTTCATCCATGATTACAGCTCCCATGACTGCTGCATGTCCACGCGTGCATGAAAATATGTGCGTATGCCCGCGTGTAACGTAACTGTTTGCTAATCTACGATATGTTTTTGCAGTGGGCGTTATCACCCATGCTCGTGTGTGCATTTAGTGAGCTGGCAAACCAATGAGACATCAAAGGGGAGCAGTGGGGGACTGTTAAACACATATACACCCTCACACACATGAGCGCAGCAGTGCGCTGCTGCAGGGGTTTCTATTGCATCAGAAGAGGGAGACGAGACTCCCCCGACTCCCTCAGAGGAAGGCGAGCGATAACCAATCCTGAATGAGCTGCAGACCAGCAACAAATAGAGGCAGATTGGGAAAAAACGGCATGTGTGTTTGTCACGAGTTAACAGACGAGGGAGATGAAGCTGCTGCTGTTTATGACGTAAAGGAGCACTAAAACTGTAACATGGAAAGATTACAATTCACAGGCCTGTCACAATTATTATCTACTTATTCTACACATTATCTTGCCAACCTATACTGATAGGTTGACAAGCACATTGTGTTTGCATGCATTTTGTTTACATAGGAATGTCACAAAGGACAGGTTCACAGAAAGATGAACATTCGGTCATTATCTCCTCGCCCTCATGCTGATGGAAAGTCAGGTGATGTTTTATAATCCACTAAACATTTCTGGAGCTTCACAGCAAAACAACGATGCAGCGTCGCAGTAGTATTGTCACAGTACTGGAATTTCTAACTCTGATACAATACCTTGAAAAAGTCATTTGTGAAGTACCTAACCTTGTGAAGAGAGGTGTTACAGTGTGTGTGTGTGTTTGTACCTGTTGTAGGGATCAACATATTGTTGTTGTTTAGTGTTGGTCTTATGAGATTCATTGACAACAAGAATTAAGTAGAATCTCCGCCTCATCCTTTAACATGTTAATAGCACACTTCTATAAAACATTTATATTTTCATTTAAATCTGAAGCAGCAGCTCTTCTATTGTTCCATTTCAGAAAATCCTTCGGCAATGTTTATATTTGCTGGATCAGCAGAAGGTATGCAAAGAGCCTTTCAGAATATCAAGTAATTTTATGGTTAAGATGCTGTAAGCTGCAGTAAGTGCTTAGGTTTGCATATGCACAACAGTACAATCGGCCTCAGGCTACACTGAAGTCGGGTCAAAAGGGTCTGCTCATTGAGCATAATGTATTCCAGTCTGAGGTGGAACTAATAATGTATTATAGCCTTTTGTTGCTCTTTACAGAGTCTTGCATTAGTTTGTCAAGCCGAGAGGGAAACACTGACATTTAAATTTAAGTTCCAAATCACACGAATGTTTTGTTTTCTCTCGACTGAACAAGTCAAAATGTTGAAGTTAAATTGTTTGCATTTTTGGATTTTCTTCCTCTAGTGTTATTTAGTTTTTGAGACGGCAAATGGAGGATTTGGATATTTATGTGCCGCTCACAGCGTTAAGAAAATGGCATTTAAAAAAATGTCTGCAGCAGAAGCGGTGTCTCAATTACTTTGGATAAAAAAAGAGCATACTATCAGTCATGTCTGTGGGGACTGTTGCTTTCCAATTAAAGCTCAAAATCTCAGAAGAACCTGGGCATATTAAAACTCGGGGTTGGTAAGATTGTAGAAACCAGTAGGAGCAGGCTAAATTTGAAAGAATCCAACTGAAAAAAACATATCCCTTCCCTTCAGTGTCCCTCCAGAGCCACTCCACTGAAACACGTCCAGAAACTGACTATCCCATAGCTCGCTAGCCAGCCAGAGACATATGTCAGCAGATAGTTTCGCTACATTCAACAAGCTCTTTTAGCTTTTTTAGTCCACTAAATACATAAATAAAAAACTCTGTTAAAAGCCACAATCATAGAAACACAAGGCTACGCTGGGCAACAGTTACAGCTCTTTGCTGTGGCTGTGTGCTTTGTGCTAACTGGGTTTGCTGCTGAACGACAGACTTTGTTGTCACTGATAACTCTGTCCAACTACCTCATGTCTCACTCACATTTAAGAAAACACCTAGTATTATCAGAATGATCGAAACAAGTTAACGGGCCAAGACCCATCCTCCATCCAAGTTTGGTGGAAATCTGTTAGGTAGTTTTTGTGTAAGCCTGCTGACAAACCAACCAACCAACAAACAATAACCTCCTTGGTGGATAAAACAACCTCCCCAATCCTAGCTTTAATGCAAACATGTCTGCATGGCTCGATACCACTGATGGTAACTTTTCTGTTTTGCAAATTGGTTGAACTGACCCTTTAAACATTATCACATGAAGTTGGATGCTCATTATACTCATTCGTGATAGAACAACAATCGCACAGCAACAACCGAGTAGGTTTTCCCGACTAATTCTCACTTTTATAAATGACACAGCAGCTACCTCCTGAATCACTGAGCCCACTTGTTCCAGCCGATCCATAAATTCACACTTGAATTTAAATGGAATAATTCGGGGACAAACACACTTTGATTAATCTGGTCCGGACCTGCCTGGTGTGATCTCACTCTGTAATTCATGTTTACATTAATCACAGTTTGACAAACTGGAGTCTGTTCCGCAGTTTGGAAACCTCAAACCAGTCGGTGGTGCTTCAGCCGTAGCAACCGATGACCACTAATGGCTCCATTTTCAGATTTACTCGTGCATTTCATATTTCACACTATTTACAGCACGACCTTCCCAGTAGTTGGTAAAAAATTCTGCCTCTGCCTGAAAATGAGGTTTGATTTTGATGGTGGAATCCAATGTGGGCACACGTTCAGAGGCAACTGAGTGGTGCAAAAATCCTGGAGGCAAACCATGTGTTTGTAACGGCGTGGGCTCAAATTTGGCACCCAATTTTTTTTACTTCATGCCGACTAATCCCATCTCGAACATTTTCTGTCACTAGGTAATGTAAATGGTGTAATACAGTACAGATTACATTAATATTACCAGAAGAAATAAAGAGGGCATGGATAATCTTCCACCACTGACACAGAGCACTTTCACAGCTGCCTCCATTACTACACTTGGGACCGCTCAGAAGCTCTCCTGCAGCTAATCAAATAATAACCCAGGTGTAACTGGCCCGAGGGCTGAGCGCAGTCATACCTGCAAGTGAGGCACTTTAAGTTCAACTTTACACCTACGCCGTGGAGGCTGCTCAGCAAGCACATGCAGAATTTGGGGGCACAAATCAATGATGAAGCTACATGAAAAGTTTTCACAATTCATCCCGAGGGGGAACATGAATGTGTGGAGAAAATTTCAAGGCAATTCGGTCGATAGGCGTCGAGACTTTTCACGCAAAACCACAAATGTCAACCTCGTGGTGTCAGTCAAGTAAACATCACAAGATCAAACGAGTCATTGTGATTCATCCTCTGGGAATCACGAATGTCTGCGCAAAAGTTTCTGCCTGTCAATCAGGAAGAGTTTGAGAAATTCACAGAATAAATAAAAAGTAGAGCTGTCCTATCCTTTGACCTAATCACCCTGACGTCACCTCTGGGTAGAAAACTGGCAGTTGAGTTGTATTACGGAGAGATGTGAAATCAGCAAACTTGTTTATTTCTGTTGTCATTTTCAGCCGTAACTGTGACACTTAAAGTTATAGAGTTAAACGCGATGATCCGACCTATCTGACATTTCTATTGTGATTATTTTATGTAGTGTGTTGCTTTCCTAGGGTCTTTTATATCTGCACAACAGCAACATCACACATTTAAAGCTAGTTTGGTGTAAAGTCTAAACCAGAGGTGGAAATTACTCAACGACAACTCAAATTACTGTAATCAAGTCATTTTTTGGCTATACTTGTACTTTTGAGTATTTCTTTTTAAGCGTCTGGGCTCCATCGGGGGGTTTCCTACACTACTCACGGCTTCACCCATATAACAGACGTCCTGATGGGGCCTTATCGCTGAAGACTCATATTTCTCATCTGATAATCACACCGCAATAAATGTATACTCATTCAGAACCAAAGTAGCCGACTGACAGACCAACCACGCCGCGATTAAGGCCAAAAACCTGCTGGGTTTCGATTCAATATGCAGTCTGTCATCATGTTCATGTCAAGCAATTTCAGTTTGCTAGGGGCGTGTTATTCTGTTTTGCCCGAACCAATCAGTAATGAGTATATCCAACCCATTAATGCCACATTGAGTCAAGCTGCAGTGGTGGTTGCTTGAAGCTGTTAACTTGAAATTGTTCACACTGACCATGAGATATTACGATTTACGAGTTTCTGTAAATGTAAATGTACACTCATGTTGTTTCATCCATGTTTGCTGCCATTTTTGTGTTATTTTCCTTTTCTTATTGTCAGGTCCTGGCACAGGAAGACGGCATTCCCATTCTAATCCTGCCTACAAAGCTCTGGTTGGCTTAGTGTCTTTTATACACAACACCAGACCTATTTGGATCACAGGTGTGGGAAACCATCCACAGGCCTAGATAAGCTACAATGGGTTGTGTTGTCCTTTCAGACAGCGAAGTTTGAAAGCAGAAGGACAAATTCAAGCTCTTCCAGCTTCTTCCCGGCTGAACTAGACCACACATTGTTGTTCACACAGCAGCCAGGCAGGAAATCAGCCTATTTTGTGTGATAATTACAGTAGGCATAGTAGCAGCACTGAGTTACAAGAAACTGCGCTCAGTTGGACAGAAATTTACCATTTATAGCCAAATGAAAACAGAGCACTTTTGAGACCCTAGGAGGGTTTTTTTTCCTGCCAACCACCAATCAATCTCCATTTCTAGTCAAGAATTCTGTTCATTGCTGAAACCGAAATGTCACAGTGCGCCGTGCGAGAGAGACTTAAAAGAGTTAAACACAAAAGTGTGTGCCAACATGTGACCAACACTAAATGCAACGGAGAAAAGGCAAGCAGGCATGCAAAGACACAATGGGAAGTTATCCTATTAGAGACAAATCCACACTGAGGGACAGATTTACGCTGAAACACAAACACAAATTTGGCACTGACCTTGAAGCTCCAGTAGTTTGGTTGTTGCTAGGAGGGGGGAAGAAAAACAAAGAGCAAAGGAGACAGAAAAGGGACAGGGGAGGGTAAAAGAGGGGAGAAAGGATCGAGTGTGAGACGTTTTGTCATGAGTTAAGCTGCAAAACACGAAGACTGAGCAAAAGACTGACTGGATAGAACCAGAACTGAGAGAAAATGCTTTGTCACTCAGTTCTCATGTGAAGATATGTGATACCACAAAGTGTGACAAATGAAGTTTGAGAGGTTTTATGGTACGTTATTTTTATGCAGTGAGTGCGGCTCGCCCTAAAATGTGTTCAAGCGACCACAAATTACGGTGACGCTTAAGCAAACAACCCGATAAATGGCTTATTTTTTATACATTAGGCCTGGTGAGAAAATGATGGACTAATTATTGTGATGATAGCTAGATTAACTTACGTTGTCCTTCACTGCCATCATAATAGGACTTTAATTGCTTGTAATTGCCTCTCAGCAATTAATCAAATGTTTACAGTGACTTCACACACACTAATGATGCAGGGCCAGGCAGCTCCTACAGTAAATTCTACCCTTCACTCTCCCAAGATGCAGAGTCGGCTGGCGCGGACCCAGGAGCAGGATTAAAGCACTGCACCGACACTGGATTAAGAAGCTGCCATTTTCACTTCATCTCGGAGGGAGCCAACACTCGAGTCAACGTCCTTCTGATTCTTTAAGATGTAGCAGCCCAGGATGCGTGCGAGACATTCAGTCGATGCCCAAGTATTATGTTCACATGCTAATCTACACTTTAGGGACGTCCCTGTCCACATACTGCTGTAATTCTGTTCTGGGACTGTTTTGAATGGTATGTTTGGGTCCATTTGACTAATTTTAACAATCATATTATCCCAATAAGTGTGACAACTTCAGACAATGTCAGTTATCTTTCCAAGTGCCTACATTAAAGGATTCAAACAATATTATATTTGTCATGTTTTGAGTTTCTGGTTTAGTTATTTCCTGCTTTATTTTGTAGCTATATCCTCATGCATCTTGTTTTGACTTTCCACTTCCTGTCTTTGTCTCTATCCCGCCCTTTATCCGTCTACACCTCTGTGTTTTCCCCTCACTCTTTGTCAGATCATCTGTTTTCCTTCCCCATGTCAGTCCTGCGGCTTATGCCTTCTCTGTTCTTGTTTTGCTCCATGTCTTCCCTCTTTGTTCCTGCCTGTGGTCCCTGATTTGGATTTGCCCAAAGCCTGCGTCTTCTGTCTTTGCTGTCTGCCAGTCTTCTTCTTTGAATTAGAGATTCTTTATGAAAGCTAGCTCTTTAGTTCTTTACCTGCCTGCCTTGGTGTTTTGGCATTTGGGTCCTCTTTTGCAAAACTTCATAGTATTTTTCCAGCTCTCAGCCTCAAACCCATCCATTGCCTTAAAAGACATCTTTTAGAAAACTAGAGTTGCGAAGATTAATCTGTTAATCTATTGTGAGCTATGAAATGAATTGCCGATTATTTTGATATCGATTAAAGGGGCACTATGTAGTTTAGGAAAATAAGGTCCCAGAACACTGTTGAATAAAAATGAATGAAAATCATAATGAACATTGAGCACTATTGGCTTTTGTAGACACCAGTAAATATCTGTAAAGTCCCTTCCTAGCTTCTTGTTTTTCCAGGAAATGTGTCAATATGCAGAATCTTCTTTCTGCATATTGATCTTTCTCTTCTGATTAAAAGTTCTTCACAAAATCTGCACCTTTAATCTGTTTGAGTAATTTTTTTAAGAAAAAAAAGTCACTATTCTGATTCCAGCTTCTTAAATGTGATTTTTTTTTTCTTTCAGTTTTTTCTTTCCCGCACTATGACAGTAAACTGAATATCTTTGGGTTGTGGAGAAAACAAAACATTTGAGGACATCATCTTGGGCTTTGGGAAACACTGATCAACATTTTTACATTGTATAGTGACTGATCACTATAGATATTGACATTTGGTGCTCTAGTGAGTATTTGTGTCAGCAGTGTGTGTGTGGGATCAAGTCAAAATAAACTTCCATGTATGTGTTCATGGTAATGAAGGCACATGTCACTCAGTGCATCGGTGTGGCTCATTGGTGTGTTTATAATAGTTTTTGGAAAACAATGTAGCTCTGTGGCAGAGCGGATGAAGTTATATCAGGCTTAAAATAACTAAAAATAGGTTCGGGAGTGTTTTTGCTTGCTGAGTTTATCATTCAGTTGAAAGCTGATCAGCCTCCACTGAGATGACGGGGCTTCTCTCATTCAGATTGTGACCTGAATGATTTTGCATATATTTTTCGCTTCGTTATGTAGTTATCTGCATCAGTTATCAATTATCTGCTCATAAGTTCATGTGTTCAGAATAAACCCATTAGGGGCACCTTTTGACACATCCCCTGATCCCCAAAACTATCAATTAAGTTGCTGCTAAATGACAGGGGAGAGTAATGCTGATAATCAGTAAATGAAGGGAGTTTTTACTGCTGCAGAATACAGCACAGTGATGTTTTGAATAAAAGGACAGACCTGTTTCAGCTTGCCAATACCCCTGTGCACAAAGATCCATAAAGAAGACTTTCTGCACAAAGCTCTGACCTCAACCTCATCCAACGTGCATTTGATACTTTTCAGCACCTAAACTATGCTTCACTTTCAGGTTCACATTTGGTCACAACTGGTATGCAGCCCACTCAAGTTTTTGTCATTTTCTTCTGAATGAAAGGCCTGATACACTCATACTATTTCCATGGCACTGAAAACTGATCTGAAATCAAGGTCTTTGCTTTTCAGAGTCTCTTTTTAGGTCCTCACAGCCACCAGAGAGAAAAGGGTACAAAAGAGACAGAATTAATGTCTGTCCTCCAACTGAAGTGATGTAGTGTGGCTTTTACACGGCTGTTGTACACTGCACAATGACTCTGTTATCTGATAGTCAGCTTAGATTAGCTGCCTCTACCAGGAGGTTATGTTTTTATTCCGATGTGTTTGTTATTTAGCGGAACATCTCAAAAACCTTTGAACTGTTTAATTATCAACTCAAGATATCTTCTCCGTTTCCTGGACCATTGAACTTACTGAACCCACAGTATATACATTCATTGTAGAAAGAGTCTGCAGCCTTTGCAGCAGCTGCTGTGTTTGTGTTTGCATGCTGATACCAAGCTGGTATAATGGTGGCTCCTCAAGAGGTACGCATAGCTGCTAAAGCATCAGTTACATCAGAAATTGAGAGTATTCCTTTGAAAGAAGAGCAGAGAACAGATGTTTTCGCTCTTCTCTTGGCTTCTCTCGTTAAGAGTTTGATTTCCTAATTGGCTCCACTGGTTGTCACACTCTCCTCACACAATGGTTGATCTGATTGGATGAAGTTAGCCAGAGATAGACACTAACAGACAGATAGTTCATCCAATCAAATGTGAAGTATGCCTTTGAAAGAGCCTGCCCTATTTCAAACAGGCTCTAAGAGCGACCTCCCAGATGGTTCTGAGTAACAAACCATCTGCGCCAGGTTATTAGTCATAAACATATTGGACAAACTGAAATTTTGACCCAATGACTGGGCTGGACAAAAAGTAAAGAGATGTTGAAAACTTTTACAATTAATCCTAAAGGTGGTTTTGATGTCTGTAAGAAATGTTAAGACAATCCTTCCAATAGTTTTTGACATATTTCACTCTGACTGACAGACCAACGCTGCCATCCAGATAGCCAGACTGCTAGCTGCTTGCATAGCTGAAACAATCTTCTTAATAAAAATACCAAATCTAGAGAATTGTGGAAATTTGAAAGTAATTACAAAATCACTGTTTGTTCCACAGTTTGGTTTATTTTATCAAAAACTAAAGTTTAAGAGGTTAAGCAAAATCAACCAACTGATTCAGCTGTTTAAGATTCACCATATAAAGCTGTAAATAATCGTTATTGGAGATCCAATAACAATGTAACCATCTTCAAGTAGTGCAAAGCTAAAATACAAACTAGTTCGGTGCAGACCAATGAAAACAGTCTGTTTATCCAAGTTCTCTGCCTCTAAAGAAAAGACAACAGTGATCTTAAAACCCATCAAGTAATCACACGCGATGGCACCGAATTAGCTTCTGGGCAAGAGAGGGAGGTTTGGAACCGGCAGCTCTTAGTATTTGGGCCAAGATGTCGGCTTCTATACTTACTGTTTTATTGCGGTCTCGTTTAAGAGACTCGCGGCGGATCAGGGGCTTTGACTGTAGGTGTGAGCAGAACTTGCAGATGTCACTACAGGCGTCTGTTAGAGGTTCAGTCAGGAGTAATTGAATGATGTATAGACCTCATCACAGCCACTTAGACTTGCAGCTGAGAGTCTGATTTGACACGTAATGAAAAATAAAGGAACAATCAATGAAGCGCCACCATGTTGCAAATAAGAGGCATCATTCTTTTGTGTTTTGAGAGATGAGTGAAAGGAGTGTGTTTAAGTACTCAAACTACATTGATTGTCGGGGATGATTACGACTACAGATTACATTCTTGCAGAGAAACGTCCGACCCTGACTCATCACGTTTACAGAGAACAATTCAACGTCGTAGAACTAGACAATGATCTCAAAAATTAATGTGAGAGTATTGTTCTTTTTGAAATGTTTTTTTCAGTACCAATTATTTGAAATCAAGGAGGTTAATAAGTGAAATTTGGAACTGATATTCATTTTTCTCTGATAGACCAATATTTTTTGGACATTTTCTAGACTCAATGATCATAAAAAATACTTTGCAGAACGATGTCTGTCTCAGTGGAGCCTCGATGGGGTTAATATTAACATAATGGGCTTTTAAATCATGATGTTACGATGGCAGAGGGCTGGATGACTGTCAGCCCAGCCCTTAGCCAAAAAAATCATATGAAGCTCAACACGTCGAACGAGCATACCCATTCTCACCGCTCCCAGCTTATTCACCTTTGAGCCCTTCCAATAATACTCACAGCGGTTTGTGTGAAATATTTGCTAGTCACCTTTTTTGCTCTCAGCGTGTCTGAAACACAGACGTCTGCAAACCCACAAAAAACTGTCACAACAACCCATTTGCAACGATTTAATGGAAAGTGAGAGTGTGCAGATTTGACACTGCAGCGTCACTACATTAATCAAAAACTGACTTGCACTTCTCTGTAAACTTTAGATGGTTTGATATTCAGAGCGCAGGTGTTTTTCTATATATTATCTGAACTCCATCGCATATGCTGTGAGAGCTTTGGAAAAAATGAACTCCCTTAATAATTAAACTAAGGTGTAGGTGGAACTTAACTCGTGTTTGAGCAGCTGCTCTGGGAGCCGCCTGGATCCCAAATATTTTCTCTGCTCTCGTCTGAAATCTCAGAAGAAACTTTTGAAATTCAACTCACTTTATTCTTGAATACAGAGTCAAGGAAGCCAGATAGAAAAAGCAGCGTTCGGGATAGAAAGACCACCAGGCCTTTGGGCTGTTGTGACCCAGATTTCAGATTTCTGCGTGGTTTGTAGGCCTCTCTGTCCAGGCCCGGTGACCAGAACAGAGCAACCTGATCTGATGCCACCCAGCCTGCGTCAGATTTAGTTTCACTACAACTAGACAAAACAATGAGTCTCCTTTTCTCACATTTGATCAAACATTTGGATTCAGAGTCTACATCCCAAACATTCATTGGGGCTTACTGTCCTTCAGTTCCTCTTTTGCAGATAGATTAGTGGAGTTGACACAGAGACCATCATCGGCAAGTTATATTCAGCAAAATATTTAACTTCAATTTAGTTCATCTATTTGATGAGGACTTAATTGGCCATTTAAGTCTTGAAAGTTGTCTGCGATCACATTTTTTTCTTTAATCTGTGACTTAAACTTTTAACAAGGCCACAAAGATAGACTTTAAGAAGTATGAAGGGAGAAAGATACTTTCTCTTGGCACTTTTTTGTAAATTAAAGTGTTGAGTTTTCAGCCTCATGAAAGTACTTCATTCAGTCTTCATTACCCCCCAAAATCTTACGGATTAATTAATTATTGCTTTTCTTAACACTTAGTTGAAAAATTTAACATTTTATAGCATTTCCTTACCATCCTAACATTTACAGTATCCATCAGACCAGCATGTTACATTATCAATAATATTAAGCCATATTTTGGGTTTTCTTTTACTATTTGTCTTGACTCGATGGTCCAGGAAATTCTGCCCTTACACTGGAAAGTTTACGTAAAGACATTTTAAAAAAGGGTTAATCTTCAAGCATTTAAACTTAGTAGAGAAAGATAAATGTTTGTTTATAAAGCCGATGAGATGAGGGATTCCACCATTTTGCAGCTTTTTCTCTACCTCACTGTCACTGAAGCTTTTATGGTTTATACAAATATGCAGATGACTTGGCCTTTGGTGGCCTTTTGTATAATGGTGATGTGATTGAAGAGGTGGCATATTATAAACTATGTGACTGCTCTACAGACTTACTGCCAGGAAGTGCACTGGAGCTTACCTCCAGTAAAGCAGAAGAACTGATTACTTACTTAACTTAAACGGGACTTAAAACCATAATCGTCACAATCAAAAGGTCTGCCAGTGGGACCTTTACTATTTTCTATATTGAGGTTTTTATGTTTTAAAGAAAAGTCTTTATTCTACCTGCTCATACGACTTAATACATTTTGGTATGACTCAGCAAATTCTCCAAGTAATCTAAAAATCTCCCAAATGGCTCTTTTTCTGTTTCCTCTGTCCTGTCAAGTCTATAACTACAGCTTTTAGTTTTGCTTATTAAATTTGCCTCAAGAAGGTAAAATTCTCATGCAAAGTTCTTGTCAGCTTTTACAGAGGAGCAATAGAAAACATCCTAACTGGAAACATCAGAAATCATGGCCCAGGACAGGAAGGGTAATAAAAACAGTCCAGAACATCTCTGGTACCCATCTACAGAGCATCAGTCACAACGTCGAATTGAGATGTCTGCGCAGAGCCCAAAGGAAACTCAAAGACGACACCCACCCCAGCCACAGTCTGCTCACCCACACAGAAGTAACCGCTGCAGTGCCACCAGACTACAGAGCAGCTTCATTCCCACAGACCACTAATAGAGAACGGATGCTGCAGAGCCAGTACAGCATATTCATATTTTATCAGCAATCAGACACAAAATACACAGATACCGATAATCATAAAAATGCCAATTATCAGCCCTGATAATTATGAATGGTACCGTAACCTGAACAGTAAACGCAGGAAGAAGGTGTTGAGGTCTATCAGAAGGACCATTAAGCTCAAGTCTTACTTCGAAGAATATTTATAAGACTACAAAAGTCATTTAACCCACAGAGATGTCAGCCTGCTTAATTCTTAAAGACTTGATTTTAAACTTCCACTGTGTTTCATTACTTGGAGTATTAATACTGTCAGTGCTGCTGTTTTATGTGCACAGACTGTTTTACTGTTTTAAATTGCCAGATGGGCACCTCACTGGACATGAAATTAAAATATACTTTAAAAAACTACTCTGTCTGCGGTCACTAGATTAGATTCGGTATATTTTCAGAATCACGTTCAAGCTGCTCATGACTATGCTGCACAAGTTTCAGTGTTGTGATGAACTCTTCACCTTGGCAGATTGATCATTGCCTTCATGTAAATCAATAAACGCCCACTTACATTCACTTTCTGCCTCATCCTTGCAAAAGAATAGTAACACTGTCAACAGTAACAGGATCATTTCTCAACATACAGAGCTGACGAACCTCTGTAACCTCCAGCTGACTTCATGTTTTCAACTCTGACGCACTTCCGTGCGGTGGCTTCATAATTACAAACTGACGAATAGGTGTTAATGTTATCTCCTCTCTCACAGGTGCCCCTCAGAATCATTGTGACAGAAACAAACAGCTGATAATTGTAAAGTCAAGCACCCACTGTGAGATAATCCCCAATATATCTTAACATCCACACGGAGCCGTGCACTGTGTAATCACCCCCTCGCTTGGTTTATTCACCTTAAATTGGAACGGCAAAATCTGCCGCCAAGTCACTCCGCAAAATAATTTAATGCACCAACAAGCGGACATTTTTTGGAACATAAAACCTGTCTCATCTAACACAAACAGGCCCCCTATGCACCGTGACTCTGTGATTACTGCCTGCAATATTTCTCAATCACTTGAGCTGAAATCCCAAGGCACTCATATGCACAGAGACAGACAGAGCTTAGAGAGACAGAAGAGAAAGAGAGGGATGAGCAGAGAGACATGCGAGCCTGACCTGCATGCCAAGTAGCCATTTTTGTACCCACCCTCTTTTTTTTTTTTTTCCTTCCTCCCCTCACTCACAGTCCGCTTGGCTTCCTCTCCAGCCCAAACACACACACCAACACATGTGCGCTCACTCGTACACCAATGCACAGTCTCTTCTTTTTCTTCTTCTGCATTCACATACATACATGAACACACATCGCCGCGGCAGCGCAGACACACCTGGTCAACACCTGCCTGCTTGGGAGCCAAAGGACCCTCCCCTAAAAACACACACACACACACACGCACTTCTACACAGGAGAGGATGAGTGTGTGCTCATCAAGCCTACCTGTCTTCACACACACACACACACGCCTCCACATACAATAAGAAAACACATACACACACACACACACACACACACACATTCCTGCACTTCACATCACTCCCTCATCATCCACGCAGCAGCACAAGCGTCACACAGTCATGGCAGCACCACAGTCTCAGCTGAGGATGCAAGGACGGGGTTAGAGAGAGTTACCGTTGCTACTTAATGAGCACGTCGGCCGCCTGGTGCATCCTCGCGCTCCGCACGCCTCCCTCTTCCTCCTCCCCCCTCTCCATTTTTTTTTTTATTCACTGCGGCTCTGTGTCTTTCCCGCGCCCTGAGGATCCGCCACAGTCCCCCTCGCTGGTACCCGTAGTAGCGCCTAAGAGGCAGTTAGCATCTCTTCCTGCCCCTCCTCCTCCTCCTGTCCTGTCCTCCACTCTCTCTCTCTCCCGCTCTCTCTCTCTCTCCCTCCCTCTGTCAGTCTCTCTTGCCCCTCGTCCCTGCTGACATAAAAAAAACCCTCCCTCCTTCCTTCACTGTCTCCTCTTGTCGCTTGTTCTCTCTCCTGCTCAGTACAGCGTGTGCCTCCTTCCAAAGCCCAGGCAGTGCCAACCATATGATATCACTCCGTTGCCTTATATGGGAAACGGTGGGTTGCCATGACGACAGCAGACTCCACCTGTTTCTCCATCTCAACCTCTTCTCTCTCTCTCTCTCTCTCTCTCTCTCTCTCCCCCTCTGTGTCCGTCCACCTTTCTCATCAGGAGATAGATAGCGTGGTTTTTGGGTAAATAGATGTGCAGGAGCAGAGAGTGGGTGGAGAGGAAGGCGGAGCTGGAAGGGGGAGATGAGAGGAGAGCAGACTGAGATGTGATGGACAGAAGCTGACGGAGGTTCGCAGGGAGAAAAAGGAGAGACAGAGAGAGGGCACTTAAAGGAGTAGTTCTTATTTTATTTCTCACAGAGAGTGAGGTGAGATGGTAGACTTCTATGTCTGTGTGTTCAGTAAGGGGCTGGTTAGCCTAGCTTAGCATAAACGCCTGGGGGCAGAGGAACAATTAGCCTGGCTCCGTCCCTAAGTTAGGAAATCAACCTCTGAAGCTACTAATTAACATGTTTTGTCTCATTTCAAACATGAATTCTCAGTTAAACAAACAATACCAAAACCATCGTATTTAACCAGAAGGCTGTGGCTGCATACTGTAGGCATGAGCATCACGTCAAATCTACTGGTAGCCGTACAGCTGATAAACGAGCCAGTGATTCTGATGCATGAAATGTGAGCGCAGACCTGGTGTTGTTCTCCATTTGTGCTGGCCAGGTTCAGTTCTGGTTTAGTTCTTCAGCTAAACAAGGATGCTATCTTTCTAAAGCCTGAGCCGGAAAAATATCTGCAGAATATCTGCCTCAAAAACTGAGACAAATAATGATGAGATTAATGCAGCTGCACGTGCCGTTTAAACTGTCAACAGACAACTTTAGCCCCCAGTGAGTCTTAAGGGTCTGTGTCAACGTAGCATTTTTGGGCAGGCTGTGTCTCAGGAGGTAGAGTGGGTCGTAAAGTAATCGAAAGGTCGCTGGTACGATTCCCCCGGCTGCACGTTTAAGTATCCTCGCACGGCATTCTGACTTGTCTTGTTTAATTAAGGTCTCAGTCTGAGGTTGTTTTGTAAAAGTTTTTGAGTGCACCTGGTTCGGTACGATGTTGATCATTAACAACAAGCCTCCTCCACACACGGCTCACCTGCTGTTGTGAAAACAAAATCGTGGGTGAAAAATCCCAAAGGTGAATTGGGGTTTTTGGGAAACGTTATTAAACATACTGCTGAGGAAGAACGTCTACAGAGCAGATACAGAGAGAGAGAAACGGAAAGACGAGGGGCGAGGCAAGCCAGTGTGCATGCACAGGATCAGAGCTGGAAAGAGAACTAAGGGGAAAAGCAAGGTGAGCAGATTCAATCAGAGTAAACCGATTACTTTAGTAGACACTATCAAATCAAAATGGTGAAATAAGAAGTATCCTACTAGAAATAAGGTAATGTGTTTTATAAAAATATTTTAAATAGATAAATATATATTAAAGCTGTGGACATTTCCCCCTGCCTTCCACCTATCTTTATGCTAAGCTAGGCTAAACACATCCCGAGTCCAGCTCCCTAATTAACACATTAAAATCTTCTCAGTCTGGGAAAGACAGCAAATATATTTCCCCAAATGTTGAACCTCCTTTAAGCTCCGCAGAGAGACGCTGCAGCAGGCTGTTCTGTGACCATCTGTCACAGGTATCAAGTCAGAGCAGGTGGTGATTGATGGCAGAATGAAAGAGAGCGCAGAGATGGAGAGAAAAGAGATATGATGGACTTTAATACTTCACATTCTGACATTTTCTCACTGTCTCACTTAAATCCCTTTCTCCATACTCCATTCAGCCTCTTTCAGATGATAACCACTTAAAAAGTGGCCATTACTGACCCAGCAAGCCGGTCATAAAAATGCCTCCACTGTGTGTCTGAAGCCCCCAGAGGCATCGCGCCACATAATGCGCCTGTGTGGGTTTCCGAGTCCGCCGACGAGCTGTTATTATCTCCCAGGAAGAAAATGTTCACATGTGGAAACAGAGAGCACTCAGAGAGCTTAAACCTCCCCCGGGCTGCACTCTCCTCTCGATATGTTATTTGGATAGAAATCTGGATCTCAAATATATACAGTGATGAATAAATTGATATTTTTCTAAAAAAAAAATTAAAAAAACTTGGATACTCACTCGGAATAAAAACTAGTTCCCTACTTGAAATTCTTTGAAATCTGTTGATATGTTTTTAATACAATCTGTGACAATAGTTTAGTTTCTGTTTAAATGTTGCACAGGTTTGAATCATATTTGACATTTCTGTACATTTCTCTCTACCTTATGCAAATGCATTCAAGGGAACATGACAAGATTACATCACATCACGCATCGATGACATTTCACTGATGCTTCCCACCTAACATGTATTTTTAGTATTTCCTAATGAATTAATTTGTCTCTTCTGATCCATGTGTGCCTTGTGAAGAAGTGGGTGATAGGGATGAAATTCTCACTCAAAGTATAGGTACTTTTATACTGCAATATTCATATCAATGTGATACAGTAAAGCAATTAAAAAACTTTTTGGATGGATGAAAAAAACCTCATTGAAAAATCTGCATTGGCTCATTCAACAGACATCGATTTACAACTCTGCCAACAATGGGCAACGTTACAAGATTTTAAAGGGGTTAAGTCTGGCAAATTTATATTCTCTTGGTTATATCGGCCAAGCGAAGCCCTCTGGTGTTTTGAATCTGTCACTATGGCAACAGAAGTGAGGGGGGTCCTTCTCGTAGAGTGGAGTCGGGCTGCAACTAACAATTATTTTCATTATCAATTAATCTGCCGATTATTTTCATGATTGAGCCATTAATCATCTTTTTAAATGTTTAAATTTAAACGTCTTTAAAATTTCGTCTTTTGTCCAACCAACAGTCCAAAAGACAAAGACTCTTTATTATACAAAGAAAAGCAATAAATCACATTTAAGAAGCTGGAACCAGCTGGAAACGATTAAATCAGTTATCAAAAACTAATTTTTTCTCTTATGTGACTAGTGGAGTGACAGCATGACAGAATGGTTTATCTACAGGAGAAGAATAATCTTCATCAATTTGTTTGTTACGTTTTAATCTGAATTAAAAGGCAGGACCGAAATGAAGATTCAGATCGACAGATACATGTGTTTCTTCTTCCTATGTAACAATGTCTGTGTACTGTTCCTGTTAAACAAACTGAAACATAAATATTTTTAGACACTGGAACAGAAATGTCGAGAATGTTTCCTTCTCTCTTTGTCACATCTTCTTTCTTACGACGTGCCGACTTTTCTACTTTAGACAAGCATATGAACTTTTAACTTTCCAACTTTAACTTCTGTCTTCTTCTTTTTGAATTTCTGGCACTTCTGACAAGCAACAATATGTAGGGATGGGAATTGAAATCCAGTTCTAGTTGAGAACTGGTTCCGAATCTGTCCGATTCATCGGAACCGTGTATCTCACAGCTATATCAATCAAACTCAAACTCAAGCGTCTACGCAGCTGGAAACTAGCCACAGGAATCAGTCGGCGAGGAAGAACTGATCTAAAACGTGGCATCATTTCATGGTAAAAGATGACAGCAGTGCTAGATGTAATGCCTGTAATATGATCATTTCAAATCCTGGTGGAAACATCCACAATATGCTAAAACATCTGTCTACACAATGGAGGCTTGAATTTTACTAATGTATTTCACACTCTACACACAAGTGCCACTGCTCGTAAATATTCTGTTATAATAACATTAGTGCCACGCAGGCAGGCTTAGCAGATGTATCTTAGACCAGGAAAACCTGAATTTCAAGGAATTCTGTACACATACTCTCTCATTTCATCCATTTTTAGACGATGTCAGGTTGACTGATGCTTCAGTTAGCTCTCAGGATACAGCCAGCATGCCATTTTTCCATCGGCCTTCCCCTGTGTTTAGATTTGGAGATAATAACGTTGCGTTGACACTGAAAACCTGTGTCGGCCTCCTTTTTCCACACAGAAAACTGATCAGGAGTCAGACAGATAAGAACAGTCGATAATGGCATTGATATCAATGAAATCTTATCATTTCCTATCCCTGCCAATAAGCTTCCATCTTAAAAGTAAAGAAACATCTCGTAAAAAACATCCAGAGTCAAAGTTTGACCTTATGCTGTTCTAGTTTTTCTTTTAAATATAATATATTCTGTTTTAGCATCTGTACTACTAATGATAAGGGAATGTAAACAGCTCATAAGAAGTATTATCCTGTTTCCTGCAGGATCACATGGACACCTTTAATACCACTTTTAAATTGAGAATAAGTAAAACCTTCCTCGTTTGTGGTCCTTTGATATTTTTCAGTATATTTCTGTTGTGATTCTCAAAGGAATGTGTGCTCTGTATTTCCCGTCTCTCTGTAAAGGAAACTGCTTTGTGCCGACAGTAATAATACCACACTATCACACATGTTTGAGGTTTGGTGCAGGAGAGTCCTTCATGTCCTCCATTTTTATGGAAACTGAGGACTGTTGCTTATGATCTGTAGTATGAACAATGATGTTTATGACATGACCACCACTGGTGCAGCTTAAATAAAACCCATGTTACCATGACAAACATTCTCTGTTGTGTCAGCTAATTAGTTGCGAGACGTGTTCTGTGAAGATACCTGTCGTCCAGCAGGAACCGAGCCCTGCGACATGCTGCCGGGGCTGTTGGTGTACTTGTTTTTCTGGAGATCCATGAGGGCGTCTCGCTGGCGCTCGATGTCCGCCTTGTGGATGCTGTTCAGGGCCTCCAGGCTCTTGGCGGCCACCGAGTTGTGCCGGCGGTCCAGCGAGGACGACGTGAACCCCCCATTGGTGTTGTCGGGGAACCGCCGGGCCCCGCGGCCGCCGCCAGCCAGGGTGTGGTAATCCCGCGGGAACTCGGCATCACCGGCAGAGATCATGGGACCCTTTCTCTTCTCTCGACCTGCAGCAGAGTGGTGGTGTAGAGACGGGGGATGAGAGAGAGTGAAGAAGGAAGCGAGCAGTTAGACAACTAGATACATTCTTAGTGACGCCATTTCATCGTATGATAAAGTGATAAAATACTTGTTTATGTTTCTGGCATTTGTTAAATTGTTTTTGTTGGTCTATAAATACTTAAGCACAGCTGGCATGTTCCCAAATAATACTACAAAGCTTGTAGAATGATTAAATACTTTTCAGGTAGGATTAAGATAAATAATGACGCAGAGACTTGAATCAACAGTGTTCATGGAGTCAGATAAAGTATCCACACACTGGATTAAAGATCCTGAACAGTCGATGTTTGGACCATACCAGTTCTTCAGCAGGCAGTAGGTTATGAAAAAGCAACACTCTCTAGTCACTCCAGCAGTTAATGTCGTTATCGTCGATACTGAATTTGATTTCAGTGTCGAAATTGAAGACTCATTTCGATCAAAATCAAGACACCCCTAGTTGGCAGCACCATCAGCTGCTCCGTGAAGCATTGATGTTGTGGCCCAGCAAAGTACAGATGTAATCATCCGGATTTTTAATTAAGTAAATATCAAACATGTTTGATGCCCCGATGAGTCTGTGAGCAGTTCAGGAGGCTTCAGACGGGATCTTTAAACACCTCAACATTACCAGATAATCTATGTCAAACAGTGTGTTTTGAACTGGCAGTGCACTAGTAATTTTAATAAAAATGAGTGACTCATATCAGTAGATTTCAAGTCTCTGCAAGTTCGAAGTCATGGCTTAGTGAAGTAAATAGAAGCTGCCTGAAAGGAGGGAAATCAATCTAATAACAATCAGCCATAATGTGAAGTACACATATTGTTTATAGTCAACAAGCAAATGCACGGATACCCGATCATGTTGTAGTGCTTTAAACTTCTCATTACACTGTGAGTGAGAAGGAAGTTGGTCGGTGCCAATATCACAGCACATTGTGTAAACACACAGTAGTTAATAGGTTGGACCTTGAGGCCTGTCAAGTGAGCAGCAGTGAGAGTGTTAATGTGAGGACGAACAGCAGGAACATCCAGGCACTGATTTTGTCCGGGAGCTGCCTGCACAGCACATTAATGTCTGGAAGAAACACTGTTTTCTCTGTTTGTCTCTCCCTTAACATGAACACACAGACCTACAGTTCTACACACAAACACACACACACACGTGAGGGGAACAACACAAAAACACAAACACACCTCTAGCAATATAGAGCCCTTGAGAAAACAGCTGCAGCATCTGTCTATTCCAACAACTGTGACTGTCCTGGGAACCCCGAGGCAACAGAAAACAACGTCTCCTGCTATTATCAGACCGCACGACTGTCTCGCATCGGTGTCAGAATCAGTCAAGGAGAAGTGACATAAATGGAAATGATGGCTTCTTGTTTGGGGACAGATTTACTGCCCTCTTGTGACCAGTGAAACACAAAGCACTGCTGACCAGGTGAAGATGACCACTTACAGGTAAACTGTTAACAGATTCAGTTTTGTTTTATTTTGGATCGTTTAAAAAGAAACATGGAAATAACCATGGGAAGTAATGTTTACAGTAGGCCTTAGCCGATACTAATACCTACCGTAAATAACATGAAACAGTTGTCATTATGTCAAAGATAGCGTAGTGTAGATATAGAAAGGGTATGACATGAAACAATTTCCAACCAGCTTTGTTTCACTACAGTTTTAGTGGCATATGCAAATAAACAATGTCAACAATTAAACTTCTCTTCATTTTGCCTGCCGCCATATTGTTTCTGTTCTGATAAACAGAGGCTGAAAAAACTCTGATCAAACTACGGTGACCAGACGTCCTGAAAACATCCCAAATCCTGTCCTCATTGTCCTAAAACTTAATTTAACCAAAGTTTAGATTAGTTATAGCCTAATTAAACATTAAATACTGACCGTTGTGAAACACTTTCTGGGTGTCACCCTGCAGCTGGCTCTGCATTGCTTAGCTGTTGTTGTTTTCAGCTATGCTCATCACAACAAAGACAACAGTCCAAAACCCAAATACTCTTCATCTAATTTAAGAAGCTGGAACCAGCAAATGAATGGCAATTTTTGCTTGAACAATTACAGCGACGATTAATCCAATTTCAAATAAGTCGACAATTAATTTTCTTTTAATCGACTTATTTGTTAATGGACTTATCGTCGCAGCAACAGCAACTGGAAATCAAGAGACAATTCTGGAAAATGAACAAACAGTCTCTGTAACCAGAGCTGAAATGATGTGTTATAATACACAGATACATTCGATATAAACTGTATATAATCACCGGAGGTTGTGCTCAATTTTCTTCCTTGTTCCTGTTTCTGTAGTTGTTTCTTTAAGATACATTACCAGTGGCCAGTAGAGTCTCAGCGTAGAGTCTCTATACTGTATTGATCTGTGCTATAATGCTGTGCTCTTATTTGCCTGCTGGGCAACAAAAGGTGCTCTGAAGCCTCTTCAAGCCCTTAAACTTCATTAGCTTGCAGTTAAGAAACTGTGATGCAGCTTGAAATTCAGCTACTGACGACAGCAACTGATCCCCCATTAAGGTCCAAGTTAGAGCTACTTTTACTCTTAATGCATCAAAGCCAGCATATGATAACAACACACTGGGTAAACAGTATATATTACTGGTACCAATATAATAATTGGGTTGTGACAAACTCACAGTTTGTGTTTACAGAAAGGCAATGTTTATTTATTTATTTACTGAGGGTAAGAGCGTGGGTTTGGTTTCAGGGATTCAGGGATATATCAGGGATTCAGAGATTTTTTTTAAAGTCAGTAGAGCACATCTACCAGAAAATAAATAAATACACCCTTAATTAAGAGTTTTGTGAACAGGGTGTCAGACACTTGAATTTAATACTTTAAAGAAAGTTTCAAGATCATTTTAAAGGTATAATTTGTCTAATATGGCCAAAAATGAACGGGCAGCATATTAGTGACTGACAGCTGCTGCTCTGCTAGCTATCCTTGGTTTTAGCCAGCTACCTTTAGCTAATTAGCTCAGTTAGCCATGGAGCTAGTGGCCTTATTAACTGATTGGAGTTTGCCTTGACTGCGACCATGATGGGGGATCCTCTCGGGCCCAGTCTGGGACTGAACCCAGCCTCTGAGGGCGACAGATGCCAGTTTGAACACAGGGGGTACAGTACAGAGGTGATTTACAGAAGCTCTGATCAGGACTATGACTCCGGGGACGAGAAGACAACAGGGGACAGGAGAGGCATGGCGCAACAGAGGAGCGACAGGGAGTCCAGCGTGTAGAGGTGAATTATTCTCACATATTACTCTGTGAACTGAGGATTTAGATGACTGTGGGAAGAAAATACTTTTTTTGGTGAGTCGAGTTTGAATGAAGTGTTTTAAGTTTTAATGAGCCAATTAAGCTCATCCTAGTTAGGTAAAAGAGAGAAACTTGAAGTCAGATGGTGTACGGTTGGATTTTTTTTCTGTTTAGTGAGGAAAATAGATGTAATTATATTTCCTTACTTAACATTTTGTGAGTTATTTTTTTTACTTGTTAGACTAATTAGCAAACTCGTCACATGCTCGTATCTGTCAGGTGAAACTACGGGAGCAATCAGACTACCTCTTGCTTTATGAAGTGGCATTACGTCATGTGCCGGGGCTAATTTTTTTTTTTATTCAAGCATTGCATGTAAGTATAAAAGGTAGGTATGTGGTATTTATGTGGACCTGAGCAGACGTAGCCTCTATGTAGGTATATTGTTATCAGAGTGATTTGTGAGTGCAAGATAAAGTAAAAAGACTGTGGTAGGTTTAAAGCTCTAACATCAGAAATTTGTACTTTCACGATATTTTAAGGGCCTGCAGACACTCTGATTAATCTGTGTTTCTTGTAATTTCAAAAGCACAGAGGCATGATGAACAGCCATTTCCTCAGATGTTACTCCTCCAGGGATTCAGCCTAACAACAGCAATATTTGTAGCTGTTAAGCGTCTGGAGGAAACATTTGAGTTGGTCCCAGATGTAAATCCTCCAATAGGAGCGCAGAGGCATGCCGGTGTGTATCCATGGCAGGAAGGGAAAAAAAAAAGAGCGTTATAAAACAGAGGGGGACTGTGAGAGACGGAGGGAACATCTAGACGAGAGCTTGTCACTTTAATTTATGTGAAGCCTTGAGCAAACCCCTCTGTGTGGGGAGGACGGGGGAGGCGGGGGAGTATGTATGTGGGACAAAGACATTCTATATTTTACCATGAGAAGCACTGCTGGTCATCAGCTGCAGGAATTCATTTCACTGGGTGGTAAAGGCGAGTGTGTTACAGTGATGATGCAGAACATCTGTCCTACATTTGTACCTGATTCATCCACAGCCTCATCATTTGATCTAAACGTGTTATTTATATTCATAGAAAAACATGCAATCACAACTGGCAGCTGCCCAAAACAACCAGTGCTCACTCACTGCCTGACGACAGCTCGCTGCAGTGGCACTGCTGCTTCATCAATTATTACTCTTATTTCTTACACAGACATTTGGGGTTTTTGGTTGCAGATTTAAAGATTTGTCTTCATTAATACATTTTGTAATATCAGCCTGTTATCTATAAAATAGAGTTGTGTCGTGTTACCAATCAGATTGGGCTTTTCCATACACAAGCTTGACTCAGTCTGACTTGTCACGTCAGCACAGCGTGGCAGGGATTCGATTTACCATTACAACAAGGCTACCTGCTTAAAGTTGGCTTGTGTTGAGTAGTGGTTAAAGAAACAGCTGTAAACTCTCCCTCCCTGCAGTATTATCAAAGAATCGGATTAGCTCAACTCAACGCCATAAAACTGGAAGCGAAAATGCAAATCAGTGCTGCACGGTTTGACTCGCCGTGGCCGAAAGCGCCAACAGTGTTGTAGGCAGGACACTGAGTGAGACCAGAGTGTTGACTACAAACAGAGAGGATGCTGCTTCTCATTTTTTTAAATGTATTATTTCATCAGCAATCAGACAAAGAAAACTCTGATTCTGCTAATTGGGAAAATGCTGAACATCCAATCGGAAAATAGGTCTATCCCTTATTATGCTTAAACAAATAGTCCATCATTCTTATTGTTATTGGACAATTTGTAGACAATTATGTTTAACTGTATGCTCAATTGATCAGACTTGTGTACCGACTAAAAGTTACGCTACCTGAGAAGTTAATCAGCAGTAATTCACTGAGAAAGTCCCAAATCAACATCTGTTAGTCTGTATTTTACCTCTAATCACAACGAAATACAACCTTAACACAGATATTTTCAGGAACTTTTGCAGGAAGTGATTAGGATTTGATGTGTTTCTTTAATGTGACTCCTTTTTTGATTTGTTTTTCAGCTGCAGCTCAAGTATAAAGATGTTGTTTCTGATTTAGACTTTAATGGTTTATGACAGCACAAAATATTTCTTCCTTTATTTGTTCACAGATTTAAATGTTGGATTTTCGCTCTCAAGCTCACATTATCAAACAATAGCGACATAATGACATTTTCCATTTCAGTGTTAGTTTAACTTGCATAGTTATTCCTGTTCCATTTAATTCATTACGTTTTATTCTGGCCCGTAATGTCAAGTCTGATCTATTTTGTGTATTCAACTAGAGGCACATATTGTACACATAGAGCCAAGACTTAAATCATGAAATTATTCAGCCATGTGTAAAAACAGCCAAAGCTCTGCGGTCTATTTTTTCTTAACTCTACCATGTCATTACTGCTCCTGGTGGTAGTTAATGGGCTGCCACCTCCTCCCAGCTTGCTCCTGGCACCACCTCTGTTATTATGGCTCTGCAGCTAACTGCTAACAGCGCTACCAGTCCGGCTGATGAATTCTCCTCTAATTGTCTTACTTTACTCACACTGTTGAATCTTTAACTGCGATGTTGTAGCCTTCAGGGAGATGTCATATTTCAGCTTCACTCACATTCACTTAGGCACCTTATTAATACATTTACACTGCTCTGCAAACATGTGTTTAAACCCAGAGGGAATCATTTGACATACTTGTTAGGACAAGGTTTTTTAGGTTACATTATTCTGACCTTCAGACCAAAGCCTGTTCAAAAATCCGGAAATTTTAAACTCAATAGAGAAATCTATAATAGAATAAACAGGAATAGAATAGTGGATGAAATATGTGTGTGTTACTCACTCTCACACACACACACATCCACATGATTCATTATTCTGTGTTCATTATAGTTGAGGGGAGACTAAAAACCAAGTGAGTGATTGTCATTGTGCCACTGATACCATATTTCAGCTGTCTGGGACACCTTCCAAAATGCTGCTCAAGGCCACGTCCAAACATTTCTCATTACAAGGCTGTAAGTGTGTGTGTGTGTGTGTGTGTGTGTGTGTGTGTGTGTGTAGTGAGAGAGAGAGAGAGTGTGTGTGTATATTGGTAGTACAACCTTGGCCACTGATGGCCAGGGTCTGACAGAGGCCATTTGTTAGCTTTATGGTTTCATTGGGCTGAGGGTCTGATCATTTATACTCGTCTGAGCTTCACTCAAATTTACTTCAAATTATTGTCGTCTTGTTTGATTTGGTTTGTTGGAGTGCGCCTGCAGCAGCAGCACAGTGCACCCTGCTGATCACTGCATATACAGTACATATAAGACTCTGTACTATATATATAGAGAGAGAGATATATTGTCCTGTATACAGTGGTGCTTACAAGACAGAAGCTGTAGTACAACGATTCAATACATGCACCTGCTGCTACGATTAACTTATGTGGATTAGGGCTGAACGATGTTCATGTCAACAGAAACATTACCGCAAAACGATTTTGTCATTCATGAAGCAAAAAAATGTAGAACACTTTCTGCTTCCAGCTTCTTCAATGTGAATATTTGGTGCTTTTTGACGTTTAATATCATTTTGTGAATCATATTGTGAACTGAATATCTTTAGGTTTTGGATTGGAGATATTTGAAGACGCCCTGATGTGCTCTGGGAATTTCTCATGGGTATTTTTCACCACTTTCTGAGATTTTATAGACTGAATGATTTATAGTACCATCAATCATAAACCATCATTATATTAACTGAGGATGAAAAGCTGCACCCTAATGTGTTCCAACAATAAATAAATATGATATAATAATAAAAACAAATAATCCTGTAATTGCCACTGAAACATGTCACTGGAGTTAGAGGCACACCTGCTTTTAATCAGTGATCAGTGACGCACACACAGTATAGTTCAACTTTGACACACACGTATGCCGTGGACATGCTGGCCACTGTAAGTCGTCTTGACAGAGATGACCTTTGAAAGAACGGAGAGCAGGAGAGTTTAAAAATGGAGGAAGCTAACATAGCTCATCAGCTGTGTTGCACCATCCAAATTAATTGAACCTCCTCTATCAGAGTATTAGCTGCTCAACTAGCAGTTATGAGACTGATCGACGTTACAAATATGTCTTTTGAATAATGTGTCTTTTGAATCAGGTATGTTTTGCGAATTGTTTCTCATGTGACGCAGTTGCGATCTCGCTTAATAGCTTTTTAAAACATCTGGCTATTGACAAGAGAGCATTTGTTCTTCTGAAAATCCGTCAGAAATGTAAAACTGACAAAGAAAACCATTTGAAATAAGCTGCAGAAAATGTCTTCGCCCATCTACACATCCTGTTTTTCTCCAGTGACGTCCTCCGACTGTCCTCCTTGGACCACCTGTTCCTTGTTTCTCTGCCATCTTTCCCCTTCTCGCCATTGACTCATTCATTTATTCATCTATTCATTTTTTCATAATCTCAATCATTTTCAGAGATCTAGCCAGTGGCATCCTTTCACTGGCTGCAGCTCAGCTCACTGCTAACTCCGTCTCTCCCTCTTTCTCTCTCCCCCTCCATCAGAAACTCTCTATTCAACAGAGATCATTAATTACGAAGGGAGGCAGTGTGGCAGGAATGAGTGAAAGGAAAAAAAAATGGTGCTCCTCCATCCACAAATTATAATATCCAGCTCTCCAGGGCACTCGAAAATTAAAATAAAACCCAAACAAGATCTGAACGCGAACGCCGGGTGAGCTATATTTGGAACAGGGTCTGCCTTTGCTGAATACAAAATTTCCCCAAACTGTTGCCGGCAGGGAGGCGTTCAGGATCACAGTGAACCAGTGTACAGCTAAAAAAGAGGCGGTGATTGCCTCACATGTCAAACCCACAATCACCGTGATTATGTCTCCCTTAAGGTCACATGTACATTAGCCTCTCTTACTTTAGAAAACCAGTAGTATTCCTGCAGTGGGAGAACAAAGTATGCAATATATTTAACAACTTTAGATTGCTTCCTTTGACCTCCAGTTCAATTTGAGAGTGCTTCATTATTCATTTACAGCCAGAAGATTGATGAAAAAGTTATGGGGTGTCTCGAAATACCAGAGAGACTTTCAAAAATATCTCCTGATATGAGTGTCGGTTGAGAGCAGACAGTTCAGTGTTCAGCTCAAGAGGGAAACCACTCGTCAATCTTCAGCCTACAGTGTCAACAAGCCTGAAGGACACTTGACCCTGGACTGTCTGAGCGAAGCCTCGTGCAACGCTCGCTCTGACTGACCACGTCACGGAGACAGATCAAGGGGAGGAGGGCAAGATGTTTGGAAAAGGATAGAGCAAGACTGAAAAAATGTGAAATATTTAAAGATATTTCATCTCACGTGTCACTTGTGGAGCATCATGCCTGCCTGATGTTTTTGACTTGCTCAGATTGTGTTTATTTCATAATTTCCCATCGATTTTTGTGCCTCCACTGTGGTTGAGGAGGCTTTTAAATCATTTTTCTGTTTTAAGTGTGTTTGTTATTATTATTGCTGACTTGTTTTATTCTGGAAATTATACCAGATGCACGATGCCGTTCCTGGCTCGATCTGCTCTGTGCAGATTGACGTGGCTATGGTCTGCTCTGTTAGGAAAAGACTGTGCGTATGTCTGGGAAACTGGGCGTAACGATTTAGCAACCCAGTCCCACGACAAAGATCCACTGGAGGAAAGTAGAAACAAGTCGTTTTGGTGCCTTTATTTTGAAAATGTAACCAGAAGTTGAATGGCTGTTGATGCTAACTCTACCACAGAATGAGCCTGTGTTGTTTCCGATGTAGCGGCGGGTCTGTTACACAGTCTGCCGTGATACCGCGTTGGTTTCTACTCTGAAATACTGTACATTTGGCTATCATCACAGATTTTGGCAGACTATTTATATCATGGTAACTGTCCCTTTAAATATAACTATAAATAAAAATTACATTAAAATATCTGGAGTTAAACAACTTTGAAGCAACAAATCTTGATTCCTCCTCTCTGTTTTGTTTGGTACGTTTTAAGGAATCTGCTATAAACTCTGACTGCTCCTCTCATCAGTTGAAATGATGTTGGATAACAGCAGCTGATAAATTCTGATTCAATAAACGACTCGTCCGAAGGCTGAAATGAAACTCGGCTAGTGTCTAATCATCATATTAGAGAAAAAAACACGTACCTACCCTCCCTAACATCACCACACGAGTTTGAGTGGACTGTGTTTTTTTTTCAATTACTTTTCTTTAACCAGTTATAAAACTGAAAAATAGCAAACCATGATTGCATCAATATCAAACCTCACAAATAATTAACGTCAAAATAAAACAAGCTGTTTTCACGGTTTGACAACAGCGACATGATGGTGAGTCTCTGATCAAACAATCTCACTGATTATGTCTCATCAACTTCAGGAATCAGAATCCCTCAGTTCAACTTTGGCATCAAATCAGAATAATTTAAGCTTAATATCAATTTAATACCTCTGAGTCAACATCACAGGTAGCAGGGAGATTGTAAATAATAAGACAAAGGTTAGAAGGCTGCGCCTGTTATCTCAATGTGTCAGGTACGTGCATATCTAATCATCATTTAAGATTCAGACTGCCACGAAAAACTTCCTCATTTACTCAAACACAACTCATTTTTCCACTTTCTTTTCTTGTATCAACTGAGTCTTTTAAGTTTTATTTAAATCTAAGTTTAGTTTCTTGCAAATGTTGTGAGCTGCAATGATTAAAAGAAAATGAAAGATTAGCAATTCATCGTTTCAGTCATGTTTCTAACAGAAATGTCAAACATTTACTGGCTCCAGCTTCTTCAAAGTGAGGATTTGTTGATTTTCTCATTTATGACAGTAAATGAATAAATGTCTCTGGGTTTTGGAAAGAAATCCTGGATCCGTTCTGTTATCTGGATCCAAACCAAAAGTTAATGGGGTCTATTCTGGGCCGAGAACCATCTTCCATTTAAGAGTCATGGAAACCAGTGCAGGAGTTTTTTGTGTAATCCTGCTGACAACCAACCAATCAACCATTTGAGTTTCAATATAGGGTTCAGAGTCTGTGTGTGCGTGCGTGTGTGTGTCTGTGTGTATCCCAGACAAACTGGTCAGGCTCCAGGTAAACATCAGTGCACCATGGAAACTTAATGTCCTCTCCTCTGCTGGGAAAACACGTCCAGTTCGGGTCCCTGCCCGTTCGTCTACATCAGCGTCTCTTCTTCTTCTCTCCTCCCACGCCTCTGTTACCCCCCCTCCCTCCTTTACCCACAATGCATAATGTGTATAGCAACCACTACATCTTACTGTGTCACACCAAATGAATTCAATGGAGCGCTAATTATGGAATAAATATTCAGCTTGCCCGTGGTTAAAAACCGACGCCTGGAGCCGACATATATGCAGCATTAGCATGAATCACAGGGCAGTGATTGAGAGGACAGATTGGCGTGAAAGCATGCAGCGAGAAATTCATGTTCCTATAGAAGTAAATGAGGGCTTATATATGTACTTGAGCAGTGTAATAACCTTCATCACAAAACTGAGATTCAATACTCTTTCACACATCCACTGTGACATTGAGTGAACCCAGAATGAACCAGAGAGCCTTCGTATTTTTAGTTTTGAACGTTTCTAAGCTTTAAAAGCTGCTATCAACAACAAAGTGAGAGCAAAGCTGAGACATCTAAAGGAGAGAGAACAAAAACAGCTGTTAGCTTGGGAGATTCAATTCAGACACTGACAGTGTAGCTACACGAGTACGAGAAGAGACGGCAGTATACCTCACCTCTGAAATTAAGCAACATCTGTTATCTAATTTATCTTTTGAGGGGTTGTCACCAGCTGACACTGGGTCATAGCATAAAGCACATATAGTGGACAAAGCTTCTGGGTCTGAAAAGTGAAGCCAAAGCGAAGTGCCCTAAACTGTCCAGCAGGGGGGCGACTCCACTGGTTGCAAAAAGAAGTCCACTTGGGAGCTTGAGAGAAAATTACCCCACATCTCGTGTGATTTATTACCTCAGTTAACAGTTTCCTAATAAGTTTATGGTCTCAATTTATAGTATCCAGTCTTCTTTAATACAGCATGATGTTCATTTAGCAAATTATGGTCCCATTTAGAGTAAAATAGACGATAAATCAGGGTATGCTTTAGGGCGTGGCTACATTGTCTTTTACAGCCAAATCAAATCAGAATATCTTCTGCAGCTCCATCCTCTCATCTGGATTGTGCGAGACCCCCAGCGAGGATTGACACTAGGGCTTTGACATCGAACTTCGGTATTCGAATATAATTCGAATATTAAAAAAAAAAAGATATTCGAACGAATATCGGGCAGCTTCTAAATATTCGAACCTATAATAAGCATTATTTTTGGTAAATGTGTTTGCCTGAAAACGTAGTTTTCAATCCAGATTCGAGGCTTTTTTCAGCCTGTTTTGTGAAACGCGAGCTCATGAGCATTGATCACCTGGGGCTTCTGTACGTTATCACGTCGTTAGCGCCTGACGCCTGTTTACACTCTTTCACAGAAAAACAATGGCGGAGCAAAAGGCTGCGAGTGCGGAAGGAGAACTATACACGCCGGAAAATTTAAGGAGTTATGTGTGGCGCTTCTTTGGTTTCCTGAAACAAGGAAAAAGAATGAGAAAGGACAAAGTTATTTGTAAAATATGTAAGACTAAACTTATCGACCACTCCACGACCAGCAACTTGAGAGCCCACCTGTCAACACTTTTCTGTCTATTGATTGATACACTGCCCTCTGGTGGACAGAACATAGAACAACAGAAAAACGACTTTCTTTTGATACTAATATAGGTCTTACTGGAGGCATTTAATGATCAAAATATCATCAATAAATATTCGAATATATTCGAATATTAATATTAATAAACAAACGAAGTTCGAATATGATTTTTTGGGCAAATGTCAAAGCCCTAATTGACACAAACATGTTAACTCCACACAGAAAGGACTGAGTTTGCCAACAAGGTCCAACCATGATCCTTGTAAGTTTGACGTGACAATGCCAACCACTCCCCCACCATGCTGCTTAAGGGGAGCTACACCCAAACTTAGCTTAAAGCACCGAACTGTTTTGAGATATTTAGTATTAAGCTAATACAGTAAACTTCAAATATGTCTGTGAATGGCCAATTATTCATCAGAAGTGACTCTCACCGGAGACAACACAGGTACCCTCACACCAACTCTGTCTGACAGGGTCAAAGTCGACCTGTAACTTTCCTTCCTTGTTGTCCTTTTGACTCGTCTGAGGGTCATTCACATGTTTAATCGACTGCCAAAGCACCCACGGCCTCTGTGCCTTTCCAGCAAAGACAAGGAGAGCCAATCAGTGTTTGTTCATGGCTGTTTGGCCTCTGACAACCAGAGGCGCTCATGCACATCGCTATCCAGGCTGCTACACTGAGCGGCTACAGTCAAACGAGTCCTAGCAGAGGACAGAAGAGTATTGGTTAAAGTTTTTTGGTTGTATTTTTGTTTGTACTTCACTTTTAATTACTAGTCACCTTCAGCATACACTTTTTCATACTCATAATGTCCTCAATCATGTGTCCGAGTTGTTAAGCTTAATAAACTCACAAGGCTGAAAACTGAGCTTTTACTTTACTACATTTAGCTGATAATACTTTCATTTAAAGCTGCACTATGTAGTTCCTGTATGTAGGAAGACATTTTAATCAGAAGGGAAAGATATTCATTCATTGATTTTTTTATGCTAGAAAAACCTCTCTTTGTTTTCATGACTGAATAAACTGAACAAACAAACTGACCTTAGAAGGACAACACAATTTCATACCGTTTGTTTGTCATGTGGCAGACCCTGCCACCTTTCTAGCTTCAAAGAGTGTTCTGGAGACCTTATTTGAGTTTTGAATTTCTCAGTGCAACTTTAAGAAAGTAATTTAAGTTTGAATGGAATGGACTTTTACCTGAAGCGTTGTATAAGTATTTTTACTGAAGTACAGGATCTGAATACGTCCATCACTTTAATTGCTGAGCACTGATGAAATGAGGAATGAAGGCTTTAATGAAGGTACATTTATAACTCACATAATCCCAGGCGATGCATCCGTGTGACATTTATCCACCGCTGATGCAGTTACACGGTCAGTAAACACTGACATTTATCACTGTATCAACATTAGCCTCGCGCGTATGACGGCACTTTCTTTTGGGTGTCATCTCTGAACATTCGAGCCGCCAGGTCACTCGTTACACCGAGAACAAACCACTCTGCAGATCTCCCAACATCACTGGGAGTAGATCTTCTATTTGATGATTTGTCTTCAAAGAGAATAATCATCTAGGAACGTCTGGAAAAAAAAAAAGACATGCCTTCATGATGAGACGTGGGGACAGCTGAGACTAAATCTTCTTTCACTTTACCCTCTGCTCTGATCCTCTAACTGTCTTCTACTGGATCTATACTGCATGCTCAGTGAATCTGAGCCCTGCCTGCTGCTTTTAAAAAAGACTTCACACTCGTATCAGCTCATCCTCGTCCAAGTATCAAGCTCTGGGACCCTCAGTGCATCAATTTACCAACACTCAGGATGTGGTCCATCCCTGCTGCCATTAAACTGGGATGAGAGGCTGTATGATGAGGATGTTAGATGAAAGCGGGGTGGGTGAGTGCAGGTATGTGACTGAGGTTATTCCATCACACACACACACGATTGAATTCAGCCCCTGAAGGCCACACAGCTAATACACATGCCTGTTTTCCTGGTTTCACCAGTAAATTGCTGCACCTACAGCAACGCTCAGGCATCCCCTCTCCACAGCCAATGACAGGACAAAAGCTGTTCTGAGGCCAGACATCAATTCCACCTCTGATAGGAAGTTCTGGTAATTAGAAAGTGATATTTTTGGCGTGTCTGAGCCCCGGACACGTCCTGAAGGTGAGTAATTGGTATCATTGAGTGAACAGTGGGACAGGATGAGTCAGGGATCGAGATCTATTAGTGGCCAGTAATCAGTGTCTCTCAGTGGGCTCTGGGAGGCAGCCAGCTGGATGACTGCTGGGCCTGCTTTGTGCTGTGTCACAGAGCAAACAAACACCAGCAACACTGCTGCATGTACTCTACTGTAAATGTCTGTGTGTCAAGTTTTAATGCAGGTAGTCAAAGGTTACTGATATGGTTTTGACATTATGACATGTATTTCTAAGGATACATCATATTAGGGCTGTCATGATATCAGATTTTCACTAAACGATAATGGTGGCTGAACAATTCACGTTCACATCAACATTCATACCGGGGCTTGAAACTAACGGCAAATCCGTGTTGAAATCTGCAGGAGGAGAGCTGGTTAGCTGTTAGTGGACAGCCTGTAGTAGCACACGCTGTTTTTCAGCAACTTGTGTATTTGACCTCACATTTATGTGTACGGAAATGAAAGCCTTGTTAGACCGTTTGGATGATTACACAAGGGGTTTAATGTTGGAGAGGGAGGTCAGGTAATATGGTAAAGACTGTTTTCCCAGCAGTTTGTGCTGAACCAATGGATCCCTTATTTGTCTTCTATGTGGGTGACCCGAGTTCGCCTCCCCTGTGAGCTAAGACAGTTTTCAGCTGCAGTTTGGCTATGAAACAACTTGGCTAAGTTAAGTAAAAGATAACGTTTGATTAAAATCGTCAACATTCACTTATGGTTTTACACGGGACACAACCAGCAATGATCACGAAACATAAAAAGGCATCTCTGTTGAAAGTAACAAGTGATGAGACACCCAGTGCGAGCCAACCAGAATGTGCATCCAATAAATCTTTACATTATTATGTAAAGATTTACATAATAATGTAAAGATTTACGTTCACTTCAGAACAGTTAAAACAGCTGCAAAGCATTTGAATCAGGGTTACAAACTTTGAACCCAGTATCACTTCACAATTGGAGGTAAAGATTAGGATACACTAATATCATCAGAGTTATACTATTTGTAGACTTAGATTCCAGTGGTAGCTGCGTAGGATTGTTTCAGACTCCCGTGTATCCAAACATTGCCAAAAGCCTCGGAGCGTTTCAAAGTCTGAAAGTCAAAATCCATTTAAAAAAGAAAGATGCAATCATTTCCAGAACTCACAACATATTTTAAACTCATGAAATATTCTGCTTCAGTCCATATTTTTTGGCATTTAGCCTTTCAAAAACAACATTTTCACCGTGGTTAATCTTCGTGCTTGCTGCACATAAAGGGAGGAACGCACCTGTATTAACAGGCAGTCTAGCAGCAATCGGCGGCATAAATTACATTTATATAACCATGATAACAAAAAAGACTATCTCGGCTCAAACACTTTCATCGTAAATTGCGTGAAGTCGTTACAAAAAGGGGATCATTTTATGTCTGCATTCACTGCTCTGCGCCCCCTAAAGATGTCGTCACTTTCATTCCAATATCAACTGCAGAAAGATGTCAAAGCAATCGCTCGTTTGGTTCAGTTGTATTCACTAAAGTAAGTTGAGTTTTAAAGAGGATTTTTTTACTTTTTCCTCAGGTGATGACATCATAAAATAAGAGGGCATTCAATCTAAGCTTCATGTGAAAACACATTATAAAAAAATTACCTTTGTTGCAGCACTAATCATTTCACTCTTCTCAAATGGTGGAAATCTCATTTTGAAGGAAACTCTTCGGCATTAATATATGCAACACAAAACATTTGAGCCGCAACTAGGGCAACTCTGACTCTTTGAAATCTGATGAGCATGATTCATTTATCGCATAAATACTGGGACAGAACATCAGCATCTTTGTATATAAATAAAAATGACGGAGCCTAATTACTGATGTAACAAAGATGAAATGAAATATAATAACTATTTTTGGTGTTTAGGTAGAGAGGAGAAGAGATCCTTCAGGGTCTCTCCTGAGACATCTGATACAGAGAGAGCACCGAGTACACATGAATCAAGATTTCTTAAAATTACATAATTTCCTTATGTAATTTGGTATGTATGGTATGTATACTAATTTAGGCTCAATTATATCAAGTGAACCTCATAAACGCTGAATATGTACGGTAACATATCTGAAGTGTGACCTCTGTAGCTGCTGCTTAGCTCTGCTTGAGGCAAGAGGGTTTGAAGATACATTAGTCACTACGAGCATTACACAGCCGAATCGCAGACAAACTGTTGCATTGTGGGTAATTTAAGCACCAGAGTTTAGCAAAGGAAGAAGAATGCTTAGGATAAAAAAGGAGATGTCTCTGGCACCTTTTTCTAAACTTGAATCTCATTGTGAGTCCAACAGTGTTAGAGGAATGCTCTTTTAAATGGTATTAACTACAGTCGAAGGTTTCTGTTTTTCAGTAATTAAAATCTGTGAAAGTCCGACATATTTAAATCTCTTGTGAAAGTAACTCCTGTGTGTTCACACCAAACATGTAGTGAATTTTTCATGTGGCCCATTTACATACAAAGTCCAGAACTGTTTACCGACAGGAGGAAAGCTCGGGGAAACTTTTGAGGTTAAAAACATTGATTTATATTCACACTCGCTTCTCAACCTGCCTGCAGCAGCAAGTCTCTGAGGTGTCGACGTCCACTGTCGGGTGTAGGATGACTGCTGACTCAAAAGGGAAATATACTTTACTTCATGAGTGTACAGAGAGGAGAGGGAAAGAAACAGAGTCTCCGATGTGAGTTCAGTCAGAGGCTGAACTGAACACAAACATAGACAAACCGAGCTCTCAGGAAGAGCGGCGAGTTTTGAAGCCGACATTCGGAGTGACCAAACCATGTAATTACGTCACATGACACACTGGGCCCAAAAAGCTAACATTGTTGAAGCAGCCTTTGTAGAGTCGCAAGATTAAATCATTTCATCCCTATTCAAGTTAGCCGGGTGCTAAACCAGAAGTTAGCTCGCTCAGTCTGCAGATGATCTGGGTATTTTTATACCCGGGAAGTCAAGTGTTTTTGGCTTCATGCGCCACTGAGCAGCTTCCATACAAATGTATCCAGATGTATCCAGATATTGATTGTTAGATCCATGAGACGAGCACGACCTCGGTGCCTGTTGGGTCTTGCTACCTCCGTGCAGTATGGTATTCCGGCTGATGGGAACAAATAAAAACAAACGGTCCTGCAGTCACGCTCTGTTGAGTAACCAAAGGTCTGTGTGAACAGTCACATAATTTGAATCCTAAGGTGAAGCGACTCTGGAGAAAGATAGTTGATTGGTGAGGCTCATTCCCAGGTCGTCAAACACCGACAGTCTTGGCTAGTGATGCACAACATCAGTGGTCTCCATTAAATGTTTTAAAGCTCAAGAAACACAGATAATATTTCACCACATTTTCTCCCATTTTTTCGAGGGTAAATTGAAATCAGGACACTTCAACCAGCGCCAATCTTTGGCTCTTGCTCGGAAACTCTTCTGCAGCTCTGCTAGAAACAGAATCACAATACTTCACTTACATTTATCAGAATCTGGAAGATGGGGTATCTGGTCCTCTATCTGCTTTCCAAAAAAGGCACAAAATGCCAAAAAGAAAAGGAATAATAATAGTAATATTTCTATTTTTCATTCATCCTCCCAGCTGGTGTAGGGTTTGTTAGGGGTGAAAATGTGTAGTTTATAAGCAGATGGTGTTTTTAATCAAAATAATTTACAGAAACTGCTCGTTATCCAGCATTCTGTCTAAAAATACGCTCTGCCTGCAGATGGTGCACTAGCATGATTTGCGGATTAGCCTCTTCCTCACGGGCAGCATGTTACATGAATGGTCATAAGTCAACTGGTATGGGAAAAAATGGAGTGGGCTACACAATTAACCAGAGTGATGTGCTCTGAGGAAGAGCGAAGCAGGAGGGAAATCCACTCAGCTGAGGAAGCAGTTTCAAAGGACTGTGTCTCTGCCTGCGTCTGTTTCTGCAGTAATGTCTGTCTGCATGTTTGCATATTTTAGAATATTTCAAAGCTTGAAGTTGCCGTGCCGATAATGAAATCCCACCACCATAAGTGCCAACCGCTTATACAAATAATACACAAATCCATAAATAACCCTGAGCCCTGATAGTCGAAAACTCATTTCGACACTCGCCAGGAAGGTTCTTCTACCTGGCATTTCAAAGTCTTTCATCTGTCAACCCACACGAGCGAGTCGAGTTAAACCTGAGCACTGTGACCCTGATGCTTACAGTAATGTCACCATTATCCAGCAAAACAGCGTCTTTAATCTGCCCATATCACAGGGACATGAGGACAAAACCTTCCTCTGTTTCATATATGTATTGTAAAGTGTGAACTGCCCTCACTTCTCCATCTCAGACCCTCAGAATGATTCAGTTCAGTGCCTCTTCAGCTCCTTCCTGCATCACTAATAGAGGCTGCCTCAGACAGACTGCAGTCTACCTCCGTCTCTGCTTGTTATCCCTGATCTCCTCCGTACTGTTCATGTCCCCCGTCTCCTCTTAGCCCTTGGCATGTGAGGCTGACAGCTCAGTGGGCTCGGAGCCAGAGCTGATACTACTGTCTGTTGTAGGTCAGCCTCCCTCTGGGGGGGGGGGCAAACACACAATCACAATACGGTTAACAGGAGGCCATGCCCCGGTGGCTCGACGGGTCATGTTCCTGCAGCATTGAGGGTGTCACATGTCTTCCTCTTACTCCCTCCCTCACATCTTCTCTGCCTCTCACCATGATATGAATAGTACAATAAAGACACTCGGCAGACACACTGCTGGTTACAAGCTTCCTCTACACTGTTTCTGCAGAGTATACAATGCTGCTAAATGCACATATGGTATACTTAATGCCTTGTGTGTGCTAGAAGTGATGCGCTTTAATATCTTTTGCAGTGATTTACGTGGGTGCTTGGGGGCTCAGGTAATTGTGAGCGCCCACAGGGAAATCATCCACAGAGGGTGAGTTTTAACTGTGAGCTAAACCTGTGTTCATTCCCACAGTTTATTCTAAGGATAAAGCTGGTGTTATTCTTTATTCTCCTAACTGTCAAATCCTCTGAAAAAAACAACAACAGTATTAGTAGGTTAGGTAGGTCAATACTTTATGACCACCCTCATCCATCTCTGACTGTCAGCTCCAAGAAGATTGATCCTTCTGGAGACAAAAATCATTAAAAGCAGCTCATCTATACTTTGTTTTATGTATTTTTATCTTTATTATTTTAAAGCCTTTCATGGCTTTATTTGATAGGATAGCATTAAAGGTGCTATTTGTAAGAAAAGTTCATTTTTGAGCCTTACTCCCAACTCAACGCTTTGGGATGGCGGCCAAAAATGCATTTGTTGGAGACCATTTTCAGCTGTGAATTAATGCCGTTTGGTGCTCTAGTGAGTAACTGGGGCAGTTCAGTATCACCACTGATTTCCGATTTAATTGCTCAGTCAGGAATACCAATTTTTCTTGGGTATGAAAGGGCTTCTGAGAGAACTTAGGCAGTAAATTGTACAAGGAACCCTTGAGACTGGGGTTAAAATCCGCCTATGGAGAAATTTTTGGAAAATTCTTATGATTTCAACATCTGATAATTAAAAATCTGTGGTCAGAGAACAAGAAAGTAATGAAAGATGTAGGCCTGTGTATTTCAACAAAGTAATAGAAGAAAAAATAGAAACTTTCCCATTTTAAACAACCCTTCATGGCCATTTGAGTTTAAAAGGTGCACTTGAATGCACCATGAAGTCCTTGTCCAACTGTGTGTCTGAGTTTCCCCCACAGAGGACGAAAGCAGTGGGTCCGTAAATGACACCAACACATGGTTCAGACTCTCTGAATAGTTTTTTGTTACATGATTGATTTGGTACAAACACTGATCCGTCAGTGTGGCTGGCAGCTTTGAGAGATTTATTCGCCGAAAGGAAAATTCTACTTGCATTTGGCGCTTGGCGGGTGTTATTTGACACTTTAAAGATTGATCTCGGGATTTCATGAATCGATATCCAATCATTTAAATGAAGATTGATTTGAATTGGTAAATGGATTTTTTACTAGTTTTATGATCGAGTACATGACTTTCTTATTTTTTTAAACATTCTCTCTACAGAGTTTCTGACAGTCGTTACAAAAGAGTCTCATCTAGTTGTGGTGGTTGTTTTTAGAACGGTGCAAAGGGCAAAAGTTTAAATTTGTGTCTATCTGATCTAATCTATTCATGTGCATGTGTGGTTTGTGCTTATTTTCTCAGGTACAGATTTGTGGTGGTTTGTGGCGGTGTGTTCTCATTGTTCTTACTGTATATGTATGAGGTGGATGATCTGTATTTAAAGGTGTAATTTGTTGTAATAGTTGATTTTTGAGTCTCATTCCCAATTCGTCAAATAATGACCCTTTGGTATGTAGGACGGGTCGGCCACCATCCAACAGCGTTGTTTGTGGCAAGTTGAGAATGAGACTCAAAAATCAACTGTTTCGACAAACAGCACTTTATAAGATATTCACCTAAAATTATATAACAATGTGTCAATTTCCACGCAGTTTTTAAGCTTAATATAGCTTCATATTTCAGGCAGCCCTGAGGGAAAAGATCAATGCAGTGCCGATGACAGTATGTGAGGTCGTGAAGTGCCTGGTTTGTAATGTGTTGTGTGAATCTGTATAATTTAGTTCCATTAAAATGACAAGTACATCAAGTACAAAGAAATACTTTCTTTACTACTTTCTTTATTTTCTAGCAACTGGAGGGGTTTACTGCAGGTTTATATCAAGGTGTGGGGGAACGCTCAATCTGATTGTCTACAGGGGATCAATTAACTCCTGATAGATGGACACATACAGAACTATTAAGTATCTGTGCGTTCGACGGTTGTGTCCCCCAAGTCGTCCATTAATCCCTGATTATTGACACCCTGTCAGGCATTATCCCTTACTTATGGTCAGCTTCGATCTAGACTGATAACTTTTTATGCTGTGCTGCCAATCCAAATGTAGACATTATCGTTAAAAGATTTTTACAGTTTTTGAAAAGACAATTACACGACACATTTTTGGCCGGATGATGATGTAACCAGGGCGATTATTTAATTATAAAGCGCAAACTTACATAATCGACACCTAACACTGGATGTGACTGCAGCCGTTCTAAAAGGCTCCATCTGAACACTTGGATTTGTTTCTTATCTTGAAGCTTTTTGTCAGACAGTCGTGACTCTTTGGTAAGCGGCAGATCAAAGAAATCAGAAGGAAAACGTCAGCAGTGACTCAGATTAAAAGCTTCATACGAAGCTTTGCTTTTTTTTTTGCTTTTTCTCTCCAGGCCAGCACAACTTCATTCCAACATATTCCAGAAAGAGGAAGGCCCCTGCAGTCTCGAGATGTACAAACTGATATCAAACCGGCATCAAAGTGAATTCTGAAGCCCCAGATTCTGAGTCACCCGATCCTCCAGAAAGAAAGGAGAGAAAACCAGAGTGGTACATCCACTTCAAAAAGCCTGAGATTGATTGGGAGTCAGTGGTGATGCTCTCACGGGGGTTCTGGTGTACAAACTTGACACACCTCAAAATAAAAACACTATTCTCTCAGATGAAGCCTTCGAGGGTGAAAGCATGTGTTACCACCAGAGAACAGTTAGAGCCACACTGATCTCCTCCTGTCTGACAAATACCAATTCATTTCACAAGAAGGAACAATCAGTCTGCATGGCCATTTGCATTTCAACCAATTGCAGCAAGTCCCCTGAGCTTGTTCAGCACATATGATTATTAATATGGCCCTCGAGAGCGAGAGAGAGAGAGAGAGAGAGAGAGAGAGAGAGAGAGAGAGCGAGATGATATAAAGAGTTGGAGAGAGAGAGAGAGGGGAGGGGGCTAAATGTGCCTTTTAAGCTCAGGTTTTGATAAGGAAGTCTTTGTGGACACTGTCCCACATACTGTTGCTCCAAGCAGGAGCACTGCTGTCCACGTGAAGGTCAACCCAGGTTAGATGGCTGCCTCTCGTCGCCCTACATGACAAAACACTGCTCAGTTTCTCTTCTCTGTCCTTTCATTTCCTCTCTGGCTCCTCTCCCCTCTCTGCTATCTTTTTTTTTTTTTTTTTGGTTCTCTTGGGGCTATGCAAAAGAAGCCGGATAATCCTGGTGCATGCAGCCTGCGAGAGTCTTCTGCAGAGAGAGTGAGTGGCTGGATCACTACAGCGACAACCCAAAAAATCTGCTGGTGCATAATGTGACAGTGTGAGCAGCAAATGAAGGAAGGAATGAATGAAGGGAGCGTACCTGGCTCGTGGTCCTGTGCAGGTTGGTGTCCCCCCTCTGGCCGACACTCTACATGGCAAAAGTGGTGTGTTTGTGTCTGCACATGTGTGTGTGTGATGGAGGAAGGAGAGAGAGAAGTGAGTGCTGTTGAGGAGACGGGGAGAGTGCACAGTGCAGTGGAGAAGATTGGAGGCAGGGTACTCAGTGTGTGCTAAGACAGAGCCTGTGCATCTCCCTCCCTCTCTCCCTCTCTCCCTCTCTCTCTCTCTGTGAGTATAATCCTTTCCACAGTCTACGGGGACGAGCTGCAAATGAACCAGCTCTATCTCTCCCTCTCTCCCTCCACTTCCCTCTTGTTCTGTATCTCGGCTTTGCACATGAGCCCCGAGCAGAATTACCCTCCCCGTGCCTCCACCTTGCAGTAGATAAGCCTGAAATGCAGAGAGCACTCTTGCCCTTAATGACTGCCACAACTCTATCGCACCTTTTCCCCCCGTCTTTTTCCCTCCGCTGAGGTCTTTACAACGCCGCCGCGTTCGCGCTCGTTTGTGTCGCAGTGACTCCTCTGTGTGATTAGACCGCCACTCCAGCTGTGCCATTTAGACATGCATGTTTATTGTTTATACAAGAACTTAGGACGCGATAATACCTCAGTGTCATTACGGCGGCAGCACTGTGTTTGGAGTCTGGCTCGTTTGTGCCGAGGCTTCAGCTGCATTTGAAGTTCTGTGTTCTCGTTTTCTGGCAACACTGTAAGATGCACTATGCAAATGTTGTTCGTGAGTCAGACTATCCTTTATCCCATCTGGAAATGTCTGGCATCATATTAAACCAGGCTGCATGATTGAGGAGACTGTGGTTCCCTCAGAAAGAACTCTACTACCTCCAGTCGCCCACATTTAATAAAACCAGTCCTGTTTATTTACAACATGACTTGTAATCTATTCCAGATATATTAACGATATTTTTATTAAAACTTGCGGCACATTGGAATGATGTCACACGTCCAACCTGCCTTTTGTGGGTGTATTTGGTCCTCAAGTGATTTTTCAGGTTAAACATCATTATGAGAGCACTTGCAAAATCCTACGACAAGTTCACGGGTTTACCTGTGCAGCCTTCAATCATATGCTCCTCAAGAGTTTGAGAAGCCCTGTGCTACACCACTGGGATGAACTGGAACACTGACTGTGAGCCAGAAACGACCCAAAATTAGTGTTGAACCTCGGTGATGTTCTTGTGTCCGAAAGGGAGCGAATCCCTACAGCTATGCTCCAACAACACACCATGGGTGAAATGTCCACATACTTTTGGCCATGTTGTGTATAAGATTTCTTTAACTATGCAGCTTGAAGAATCAAAAAACTTTTCTTTCCAGAGAAGTTTCCACTCGAACAGTTTTCTACAGAGGAAATATATTAATCTGTCAACAGAGAGGATTATTCAGAGAAGCGGGACACTTCACCAGGGCTGTAGCTCTCCATTATTTTCATTTTTTGATTAGGCTGTCTGTAAAATGTCAGAATTTGAGTCCAGAGTGACACCTTGTGTTGTCTGAAGACACCAAAATCCAAATGATTTTCAACTCAATTTAATTAAAGAGTACGAAAAGAAGATTTAACCAGAGAATTTTTGGCTAAATGGGAAACAATTAAGCGATTATCAAACTGTTGCCAATTACTCCATCACCCCATTGATAGAAAATTAAACGAATAATCATCTAAGCTGTAACTGGCACCTATTAATTGTGCTGGGGAGGCTGTAGAGGATTGAAATCTCTCAAAAAATGAGCGTCTGATGTCTTCAGGTAATCTTCTAAACACACCAGGATGTTTTTGTGGCTGTTGCCAAATACAGATGTCATGCCAGGTGGAATTAGACGTCGTCTCATTACTACTTGTGCTGCGGATATACAGTGTGAGGCCTATTCATGTCATTCACTCTCACTGATCCAAGAGCAATCAGCAGCATACAGAACAAATTGGTTGTGATGTTGAGATGAGTTTATTTCCTGCAGCTGGGTCTACACATCCACACTGTGACAGCTTTATCCATCTGCATGTGTCTGTTTCTATAATGTGAGCCTATGCATGTTGAGACCAATTTCCTCTTCCTCCGTGCCCACTCAAACGCTCCCGATTCCTAAATTAGACCGAGTGTTTCTCCCCACCCACGCACTCGGCCTACTGTGTGTATCCATGATGCTACAGTGGCTCCAACACGTCAAACCTCTCGCCTCCCCGTGATGACTGCGGGGTGGAAACGCAAGCCCGGCGGATTATGAGCGTGTCAAATTGGCAGAATGTATTAGCGTCACACCGATCACCGTCACATTTACCCCCACTAGTCAATTATCAAGATAGATAGCTGATGCAGATAATAGCCCGCAACGGCAACTGGACCCATTTTCTGCTTAGTGGACGGAGGGGAATGAGGAGAGATGGAGAGGGGAGAGGGAGGAAGGAGGGTAAGCATTAGCGATGTTGTGATAGGAAGAAAATGCTACTTTCAGCACAGCTAAAATCAGATTGGGTAGACTGAGATAAAGGTAAAAAAAAAGCAAAAAAAAAGCAGGGTCTGGATTATTGCAGACTGTCTCTGGATCCAGGCTAGGGGCCCGGGTGGCAGAAATATGGAGGGAGAGGCACACTTGTCATCCCAATGAAATCATTCTCCAAGGCTGCTGAGGAAGGCGAGAGCTGCACAGAGATGAGATCCTACAGCCTGTGAACGTGTGTGTGTGTGTGTGTAAGACATGCAGCAAGACGAGTGAGTGAGACAGAAAACTGCAACCAAAAAACTGTTTGCTGATTATATCGCTCTTGCTTATAGGCATCTTTTCTCTCGCGCACGCTCCAGATTTATCTTCATCCTAAATCTGCCTCGTCTTCAACAAACACCACAAATAACACCAGATTCATGTCGTCATGTCGATATTCACTCCACTGATCCATAAATCAACCGTTCACTGCAGTTAAATCTGTGCTACGTGACTTGTAAGGATTTTTCCACACTCTACCCAAAGAAGAGCAGCAAATCATTACAACAGAGAGGCTGAAACAAGAGAAAGTTTGGTCTTTTTAACTGAAAAATGACTAACAATTAATCGATTATCATCATAGTAATTTCTTTTATGTTAAACAACTGATGGTTTAAGTAACCCAGTCCATCACAAAAGCATGTAGTAGACCCACCGATCCACTAGAGGTCAGCCTTTGAGTGAGACGGTTTGTCTCGCCCTCGGCAAAAAAAGGGCCAAAAAAAGAAAGTGCGGTAAAATGGACAAAGGTACGATAAACAGCCAGAAAGTCAATGTTGGCAGGAGGTTGAGGATGATCAAGTGGTTCATTTGTAGGACCTGCAGTCAGGCAATCATGGCTGGAGTCCTGTGTGAGGCCGACTGTCAACAGAGTGCTGTATTAATGAGTCTTAAACCCAGACATCAGTTAGCATCTTGCACATTTGGTTCCCTCGTCTCAAAGTCTATGAGTTTTTACTTGGTCTTTGGTTAAATGCCTCAAATAAGGTCTGTGGTTACCACAGGCTGAAGGTATTTACATGCTCTGTTCTACAACATAAAATACATTACATACATTAAATGTCTCACAGTTTATTTTTAAAGCTCTGTCTTAAAAACAGCGGCTGCTATCGAGTGTCTAAACGAGACTACAGAAACGTACTAAGTGAAGTGGAGATAATGATAAGTGAGTGATTTCAACTGTCAGCAAACGTGCAACATCCTGAACAGTAAAAAAGATGTTTTAGATGTTTTTTGCCAACTTCAAGTCGAGCAGGTCAAAGATCAGTGCTGTTTGTTGTTAACTGTGCCAAGAACAGTGGAAAACACTGCGGACCTTGTTTATTACCTGAAGCATCAGCAATGAATAAAGCACGGAGACTGCAAGAGCTCACAATCTCACAGAGCAGTGAAACTCATCTACTGGAACAAGTAGCGAGGCACTGAGAGACACAACAGCAGGAAACTGAAGTGTTACTATCTGCTGCTTCCACTGTTACAACCTACAATCTGGCACTCAAATTACTAAGAGTCAAGTTACGAAAGCAGAAGAAATTCATGTTAAGGTTGTTGTGCTGCTGACTGGAGTACCCAGATGTGTTGATATTGCTGTGCCGACAAATACTGAACAAATTCCTTTAATCAATATCATCGATTATTAGATTGATCAAACTGTGCTCCTATCTGCTTCTTCCTGAGACACTCAGGCGCATACTGTTAATTTGTTTAATGCAAAGGACATGAATGCTGATACAATCCGTCAAAAATGAGCGAAGCAAAAAGATGGATGAAACTGATGTAATAATAATTTATGCCGACAAGATTTAAGATTGCTGTTATCTTTGTAATTCATTTATTTAACATATTAAACTTATCTGTTGTAGATCTACAAGGGCTGCAATTAATATTCATTTTCATTATTATTTAATCGGCAGATAGGCCTATTGATTACTTGATTTTCTTTTCAAAATAAAAGCTTGAAGGTGATGTCATCAGCCCAAGCCTAAGAGCTGAAAATTCTCACACATGAGAGGCTGTAATGATTCAAAATAGTTCCTGCTCGTTTTTCTATCAGTTGACCAAACAATAAATAAATTCAGCTCTAGAATCTACTGTTAGGGAATTTTTATCATAAAATGTATTTTCACTACAAGATTATTGTGGCAAAACAAATTACTATGATTGCAGGATAACTTTATTATCACAATATCAGTAGAAAAACAAAGTTATCAGGCAAATTCATCTTTAAAGTTCATCTTTGTTTAATGTGTCTGTTTTTTGGCAGATAAATTACACCCAAAATATGAGCGTAGTAAATCTTGTTAGGAAACTTTTTCTATTGACGAGCCCCATGACTGTATTATAATAACTTCCTCCTCCTCCTCTCTCCCCCGCTCCCCTCATTTAGACACCCCATTATTCCACTCGACAGAAGCTTTTCATTTGAGAGTCTGATCGGGGATTCAGAAGGGCCATTCTGTTTAATCAGCACATGAGCAGCTTGTTAAATGTTGTAATTCAGTCATCTGTGTGGTCGAGCCGCGTTTGTTTGCTTTCTAAAGACACGTGTCGAAGCTGTCACGCCAGATCTGAGATGACAAAGAGCGGAGAGGCCAGATCACAGCTGTCACACAGCGCATGTAGAAAACACCACCAGCTAACACACATAGTCCTCTTGCAAACACACATGATGCAGGCGGGCAGATGATTGCACGTATGCAAACAATAGAGCCGATTCTCACAGGCCACTTTATCTGGGTTAACAGGTTTTAAATTCATGATAACATAACAAATACTGTATTCATCCCTTCATGTTCATATCACTGATTATCACCATGATTATATTTGTCCTTCTCCCCTACAGAGTCTTGTTTAAACTGCTCTGATGCTACATTGGATGTGTTCAGCAACAGTAATCAGCTTTAGCTGCTGGACAAACACCAGTGTGTTGACTGATGCAGCGCAGAACAAACAGGCAAGGTTGTCGGACTAACTAATCTAAATCTGCTACCTGGATTTAATGCAGAGAAACACACATACATCAGATTGAGCCTGTTGTTTCCCTCTGAAACATCACTGGTTTATCTTTGTTAGAAATGTCAACATTATTTAACAAGACTAAGAGTCTACAGTCACACTAACAGCTCTGTGAGGCTTAACTAATGCATAGCGGTGCTTTGAGCTACAATTCTTACGACGACAGTGTTAACATGTTAATGTTTACCACCTTCACCATCTTAGTTTAATGTGTTATGCTGACATTTTCTAGCTGAAGCTGAGGCTGATGGGAATGTCATTAGTTTTTCATTAATGCAGCACTTTCTCTCTGTTTGTGGAAGACTTTGGCTGCAAGTACTTGGCTCATTTCAGTTAAAAATAGGCAATTTCATGGAGCGCCCCTCTGAGTGTACAGAGCTGTACTCTTTGGCCCTTTGCTGCATATCATTCCCGTCTCTCTCACTCTCTCCCTTGTTCCTGTCACTCTACGCCTGTCCTATCAAATAAAGCCAAAGGCCAACTAAGATTTTTTTTTAAATATGCAATTATACCTCATTTTGGACCATTATTAATATCTGTGCACAGCAAAGCAAGTCCACTGGGGACAAAACTACAACCATGAGATCTGGGAAAAGTCATGTAATTCGTTTAATGCTTTACAAACTGACCTTACATCCGTTCAGCTATAGTGGTTACCGATACGGCTTGGGTGCCGTGCCAGAGCTTTATAATGGGAAGGAAAACCCCAGAATCTGGTTCTCAAGTACTGGATAAGATTCTGACTTGATGTTAGCACTACAGGAAAAGTTACTGATTCATCAACAACATTAAAAGCCATCCTCCGGGCAACCTGAATGTTTGTATGCCTTTCAAGGAAATCCATCCAGTAGATTTTTGCAGTCGGGACCAAAGTGATGGACTGACTGAATAAACAGACCAACAGACAGAGCAACGCTGCCATCCAAAGAGCTATGTCGCTAGCATGGCGAAAACACAACTTAGCTTGTTTTCCCTGACCTTCTGTGGGTAGTCTTGTATAGCCAGACCTATCTCCAAGGCACTGTCAGAAGCACTGGAGAAAGGTCTGGCTGCAAATATAATTATCCTGCTACATGGGGGAAAATGCTCTGGCTTGTCTGTATTTCTTTAAACCAATCACAATCGTGACAGGAAAGCTCAGGGTGCAACAACGGTGCCCCTGAAAAATAGTGGCACAAGTGGGGAGCTAGTTGAATCCCTGCACAGGAAAAAGTAACAGCTTGTTTACATTCATACTGTCACCAACCGCATTAGTGTTAGGGTGACTTGCAATTTTCAGCGTGTAGGTTGCTAGCGCTAGGGGTTGTTGTTGTTTCCTGTCGAGATGGCGATTTTGAAAACAGTGACACACATTGCACAAAGGAGGTGGATGGCAGGTTTATACCCACAGTCTACATCCGGTGAGTCACACTTTTCTGTGGGTAACTTCAACCTCTCTACAGTTATGTAAAAGTGTACTCGAGGGTGTGGTCAGTATACCAGGACATGACTGTTGGGTGTGTTTACAGGTGCAAGAAAAACCACAGCAGAGGAGGTAACAGACAATATGTCATGTTCTCACAACGACATTTCTCCATGATGTCTGCTGAGCCCCGTACATGTTGGACCGATTCCAAACAATCATGCATTTAATTCAGCTCCAGTCGAGCTGTTTTATAGACTTATTGTTCCTGCAGTCACAAATCTAAACCCAATGTCACGTCTAAAGTCAATTTGTATGTGATTCTAGTTACAAACAGGAGTCCCCATCCATACCATAATCCTGTAATTTGAGCAAATAAGAGCTGATATCCCCAGTGATGTCTGAGCTGTTCTGCCTACGCATCCAGCATGCACAATTCATAGTAAATGGGTAATATGTGAAACAATGTGTGGCGCCGTGCCCGTAGCACAAAGCAACCTTACAGGGATAAAGCTGCAGCGGTGATGAATTTCATAAAACACAAACAAACAAAGCACACAGAGCCTCTGTGCTCTGTCACATAACGCACTGTTTTACCTGCGACAGTGTGCCGAGCAGCCGATTCTTCTCTGCTCTTTGCGCCCTGATGTGTGACAGTAATGCTATCTGATAGGCTGTTCCCTACCAGAGATGTCACTGAAATAGAAATCCCTTATCAAGGACAAAACGTTACAGCTGTAAGAAAAAAATCTACAGATGAATCTGTGATTCGCTCTTTCAGGGAAAGTTGTCAAATTAGAATCTGAATGCATTTCCCACTGCACTAGAAATGCCAGAATATGTGATAGCAGCAGGAAGACCTTGAAGTAACCTCCTCTCACACACGAACACTCGAGCAACACACTGCAAAAATCCCAAACCCCACGACAATTCCTAATGCTTTTCCTATGGTATCTTAAAAGCTACAACAAAGGCCATTTGAGAGAAAAATCAGTCCATGCTTTTATGTACAAAAAAAGTCATCCAGAGACTTCCAGAGCTCAGGAAACTGATGGAAAGATGCAAGACCGAGTCTGCAAAAACAATCTGTCTCAAATCAAACCTCTGCTGAGGGAAAGGGAAGTGTGCAGCCTGAAAAGCTGATTGGCTGCTGAGCCGAACGAGCTGGGAATCAAACTTCAACAAGCACACACACTCTGGGACACCGTAGACCAGCTTCAGAGGACTCTTTTATGTCTAACAGTGGATTCCTGACAGGCACATACAGAGTTTGTTTATGGGGAGATGACGGATATCTTCATTCTAATCCACAGAGTCTACAGCTCTGTTAAACGTTAATAGACCTTTCTTCACGGCAGACATTTTGACCTTATAAAGCAGGAAACGCTGAGCTGGAACTAATACAGTTAACCACAGCTCCATTACATTCAGTATGCTGCGAGCCAGCATGTATATGCCAACAGCAGGACCCTGGACTGACACAGCTAAATACTTATTAATAATATTAGTTACACCTGTGTAAGGCAGTTAAAACGTCCTCTGTGAAATAGGTCTATACATTGTGTTAATGTAACAAGTGCCTGGGGGGATTTAAAGAGGCACTACACCAATTTTACATGTCAAAGTCAATTTACAAATCACGGTGAGAACTACTTTGCCAAGTCTGAGAAAATAATTCACGTGATGTCACCGCAGTTATCTCATCTTGGGTTGGGAGGATTTGTAACAGAGCCTGGGTTATGAGCTAGGGTTGTGAAGTTACATTACATTATTACAAATCATTAATTACAAATCACAAAGACTATTTAATGACTTTCAAGGCCTAATATGTATGAAATTAAACTCAAGACATTTTTCAGACGAGCTGCAGACACCCTGTTAAAGTCTTAGAATTGCTAGACTGAATCACAGGAGTACTCCACTGAGGGATCAATACAGTGTCCTGATATTTCAACAGCCGGGAGTGTACACCATGCACCAGGTGTCCTGCTTGGGGCAGGAGTTAGACACTGATATCTTTGTCATCTCTCACCCCTCTCAAGACAGAGATTAAATAAAAACACAGTGTCCTCAAACATTTGAAGTGGAACCAATGATGCTGCAAGGGCGAAAAAGTTATCATCTAGCAAAGCGCTGGCTTGGCCAATTAGAGAAACGACAGCTCACATTTTTAGCGGATTACTATGTAATATAAATTATTTTCATATTTCACCATAAAAACTTTCCAGAGCTATAAAATCCTTCCTCATATGATAAACCACTGTGCAGTGTTCAAAGACTCCACGTACACTTCATGGATTGTATCAGCGGTGCCTGAAGAAGAACGACCCCACCAACGCAGCCCCTTGTATTTTGAGCGCAGGGCTGTTTTCAGTCCAAACACCCACTAAGGAATCTGTGGATCCAAAAAGGCAGGAATAACACGAACATGAATCACACTGAAACTGGGGCTGGGTTTAAAAAAATAAAGAAATACATTTTCCAAAAGATGATGGAGGTAATATTGAACTGTAATGTTTGTCGTTTCAGTGCACTGATGTCATTTTAGACGATGAAGTTTATTGTTAAATTGTAAAATATTGTGTGTGTTCGATAACCACATTTGAAGGATCATTGCAAAAGATTGTGTAAATCTGCTAGAGCCAAACTCACGCGCCCTCTGGTGGACCTCATGGAAAGAAATTGTGCCGTAGTCAATGGGTAGAGAGAATTTTTTAATTGTGCCAAGAAATCACACATATGATGTTTGTGAATTAAAAAGGCAATTTTCCAAGTCAAGAAGTTGCAGTTTGTCATAAATTAAAATAAAATATCATCTAGTTTTGTGTTAAACCGCTCAGTGAACTACATCGTCTCGCTCAACACACGTCACCAACAACAACATGGCCGCCAACTCGCCACTGAAAAGGTACTAAAAAAGATGAAAATCACAATAAATCTGCAGTTATGTGAAAGGAGAGACTATGTCACTGACGCAACTGTTGGCTGTGACAAACTCAGACTTTCTTGACTTGGAAAATGATCTTTTAAATTGACAAACATCGTATGTGTGATTCACAGCACAATTCAGGTGAGATCCAAAAAATTATTTGTCTCTCTCCGTTTGACTATCCTTCAAAGTTTTTCCGAAGTAAGGTCACTCACTCACTCAAGTGTTGGTCAGGCTCCAGTTGAAATCGATAAAGACATTTCTAAAATTGTAGTGTATGTCCAATTTAATGTGGTAAACATGATTAAAATGCGGTGCACACACACAAACACACACAATAATGTGGCGAACCTTCAAATGCCCACCACACACTGTCAGTAATGTCACCCCTGCAGCTCGGGGTCGACAACACTGCAGTAATCTGCTATGTAGCTACTGCTCCATGATAAGGACTCTGTGTGTGGGTCTGCATGTGTTTGATCATTTAAAGAACAAATGGCAAAACAATATATCTGTGATATATTCGCTGCTGCAGAGGAGTTTAAATAATCGCTGCCAGAGTGTCCACATGAGGTCATTATCAGCACTTTATGTCCAGCAACTGTCACCTGCAGAGGAAAATTTAACAGTTGCTGCTGAGAAAAGTGTGACGCAGTCTTTTGCAATTAAGCTGATTTATTAGAGAAAAGCCCCCGCCGTCCCTTCAAGGAGAGGCTTCTCTCCGCTTATTCCCTCTATTTTTCTTCCACTTGTACACAACTTCTGCAGGCTGGAATACAAAAATACTGATGACAAAGGCATAAAAGGCTGCCTCACTTTCTTTATCCTCCTTCTCTCTGCCAGACAAGTCTTTTTTTAAAAGCGAAATTCTTTCTTCCTCCTAGCCTATTGCATATCATTTGTCTTCCTACAGAGGGATTTGCCTTTAAAGACACTTTGTTATTTTTTTTCATAAAGAAAAATCTCCTCTGGCAAGAAATACTGTATGACAGTCATCAGCATCTGTCCTCCGACAACGGGCACGTTCTCCTCTGAAAATTATCCTCAATTCTCGTCTCACTGTCCTGACGTGTTTCTCTGTGTTGTCAGTGTGTTTGTCAGATGCCTGAATCTGCCAGCTTGCTATGAGTTCAGGGTAAAAGACGGTGGCTCGTTATAGGAAAAAGAAACTGCAGCAACATGAGCTAGATAACTTTTACAGTATTGCAAAACCTATTATTTTTTGCCATTTTAGATCAATTATACACCACTGTCATAAATATGGACAGCTTTACACATGTCTTTGTGCTATTCAATTATAAAAAAAACTTTGATAACGAGTTCAAGTATCAAGTATGTGCAATGACACAAGACATAGCAAATCAGCTAATATGTCCAACAGGAAGTAGGACACCTCGACATCTATCTTGGCGTATCTTCATAAATGTTAGAACTGGGCGACCTCCACGTCGATATTGCCACAACATTGTAGGGATAATGTGGATATAATGACTAAGTGAGTAAAGACAAGTAATAGAACAATAAGAACGGTCTGGTAAGTTCAGAAAATTATACCATTTCACTGTAATGCCGCCCTTAAAACCAGGAAAGGACAACTCTTATGTCATATCATGATATAACGATCTAAAATCTAAGACTCAGATGCATCCGGGGGCCGAAGCAGGTCAAGTCGGTAAAATATTAAAGCGAAGGATGTTCTGAGAGTGTCCTAGAAAAAACATGGACAGATTTTACATGCTTTTTACCAGACAGAACACGTAAAAACAGGAGTGCATTTTTCATTATGAATGGAGCTGACAGAGTGACCGACCCCACTGATCATGATATCCAACTTACTGCCTACAACATCTTAAAGCACCTTGCAGCAGAGTTTCTGATCAGCCCTCTCAGTTCCAGGAGCCTCACTGAATAAATTAAACAACATCCGCAGACAGGCTGCCAAGATTATCCTGGGTCAGCTTTACTGAGTCGGGAGAGTCAAATTAACTGAGATTTCTTGTTAATAACTCTCTGCTGCGTTGTGTTGTCCATGTTTCACTGCTTCCGGTGACTGCAAAGGCCAGAGTTGTTTAATTCGACACTAAAATGTTCATTCACTACAAAGTTTCCTCTGTCCAAATATAAAAATAACTACATCTACATACCTCATTTGATAGCAATAAAACAAGTGTCCATGTCATCACATTCGAGCAGTATTTGCCAAACAGTCTTCAGGGATGAACTGAGAGCAGAGTTACTGCTGCTCAACTGAGGAAGTGTCCTTGAACAAAAAACTGAATCTGTGCCAGCTCCACAGGTGCTGCTCTCAGCCTGCACTCTGCTCAAAAGGCAATCATTACTTCCCCTTCAAACAAGAGAATCTATACTTTATGAAGACACCGAGAGACACAAGCTGAGTGCCAACACCACACTGGAAGATGGAGATACAACGCACAGCTGCAAACAAGATGACACCAGATGATCTAAATGGTTACAAAAGATAAGTAAAACGTATTTTTTTATTTAATTTAAATTAAATTAAATTAAACTAGAACTAAGCTTTAGGAGCTTTGCACCTTTGCTCTCCTCCATGTTATGTCGCACTCGGGGATCGGCGCTTCTCGACTGGCAGGACGGAGGCGAGCGAAACAAGCTACTGCTAGCGTGAGTTGTTCAAAAACCTTCTTTTTAGTTAACTCTGTGTACACAAACAATGTTCTCAATGCTCGTGTTCATGTGTAGAGACCCTGGTGATACTACCAGCAAAGTTTCATGTTGTGTCGAGTCTTCTTAGTGTTTTAAAAATAGTGATTTTGATGCTACAGTACAGCTGCCCCTAGCACACAATTGAAAATGATTTTGAACCGAAAGCGAAAATACGGTGAATCTTAAAAGTGGCTTTTTCGTCATAATTATGCTTTTACACGAAGGTTTGACTCGGGTTCCTTTACAAAAAAAGCCTAGGTTGCATTTTGGTGAGAGTTTCACTTTAAGTGGTGAACACATGAAAACATCAATAATTATAATCCAGTAAGAGAAAACATATTTTTATGAAATGTGCCAGTCTGCAAGATGAGTGCTTTTAGATTTTAGGCATACTTTGATGCTATAACTCTAATAAGTTTTCTTACAGTTTTACTTTTTTACATGTATCATAATATTTCTACACTGCAGTACTTTTACCTTTACTTGGATGGACTACAGAGAACTTTTAACTGGTTATGAAACAGTCTCAGTTTGATACTGACGTCTCTATATGACCTACATAAGCAAATATGAGCGAGCAATTGGCTATTTCTGTATAATTTTAGTTATTCTTAATATATCTGTCACCGGGTTGGATTCTGACTTATCTGGGTCCTTTTCTTTATGCTGGCCTAGGCAATAATAGTCACTGTATTTTTGTCTCCTACAGATAACATCATGCATCCACATCCTCCTTGCTAGTAAACCATAAAGGGGCAGTGTGGCTCATACAGCGGCAACGCTTCATCTCAGTGCTCCCAAGCACACCTCCAGCACTTTTCTGCCCGAAAAAAAAACCACTGTGGACACAGGCCCTTACTTTGTTTCAGCATCATCAACTTTTGTCCAAAAGGATCCGCCAGAATCGAAAAAAAGGAAGCCTCCTCATAATAGCAAAGTAAAAAATCGGAGTACTTCTTCCACTGCTGTAGCAGGCAAAAGGAAGAATCCCTCCTGAAACAATTAGTCAGCTGACTGATAATCAATGACTGTTAATGTTATTGTAATCACTGACGTAATTCATCAAAACAATTCGACTTTAAAAAAACAAGCTATTCTAAAATGTTCATCTGTAATGTATGTGTAATTATTTTTGGACTTTTTGGACATTGTGAAATACATAAAATACTTAGTGGATAATCAATGATGAAAATAATCTATTGAAAGATTGGATCCAGGGACCAGGTTGAGGTCCAAACAGTCAGCAGGTTCCTTCCTCTATTAGTCAGTTAAAGCTTCACCACTTTAAGCTTTCTTAGACATCCTCCAGAATTATGAAGCCTCCGGTGTTCAAGCTCCACGCAGGTTTCTACAGTCTGCGTGAAACCAAATTACTCAAAAATGTTGTTTTGACTTATGAAAGAAGTCAAAGGCAGAAACATCAAGAATGAAACAGCAGCAGTCTCTAAATGTCAGAGAGCAAAGCAGCTCTGGGGAGCAAAGACATCCCTGAGTCAATATTATAGTCGGCTCGCCCTCACCTGGTGGCTCCGTGGCAACCGCATCAGTCAGCCCTGTGATGTCTGCACCCTCTGCTCTGCAGCTTCCTCTCTCTGCCCTTCATCTTCTCCTGCCTTTCTCTGTCTCTCCTCCATCTCCTTCCAGATGTCAACAAGTTTGATCAGGCTGACGTGGGAAAACTGCTGTTTGGCTGCCGCTCTTCGGCTCGCTGACAGATCCTCAACCCGCCTCTTCTCCTTCTTTTTGCTCCCAAGTCACTTATGATTCTAACACGCTTGATCTGCTACCCACCACCAGCGCCACCAGCAGCCCCCGCCCCACCCGCTCCCTCTGAAACCCTCCTGGGGAGCGGCGGAGGGCTCTGGTATGTCATTGAGGTGACATGACTCACACAGTCATGCGGCACAAAGAGATAAGTTTGAGTTGTTCAAGGGCGACTGTATAGTCTGTGTTTCAAAACATTCTGTTCAGATTTAATCCCCTCAGCGATTTCCGAGTGAGACAGCACGCAGGATGTGACAGGCCTCATATCGAACCGCGTTGAATTTTTAAGATAGCTGGTATTTTTCCTATCCTATCTCCCGAAATGTTCAAGAGACTCCGAGTCTTTTCTTGCTCTGACACAGATTTGTGCAGTGAGAGTGTGCTGGAGGGTGAACAGAGGAGGGTATCATGTAAATCAATACTGATTAAAGAGAGAGAGGACCTCCATTTTACACTCCGCCAGCCTACAGTCGGTTAAGACTGCAGCAGCACCAGTTTGTGCCTCTCATGTATCATATGCAGAGATAAGTGCCTTTTATTCTGGAGATAAATACCTGGTGGTCTTTAAAAACCCAGAAGGTTGTTTAATAACACTGTGGGAAGGTTTTTACAGAGTCCTCCAAAGACTCTTCTTACCATCTGGACGAAAATTATTCCATCCACAGTGAGATAAAAATTATTTTCCCCCAGTTTCCCCTATAAATAATTCCCTGCACTAATCAAAACAAAGATAATATTGAAAGGAAAACTGTACAATGCATCCAGCTTGGAAAAATTGGTTTAAGATGTATCTATCAGGCAGATGCAAGTGTATTAGAAAGTTTTTTAACGATAGTCAGGATAGAGCTGGGTAATACATTGTTTGAAGTGATTTAGATTGTAGTTTTTGAGAGCATTTTTGCCTTTATTTGATAGTATAACACACCTGCAATCTAGTGAGACGAAACAGGAGAGAAATGAAAACATGCGACAAAGGCTCCCAGCTAGAATCAAACCAGAAATGTTGCGGTCACATGGTGTGCGTCTTAAGCCCAAGCCTCCAGGAACATCACTGGGTTTTGAAGCCAATTTTACGTTGCAGACAAACCGTGTAACTACAACCTCGGGTGATGCACTGGGCCCAAAAAGACTTTTCCCAACAAGCTTATAGTGTAAAAGAAGTGGCTGTTAAACGGTGGATACATTTTTGAGTGTTACAACCCCCGCAAAATGACTCGTTTCACTATCAGAATTTGATCCATATGGTCCAACAACATTTTTTATGTTTAGAAGAGCTACACCATGTTATCTCCATTTATTCTTCCCGGCTCTGTGGCACTTCTGCGTTGTGCTAGAAGCCGGTCTACCCAACGTTAGCTTCTGTTGCTCTCAGTTAGCAGGGCAGAGAGAGGCACTGAGACCGAGGGTGTTACATTTAATGCTGCGTTCACCTGCTCCTCGGATGGTTCCACTTCCCCCATTCAAAAATCGTTCTTCAGACTTCGCTGGATGTGGGAGCAACACTTTCTATTTAATTGTTCAGAGCATTTAAACAGCACATTGACAACTGTTTCCAGTATTTTAGTGACAAGGAAGAGAAATGGAAACGGACATGAAGCCAAAAAACCTAAAATTGTCTTGCCGTCTTCCCGTAGAGCGTGCACACAGGAGACTTCCGCCAACCGAGCCGGCTAACTTCTGGTTTAGCGCTCGGCTTATGTGAATCGAGATACAATTACTTAATCGTGCGGTCTTAAAGACTTTGAGATTTATTGGACCGAATGGATCAAATTCTGATAGCGAGTCATTTTGTGGGGGTTGTGACGCTTAAAAAAAAAATGTATCCACCGTTTTATAGATGCTTCTTTCACAATGAAAGCTTACGGAAAAAAGTCTTTTTGGGTCCCAGTGCCTCACGCAACGTTGTAATTACACAGTTTGGCCACTATGAAAGTTGGCTTCAACGCCTGTCGCTCTTCCTGGAGGCTTGACCGAGATGAGGTACTTTTAAATTGTAGAGGAAAATCCAACCTAAGTCCTTCACAAAGAAATCCAAAGTCCAGCAGCATTAAACAGCTTAAACAGATCGTCCACAGGCTTGTATCAGATAACACAGAGAGACGGGGAAGGTCTCATTTTTCACTCACATGCAGCCAAAAAAAAAGGGATTAATACATGTTAATGCTAAAAACTGTTACATAGAGTGAAAAAATGCACATTTCCTTAATATACTAAGCACCAATTATCACCAAAGCGATACAGGGCAGAGTATACCATACATTCCTACTAAAATCCTTACACATCTAATTTGTGATCCAATTAGTTTGTAGATTACAGCTTTCACAAAAGTCACAAATATATGGCATGAATACTGCATATGTTTTCTTTTTTGTGAAGGCATATTATATGAATTTCTTATTGTGTCATTGTTTTGAGGAAATAACTACTGAATTCTGGAGGAAACCTTCTATATTAGCTCCTATCAGGGTTTCCAGGAGTGTCGTGACTCCAGATGAATCGCTGACTTTGAATTTATTGATCGCATCTACAAGGGAAATAGATTTATTTTTTGCCTCATCAGTTTGCTAGCTAACCCTTCAGAAAAAACAGATTCTTACCTCTGTGACTAAAATGTAACGATGCAGATTTTAAAAAGGACAAACCCACCTAACGTTTACAAACGTTTGTTAAAGATAGACACCCATTCTGAGTTCAATGTCAACGATGCAAATTGCTGCATGTCTCCTCACCAGGTCTATATTTTCAATCCACTGCAACAGATACAAACACACCACAGAATTGATCCATTAACATCCAGCAAATAACCTACAAACTATCATCTGTATCTCTCTTTCCATCTCTCTGACTAACAGCACCCTCTGTACATCCATCCATCAATAGCCTCTTTCATGCTGCCCCAGATGCCAACCACAGAGAGGCAGAACATCAACAGTCTCCCATCTGCACAGGCAGTAAACAAGTGCTGCTGCCAGACGCAACCGACACCACCAGACACTCACACCCCCAGCCCTCTCAGTCCTGTCAATATCTGCAGGGAAAAGACACTTCTAATGTCTTTCAAATGGGCTGCAGCACTTAAAACTGATTACAGTAACTGTATTTAGTTACTCAATCAGAGGTTTATCTCAAATCAAACCAAAGTGAAAAGCAACTCGGAAGATGTTTCAACTCACTGTCCCAGATTTTACTTTATATTCAAACACTGCAGTAAGAGTAGAGTACCAAAGACGTTCCTCAGCTTTAAAGTGAAACCAAATACATCTTCAGCAAACATGCAGGTAAAAAGACTGATGTGCAGCAAACACACACTCACACACAGACAGCATCACACTGAAGACGAGAGGGACAGCGGAGGTAAACAGCGGTAGTTTCCCAGCACCCCCAGCGCGTCAGAGAAGGGCACTCAAGTTAGAAATACCTGCAACTACAGAATGGACGGAGAGAGAGGGGACATGCCTGGGAAGGAGGAATTGCCCATTCTCCGCCTCGATGCACCTGTTTACTGTCCTCTTATCGCGCCGTCACTTTTCTGATCTTCTTTATGCCTTTAACCTCTTCTTTTCTTCCCCATTCACTCTCTTCTTCTACTCTTGTTTCTCGCTGCTTCCCGTCTTCCCACGCTCCAGTTTTATCCCTTTCTTCTCTGCGGGTCCATGTCTGAGCCGTGTCAGCATGTGGCGGACGGAGATGCTCTGCCTGTGATGCTTATGAGAGCACGCTGGAGTGCAGAGGCGCTCCTAACCATGTCTTAGCATGGCCACTGAATAAACTCATGTTTTATGGATGCAGAGCCCTCCCCGCTCTGCCTCTCTTAAAGGGCCTGCACACCATTCCCGATGCCTTTGATCTTAGCGCTGTCATTAGACGCATTGGATTTTAATCATGTCTGTGGGAATACACTGGGGTGTGTATCAGTGATTCAGTAGCACTATGTGGGCTTGACACTTCCCCATGTGCAGCAGAGGAGGGGAAGCAATTGATCGAGGGATGAAAAGGAATCCAGAAAAAAGTGAATGCAGATGTTTCTTTGACAGTTTCAGCAGACAAATTAATTAATTATGAATATCAGCAAGCAAAGTGTGGAACAGCAAACACTGGCAGCGTATCATGAGCAGTGCTGTGAAAGTATGTGATGCAACGCTGCTGCAGCTGCTCCCTGAGTGTGTATATATGTGTGTGTGTGGGCATGGGTGTGCCCGCAACAAAGGATATTGTCAAAGTAAATCCTGCAGTAGCACCGGCTGTAATTCAATCCTGAGTTGAAGGCCATGAATTAATGAGACCGAGTGTGTGTGTGCGAGTGTGTGTGTGTTCAGGGTCAGAGGGGCTGTAAGTCATGCACACTATGACACCTGATAATAGCATCTCCAGGGCAGAGAGTAAGGAAATGTTTGGCCTACGGATGTTCCTAACAACTAGTTTTTCCTGATGTTAAAGCGAAAAGTTTAAAGTTAGACAGGTCGACTCGTCTGAAAACTTGAAAATCGAGGGCAATTCAGTCCCTCCGAGAAGTTGCATTTAACACAAATCCAACAATCTCCGTGTCCATGACTTTGCTATTTTGTCAAATTAACTCACAACTTTTTTGCCAAATTTGACAAATCGTCATAGTTTCAGCAACAATAGCAGGCCCCCGTGCTTCTATATATGTACGTCTCCAACCTTGTTTCTAGTTGTGAAGGTGCAGACATGACATGAACATCTTACATTTACCGACAAAAGACACCCAGCCAATGGCCGACAGGGAGGGACAACATCTCCATCTGTGATCACGGAGACCAAAACAGGTACTTTAAGCAAAACCCTGATGTTCTCCTAACCCTGAACAAGTGGGTTTTGTGCTTTTTACCATTTTCTTACATTATATAGAAAAAAACAACTAATCGATTAATCAAGAAAACGACTGCAGCCCTACCAGATAGACAACAGCTCAAAAAGGAGTTTGTTTTCGTGAAACTGTCGAGGCAAACGAGTCATAACAATATTAAGTGGATGCCAGTACAGCTCTGCATACTGACAAACAACAGTGGACATGACGCTGTTCACTCGTCAATACAGAGGCTTGTTTGCTCGGTGGCCTGAATTGACTGGCTGGTAAATAAAACATGGTGATAAATTAAAGATAACGCTCGCCGGGCCTTGAGAGCGTGGACGCTCCCGTGATCGCCCTAATGCTCCAGAGTGTCTTCTCTTTGCCCTTCAGAGAGTGGCCCTCACTTTACTGCACAAACACACACACATGCCACACACACACAAACACACACCTCACACACACACACACACCTAATGCCACAGGTGGGTAATAGAAAAGCATATCAGTATGATGTATGTTCAGCCTTGGTTTCTCTCTCCTGGAAATCTCATCGAGCATCATTTGTGCGCCGACATCCTCGGCACCTTTCTATAGGTGGTGAGGTAATTAAAACACTAAGTCACAGCTCAGCAAGAGACAAATCGTACCCTGAAGAGACCGAAGAGAGGGGGCGTAATTATTGAGGAAAGTAAGATAGGTGACGGGAATTAGAGTAAGGAAAAAGATGGAAGTATAAGTGGAAAGTTTACCACCCTTTTCCTGATATGAAATCTGTTTTTTTATGTGTTTTAACCTCATAAACAGAAGATCTAGACATTCATATTCCTTTTAAATGTGTAAGCAGTAAAGGAAGGAAGACATGGGTGCTTAAGAGAAACCTGTCCTGGTTAAAGGGAGGAGGACTGGAGGCTGAGAGGTGAGACAGGTGGACAGGTTGACAGGCTGAGTGAATGACAGAGAAAGCAGAGAAACAGACAGCAGAAAGACAGATGAAGGCAGGAGAAATAAATACAGAGCAGGAGCAGACAGACAGAGATGACAGGATAATTACAGATTCATGGATTCCTGTTGACCGGTGACAGTAAGAGCAGCTGCTCTCTGGCTACGTCGGGCCGGGGGAGCTGAATAATGAATCGGGATGCAGTCGATGTTGCAGACTCGTGCGGTAACAGCACATACATCACACAGAGCTGCAGCAATTACACAGACAGAGAGAGGAAAAGGCAGGTGTAGGAAACTTCAAAAGGACTGATGTGGTGGCCCTGAAAATTGCCAGATGTCAGGAAGAGGGACGCCGGTTCAAGTGAGGCGACGCAGAGATGACTCTCTGAGGGTCATGGCCGCAAATACAAAGATGGCACCAGGTAACTTCTCCAAAATAACGTCACACCAGGACGACAGGGTCTCCTTTAGTGTCAGATGAGGGCAAAAATGAATCATAGTGGAGTCTCATTAAAGACACATCCTGATTAAATAATCCTTTATTTATCTCCCACACTCAAAGCAGAAAGAGCCTTCCTGTTCCCTCCCCTGTGGTAATAAAGCTTTAGATAGTAAAGAATGAGATCATCAGTGGTGGAAGTTACTAAGTATATTGATTCAAGTACTGTGCTTGAGTGCAATTTTAAGGTACATGTACTTTCCTTGAGTACTTCCATTTCTGCTCCTTTATACTTCTACTCCACTACATATATTTTATATCCCAGTTACTCTGCAGATTTAGACAGAGACTAACACTTTTGTACTTTTACTCCAGAATTGATTCAGACATAATTGTAGGTGTAAAGTTGGACACATACAGGACTCCACAGAGCAGAGCCAGGACACACAGGATCGTTTAAATGTCACAACTAGTGTCACACTCGAAGAAGATGCAGACATTTGGCAGGAAAAGAAGGAATGAAGGATGAAAAGGACCCCAACCAGGTTTCTAAATAGTCAGACAGACAGTTGGATCCATACTGAAGATGGAGTGCATCACAGGGGGGCGAGCACTTCAAACAAAATTAAATTAAAGTATGCTTCATCATAATTGCATTCACACATTTGTGTGTTTAATTACTGGAACGACAGCAACAACAGCCTTGATCTCCTGCTGAAAACAATATATGAAGCCCGACTGACTGACAAAGAACGTTTCATTAAAGCGTTAAGACTGATATCATCATGTCAGACTGTGAACATACTGTATTAGACAAGTCTGTCATTAAATACTTCATTTTATAAACAGGATTAAAGACTCGACGGCGGCTCAAACTGTGCGTGAATTATCTGATGTTTACCTGTAACTGCAACACCTTGTGTTTGTCATTGGTTTGGTTTTAATTGAGATCATCTATTTTTAGATTTCATAACAATCAGGTAGACAGACACTTTGATCTCTGCCTGAATGTGAATTATCATGCTGAAGTGGGTCAGGTAAATACTGTGTTTTTTTAATGAAGTTCTGCACTGAGTGGGCAGATTTCTGAAGGACTCAGGCCGGACATCATTTTAAATGATTCAGAGGGACAAACTGAAGATAAACGAGCACTTTGCAGAGCTGTAGAGCTGCATGTACATCAGTATAATTCTATAATACTATGGCAACCGTCCTGTATGGACTTTTATTTCTGCTTTAACATTTTGAAGGCAAATGTTTGATTGGATTGTTTTATAAGGTTTATGATTAACTGCTCCCAAGAGCAAAAAACTGACAGTAAGAGCAACACACATGCTTTTTATAAGTACTTTGCTGATAACTGATTTCTCCGGGAACTGCCTGTCCTGATTTCCTCCAGTTAATGGTGGTTCCATTAAAGACCAACAGGATCGACCTGCTTTTGTCAATGTCACATTTTTGGTCCATGGAAAACCTCACAAGCGCCCTAATTCTGTTGTCAGAGGCATAAAATCAGCAGATTTTGTTCCAGTTCGTCCACAGACCAGAAACAAACACTGGCAAAGCAGCTCTTTGCATTCCAGCGAGTCACCGGTAAACATGTGGGAAACAGTCTCCAATACAGACAAAAACCTCTTTGTTTCAGAACAGTATTAGAGACTGCTCATACCTGACATTATAATGCGTCTCAAGTGACCGCTTGTGATTGGATCTCACTTCTCCACTCCGTATGAAAATAAACAAGTGCCTCTTTCAAAAAGAGCTGATGTTTTTGAACGGCAGACAAACTGTAGTAGCCAACATGCTGGGACAAACGGACACGTTTTTTACGCATGAAAGAACAAACTGAATGTATAATGTAACATTAAACCATCAATAACATGTTGTCTTCTTTCATAAGTTTAGTGTAAATGGTGAAATCAGTTGAAACAGTGTGTTCAAACAGCTGCTAAATGTTGGCAGATAAGACACACACCTCAGACACATGGAAGAAGACAGGCTGGTACAGTGATGTTGCGACAAACTGACACTTTTAACAAGGAAATAAACAACTTAAAATTTTGCATTTAATGCTGAATTAATGAAAGGGGGCAAATGATTAAGAATTTTTATGATTTAAGAAGTTCCTCCTCATTCAAAACCCTCAAAATTGTACGATTTATAAAGGGAGTCTGGGGATACTGCGGTCACTAGTTCAATGGTGACATCAGTTGAAACAGACAGTGTGTTCACAAACATCTGCTGCTTACCTTGGCAGCTGAGGGAGCCCAAACATGTCATTTACATCACAGCGAACCACACGGAAATCCGACGGCTTGTTCCATCTTCTGACACAGGACGTCAGGTGAGTGGACGGTCCTTCAATGTGGCCTGGAAAACAAATCAAGACAATTGTGACTGCCTACTCCTAGTTCCTTTCACAGAGTGCTTCTTTGTCCTTTGTGTATCTTAAACCAGTTCGTTCATATTTACTACAGCTTTGAAAATTAATGTAAAATGTTTTACAAGGGTGACGTCAATTCATCCATCTCTATACCTACTTATTCATGGCAAGAGGGGTCCTTGGACATCTCCCAGCATGCACTGGGCAAAAGTAGAGAAACTCTCCACACTCTCCCGTCCTGATACATTTACATATTCTCATCTCTTGACTGTTCAGAGAGCTGCATGTCTTTTTACCGTGAAATGAAACCAGAGAGCCTGAAGGAAACCACAGCGATGAGGTGAGAATACTTACTCCCTGCTAACAGAAAGGACCAAGGTCATGAGTTACACCTGCAGAAGTCCTTTCATCACACATAAAGCTACTTTTGACTTTGAATAGGATCACCCTCTCTTGCTTGAGTGCAGCTGAGATGTAAAAGAAGCTAATGCTGCCGAGGTTGAATCACCATAAAACTCCCTTCATTAAACCAAACACAGATGGTGGTTGAGAAAGACGTAACTCCTTACTTGTTCTGAACTAAAGCTGCAGCTAACAGTCATTGTCATAATTAGTTAATCTGCTGATTATGTTTTTTCAATTAAAAGTTTTACAAGAAATCCACCACTGCAAATAATGGATTAATTTCAAAGTAACTGACAAATTAACGTCTTCACTAATGAAAATAAATCCACAGCCCCAGTAATTATACCAGTTATAACTGGTATTATGTTATGACTGTTTCCAATAAAAACATCAGAAAAACTCACAAATTCAAACAACTAGAAGACAAACCCAAAACTTAACAAATACAGTACATTACAAAACATACAAACTGTAAAACAAAAAAGAGCTAAACTTACCTTTAGCCGTTGGATGCTAGCCCGTAAGTTGCTAGCTAACGTTGTTTCGCTCGTCTTCCCGCTCCGCCTTGATGGCGCAGTAAAAATAAAAAATGTCTTCAACTCAGAGACATTTAGCTCCAGTTTTATTCCATCCATGTTTTCTTCTTCCTGTCCTCTTCCGACGGACACATTAAACTTAAAAAACTGCGACATTTTAGGCAACAAAACACTTTTTTTCCACTTAACAGTTTCAACATTTGCGAACCGGCCGCAGTTAACGGCCGAGGGAGGGTTTGATTTGTATCGCTGGGCGTTCCGGGCGGGCGGTGATTCGCATGAGTGATTTTTTTTTTGTTGTTGTTGTCCCCGCCCCCCATTTGCAAAGAACAGGACAAGTTATCAAACATACAAGATAATTAGACCTACTTACTAACAAGAGTTCCCAAAATCCCAAAAATGAGTAAAAAAATATGTATTCTCTATGTGTTTTTCTATGTTTATTGATTTATTTTGTTTTATTTCCACCTATATAATCTCTTGATCTTAGCTTCTATTTTATAAATAAAAATTTTGCCATGAAATAATGTAAACTTTTACAATAAACTGAAGTTCGGAGTTGTTCAGGATGCCATAGAGAAAATATATTGACTTTAACTTGCTTTGTCTCCTTACATTATAGCTTCAAGTTGGTTTAAAAGCTGCCAGACTGTATATTGGACCTTAACTAATGATTATTTTTCATCATCTGCTGACCAGAGCCCACAACCTTACAAATACATCATAATTATTAAAGTAATTCAGAGAAAAAGTAGATAGATAGATAGATAGATAGATAGATAGATAGATAGATAGATCTCATGTCCAATTCAAGCTAAAAACTGTATTTTATTAGCGGAAAATTACTGTTTTTACAAGTTATTTCACAGAACATCTTTAACAACCCCCTGCTGCCAAACTATTACCATATTTTAATATTTTTTTCACTGTGAAAACCATCAGACAAACGTAGTCATGTAAAAAAGTACAATATTTCCCTCTGAAATTAATGAAGTAGAAGTAGACAGTAGCACGAGAAAGAAAAAACTCGACAAGTACCTCAGCTACTACTTCATATTCTAAATATTTGACCGATAAAAGTCCTCCCTGATGGAAAAAATCCTAATTCTCTCTCTCTCTCTATTTTTAAAGAACTGCTGAATTCAATCAGTGTGAACAGAGGAGGGTCATGTCTGATGGCTCATTCCCTCCACTGCTGCACTCTGGGAAATTAAATGAGTGATCAGACATCACCTGATTGTGCTGCACATGTACAATCTCCCTTTGAAGCTTTCCCGACCCATCTCTCTTTTCTGAGGGAGATGGGTTTTCCCTTTTTTTTGTTAACCCTTAATTTACTGTACCTGGCCATCTAGGCCAAAAAATTTGTTGCCATGGAAACCCCCTCCAAAGAGAGGGGCTGCGGTTACCCGAGCACACTGGTATTTAACGACACACACACACACACACAGTAATACAGAGAGTAGGTCAGCGGAGAAATGAGCTCTTTAGCTTCTGAAGCCACAGTGCAGAGCTCGGAGGCATCCAGCAGAGGATCTGTGATCTGTGCAGACTGCCGGGACAAAAACCTCCAGGCTGCCTTTTATGTCGCTCCACCAATGGGTCTGCTGGGAAGCCGTCCAGGTTTTTTTTTTTTTTTTTCCTCAGTTAGTCTAGTTTGGGGTTGAGAGTGTTTTATAATCATCTAATCTAAATCAGGCAGCGCAGTGACTTCTTTCAGCGGTGGGAGGAATATTCAGATCACTTAATTCAGTAAAAGTATTTAAACTGACAAAAATACGCCACTGCAAGTAAAAAAGACCTGCATGCAAAGCCTTATTTGAGTAAAAGTATGTAAGTATCAGCAGAATTTACTCAAATATCAAAAGGAAAAGTACTCATTGTGCAGTAAAATGTCACTTTCTGCTATTATTCTAAAAATAATATGCAGTATTTGATACAGGACATGTAAACTGTATAGTCCAGTTGGATTTTATTCTGACTGAGGTGGGATATGCTGTTTTGGGAACATTCTCTGGACCTGTACAGAACATCAAAATATGCACCCCAGTTGGGGACACTTGCCCGTTTGCAGTTTTCCAATCAGTTTCATGGGTGAGACTATTGAATGCTGAGCTGAAGTCAACACACGGCTGTTTTTATCCTCAAGGTGCTTGAAGACTGAGTGGAGGGCCAGTGGATACGGCATCCTCTGTGGATCGGTTGGTTCTGCTGTAGATGTTTAAGGTTGACCTCATTTTAACAACTTTATAAAATGTTCTATAACGTTGTGTGATATTCATGGTTTCAGGAAAAAAAAGCCTGTTTTCAGCTCAAACATCACAAACACTGAACATCAACACATCTGGAGATACATTGTTTTCACTGGACAGGAAGCGTATGAAGAATTGTAAAAGTAAAAGCACAATATCAGCCTCTGAGATGTAATGGAGTTGAAGTATAAGGGGGATATGGCATCCTCTGTGGATCTAATTTTAAGCCAATTAGAGAATAACACTCCTCTATACTTGTAAATTGCTTTTACTTAAAGCTGTACTACTTAAAAAACAAAAGTATCGACTCATAAATAATCCTTCTCAAACATCATTTATGACCTGCTAGAAATGTGTGGCGGTGTCTGTATATGCAGAGAACCAGTATTTTGATGCGTTTTGGACGTTTCTGGGCAATTCTGGTGAAAGATAATTGTCAAATACAGACACTTTGGGTTGCTGAAGATTTGACAACCTGGGAATTAGACTCAACAATCATCTGTCTTTCATGAGAATAGTGTATTTACAAACTGCACCTGACCAAACCCACAAAGTATGCATTTAGGTAAAGGTTCTCAGTACTTCTTCAACCACTGTTTTCACTTTAATGTATTGGTTTAGAGATTGTGACATAAGTAACATTTTAAATTCAACGAAACATCTTTAATATGAAATCATTTATTCATCATATAAAACAGGTCTGAAAAGGGTGCAAAACATTCAACGCACATAAAACTAACAAACCATATTCGATTAAAAAAATGTGTGAAAACAGTAAACTTTGAACTGAATGAATAACGACTATATTTGTATGTATGCTGACATCTTAGCTCTGGATCTTCACGATAAAATGCAAACAGTTTAAGTGCAATTATTGAAAATAAAAGATGTTTACACAACCACCAATAATGGAAAGGTCAAGACGCTTTATTTTACAGGTGTGTCATTTCACGATTAATGTCCTGTTACCCAGGAATAATTTGGTACCAAGGCTATTCTTCTCCAGCTAAACCCAAGTAAATGTTTATTTACTATTTGTTTGTGTGTTCAATTGTATTTCGTCAGCTGAAAAGGAGTTTATTAGGAATACTGTTGACCTGTTAAATAAAGCGTTACCAAAGAGTGTTAACGTGAGGTCTGCTTCAATCTTTTTCTAGAGCTCTAGTTTTATAAGCTACTGCCTTCATAAAAACAAACCTACATCTACAACAAGTTTTCACTTACCCTCATAAAATGTGTGTATATGTTACAGATTTGGTTGTTTAAACATCACGAGACAATCCCCTTCACCATCATTGTGCAAATACAGCGATTAAAAAAATGCACAAATAAGAAGTTCATGTACAAAACAGTCAAAGATTTACATGCTACATGATTGCAATCTGGGGTTGTTTCATATTTTCAATATCGCAATTATCTTCAGTATCAGTGTAAAAATACATGTGTTCATTTCTTACATTACACAGCTGGAAAATCCCTGTGAATCCCTCTGCTGAGCTCGGCCTCAGAGTGCCCTCTGGTGGCCACAATCGATCAGTTCTTCAGTGAGATCTGGTGAAGCCACAATCAAACGTTTGCCTCGTCTCGCTGCACGTCCTCCGCCTCTCGCCGCGACCGTATGGATGGATCTCAAAGTGCACGCTCACAGTCCTCTTTTCCCAAAAGCGCTAAAAAGTTGGTCCAACATGGCTAATTAAGCCATCTCCACGGGGATGGCAGCTTGATAATTAAAATTAAAAACCGACCACTGTCTGGAGCTGCACATGGAGTCAAAATAATTAAAAATGCTAAAGAGAGGAGGGGCGGACGTGATGCTTCATGTCTGGCTCTCACGTCCCAGGAGTCTTACAGCCCTGATAACATTATCTCAGACGTCACACCTTTGAACCGCTCTGGCACATAATCCAGTCGTGTAATTGCTCGTTATCAGCTGAGCCAAAGAGATATCAGTGTAACCTGATGACTGGGGTTAACACTTTAGTCTTGACGTGAAGGTCCAGAGGTTACATTCAAGGATAATGGAGGATTCATAGTGCTACACAGACGCAGGGGTGTTTGAGGCACACGGGCAGGATGCCCTTGTTGATTTGGTGGAACTCCACCAGCTGCAGGAGGTCGATGAAGAGCGTCAGGCCGTCGTCCATGGTGAAGTACTTCCTGCCGCCGTCTTCGCACTGCAGGAGCGAGGATAATTACAGTCAGGGTGAACAGAGAGGGGATACATGTTTTTTATCGCCTGAAAGAATGAGGTCATTATAGAGAATCTTTCTCTGGGGACTCACAGGAATCACCAGGTAGTGTTTGGTCTTCAGTTTGTAACACAGCGAGAGGACAAAACACTGAGCGTGCTGCTGGCTCTCACGAATCAGGAACATCCTACAACACACACAGACACACAAATGATTCATTTACTGTACAGACATTTTCACATGGAAACATACAGTTACCAGGCTTGGGAAGTACATGTAATGGAATAATACCTCTAAATATTACAGATACATTGACTTATTTACATCTCCAGCTACTTCAGTTGTTCGACGCTGTCTTGCATCATCATCCTTAATGCTGAGGAGATATCGACTGAATTTTCAGATTTGGGTGAACTGTTCCTTTAAGTTATGTGAAAAGGAGCCACAGATGTGTCCCTCCTGCTCCTTCGTACGGTGTAAAAACACAGTCTGCGAGGTGGGTCTGTCACAGTCTCAGTCACAATCTGTGTCAGACTGTTCAGTATCAGTTCTGAAGCGTCAGATGGAGCGATGAGTGTCTGATGAGTCATTAAACAAAAAAATAAATAAAACGCTAACAGAGAGACGTCGCCAGCATGTATAAGTCATCTGGGCCCCGGTCATGTTTTCTTTTCGTTTTTTTAATTTTTTCCCTCGTCAGGCCGTCTTTGGGCGCCAAACCTCTAAACAGCAACACACATCGGCTCCAACATGAAGTTTTATTTGAAAAATCGACATATTGAGTCAGCTATCACAATTAATTAAGGCACTGGACACGAACCAGGAGGGGCAGGATGTGTCTTTACTGTAGGTCCACTCACCCGTCCACCAGGCCCTGCTTCTCTATCAGCCTCTGCGCCTCCTTCCTGGACACGCCACCATGAAACCACGGCTGGGTCTTGTGGATGGCTGCAAGCAAAACACACAAAGACAGGAGCATGAGCAGAGCTGAAGAAGTCCTGGATCAGGACCCTGTCTCCTCTCATGTGGACTCACAGGACGGTCTGGCTCCAGAGTTCAGGTTGGGCAGACTGCACCTCAGGGCTTCTCTCCTCTGCATCAGTGAAGAGGACCGGAGAGAACAGAGAAAGGTCAAATATCGGTTCTGTGGAGGCGTTCACATCAGTCTACGTCCTTGAAGAGGAATTCTGCTCGACTACGGCGAGGATTTTATTCTTGTAGGTTTAAAATCTTAATAATAATTACTTTATAAACTCTACAACTCCCTCCCCCCTCCTCACCCTCCAGGCCTGTCCCTCCTCCCTCTCTGCGCTCTGAGCCTCCGTTGGGTTCTGGATGACCCGTCCGCCGGCCTTCCCCGAGAAGTCCATGGCCACCAGGCTGGCCTCTGACTTTGACTGCGCACACACACACACACACAGAATTTAAGAAACAGCATAAATGTGAGATGACACCACTAAACGATTTCCCAGACTGCTTTGCGTTGCATCATGTCTGTTGATCTCACTTTGCCATCTGGGACTCTGCTTCCTTCCAGGCTGCGAGGGGCCGACTTGGATAATTGGTAGTTACACTGAAGCTGCTTCCCGTACTGGCCGCACATAAAACACACACACGGGATTTTAATTAGTCATTGATTTTTACTTGGACAAGACAATAAAGATGACGTTCTCTTCGATTTTTGTTCTTTAGATAATGTAGTCAGTGTTACAGCGTGTTATAAAGACAGAAGAGGAGGTTTTTTTTTATAAAACCTTGAATAGTCTGAAAGCGGAGGTCCAACAGGTTCGCGTCTGTTCGTTCTCGGCACACAAGATCTTCAGGTCCTGAGTCCGAACAGGGTTCTTTGAAGGCTGCACAAACACACAAACAAAAAGTAAATATGAGATTTATAGATTTTTATGGTCAACGATCAATATTTTTCAGCAAAAACACACTAAAAAAAACCCAATTTCCATTTTTTTTAAGTAAATGTATGATACGGTAGCTTACGTACACACATGTCCAGATTTTGTGTGTGAATGATTTTCTGAGCCCACAATAAAACACAATATCATAGAAATTAGAACTGGGTGTTTTTCAGACTGTCTAACATCTCATGTGATTTCGTTAGCACAGCTACGACATAAATCTAATATCCAGCAGATTACTACAGTGTAATATTACTGTACGTTCCCCCAAGATACAAAAAGTCTGAGCTCATCAATCACTGTCAGCGCTGCACAAACTGAAATCACGTCCGAAGTATTAACAGCTCTACATCCTGCTGTTAGTGTGAACAATATTGACTCAATGATCCACAAGAATGACATGAATGTAACATTTCTGCCTGTCGGTGTTTGGAGGAAGCGGTTACCTTGATACAGAAGGTGAAGTCTGCAGGTGCTCCGTACAGTTTGCGGCCGTTCACCACCGTGTACACGTTCAAATCATCCAGATCAGCCACATACTGCAGATGTCGAGGCTCCTAAAACACACACAGATTCATCAAATGTCGAAAGAACAACAGAGATTCTTTGACTGAAAGCTGCATGAATAAATCTGACTTTCTGACCTTGGAGGAGCCTTTGGTGGAGCAGTAGAGTCCGGAGCGGCGGAGGAAAAAGTAGACCTTCTTCCAGGCTTTACGGCTCGACTCTTTCACGTGAAGGAAACCCTGAATCTCCGGACACGTCCCCGACCTCAGCAGGTTCTGCAGAGAGCGTCAGAAACAGTATTTTTATCTGGTATTTTCCCCAAAACTGATAAGTGAATGTGTGTGTTTGCTCTGAATACTGCAAAATCTGATTTTATAAACAATTTATTTAAATTCCTGCTGTTGTTTAACCCTTTTAAACCTGCTTACTGTACATGGAATTAAGGATATAATCGGCAGGTCATTTGGATTTTCGCCTGATTATTTCACAATCAATCAAATTTAGGTTTGATTGATGCTTGATGAAGAAAAGCAGCAAATCCTCACATTTAAGAAGCAGAGCCAGTGGCTGTTTGACCTTTTTTCTTGCAAAAAGATACAAAATAGTCGGTAATTAATTATCTTTTGATGGACTAGTCGTTGCAGGTTCAACCTTGCTTGTTGTAAACTAAACTTAAGCCCAATTTTGCAGCAGATTTTGAATGTGTGGGGACATAAAATTTGCATGAATTTAATTATTAATGTATTTATCAGACTGAAAAGCCAGACTGTCTCCGTCTGCAGCTTATTACATGTGAGGATTTTCACATTTTTTTTGTTTCATATCTTTGCAAACTGAATATATTTTAGCTTTAAACTGTTTGTCGAACAGAACAGATACATGTTACTGTGATATTTACTTCAGTTTATCAAAACTTCAATAATTAAGAGAAACTAAATAATATCTTTCTATTTTCAGCCTTCGACACTTGAAGCTCTCAGCTCCACTGATGATTTCAGGTGTTGCTCGAGTCTTCCTGAATCGGTGTGATTGAGGCTCCTGATTTACCTGAATGAGCTCTGATGATGTCATCCCCTTGCTGACATCAGCGCTGTCGGAGATCATGCACTCTGGGAAGAAGAGCTGCGAGAGGAAGGAGAAGGTGGTCAATAAAATCCTCTGAGCAGGTATAAGGCTCGTCTTACAGGACAAAGAAGCTGCTTCTGCTGCTGCGATCACTTTATCATGTAGCTGCTTCTGACCACGATTATCTTCATCACGCAGGAATCACGCTCCTTTGTTCAAGATGTAGAGGAAACATAATAGCTTAAGTGTTTCAGACTGAAGTAAATGATGTGAGCACAAAACCAACAGGTATCCAGTTTTCAAGTGTTCTCAGAGGGAGGCAGAGATCCTGCTGGTGATTTGTTCTACTGAGAGACGACTCACTCATGTTGGTTTCCTTCTTTTTTATCCAGAATATCACCAGCCTTAAAAATAATTATAATCCTGATGTTAAAACTCAAAGGTGAGCTGTGGTCGATCCATGATCAACTTCCCTCCTCAGCCTTCTGGAGGCGGTGTGGTCAAAGTCTACAGAGACGCCAGTGGGAGGTTCATGAGAACCAGTTTCACTGTGAACTGTCACTTTGTTTAACAGCTCAGGCGACAGACCGCATGTGATGTAATAAATACCTGAAGGCATTATGTTAGCGTGTCTGCACCAGCACGCAACCTGCCACTCATTCTGACTCACCATGACGTCAGGCTGAGTCTGCTGAGCCGACCATTAAAACCTGCTAAGTCCTCATTGTTCCCGTCTGATGTGTGCTGTTACGTAAAAGGAAGAGATGGATGTATGTTCACTGTTTCTTACCACCGGTTTCCTGAAGAACTCGTACTTGGCGTAGTTTTTGCAGAAAACGAACCTCGTGTCACCTTTGAGGGACCAGGTGGCCTGAACCTCCAGCACGACCTCGTGGTCCTCCAGACATCTCTCTGAGGAGAACATGTGTGTGATATTTAATTATTCAATACCTTCAGTTTCTGGTTAAAGATCTGTTTATTTGAGAGCACAGTCTTACCGAGGCCCAGAACCGGGTGGACCTCCAGCAGAGCCCAGTTCTCCTGATCGCTGCAGTGAGCCGTCTGGACCAGCATGTGACAAACCTCTCTGGCTGTCGCTGCTCGAGAAACCCACACTGACCTGCTGTGGCTGTCCTCTCCATACACCTTTATCAACTGCAGAAGAAGTGCAAGACATATTCAGAAATCAAACATGACAATACCACAGTGTTCAACGGCGGCACATGAAGATGCAGCAGGTGGTGGTTCCTCCAAACTGCTACACTTTTGTTTTTTTAACCGTCATTTTTCGGCTTTATTGCTGAAACACAAACGCAGACATACTGTCATCAGAGTTGGAAAAAGAAAACAGGTGTTTTGGATGAAGAGCAGCAGACTTTGAGACCAACACGGCCCTGACCAGCCTGGTGAAACACAGCGTGGTCGATCATGCTCAAACAGGATGGGGCACAAGCTCTACCAAGTGAGCTACTGGGGCGCCACCAACATGAATCATTTCAATGTGTTTTCAATAAAAATGAGAGAAATGATAGTTGGACAGCACGGGTTTAAACGGAGACTGAGAAAATCAATAACAACATATTTTTCACAACTTGTTTTGGCATCACATCAACATGGAGACACTCGAGACAAGAAGCCAAAATGTGAAGCCAAGAACCTGACAGCTGAAGTGTGAAGGGATTAACACTTCAAATTCTTCTTCCTAATTTTAGATCGACACTGAGGCAGGTCAGGTCTCTTCCTGAGTCTTAACTCTCTCTGGTGAGGATACAGAACAGGTTTCATATCTTATTCTGCATGCAAAGAGGTGTTTGATAAAGACAACAGAGATCGCATCTGCTCCTATCGCTCTCCTGTCTCTCAGTGTTTCCTGTATCTGTTGAGGAATCGATCAGATCGGAGATGCAGTCGTGCGTGTGGACTCTCCGTGTTCCTGATGCTGCTGTGGTGTGGCTGTAGTTGAAGCAGGTTATTCGAGGGTCAGGATGTTCCTCGGAGCGTGCTGCGGTCTGACACGACGTCTGGATCCAGCTTAACGCCTCGAAAACAACAAACCAGCCCGACCAGAAATCTGTCAATCAACAGGTCCTGACTGGTTGGGCGGGTGCCGACGTCAGTCACGACAAATAATAGCAGAGTATAAACCAGGGAGGCTTAACAGGGGAGGAAGATTCCTCAGTGGAAACCTCCCAGTTCAATATCCGGTCCAGGGGAGGCGGAGGAGGAGGAGGAGAGTATGTTTGTCTTCACCCAGAACAGTTTCTGTGATTGAGACGTAAGGCAAGGCAAGGCAAGGCAAGTTTATTTGTATAGCACAATTCAGACACAGGGCAACTCAAAGTGCTTTACAGGCGCATACAATTACAGTAAAACATTTAAGATACATTAAAACAAAACATTAAAACAAGTTGAGAAATAGACATTTAAACAAAACATTAAAACAAGTTAAGAAATAGACATTAAAACAAAACATTAAAACAAGTTAAGAAATAGGAAAACAAAAGTCACAGAGAAAAAAAATAAAAGTCACAGTGCAGTTCAAAGACTTAAAATTGCTTCAGTGAAAGGCAGTGGCAAACAGAAAGGTCTTCAGCCTTGATTTAAAAGAGGTGAGAGTCGGAGCAGACCTGCAGTTTTCTGGGAGTTTGTTCCAGATGTGTGGCGCATAGTAACTGAACGCTGCTTCTCCATGTCTAGTTTTGACTCTAGGGACTGAAAGCAGACCTGAGCCTGATGACCTCAGAGGTCTGGATGGTTCATAACGTGGCAGCAGATCAGAAATGTATTTTGGCCCGAAACCATTCAGTGCTTTATAAACCAACAACAGGATTTTGAAATCTATTCTTTGACTGACAGGAAGCCAGTGTAAAGATCTGAGAACTGGAGTGATGTGATCTACTTTTTTGGTTCTTGTTAGGACTCGAGCAGCAGCGTTCTGAATCAGCTGCAGCTGTCTGATGGATTTTTTAGAGAGTCCTGTAAAGACACCGTTACAGTAGTCGAGTCTGCTGAAGATAAATGCATGGATAAGTTTTTCTAAATCCTGCTGAGACATAAGTCCTTTTATCCTGGATATATTTTTAAGATGATAGTAGGCTGATTTTGTAATTGACTTAATGTGGTTGCTGAAGTTCAGGTCTGAGTCCATTATTACACCGAGGTTTCTGGCTTGGTTTGCAGTTTTCAACATTATAGATTGAAGCTGAGCAGAGACTGTGAGTCGTTCTTCCTTGGCTCCAAAAACAATTATTTCAGTCTTATCTTTGTTTAACTGAAGAAAACTCTGACACATCCAATCATTGATTTGTTCAATGCATCTACTTAGCGTTTGTATGGGATTGTAGTCCCCTGGTGAGATGGTTATGTAAATTTGTGTGTCATCTGCATAACTATGGTAACATATTTTGTTGTTTTCCATTATCTGAGCTAGAGGAAGCATGTAAATGTTGAATAGTAGAGGCCCCAGAATGGAGCCCTGGGGTACTCCGCTTGTCATTTTCATCCTTTCAGATGTGTAATTACCAATAGACACAAAGTAGTCTCTATCATTTAGATAGGATTTAAACCAGTTTAGTGCTGTACCAGAGAGTCCCACCCAGTTTTCTAGTCGGTCTAGTAGTATGTTGTGGTCGACTGTGTCAAACGCAGCACTGAGATCCAGTAATACTAAGACTGAAATTTTGCCATTGTCTGTGTTTAAATGAATGTCATTGAGGACCTTGACTAGAGCAGTCTCAGTGCTATGATGTGGTCGAAATCCTGATTGGAAGACATCAAAACAGCCATTTACTATTAAGTAATTGTTCAGCTGTTGAAAAACAGCTTTTTCAATGATTTTACTTAAAATTGGGAGGTTCGATATGGGCCTGTAATTATTCATTACTGATGTGTCTAGATTGTTCTTCTTCAGGAGTGGTTTAATAACTGCAGTTTTCATGGCTTGGGGGAAGACGCCTGAAAGTAGAGACATGTTGACAATCTGTAGCAGATCTGAAGTCATGCAGTCTGAAACTTTTTTGAAGAACCCTGCTGGTAAAATATCAAGGCAGCATGAGGAAGATTTCAAATGTTGTATTATCTCTTGCAGGTTTTTGTCATTGATTTGGTCAAATTGTGTCATGGTGTTAGAGTTGGTTTTCGGTGGACACATGGATAACACGCCTCCTGTACTAGGTACGGTGGCACAGACCGCTTGTCTAATTTTCTGAATTTTGTCAGTGAAGAAGGATGCAAATTCATTACAGGCCCTGGTAGATAGATGTTCAGAGGCTACTGGCACAGGAGGGTTTGTTAGCCTGTCGACAGTAGCAAACAGGGCACGTGCATTATTATTGTTTTTGGTGATAATGTCTGAAAAGAAGGACTGCCTTGACTTTTTCAGTTCTAAATTAAAAATGTAAAGTCTCTCTTTATAAATGTCAAAATGAACTTGGAGCTTAGTTTTGCGCCACCTGCGCTCTGCCTTTCGGCATTCCTTTTTTTCCATTTTGACAAGCGTGGCATTTCTCCAAGGAGATTTTTTCTTACCAGAGACCACCTTCATTTTAGTGGGTGCAATGGCATCAATAACATTTGTAACTTTAGAACTGAAGTGATCTACAAGGTCATTGACGGAGAACCTGGAGAGGGGAGGTGTGGAGGAGAAAGCCTCAATGAATATGTCACTGGTGTTTTCAGTGATGTAACGCTTTGAGACGACCTCAGTTTGAACATTTGTGTACACACATATATCACTCTCAAAGAGAACACAGTAATGATCAGAGAGAGCAACATCAGATACCAGAACCTTAGGAATGTTCAGACCCTTGGAGATAACCAAGTCTAGGATGTGGCCCCTGTTGTGTGTGGGCTGCATCACATGCTGAGTGAGTCCAAAGTTATCAAGGACACGACACAGTTCTTTAGTCCATCTGTCCTCAGGTTTGTCGACATGGATGTTAAAGTCACCAACAATTAACACACAATCAAAGTCAGTGCAGATAAGAGACAGTAACTCAACAAGGTCATCAAAAAAATCTGTACAGTATTTAGGTGGCCTGTAGATGTTTAGAAATATAGCCCGAGAAGATGAGTTTAACTGAAGAGCCACATATTCAAAAGAAGTAAAATTTCCATAAAACATTCGCTTGCATTTGAGTAACTCATTAAACAGAATACTAACACCTCCTCCTTTTTTATGCTTTCTAGTCTCACTTATGAAAGAGAAGTTTGGAGGGCTTGATTCAATGTGAACAGCTGCACTGTTGTCTTGGTCTAACCAGGTTTCAGTTAAAAACATAAAATTAAGATTGTGTTTGATGATAAAATCATGTATTAAAAAAGATTTTCCTGCCAGAGACCTGATGTTTAATAAAGCTAAATTAAAAGAGTCAAAACCAGCTGTGCAATCTTTTGTGACAGTTTGTGGCTGACGAGGAATGGGAGCTAAATTTAATAGATTGGCAGATTTATTAAGGCACTTCCTGTGTCTCAGCAAATTCACCATTTTTCTATTACCTGTAAACACAGGAATCGAGGAGACTACCTGAACTCCAAGGGGCCCCGGCTTTTCTGGGGGGAAGACATTAAAGATATCAACTTCGTAGCCTGGACCCGGAATGAATGTTAAATTTGACATTACACTCTTTCTTGGCAATTTAAACATTCTTTTTCTATTACCGATCATAACATGAACTGAAGAAGCTTCCAGTACACTGGGCCCCGACTTTCGCTGGGAATAGTCAGGAGTGACATCTTTAGAGCCTGGACCCATAAAACATCAGCAGTAAGAGACAGAAAGATCTAAGTGTGCTGAGCTCTTATCAGCTTGGGGAGGATGATGCCTGTGTGAAAGGGGTGGGGGTGGTGTGTGTCTTAGCTTCACCGAAGGCTGAGGGTGTTTCAGGGGAATGAGAGGAGAGAAAATTGCAGTAGGGCGGGGGGTAAACTGTGTCCCAGCGATGACCAGCTTGTTCATTTGGTCGGTGAACTCCATGAGGGGGGACGAAGGCGACAACATGCCCACAGTAGATGGTGAACTGGGTGGGGTTTGGGGTGGTGTAGACAGTTGAACCTCACAGAGAGAATCCTCTTCCTGTTTGTCCTGACATCTCTCATGAGTGGAGCTCACTTCAGCTGGGGGTTGTGCTCGGTTTCCTTTGTGATTATCTCCTGTTTGTTTCGGCCTGTCTTGCCTCTTGTCCTTGGTGGAGGGAACAGATTGGTGACGCAGGCAGAAAGATATGTTGGACATAAACAGTTTGACTCCTGACCTATTTAGGAAGAGTCCATCTTGCTTAAAAAGATGTCTGCGGTCCCAAAAGAAATTGAAGTTGTCCAAAAAATACATAGAATGGACATTACATGCTTTGGAAAGCCATGTGTTCAGTGCCATCAATCTGCTGAATCTCTCAGCACCTCTTCTGACTGGTGGAAGGGGGCCACTGATTAAAACCTCAACATCCAGGGAGCTGACTGTGTTCAACAGATCAGTAAAATCTTGTTTGAGCATTTCAGACTGCTGCTTCACAATGTCATTCATCCCCGTATGCAAAATGATCTTTTTGACAGTTGGATTTGCTGCAACAATACCAGGGATTCTCGCTGTCATGTCAGGAACCATATCCTTTGGAAAACAGAGAACCTTCATGTTTTCACTGCACATGAATCTCACATCTTTAACAGTGGCATCTCCCACAATCAGAGTTTGGGGCCCAGTCGTTAGCTTTGCCTGCGGCCTGTTAGCTTCTGATTTACGTTCAGCCCTTACCCTTCTCTGTGGCGATGAGTGGTACAGGTCATCAGATGGAGATGCGGAATCTCGGCGTAGTGGAGCAAATCTGTTTTGCATTTTGATAGTTTGTTGTATGGGATGTTTGCTGTTGGTCTTTCCTTTAGCAGCTGACCACGGCTGTGTCCTGCTCTGCATTGGAGTAGAGGAGGAGGAGGATGGTAGTGCTGGCCAGCCGGTAGCATCAGAGATCTCCGGGTGGACGGTTCTTCCTGTTATTCTTCCATCCATGTTCCAAGGAGCAGAGTTCTTCTTTGGCTTTGCCCCAAGAGTGTTCCAGGGAGGACTTCCATGTGAAGATTTACTGCGGAGATCACGGCTCTCCCGTTTCTTATCAGTGCTAGGTAGCTGTGTGTTAGCGTTCTCTTTTCCGCTGAAAGGAAGAGTGGTTTCATTTCCACACAGTCCGTTAACCTCCACATTAACTTCTAATCTGTGGATTTTAGTTTCCAACAAAGTGATCTTCTGCATGAGTTTGTGGAAATCGTCAGTGGTGAAGGGTGGCATCCTGTTGCTGGTTAGCTTGCTAGTTAGCTGCTAACAGGCTTGTGCTACCTCTTAGGCCTCGTTCAGAAAGTGTTGAAGAGTTCGGTAAAAAAAAAAAAAAATTTGAAATGAGCCAGCAATGTACTTTATCTCCAATAAATTATGCTCCCAGTGGTTTCTAAATATCCAGGAGTCACTGCCTGTAATCTCTGTGAAGAAAAAAAAAAGAATAATAGTGGAAAAAAGGCAAGCAGAAGCGAGAGCAAGCGGAAAAGCGTCTGCACCCAAGCAGATACAAGCACGTAAAGCTAACAATGTGTGACAACAGAAGAGACCAGATCTGATCAGATTTTCACAAACATTCAGCGATCAAACACACTTGGGTTTGTGCTCGAGGACATTGTCACCATGAAACACAAAAAACTCAAACATGGTGTAGCAGTAGAGGCCCCAAAAACATATTTTCTCCGTCAGCGTCTTTCCAGGAGGAATGGAGTCCCACAAGACGGATGATTTAATGTCATACCTATGACAAAATGTGATGTGACAAAACCAAACCATCTACTGTATCGAAGTGTGAAGATGCTGTGCTTGTTAAACGTACAATATGCAGAGCCCACTAGAGAGTCAAGTGCAGATCCAGACCTTCAGGAGGAATAAACACCCGGAGTCATATCAGATTTATCAGGTCTTCAGTTTCCTTGATTTCTGATAATCAGTGTCGGTCCTGAAAAAGCCATATTGTCCGACCTCTAGAACACACACCCTCAGTGTGTGTGGTTGCTTGCCGACGTTAGCTTACAGCTACTGTACAGTGGAGTAATCAAAAATAAACACAAACCCTCCTGCGGTCAAACTCAGTTCACTGATGATGTATGAACCATTAAACAACCAGCACTGCTGATGAAAATCTACCTGACGTGACTCAGGCACAAATGTTGACAGATGAGATAACGCACCATCACGTTCAGTAAACTTGTGCATTCGTCCGGTTTGACCATTGTCGGAAACATTTGGGATCATGTAAGCACACAACTCAACAACAACAATCAAACCATTTTTAGACATTTGCATAATTCCTACGTATTATATCTTTAAAGCTGACTTCAGTGTGCGCAGGATTTGAAATTTAATCCACCTTTAAGCAACTCCTAGTAGTAAAAGAAGCCATGTCCACATACTTTTGGCAACATGGTGTAACACTATGTAGTTTTCACTCAAACAAACAAAAAAGCTGGAGGTGACCTCGACTTTCCTGAGCTCCCGTTGTCCATCCTGCAGTTTCTTTTGTGCCCCAGCAGAATAATCACGATTCACACTGAAAACCACCGACACGAATCAGCCCCACAGCTGTCCAGATGTGGTCAAAATTAAAACAATCAGCTACAGGCCACTGTACATGAACCCCCCCGCCGTGAGTGTGACACGACGACCTGCTGCTGTAATCACAGACGTGTTTACTCCGACAGTGTTTGTGAGTCAAAATAAGGCAGCGCTGTCATGGCAACGCAGCTCATCTGTCAGTCACAATCATAAGCAACCTCCACCTGCCCTGTTGGCAAACAAGTCAAGACACATTGACAGGATCCACCTGTCAGACCCTGCAGATCAGCCAGGTGAGGGGATTAACACGGTAGATGTGATGTGTCTGAACAAAGAGAGGATAAGGCTGCCATCATCTGTTTTTTATTACCGTCAATAAATCAAATTAAGACCAAAACCAACAACGTGTTTGTCTGTTTCTTTATATTTTCCCACCTCTGTACCTCGTCTATGGTTCTCAGCCAAGCAGCAACCTCGGAAATGAAGCCAAAAGCTGCAGTTTGTTCGAGTGGCCACTTGAGGCTCCAAAAGAGAGTCAATCCCCATAAGAGTCCATGTTAAATGCCCAATGTAAGAGCAGATCTAAACATGTTTACAGCCTGGATCAGAAAATGGTTTTGGCCTCTAAGCCCAATTTATCCCTTCATGGCAACTATACGAGGGAGAATTTTATCCGAGTCACCACTTAAAGTTGTTACGCATAATCATATTTGTGGTGTTGATGCCTTCAGGAGAATTTGTAATGCAAATATCGGACAAATAATATGATTTTCTGTGCGGTCATTTGGACTAAAAGACCAGATTGGAGGCACAGATGCCGTTTTTTTTTTTTTTTTTGGATTAACGAGAGACTCCATTAGCGTTATATATTAGCAGATAAAAAAAACTGGATACATCTTCACTGTCGCTGCCGTAACAAGCCACGGAGTCGCCGAAATCCCATGTATTGTACTCCAACTCTCTTATTTGACTGCTGAATGGACGAGAAATGTACTTTCCTTCATGAACATACAGAGATAGGATGGGAAAAAGAAAACACACTGCAGGATAACAGGAAGAACAGAATGCTACTTTCTACTACTTTCCTCAGATCGAACACAAACACACAGTCGTTGCTCGCAATCTTGCTGCTAATGTTCACGGTATTTTGGCTGTTTGGGGCGAGTAAACCTGCCGTCAAACTCACACAGGTTACATGAGGCAAAATTCCTCATGTGTGGTCACAGATAGCTGGTTGGCTTTAGCAAAGGTGCATGATGTTTGGATGTAACTTGTAAAGTTTTTCTTCCGACACCTGATTGACGGTAGAAAAAGGCAAAATTTATGCTTTAATTCTGACCTCTGGCCATTTTATTAAGGAAATTGCAGGCAAATCATACATCATAACATACTGACAACTGGTCCCTGCCTCCAATCAATAACCTAGTAAACGCTGTAATGTAAAAGTCAAACTGCGATGGTGAGATGAAAGGAACAAACGTTACAGCTACGAAAAACGCAGTAAGCAGACATGACTGTCAAAACTGCCGTCTGTATATTTATCAAACCACCTCAGATGCAATAGATTTGTAAATCAGCTGCTTTCCAACGAGGCTTTGAACTTACATGTTTGTCACTTGACTGTGGTGGAAGTGAACTGATGAGCACCGGAGACTTTGACAGCTCTGGAAACGGGTTGGGTATAGATGGGAAAGAGGACGAGAAGGACTCGACGCCTTTCGACCTGGAAATAGTGACAGAACAGAGGAACACAACGAGGTCAGAAGCAGCCAGGATCATTTAAAAACAAACTCAAATTATCTTATCGTACAACAAATTTGCAATTACATCAGCTGCCTTCTGCTGATGGAAACAATGCTGATGAGCCCTTAAAACCAAAAGAATGAGATAAAAGTAGCTAAAATGCTCAAAAGAGGTGAAGGGAAACTGAAGTCAGATGATAATTCTCTGTGGGTTCATCACTTTGAGCAACTCCTGCGCATGAGAAATATATAAAAATGGTGATTATTACAGTTTTTAAGATTTACCTCTGACTAGGCCGAGAGCCACAGACAGACCAGGGAAGTGAGGAGCTGCCAGTCGAACTAAAACCTTGTTTGTTTTGGTCTTTTCTTGGGATTACTTCTGTTTATCTTATGATTGAATGCTCGCCAAGTCCTCAGAGGGAAGCAAAAACTTTGTTCAGAGCTATTTATTTTTATTAGAAGTTAAAACAGATGGTGACAAAATCCAATAAATTCATGACATGATCTTCATTATTCTGACTCATTTTACAGCAGTTTGATTTATCGTCAGAAAAACCTGTTGAACTTTTAAACCCATTTATTTTACAGCATTAACACTAAAGCAGTGGCTTTAAGAAAACACTGTTTTTGTTGTCTTCGGGGCACAGGAAACATATGGACCGTATCTCTGCACGCAAACGAGGAAGTGAAACTTTACCCGCGTCTCTCCAGCGCTCTACAATCACACTTTATGACTTGTGTCTTTAAGGCGGGGAGTATCTGGCTTTAACAGAAACTTCTTTATGCATGAGATGACTTATAGCCTGAGGTTGACTCACTGACTGAGTCAATAATATCCACCACCTCCTTCAGAAGTCTATTGACTTAAGTCCACTACGAGTGAGTAATGCTGTCTGTGTTAGCGTGCCAGCTTCCTGTTTTGGCCGTACCTGTTGGAGTTGATGAAGATGGGCTGGGAGCGGCGTATGGACGGAGACTCGGAGACCAGAGGAGCCAGAGTCAGAGTGGAGCTCCCCAGCGACTTCTCCGTCCTCTCCGAGCCCTCGAATACTTCAGTCCAGGGACCTGCTGCCACCTCCATCATGATACCTGAGGGGGAGGAAGGAGGGAAGTCAGATGATTAAACTCCAACCAGGAGGCTTATGTGTGTCCTGCACGTGCTCTCTAAAGAAATCCACATGCAAACTGTGATCAGACTTTATTTAAATAGGAGAAACTCACTGAGAACACAGTGTACTCTTTAGCAGAAGGAGTGACCTGATTGTTTGTACAGGTAGTAAAATAACTAATAATAAGGGAAAGAGCCATTCAAATTAGTTTCTCAGGTGGTGATTATGTTTAAAGGTACAGTACGCAACATTTCATGAAAATGTCAAAAAAAAACTTGACCTCTCATATATTTTGTTTAGCTGTGTACTTATTCAGGATATTATCTCAAAGTCACATTTTATTAAAGCATAATGGTACATTTCAATCAATGCCGTCAAATCTGGAGCTGCAACGATTAATCAATTGATTAGTTGGAAACTTTTAAATTAATCATCAAAACTCTTTTGATAATTGTTATCCCTTCTATCTGTATCACATCAGACAAAACTCTTTGTAGCAACTGAGTCGCGTACAGAGACAATAAACAGACAAAACTATTGTGCTTTTTATTTTGTTTGAGTATGTTTGTATATTCAGACGACACACACACACACACCAGCAGGTGTTGCATGTGTGGAAATTCTGGTTTCTATTTTCCTCTGGCTCTGCGTCACCAAAGTCTATTTTGAGTAACGAAAGTATGACTTAACCGTGTTGTTTACCTCGTAGCGTTGTTTGTTAATCTGCTGTGATTGTTATTTTATCATGAAGGTAATTATACTTATCACGAACAACCTGCTATGTGTGTGTGTTTTGACTGAGGAGACGCAAACACCGGCTTCAGATAATCAGCCGCAGATCTTAAAATGTCACTAATTATTAAGTTTGACGCTGAAGGTGACGCTAAACATAACCGCAGTCTAAATCATTATTAACGTACTGACGTGACCTTTTATGTTGCAGCAAACTCTGAAGTCCAAATAAATAAAGTTAGTATGCAAGGTAAGAGTTTGATGTAATGCATAAAACAAAAAAATATTCCTATTCGTAACATATTGATTCGACCATATGACCCAGCCCTGCTTCAGATACTTCTTCCTTACAGAGTTTCCAGGAGACAGTGTTTGTTGTTGTATCATTACCATGCAGATCAGGCAGCATGTGAGCAGAGCTGGTGGCAGCCTGCAGGTTCACAAACAGACGAAGTGCTTTGATCAGGCCAGGAGGCGGCGACGGCTGAGAATCTGAATATTTCCATTATCCTCCACACACGGCACACAGCCGAGGATAACACTACCTTTCTCAAACACAAAGACCTGCATGCAGCAGTTAGTGGTTTGAAATCTCTCCGCAGCAGGTGTGCATCCAATTTTAAAAGTGTGTAAACAGGTGTAGATGTGGATAAAGGAAGGCACCAGAAAGCAAGGCAGAGAAAAGCAGCGAAACCTGAAGACTGTTTCCTCAAGTGCAGAGTCAACGAGACGGGGATAAAAAGATGAATGTGCCAGATGTAGCGCTGCGACTAACAATCATTACTTACAGTTCATCTTTTTGCTATCACCTCATCGATGACTCGATAAAATGTTTGAAAATAGTGAAAAATGACCATCAGAAGTTCAAGTTCCCAAACACAGAAACATTCAGTTGACACAGAGACGCAGCAAACTGTCCCAGTCGAGTGTCTGCATTTTTATTTGATTAAACAATCATTAAAATGGTTGCCAATAAAATCTCTATTGATTGATAAACTCATTGTTTTCACACATCTTTAACTGCTTTTTTCCCCATAATGCAGCAAATTTTTCTACCGATATGACGTACAGTCATTGTCAGCACCAAGTTCTGGCAGGAATAGTAAATGTACGGTGGCCCTGAGGTGTAAAAACACAACAACAAAAATCTAATCAACATACTTTTTGTTAATTGTTGTTATTTGAGGTTTTTTCCCCATTTGCTGTTGTGTTTTAGGATTTGTTGTTTGTTTATTTGTTGTTGTGTTTTCCTGTTTGCAGTTGTGTTTTGTACTTCAGGGCCACTATGAATAAAGTAACTGTTTTAATATCTTTAAGCCAAGGTGATGTTTTAAAATATGTAATTTTATCGAACCAACAGTCCAAAATATAGACATGTAGTTTAGTGTCACATTCGATAAAGAAAAGCAGCACATCCTCACAATCTAGAAGCTGTTATGAGAAAATTTCTGTTAACTGATCGATTAGTAAACCAATCATTTCAGCATCATAACTGTCTGGTCACTACTAAAGCAAAGAGCTAGAGCCATCTGACATTTTATAAGCTTAAGCAAATACATTGCCTCAATAAAGTGTGATGTAGGCCACTGATAAGGCTCCTTCCATATGTGGAGCACATGAGACATAAAGTTACACATGCTGGGAAAACGAAACACTTGTTATCAGAGCATCAACACCTCACTGAGTTATTAACCCAGAACCTGTGTGTGCTGTTTACTCTCTGAAATAACAGTGTGCTGGTCACAGGGAATACAATTTCACAAAGTCCACCTTAAACCCTCCAAGCTTATGTTAAGAAATGCTACGGACATTTTGTTTATATCTACAAACATGTCTCTGTTTATCTGTAAACAAAAGGTGGTGATGTCCAGCTGAACAAACTGACTTATGATAGTTCTAGTAGCCTAGAATCTGAGCTAACACAGGTGTAGCACCAAACCTCATAAAGAAACTGAAGAAAAATATTCTCCTGTCCTCACACAAGCTCGGTCGACCAGAACACACCTTTAAACAAGTGGACACTGACACAATAACAAATTCGGCTAACTTCGGCTCAGTTCATCTTTTTATATGAACTTTAAATTCGCGGTTAAATCCAGCCTGCACCTGTTCGGACTAGCTTGTTAGCATCTCAGGTAGAAGAAAACTAAAAACAGACGTACCTGTGTGTAACTTTGTGTCGTCAGTCGGCAGGTTTCAGCTGTCAGCCATCGTGTTAATCCCACATGTGATGCTGAGACTTGTGCTTCTCTGTACGTGTGGCTGATAAGATGCCGAGCCACCACAGAGCGCCAACAACTGTGTGGGAGCAGAGCCGGGCGGGAGGGCGGAGACTGTCCGTCAGGTGTGCGCAGAAGACACGCCCCCTCCTCTGAGTTTAACAGGTTCAAATATGAGTGATTCACTTCCGGGTTCATGGACTTTAATTTTTTTTAATGAAAACACAGAAAATATACTTGTATTTAGTTGAGTATTTCCATTTTAAGCTACTTCATTTTGGAAGGAAAAAAAATAATGTATCTTACCTGTTACTACCTGTTACTACTTACCTTGAATTAGAATATTAATACAAAATATAAATAAACTAAAAGGCCAAATTAGGATGTATTATTATTGATTAAACTACACAGCAGTATATCATGAAATTAAAATCAAAGAGCTGCAACATGAATGCATCATAATTAAAATCCAATACTATAATGTATATTAATCTGACATGGACTATGGTATTGTTAGTAAAAAAAATATCTTCCAGCACTGATTTATTTGTTATACAGGGGTATTTTTTTACAGGTGGATATGTATTTTGAACTTAGATAAAAATGAACTTAGATAAAAATGAACTTAGCAGAACTTAGTAGCATTGAAATGAGCGTATTTGTACTCAAGTACAGTACTTTAGTAAATTAACTTGAATTAATAAAATGTGATTTTATTGTGTTTACAGGGAGCTACTCATAACATGAATATCATTGGGTACAAACTGTACACGATCAACAGAAAATAAGATGTAGAGGTGATCTGGGCACCACATGTAGCTTTTAAACCTAGATAGTTGTATGGCTGCTTGTCTCCACCTACTGGTTTAAATGGTGACTAACATGTTTTTTTTACCTTTACTTTCATTCTGACTCGATTGAAGTTTAAACAGAAGTTTTAATGTGGTTAAATATTTACAGAGTCATGATCCTCCGATAACAGAAAAACACATCAAAGCAGAAACTTGTGTGCCAACACTTTACTGAGGAAATCATTTAATGAACACAATTAGTTTTCTAACCTGGAGGAAATGTTTTTATTCTCTGACAGCTGCTTGTTTTTTTAGGAATGAAGCTCTGGCAGAACGAGAACATGAACTGTCATGTTTTCACACATCTGCCAGATCTCTTAATACAGAGACACTTAATTATGACTAAAAGCCCTTCAGCAAGTCGCCACAATGTCGTCATTGGTCTGCACCACTTCCTTTATAAGTTAACCAAAGGACTTGCATGACTGAAAATGTGACCTTAACATGCAGAATTAAAAACACACTCAAAGATCAAGAAAAGTCCGACACAGAACCACTAACTGTTGGATCAAATCATGTTTATTAATGTGTTCAGGAAATCCCCACGGAAACAGTTTACAGGGGAACTTACAGATTTACAATCATTCTTGACAGAAGTGCCAGCTTAACCCCCCGTGGTTCAACACTGAGAACGCCTGCTGAATCTCACGACCAGTTAACTGCACACCACTTCCCCATTAACAGGTCTACCGCCAAGTCCTTCCAGCTCACGGACGAGCTACCGACCGAGTGCTTTGTGTTGGTCTGTTCAGTCATGAAGTAAGCAGTGCTCTAATGTGCAGTAGCCCGTCAACAACCAGACATGAAAACTGTGTTTCACCATGTCTGGGCTGTTCACAGTTAAAAGCCTTCATATTTGGTGCCAATCCTTCATCCCAACCAGGAAAATTAGACAGCTGGATGCCTTCATATTTTCAAAATAAAACTGCCAACCGTTTTGTGAGAAAAAACCTCTTCAGTCAAAATCAGTTCAGGCCCTCGAGGAAACACTACTTTCATATACAGGATTTGTCATACTGCTCAAATGCATTTGGTTCAGCAGTCATAGTACAAATAGAAATGCTAAAACTAGTTACAGAAAAAAAAAAAAAAACACATGTAACATCTCTTAAAGGAATAACATGTGAAGCTTGTGAATGTATCAGGACACCTGTCTCAGTTTGTGAAATGCCCAACACCTTGTTTTTGACCTACAGGTAGTAGATGATCAGTCAATTGAACCGAGGGAATTAAACGCCAGCTACCAAACAAATCTGAACAGACGAGAATTGCATAATCATCGCAGATTCTAATTTTAATTTTTTTAGATTGTTGGCTTGCCTTGTGCTTCACGGTCTCTCTTAGTGGGGGGAGAAAGGTAGTGTTCATTGGAGAACCATTGCTAAGAATAATATGTTATATTCCAATATAATAATAATAAAACAAACAGCATGATTTTCAAATGACACCAGAATGATCGAGGATGGGCTTTTTTTTTTTTTTTTTTTTTTGTCCTTTTTCTGTTTTTGATTTGCTTCGACCTGATACAGGTTAAGATGCAATTTACTGAATCTCTTACTGGTGGGTTTGAGGTTTCAAAATCAAAATGAGGTTAAAATGAACATTTAGCATTCAGTCTACATCAGGTGGACATTTCTAGTTAACATAGATATATACTACAGGGAGGGGGGAGGAGAGCTTGCACCCTTGCTCTTTCTTTGCCGTATGAAAACCATGCTTCCTCTGGAGAGTAAGGGTGGGGGAGAAGGGGGCCGTGCAAGACTTGGAGTGGGGGTAGGCTGAGTGGGGCGGAGGCTGAGTTTGGTGGATGGAGAGAGGGGCTTGAAAACCAGACTGCTGATTCCACAGGAGGTGTGTAAAAGGCACGCCAGGGTTACTCCCAATCCCAGCCAACATACACAGAGACGCCTTCACACCCACACACACTCGCTGAACACACAAGGTACACACACACACATGCACGCCCACACGCACACGCACACACAAGCAGCACAGGCTAGAGCCCCAAGAGTACTGACGAGGGGGAGAAAGCAGGAGGGAGGGAATGAAGGAAGTTCTTGAAAGAAAGAGCTGGGGCTGGAGGTCGGGTTAGATGGGAGCGAAGGGGCCTGGGTCCGGTGCTGCCGCTGTGTTGAAACAGAAAAAATAAACAACAAACAAAAAACAAAACTGGTGGAATGGATCATTTCTGGTTCTTCAGCTGGTTGGAGAGCCAGTCCAGGCCCTCGTACAAGCCGTCCCCGCTGGTGGCGCAGGTGGCCTGGATGTACCAGCTGCGCTGGCGGAGGGCGTGCAGGCCCAACTTGTCTGTGATCTCAGCAGCGTTCATAGCGTTGGGGAGATCCTGGAGGAGAAGAAAAACGTCCGTCAGGATGCAGGTTTGATGTTTGACATGTTACAAACGAGTGTTGCAACTGTATGAGAATTCACTGTACGTTAACCATCTCAGAAAATATCACTGTTTCACGATATTACACAATTATTATTATAATAAAAAAACATAGTATTGCATTCTAAACAAATGCAAGATGGACGTATTCAACTCTAATGTTTATGTAATTGTTACTACCAATACAGTAGCATTCAATACCGTAGATAAGTAGATCTACAACGTATGATAACTGCAAATTTTTTATACCATGGTATACCGCTGCAACCCTATTACAAAGTCAGATACCTCTGTATCTAGACATAATCATATCAAAGGAGTATCGTGTCAATTTAAGACAAAATGGATCCTCACAAGTCTCAGTTTTATGATTCATCTGAAGTGTGGCCTCACCTGTTTATTTGCAAAAACAAGCAGCACGGCGTCTCTGAGTTCGTCCTCAGCAAGCATTCTGGCCAACTCCTCCCTCGCCTCGTTCACTCTCTCCCTGTCGTTGCTGTCCACCACGAAGATGAGCCCTGCAGACAGAAACACAGCTCGCTGTTAGCACCGATATAATACCTCACATAAGTTTGGTACATGTATATTTCTTGTGGCTTCAAAGCGTTTCCTCCTCTCTCAGATCAAAAGCTGTGAATCAGTTTGATTAATTATTAATTTGGAGCAAATTGTTCCTGCTGCTTACTAATTCTGTTTGACCTGACAAAAGCCTAATATTTATACCGTGTAATGGATGATGCAGCCCTGAACTCTAACATGGTTGTTATCTAAATATTTAAATTTTGAGGATTATATATGGAAAACGCCAGTGTGCAGTTTGTGTTCACTGTGGAAGCCCATTTCTACAAATCAGAGAAAAACATTTACATAAAAACATCCTGATGAAAAAAATGTGGACTGATTTTAAAAAAAATATTGTATAAAGTGGAAATTATGACCTGAAAGTCATAATTGTGAGATAGAAAGTCGAAATCATGAAATAGTGAGTCAAGATTGTGAGATTTAAAGATCAAAAACAGAAATTATGAGATTACATTGTAAAAATGAGTTAAAAAAATCTAAATTTTAAGATTAGAAATCATAATTCAGAGATTAAAAATCTCAGAGAGGCTTTAGCCAGCCTGAAGAAGAGCTGCTCTCGGTACTCATCCGGGCTCAGAAAACACTGCTCAAGGCCTACACATGAGCCGTTTTCTACACTGAATGATGCATTGTTGTGGTTTTATTTTTCTTTGCTTTCATGGCTGTGGACTCTCTCTTGTGAGTCTAAAATAAAGTTTTAATGGAATTGATCCTGGATATTTTAATGTGAAGAGCTGAAAGTCAAGTACACAGTTCAGCTATTAAGCTGCCTACTGCTGTCAAGTGTAGAAAACGTCCAATTTAAAAATAAACTCAAAATGTGTCACTTCTGCAGGTGTGCTGAGTGTGAACATCAAACTGAAAGCTGAAAACACTTTAATCTTGGCATCCGACTAATTTAAAATGCAGTTGAATGTATTACTTAGTGCTGTCATCCTCTTCTAAATGATGTAAATGCAGCGTTTTGAGAAAGAGGACATTTTGTTCTAAAACGTATCCCATCGAACCACAAGGAAATATTCATGTTTTTTAACTTGCATGTTTCTCTGGCGTCACAGAGCGAGTTCAGTCTATGAAGAAACCTGCTCTGACATTAGTGACTGGCAGTGGAACTGAAACAGAGCGACGCAGCTTTTACCTCGTGTGATTCTGTGTTAATATTTGACAACAGAGCCATAAAACGTGAGGAAACAGAAGAGGACAGCAGATTTGAATTCCTCATGGCTGAAGAAAAATCCATCGAGTGTTTATTCACTTCCTGATTTATGAGCTAGCATGTTTGGTAAATGTTTCATCATCACTGTAGCTTACTGGACATGCAAACGGGGGATTTCTGTATATTTGTGACGATGGACCAAGTTGTCATATAGAGCCTGTAACGAGCTCGCACTTGCTCTGGTCGCTGCTCTGATATTTGTATGCTGCACCACTGACTCGTCTGTTATATTAGACCCTTTGATGTGAGCAGATATTACTGAAACTAAGCTATCGATGCTCACTGCGAGCATGACATTTAATACCACAGTGTTGTCTTTTTTCATACAGCATCGGGTTAACCAAACAGTGTTATATGTATGGTTATAACTCCCTTAAGTGTGAACCACTCCCAGAGAATAAAAAAGCATCTAATTTATTCTGCACTCGTCTTTAAAGTTCAATTTTAGCCTTTCAGGGACAAGATCACCTCTTAAAATTGGGGTCAACTACTGTTTGGTGAATCCACTGAAAAAATAGCAGCATGCACTTGTCCAATTCAATAGACTTGCGTTTATAGTCATTTATCTCTCTTTTCCCCCCTTTTAAATGCTTTTTGTCCTCACTTTCCACGAGTCGTATTGCAGAGAATTCTCTAATGATTGGGTGGTTTAAGCCCTTTAATGAAATAGAGTATTTATGGATTGATGCATCACCTCCTACAGACAGGGAGGCCTTCTCTCTGTGGTTCATTCACAGATGGATCCCATCATTGTTAATTGCTTGAACCTCACCTATTAGTTGTCATGTGTTCTGCTTGCTATCACGCTGATGGCGGCTTCTAGCTGAAACGTGCTCATTTTCAAATTGCTTCTCATCTGTTATCATTTTAATGTACCCATTCTGTTTATTCAGTCTGTGATTATGTTCGTTGTTCATCACATTTTTGCATCTATTCTGTTTTTCATTTGTGCTCTCGACGTCATTGAAAATTAGCGCTTGCTCTCAATGATTTTTAGAGGTTGAATGAATGAATGAATTTTATGCCCACAATAAATAAGAACACCTGTTTTCTGTGAGTGTCAGAGTTTTGTTTATGTTTGGTGAATCCAACATTTGAAGGTATCCTGTTATTACATGCTTTCAACATTTTTATTAAAAGGAGGTGTTTAGGCACTGTCTTTCTCATAGTAGTTACTTATTAGCAGTAGGTTTACTCACTACTCGGTCATAATGGCTTTAGATTCAAAATATTTGAATGATTTTTTTAAAGGTCTGAAGTGTTGAAAGTATGCTGTATTTCACAAGAAAACTTAGAAAGAGGTCAGAAAAAAATAACCTTTATCTTTTATTATCCCTTTAAATCACATTGTAATGCCTCGGATTTACTTTTGAACCCCTTAGTTGGTCCCAAATCCCCGGGCCTGGAAAACCTGAAGGTAGAGGATAGTGGTATTTTACAGACAGCAAGTCAGTGAGTCTGCGTATGTGTGCTGAACCACGAAAACACCAATATATTAGTAAGACGTGCTGTTTTGGGAACACTCATGGGCCTTTTTGATTGATGCCACGGTAACAAACTGTTTTTACCAAAATGATTCACACGTTCAATTTCACACTTGGATGCTCGGTATGTGGATGATGATGTTTGCTGCAGCTCGATCTTTGTCTGGTGCATGCAAGAGAAACAAGAGGAGCTAACACAGGACTAAAGGGGTCTGGGTGGAGCTGCTGGAATCACAAAAGGATTGTGGACAGTAGCTGTAACAAAACACCAGTTCAATTAAGAATTCACCTGCAGGCTGCATCATCAGGACATGCTAGGTGGTATCAGCCCACAGTGCTTTCACATATTCTGATGAATTCAATTTCAGAAAATAGTAGAGGAGTGACACAATAAGCCCTTTGAGGATTGAACAATAGCGTATGAGTCACTGCTTGACTAGTTAAAGATCATCTTTTATGCACCAATGAGGCCACCTATAGGCAGTAATGTTCACTGACACCCCTGCCAGCTCAGATAAAGTCCTCCTCACCTTGAGTGTTCTGGAAGTAGTGGCGCCACAGCGGCCTGATTTTGTCCTGACCGCCCACATCCCACACTGTGAAGCTGATGTTCTTGTATTCTACAGTTTCAACATTAAAACCTAGACAGAGGAGAGACACAAGTACACATCAATAAATTACACAATTCAAGTTTTGAATTCCGACAATATCCAACAATCCATCACTGCAAATTAAATCAATTCAATTATTTTAATTGAAATTGGATTAATTTAAACCTCTAGTTCAGTTAGAGTGTTTAAGATAAGTAGTACACACCAGGGCTGGGTATCAAACCTTAATACTTTTTAGTATGTCAATGACACAGAAACTGTCATGTACTGAAAGCCGACATCAAATCTCTGTAACGCTGCAATGATTAATCGATTAGTGGTCAACTATTAAATTAATCGCCAACTATTCTGATAATTGATTAATCAGTTTAAGTCAAAATTCTCTGATTCCAGCTTCTTAAATGTGAATATTTACTGGGGTCTTTCCTCCTCTAATATTTTTGGGTTGTGGACAATACAAGACATTTGACGATGTCATCTTGGACTTTGGGAAACACTGATGGTCATTTTTCACCATTTTCTGACATTTTATAGACCATATAGCTAATCCATTAATCAAGAAAATAATCTGCAAATTATCTGACAATGAAATCTCTGATCAGATTCCTAAGCTTGTGTATCTATTTATTTTTTGATAAGATAGTTCCTCATTTATATCATTATTTTGCCCACTTTAGATCACAATTCATTTGGGTAAAGTTCTCACCCCCTTCATCTATTAGCTGGTCCCCATTAAGGGTCACCACATCTGTTTCCATCTCGCTGGCCTAACCCAGCATGGAAATCTGATTTCTATGATCTGCATATTCAATTTAACATAGGCTTTTGCACCATGTACCCCTCCTGATGAAACCCTCCCATTTATCTACGCAATTAGGAATGCACAGGCTTGCGCATCCCTAGTGGCTCGGGGAGCAACCCAAGGACACTTCAATAGGAGGAGACAGGGATCAAACCACTAATCCAGTGATCAATAGATGACCAGCTCCACCTCCTTAATCGAAGTACAGCTGATGATGTTCAGACAACATTTAAGATTAGGGGTCAACCAATATGGCTTTTTCAGGGCAAATACCAATACAGATTATTAGAAACCAGGGAGACTGATAATCAATATTTGGAACTAATATTAATTTGCAGTAAAAATTAAAATCTTGCCGTCAATGAACAAAGTAGGACTTGCCCAAGTACTGTCCTGTTGTGCGATTTTGATGTACTTTACTTGAGTATTTCCCTTTTCTGATACTTTATACTACCTCTCCACTACCTTTACTTGTTGAGTAGTTACTAGTTAATTTGCAGATTCATATAATTTTTTTGTTAATAGGCTATTTATTGTGATGTGTTACCAATCAGATAGTGTAGTGTGTGGGACATTGTGTGAGAGGATGTTTCATCATGTTTAATATATCGTCAATCTGACAGAAAAATCGGCTACCGATAATCAGAAAAATGCTGAATATCGGCTCGCATAATCCAACACGCCAATAATCGGTTGACCCCTATTTAAGATTAAAGACCTTTGTCTTCTTTTGTTTAATGAATAACAGGTAATAACATTGAATAACATTCAGACATTACTCAGTTGTAAAATTGGTAACAACACAGTAAAGACAATGGATTAATAAGTAGATATCCATACCAATGGTGGGAATGGTGGTGACTATCTCTCCAAGTTTCAGTTTATATAGGATGGTTGTTTTTCCAGCAGCATCAAGCCCGACCATAAGAATCCTCATCTCTTTTTTGCCAAAAAGGCCCTTGAATAAGCTTGCGAATACATTCCCCATGGTGACAAAGCTGTCAAAGTAGAGAGAGAAACAGGGTTAGGAGGAAAACATGTAGTAGTAGTGTTTCAGACAAGGTGACCATTCAGGTGGCACATACAGTGTATAATTGTTGCGAAACTGAATACACAAAACAGGTTGATGGCAGCAGTATATATGTGGTAGAGTAAAAGGCTCGATTGTGGGAACACAAGTGAGATGTTTGCTTAAGCTAATGGTTAAACGCAAAGGTTACGGTCTATGGTCTTTACATTACCAGTCTGCTCGAGCCGTCAACAACATCAACCATTATTATACGTTTCCCTGCGTTTACATCGCAAAATGTACTTATTTCTCTAACGTGCCTTAAGAGCCAAAAAAACATATATCCTGAGTGAGCTGGATTGTTAAACAGAAAAGCTAACTGATCGCCGGATAAGAAAGGCCTGTTCCAGCTGGCAAACTCCATCCCTATGCAATAGCGGCAGGGATAATATTACTCTATGACTGAGCCGTCACAAGACGCTAGCTCCCTAGCCAACAACACCTCGACCTCAACAAGAGGCCGATTATCCAACAAATGTGGAACTTCGTGTCCGTGAAGGTGTAATGTAAAGTAAAAGTGTCCGGTACGTGTGGACTCGTTGATTATTACAGATAGGTAAATAGCCGAAGTTGGGTGCCGTTAGCTGGTTACTACTGCTCGAAGCCGATTACTGCTAGCTTTAGCTACTAAGGGCGGATGCTTCAGCTAGTTAGCTTGCTAGCTTGTAGCTCCTCGCTGATAGCGGCAGACAATTTCGCGATTTTAACGATGAAAAGAGCTCCGCTGTTATTAATACACGGCGACACGTCATTCACTATCAAACCCTGACATGCTCTATAAAACATCGGCGAGATTTCAGTCCGGTATTTGGTAAAACCCACAGTGACAGCTCTTTGATGTGTCCGTTATATGAACTGCTGTCGGGAGCCAGCTAACGGTGCTGCCGTTAGCAAAATGCCGCGTCACAGTAAAGAGAGAACACCGTGACGTCATGTCAAACGCCACGGAAAGCGGGCAGTTCGTGCAGAGCGGCAGTCACTTCACACATTATCACATTTTAGGACGAGAAACGGCGCGTTTGTGCGGGTTATTACCTCTAGAAAAGACAGCTTCTCGATCGTTCCGTTATCTTTCACTGTCACTCCAAAATGGCGTCTTGCGCAACCAGGGAGACACCGGCGTACGGGCACTTCCCACTATCACGTCTGATCCAATCACAGTGCAGATGGTGTAACTGATGACCCGCCTCCTTTATCCTGCCGTCCAATCACAGCGTCAGCAGAACCCTGTGTGTGCACATAGCACAAAATGTCGAGGAAGTGAACCGCACACAAGTTTATTCAAGTTTCAGCCACAGTGGACAAACACGACTGACTGGACCTGGTGTGCTCACTGTGATCATTACCCAAAATATATGTTACTGATCGGGGATTGATTCTCAATAATATGTACAGAAGGGCCAAAAGTATGTGGACAGGTGTGTTCAGTGGCTGTTGTTTCATGGCCTGGGCCTGACCCCCCTTCAATGATACAGCAGACAAAAGTGAGCTTACAACTTTGTGCCAACACTCCCTTTCCCATTTCAGTGGTTTTCCCAGTTTGCTGTGGAGGAGCCTGACAAACCTGCCCCCGACCACATCCATCACCACTGGGGTGATCTGGATCACTCACGGCTGCCAGTGTTGGACCTCACTGATGCTCTTGTGGCTGAATGAGAGGAAATCCCCACAGCCTGGTTCAACATGTGAAACCAGAGGAGTGTGTTGCGGTTTGTGGCTCTTATAAAGTGGTTTTGACGATGTAATAAAGTGGTAATTATTATTTTTTTTATATTATTTTGTATTGACATATTTTGAAACTAACATATAAACCACACATACATCAGTACCCACAGCCCAACTTGAACATACACTCCTACACTCGCATCCGAGTTGGTTACAAATAACCCAGCGCAGTTCATCTCAGCCACGTGTCAGGGGCACAAAGGCTCACAGTATTAAATGCCAGCCACATGTGGTCGTTAAACACAACATTTAGGACTTAGTGTAAACAAAATCAAAACAACACAGGCCTCATTTATCAATACAGATGGAGTCAAACTGAGTCCAAATGTTGCAATAAGGGACCCGAGGATTCTTCCCATTTAAGCTGACATTTTAAATTCTTGGATCGCAGCTCATCCATGTGTATAACTGCGTCTTGCTGTCCTTGTTTTCTTCCATTTGACTTTTCTGATCTGTTCGATCAGCTGTTTCAGAGCAGCAGAGGCCCTCTCGTATCCTTTGTGTTGACATTTTGAGGTTTCTGAAAGTCAACAAAAGTGATTTTCGCACTGCACTTAGCCCCAGGCTGCAAACCGTTCACACTGGCACAATCCAGCCACGCTCCAAAGTAGGCCAACGCCGACTTCAGCCCAGGTCTTGCTGGCCCAGAGCAGAGTTATCACTTGAAAATCAACTAAACACATGTTTAAAGGGGGCCAGGGCTAGTAGAAGTGCAGGGTGGTTTGTACAGCAGTGGGCTTAGTGTTAACCTGGGTTAACAATCTGTGTGTGGAAAGACTACGGATAGCCCTGGGCTGAGGATATGCAGTGTGAAAAGCCTTAAGAAATACTTTCTAGACTAAGGAAATGACCTAAAGCTAATATTAGATTATGGTTCTTGCTGTATTTTGTTTCAGGCCCGGAGGATCGACTGTTCTGATCACCACATAAAGACTCATGTTATAGAATTAGAGTAAAGTGTTAAGTTGTTGGGAAAGAAATGCTGTTGGTGCTGTGAAAATGTGGTTGGCCATGTTAAATATTTGCTTTAGCAGGAGCTGCCCCGCATTCCTCAAACAAATCATTCCTCATCTGAAAAAGCAAAAAACAAACAAGCCACCAACTACAACAACTAACTCAACCACGAGGCTGCTGCCAGAAAAAATAAAGCCCTCATTTTAATTTATCTTTTTACATTATTTTCATGAAAACACAAGCATAATGTAACACTGCTGTTTTTCACCATAACTCATCACAGCTACTGCTTGCACTTTTTATTTCAGGAGATATTTCCTTTTTATTAACATGTATACATATTAAACATGCTATTCTGTTTTATGTTATACTCACTATTGTTATTGCAAATATATGATTTTGATTCATTTATAAATACGCATGATATTATCTTCACATTATGACACATTATTACGTATTCTGTGTAATTAATGTTTATATATGAACCATTATTCATATTACTACATCATATATGAACCTGTTGATATCAGTCTGCATAGATATCTTTATATACATTATATCCTTTATATATTTCATACAGTGGATACATGTATATATTTCATTATATTTACAATTATATACAGTGGAACTATACTGTGCAAATACAATCCAAGTATCTGCAATTATATTTATATTCTGTTAGTATATAACTATACACCATGTGCATTACAGTTACAATGTCTGTATATGTGAAAGGGATTTTTTAGAAAACAAACAGAAGAGAACAGCTTCTTCACCTGGGAGCTCATTTATTATTAAGATATAAAAGGTCAGTAACGTTCAAGTATGAAAAACTTCACGGCTCAGACGGTTGTTTATTATTTTTAGCTTTTTGTAAAGCTTGAAAGGCTCAAAACAACATGACAAAAAAACTCTAGATTCCAGATCACAGAGGAAACAAAGAGGTACAGTATACTGAAACTGTCCATACAGGCAAGACAGAGACATAACTGATAATAAACTGAAGAACTGATACGGGAAGATCATCTTTACAGATACAAAGTCAGAAGTCAAGCACTTTCATCCTGCAAAATTAGTCACATCAGCAACATCCAAAGATACAGTGTACGCATCTTTATGTCCACGTGGCTCAGGATCAATCAGTGTGTAAGTTAGTGCAAAAAAACAAAAGAAAATATGAAAAATGTGTCATTCTCTGAGTTCCAGCTTCCCGTCTCGGACTCTCCACCTCCAGCGCTGACATCTGTCAGGAGCAGGAACGCAGCGCAGCCACAGACAAGACTCTTTGATCTCCTGCTCGAAGGACACCGTCTTCCTGTCCAGAGTCTCCAGAGTGAAGGCTTTACCTGAGATCTGAGTGACAGACGAGAGGTCATTCACGAGGACATCAACACTGACTGAAATGTGTCTAGGTGTCTAGTCAGAGTCTTGTCTACTTATTCTCTGATCAGATTGTTTCAGATTCACATCCAAAAGTTGCCAGTTTTTGAAGATTTTATTTAGATAAAGTTATTTTATGGCTGCTTGAGTTCAGTCAGTGTTTCACAGTTGACAGAGTCAGATAGCTGGTAGAGGAGTTTGGGAGTTTACCTAAAGAAACCGAATATTTAACTGATTAAAACCATCTAGATGAGGCTGAGCTCATCTCGACAGATTTCAGAGCGAGACTTCTCCTTGAGGAGACTTGTATTTCTGGTTACAAGGGGGATCTTATTTTTTAACAAAAAGGTCTAGCTCTTTGGAAATTGTTTCAACTTCAGCCTGTCAGGGGGAAAAACAAGCACTTTTAGTGGACGTATGTTTGACGGTCGTAGTTGCCCCAAAGGGCCAGATGAGGTGATCTACTCCACCGATCTCAAAGGTTTTGCAAAGTATGAATCATGTACACACCAAAAACACGTAAATACAAGGCTCAGGTTTAAATATACTGGAATTCCCTGTTAAGTAGGTATGATTTTGAGGTAGAGAACAAGAAGGTTAGAGTCTGTTTTCAGTGCAAATCATTTTGTTTCAAATGTTTTATGAAATCGAGTTTCATTTCTCAATTCTGCTGCAGTGACACGCCTCAAAGTTCCTGTTTCAGGATATAGTCATTTTTTAAAGGTTGCATTTGAATTAAAATAGATTAAAAATAAAAAAATAAAAAAAGAGGAAGCCTTTTAGGCCTCAGTTATCTCCAGAAAAACATCAATGATCTGTCTCTTACCTGATCACTAATCCCGATAGCGACATGGCCCACTTTGACCTGCCGACGCTCACGAATCCTCAGACACTCGCCCTGCACGTTCTCAATCCAGATGTCAACACCTGGAGTATCAGAGCGGTACAAATAACAGTGAAAACACAATTCAACCACTGTGTGACGTGCTGATACAGTCCTGCTGTCGTACCTTCGAAGCAGTACGAGGACGGCTGATTCGCTGAGGTCGACCACTCCAGGTGTCCGTCTGTGTGGCTGTTGCAGGAGGAGAAGACTCCAGAGCTCAGGTCATCAGACGAATGGTCGTCCTTGAAAACAAAGATATTTTATTTTTAATGAGGGTTTGATTTAACGAGCACACATATAGCTACATCTGTAGATACACACCTTCTCTGAAGCATCTATCTGCGACGTGTCCGAGCAGCTGAAACAGGACGGAGGGTCATCTCGAGGTTCAGGAGACGGGGTCTGGATTGTGGTGCCTATAGCTACATCTAACCAGAGACAACACTTCTGTTAGCTCTTTCTAAAACTGTTGTCTACATTAGTTATTTAGACACAGAAACATGGGAGTGCCCCTTTAAGACAGACTGGAAAAAAACAATCTAAACATATTTTTTACAGTGTTCAACAGAGGGGAAAAGCTTGCTTCATTGCAGCCACCATATCAGTCGGTGAGATGAGATAAAATGAGTCTGGACGTGTTTCCAGTCAACAAATTGGTAAACAGAGTGTGTTCCTGCCGCTGAGCTGTTTGTCTGACTCACCGTCTCGGAGGTATTCCAGCTCTGGCTCTGATCCCCATGATTCGTCATTTGTCTGTTGACCTTTCTGCAGCAGAGGGAAATGACCTCTGAGGGCTCGGAGATACTCTGTAGACATGGAGGAGTCCCACTCCTCTTCCTCCTCCTCCTCCTCCTCTTCTTCATCTCCCTCTTCTTCCCAGTCCCCCTCATAGTCTCCGTCAGTTTTCAGCCACTTCTCCTGAATATACTCCTCCTCTCCCATGTATATATCCACCTCTGAATCAGACCAGGTGTCCCAGTCTGCAGTGTAATCATCCTGCAGGGATTTCGGCCGGGACTCTCTGGATAATGAATCCGTCTCTACTTCAGAGTCTTGGTCTGAGTCACCTTCTCCCAAGTCATTGCTGTCCTCGTCCACTGCTGTAGTCCTCCAGGGGCTCACCCAGTACATCGCTGGTGCAGATGGTTTAGTCGGGATGATCTTTCTGTCTTCAGTCTGGCTCCTGCCACGATGCAGCTTCTCACAGGCACTTTTGATGGACCAGGGACTCAGACCTCCAACTGTGGAGCAAATATTCACTTTTAGAGTCCTCAGGTATAAAGATAATAACACAACAACAGTAAGGTACATTGGATCAAATGTTTTAACCTGAAAATGGACAATTCTGTGTTTTTATAGACAATCTCATCTCTTAAAGGCCAAAACTATATTTGGAGTACCTCAGGGGTCGATCCTGGGTCCCGTTTGATTTTACTTGCTCCCTCTTACATCATTTAAAGCAATGACACTTCTATACAGTTTATAATAAAAACACATTTTCTACATTATAAGATGCTTCTTGAATAGGTAACCCATCGACCTGCTCTGAGGGCCTTGGTGGTTTTCCTTCTGAGCTCCTTTGCTGATGCTCGTCCCTCAGGGTCCTTCTTGAGTCCGGCTCTGAACACTTTGGCCGTGAAGTTGTTGCAGTTGGACGGCACCTCCCACAGAGGTGGAGGCTCGTTGACAATCTGACAAACAGATGACAAGAAATGTGAGAAAGCCTACAAGCAGTTTGTTTCCACTCACTGGATAGAGGATAAAGAAGACCGGCACCTGGAGACACAGTGGATGGGAGTAGTAGCGTATCCATGGGTGGCATCCGTTGAGCATGTGCAGCAACATACAGCAGCTGCTCCACACATCCGCCTTGGAGCAGAGTTGATCTCCTTGCGCCACCTCGGGGGCCATGTGGGTCTCTGTGCCGGGGAAGGCAGCTCCTACATCCACAGACAAACAGTGAATTCATTTTAATTTATTTGTCTTTTATCTGAACTTGTCCGTCAGCTGGTTTCCACATGATTCCACATGAGTTTTTTATACGTTCTGACATGACTCAAACTTTATCAGAGAAACATTGTGATGTCACTTTAACCTATGAGTTTATTTTATTATCGTAAATACAGAAGCTATTTCCTCTAATCACTCACTGTGTTCCACTTTAATTTGACAAAGCAGTGTTGTAAGAAGCACCTAAAAGTGATACTTGAGTAAAAGTGAAACTATTGTGTTAAACTTTGAAAGTGAAAGTCATTCGCAGGAATAGTACTTGAGTAATAGTCTTAAAGTATTTATTTAAGTATCAAAAGTATTTTTTGGCAATAAAGTTATGTATTAAAAGTACAAGTAAAAGTAAAAGTCTACATATATTTACATGTATGTATGTATATACTGTGGGTATACACACATATATTATGGGTCGACCGATTATCAGATCCAATATTCAGGATTTTTGTGATCAACAGAATATTTTTTTCTTTTTAAAACACAGCTGTTTGCAGGATGCATCGTGATGCTCACGACAAAAATAGTTTAATCTTATGACGAATAACTACACAGATTTAGCCAACTTCTCACTAAAACAGTAGTCTTGTTTGCTTATGTAGGTCATTTAGATGCATCAGTATTAAATCGAGACTGTTTCAAAACCATTTAAAGCTCCTTGTTGTATGTTTAAAGTGAATTTGTGCAACCAAAAGTAATGTATGCTCTATTTCTTGCTGACTTTGTGGACTCTACTCACCCCTGAAAGCCTTCGTGCTCCGCCCATTGTCATCCAGAGTCTCTGAGAGACCAAAGTCACAGAGGAATGTGTCTCTGCAGTCTGCAGACAGCAGCACATTGTCAACTGGAATAAAATCAACACACAGGATTTAGAGAGACAGCTTGTTTTCATTTGGAGCTCATTATGAAACAGTTGACTGAGAAATCAGGAGGCTGTCAGAGGCTGTCAGACTGACGGGCACACAGGAGGCCAAAGCCTCTGAAGCTCCTGTCTGGAGGTGACATCTTCAAAAATAAAGCACATATTCTCCACCTCTTCATGAAGATGATGAGTCTGAGTCTGGCTGAGTGAAATCGCTCACAGTGAGGACAATGGAGAGGCCTAATTTGAGCGAACCCCTTCCCACTCAATCCTCTCAGCATGGATTACTGGAGGGTTTAGGGGTGAGATGTCAGTTTAGGATTAAATACCAACACAGGGGATGCTGACTGACAGAAGAACCTGCAGCTAGAGGCTTTACTGCCGTCTGTCTGTTGTTGGGGACCACATGCAACTGATATTGTTTGTTAACGATGGATGAAAGATGAGGAAAATGATAAAACATGCCTCTGTTTCCATCATCACATCATCATTTCACATCTATTTTTAGCCCTCCTGTTTTGACATACATTTTCATCACCTCCATATTCGTCTTTTTTTTCTCATACTAAAGTGCCTCGACACAGAAATGCTGCACAGGGTGTAGAAAGAGCGTGTTGTTTGACAGGATTATTAAACTGGATTAAGGTCTCTTGAGATCTTAATCTACAAAGTAGCTTGTAATTATATCTATCAAATAAATGCAGTGGCATAGAAATTACAATATGTCCTCTGACATTTACTGAAGAGGAAGCAGAACGGAGCTTTAAGCTGCATTAAATGATGTTTTGGCCACTTGGGGGCAGCAGAACAAGCTGTAAACACAACACAACAAAATATTTTCACGGAGTAAATGGGAGAGTTAGCAAACAGCAAGATTAGCATTCATGTAGAGGCTCTTTTCAGGCAACCCAACAAATATAAGTCCAATATTTACGCTCTTTTTGCTCTGTTTTTGGTCGCCACCACCTCCTGAGAAAATGCTCCAGTATTACATCTTTTTTCAACCAAAACAAAGAGCTGAAAGATGCTAAAATTTGTCAAATCTGTTACATCTTAACCAACATGTAGCCCACGCAGACATGACTGACCTGACCTGAAATATCCGGATGCTGTAAACTCCACTTATCTAATAAACACCCAGACCCATCAAGAACATACCTTTGACATCCAGGTGAAGGACCTTTCTGCGGTGCAGGTGTTCCAGCGCCCCCAGTGACTGATGGAGGTAATGCAGGGCCAAATCCTCGGGGAGGGAGGTCATCTCTTTGAGAAGCCCGGCCAGACATGCTAAGGAGGTTTTGGACAAAGACTTTAATGTATAGGACTATTTTCAACGTGTGTCATCTGTACTTTAATGAAACAATATGTGTGTTATTTATTGTTAAACAAAGTTCACCTGGCTTCAGGTCCATGAAGAGCACGATGTTGAGTCCATCCCTCACAGCCCCGAAGAGCTCGACCACACGAGGAGAGTTGAGAGCGCTCCACGTTCTCACCTCCTCACAGCTGAAGTGACTCAGAGGAATCTGCAGCCAGCGGACGACAAAACGCTGAATAATATTTCACTTACTTTTAACTGAGTCATTGTTTCAGTGATGAGGGGTGTAAAAAAAATCCCTGGGTGGTGCATATCTGGGCTTAAAGTGACTCAGTGTTTCTTGGCTCACCCTCTTGGCAGCACATTTGAATCCAGTCCTTTTGTCCCGAACACAGAACACGTCACCGTATGAGCCGTTCTGGATGTGATGAAGGACGCAGTACTCCTCTCCCTCTCTGTACTGACAGCGGCTGGGCTGGAGCTGCTGCAGGAAACAAGGGCAAACATTGAAGACATAAAATGATGAACAGGCTGAGAGAAAGAGGAGCAGCTGGAGGGCTAGCACACCCTCGATCAGTGATGTCGCAGCAGGTGTTTCCTGTCTGAGGTCAGAGGTAATTGTACGTTACCTAAAGTTGCTTTAATTAAACTTGTATACAAACAGTTAATCAGACGATGCTATGAGGTTGTTCCTGGTGAGAAACCCAAAGACAGTCACCTGATTCTGATTCTGCAGTTTGTCTACAAAGCATTTTAACCCGGTTGAGCTCTTTGTTTTGGTTTTTACGGCCTGAAACTTTACTGGTTCAGTACGTACGTTTTTGGCAGCAGCAGGGAGCTGCTTTTAAAACAAACAAAAAAAAGGTGATAAACCCACAGAGCTCTGCTCAGCATCTACTGGCAGACAGACAAAGTTGCTGTTGATAGTGATATATTATAATTCTCAACAGAAAGATAAAATGCTGTACTCACTCTAAGTGGATATTGTATCGCAAGATCTGATATTATGGCAAAAAACACAAACGATTCATTTATACCTCTACACCTCCACTACACTTACACAGGAAAATATTGTACGTTTAACTCTGCTACATTATTTTATCCCATTTGTTGCATTATGGGAGATGTTTTTGGTGCTTGATCCATTATCTGGATCTGTTTCTCAGATTTCGACCTGTTCCTCTTTTAATTTGTGACCCTAAATTTGCTGAAATTCTCAGGAATAGTGTGTATAATCTGGATGTAAAAGTCTTACATGGTGAAATAAGAGTCCTTCATTGAGCGGTTTGCTGCTCTTCGAGTCGTTCGCAGACTGTTTCATCAAATCTCTGAAGAAAGATGAAGCGTACAGCCTTGACATCCTCGTCACTCTTCCTCTGAGGACGTCCACGACTGTGTCAGTATCACTCAAATCATCAAAACCAAAGTCACACTGAGATGTATTCACACTACTGGGGGTGTAAGTGGAGTCTGAAATTCCCGGCAGGCTTTGAACACAGCCTGATGAGTCTGACTCCCACTCAGCGTGAGAGGAGGAGGTAAATCCGGACACGTGCATCAGGTCAAAGGTCAGATTTGACGCTCTGGCTTCAACTCCAAAACTATCTGGTGCTTGTGTGTCGTCCTCCCCGCCGCACGATGAGTCCGACTCGCTCTCGTGAGTGCGAATAGATTCACAATCAGAGTCTGATCCTCCTCTGCTGTCAGAGCTGGATGTGTCTGTATCTGATCTGTCCTGGTCCTCTGACTGAGACTCTGACACACACTCACACACATCTGTACAGCTGCAGGACTGCAGCTCTCCATTACCGCAGGAGTCCGTAAACTGAGGAGGAGGCGGGATGATCTCAGCAGATGATGTCATCTCTTTGTCAGCTGATTTCAGCCAATCAATCTCCTGCACCCAAAGGCCTCGGATGATGGGCGGTTCCTGCCCTCCCTCCTGGTTCTGTCTCCTGGATTTCCTGCGTTGCTTCCTCTGGAAGTGGTGATGGTCCACGTTAGAGTCCTCGTCCTCGCTGTCGCTCATCAGGGCAGCTTCCTTGTTGAGAGACCTGCAAGAAGATATATGTCACGTTTAGGATACAGAAGCTTTACTGGTACAGAGTAAGCATTACTAACAGCCCTTTCAATGAAGCTTTTAAAGTTTTTATATCCTCACAGCCAAAGTGTTTCAGTTGAGACTTGCTGATGGCAGCGTGTAGTAAATATTGTGAGGTACCTGAGCTTTTTGAGCAGCTGAGATCTTGAGTAAGGACCCTGTGTGTTGGTGGGGCTGAACTCCTGAAAGTCTTCACCTGGAACAGAGAAGCATTCACAATAAGAGTCTGACGATTTTTAAAGAAACTGCAGTATACATTTATTACGTTTTCCCCTTAAATCATCATCAGTATCAGTGGAAACTTCCCCTGTTTCATTAATAATTTATCCACACTGATCTTACTCTCGGCCTGTGCGACTATAGAGACGCAGGCGTTTTCCTCGGACGCCTCGGGCCCCTCTGTGAACACGTGTTTGGCGGTGCCGTGCTGCATCACCCGACTCAGATGGGGGGCGATGGCCTGGACCAGCGAGTCCTTCTCCCCCTCACACCCTTGGCTGTCGTCCTCTTTGCCAAGAAAAGAGAGTTCAGATCCTGCGGTCACGATGACAAACGGTGTGTTGGATTCAAACATCCTCGGGATGGCCATTTCTCTGTCACTGTCAGGGTGCATCTACGAGGGTGGACAAAACACATATATCAGTACATACATAAATATATTTATATATATGTATTACTCTTCTACTATACGATGGTGATATATTGCTCAATAAGTGTTGTTATGTCATAATTTTGGACTTTGAATGGTTTAAATTCCTGTTGAGTCAAAGCCACGCTAGCCGCTCTAACAGGCTATTATTAGTCATGGTGGGGCTTTGAGCTAAATGCTAACGTCAGCATGCTAACATGGTCACAGTGACAATGTTACCATAGTGATGTTTAGCAGGTATAATGTTACCAAGCATCTACATCTTAGTTTAGCCACGCTAACATTTGCCAGCTGGCCTCAAACACGAAGTGCAGCCGAGGTGACGTTGCTCGCTAGCTTACGGCTAACAAACACTAAAGAAATCTGTCTGTTTGCGGCGAGCAAACTTGCAGGTGTAACGCAAATATCTGATATTTGTTTTATTCATGTTAACTTTAGTCCCCTTTGTCGACCTCCTTCCTCACTCTTGACAGGCAACCACACGAAACACACAGTTCCCTTGAGTACAATAACAGATTTCTCTGGTTTGACCATTGTTGGAAACATTTGGGATGACGTAAATGCGCAACTCAACAAAATATATAACAAAGATCTGCTAGTTTTTTGACATTTTAAAGCAGAATTCTTATATTTTACATCTTTAAGTGTGGTGGAAGTCAAGACCGCTGCTAGCGTCACTAAAAAAACAGCACAGCATCAGCCAGAAACATTCACATAATTACGGTGGTATATTGTATTTTTGTATATATATTTTATACGTGTTTTGTTATTGTCTCTTTTTGATAGTCGCCCCCAGCAAACATTGGTTTGTCAGAGAAGAAGTGGGGAGTAACCGCAGCGACGCGGCGTACGGTGGAGCGTGTGATGTTTGTGTAATTACTCTCACTGCCTGAAGGGGGAGACAAGAGCAGGTTTAAACTATTTGAACAAAAAAAACACCCTCAGATAAAATAAAAGCCCATGTCAGATCAGCTCCAGTAGAAACAGAAAATTCATAATCGGTCTTTTAATGTGGTGGTATTTGCCGCGGCCGGGCGTGAATGAACAGACACCAGTAGTGAGGCTGGCAAGGTGAGTATAAATAGTACGCAGAGGAGCAGCCGCATGCTTTCCACTGAGGGCGGCCAGCTGTCCAAGTCTCTCTTCCTCAACACTCGCCATGTTGACAGCGAATACTGGAGGATCAAAACACACACACACTCCCACACATAAAGACTGCACTCGTCCTGAAGTCCTCAGAGAGGCCGAGGGTGGAGGAGATGTCACATCTGAAGTAGATCGGTTGATAATGTGAAGACGTGGAAATCAACAGGTGTGTTTGAGTGGTGACAAAATAATAACTACTAATTACTGGTACAAAAGTGACACCAGTGTTATACCAAAGTCATGCTTGAGTAAAAGTTAAGACATTGTGCTAAAATTTTACTTTTGTAGACGTGGAAGTCACCCAAATGAAAACTATTTTAGTGAAATTTAAGTTAAAAAAATGTATTTTCTGGCAATAAATGTACTTAAGTATCAAAACTACAAGTTAAAGTAAATTATGGGCAACATATATTAACTTATATGTATGTACTGTATACTAGTGTTTAATCGATAATTGGCCGTTGATTAGCTAGATCAGTGTTTTTTGATCGGATCAGGTTTAAAATAAAAACTTTGAGGCAATTTGCAAAGTAACTAGTAACTAAAGTTACCAAATACACGTAGTGGAGAAAAAGTAGAAGTAAAAAGTAGCAGAAAATGGAAATACTTGTACTTGTGAAAGTACCTTAAAAGTGTACTAAGGTAAATTTACATGAGTAAATGTACTTAGTTACATTCATCACACAAACACTGATCCGTCTATCAAACACTGATGAACGCTGCTCTTCCCATGATGCACCACTAAATACATTTCCTGTCAGCGACACTGCTGTTTCCCTCTTCACTGTCCGACCGAGTACATTTACTTTCGTATTATACTTTAGTACAATTTTGACCTACTTGTACTTTACTTGAGTATTTCCATTCAATGCTACTTTACACTTCTTCTCCTCAATTCAGGGGAAAATATTGAACTTTTACTCCTCTCCATTTATTTTAGACTATAGTTACAGTTACATTTTGTTACATTTAGTGTATTTAAAACACTTAAAACAACCTAATGAGGTTTTAATTTAACACACCGAGGTGTCGTCCTGCAGAGGATACTCAAAATGCACTGTATATGAAATAGACCAAACGCTGAGTGTATATAAATCTTTAAACATTTGTCGTTGACATAATTATAAAATACCAACACAGCTGATTAATTAAAAGTATTTTAAAGTAAGTATACTTAAGGACAATTCTGTCATGTACTTTACTGCAACTTCATACTTGTTACAGTTGAGAGGGAAATACTTGACTATATGTTTACGAAACAACAAGTTACAGGCTAGTTGTTATATAAATGTAAACTTACTGGTATACACTATGCAGTACTACTGCTAATCTACCCAGCAGTATACAAAGTACATTAAAATTGTCTCCACATGGATGAAGTACAACATTAAAATGCTCTTACATGTGATAAAAACATAATAATATAATACTCTGTAATGACATAACACAGTATTAGTAGCCACTCTGCACAGTGAGTACTTTTACTTGTGATACTTTCAGCACATTTTGCATTCAGAAGTTGCTGCAGAGTGTTTTTAGACTATGATCTTCCTACTCTTACTCAACTTCTTCCACCGCTGCCTGCGAGTATAACACCTCCAGCAGAACAAAGTCAGCCTGACAGTCTGGTTTTAAGTTCCAGTTAAGTGAAACTCTGCACCATCAGAGCACGTTACCTCAGAGAGACGATCAGCGGCTCGTTTCCTGTCTCAGGTTCAGGTGAAATCTCTCCAGTGATCCTGAGAAAAGTTTCCTAGACTCTGTCTGTTCGTCCTGTGTCATGTGTGCATTAGCGTCCAAGTGTCCAAGTGTCCTACCGGCTTCCTGCCCCCCTCAGGCTCCTGTGATTGGTCGACCATGTGTGGGAGTTATGAGATCTTACACCTCAGTCACCCTGACCCACAACCCCCCCCTACACACACACACCCACCACCCACACACAGCAGCCTCCAAAGACTGTGGATGCCCTCAGTGACACTTGGAGCCCGTCTGTTGTTGGACTCTTTTAGGGTCTTGAATGTTTCCGTCAATGCAACTTTAAACACATTAAAAGTTTCCACTGTGCTTAAATTAAGACAGCATGAAGTTAGAATTAAATATATCCAAGTTAGTGATGGGAGAAGGCATGAGTCCTGCATTCAAAACACAAGTATTAACATCAAAATATACTCACAGTACCACAAATAAAAGTACTTGTTGTACAGAGCTGTTCCTTCATCACTTTAAAAAGTGTAATATGTCAGAATTTTAGTCGACAACATTCAAATATTAAATTATCAACAGAATGTGAAGAAATAACTGTCTTGATGTTATGATATTTATGTGTTGTTACAGAGATATCTACTGAAGTTAGCATGCTAACCGGCTAGCCGCCATCTCGGTCCACAGCTCGTGTGCCAGCAGAGTAAACACTAACTGCTCCGATCCCCCAGTTCAGACTGCTAGCTGCAGAGCTAACTGAGCTGCTAAATATCTGTTGAATACACCAAAATCTCATTTTCAGATGTATTTATTATTAATTATTAGCATCTTATTCGAGCAGCAACACATTTTGAAAGTATGATTCAGAAACACAGGGATTTATCACATGCTGAGCACCAGTTCAGTTAATAGTCATAACAGGTTATATTTTTCACATTTCCCATCTTTTATTTACATTATTTAGGAACATGTGATGTTCAGATATTTGTGAAATATAAAGTATAATGCCTGAAAACAACAATCAGTTCAGTTCAGTGTCTTAATCAGCTCAGCTTCCTCTCCGCCAACACATTCGATGTCCCAAATAGAGAATCTATACATTCCTGTGGGAATTAACAAAATACCAGAGGAGGGAGTGTAAGAGCTGCTGTGTGTGTGTGTGTGTGTGTGTGTGTGTGTAATGAGGGTGTGGGGTCGCTCTCCCTGGCAACATCTGAATGGGATCAGTGGCTGACCAATAGTGAAGCTGTGGAGAAAGTTTGCTCCCAACGTCAAAGGGTTTTTTGTCACTTTGCTCCTCTCTGCTGTTGGTGGGTCAAGTCTGCTAAACATAGAGCTGAAAAGCCTCACTGACGTTAAACAGCCTCTCCTCGGCTCATTCACAGAAATTAACAGTAAGCTCGTTAAATTAATTGACGACGAGCAGCAAAGTGGTATAAATCAACGACAACCACGCTGTTTTTCACTCACCGTTTAGAGGAAGAGTTTGACATTAAAAAAGCATTTTTACAGCCTATATAATATAAAACTCTACAAAACAATCAAAGCAGGGACACAGGTTTAGAAAAGCTAGCCGGGCTTTTCCTGAAGCTAACGAAATCTACCTACAGGCTCTTTAACACTCACTGAACAGGTTATCAGTACAAAAGCTGAAGTTTAAAAAAGGAAATTTTGTCCTTTTACAGGAGTTTATGCTCCAGATAACTGATATCTAGGAGAAGTGATGTCGTTTGTTACCTTAGTGCGGAGCAAAGCTAGCAGTTTCCTGAGCTAATCGTCTGCTGGCTGTATCTTTATATAAAACAGACAACTAAAACAACTAAAACAGAAACGTATACTGACTTATTGGCAATATTATTATTATTTCTCCAAAATTCCCACATAAATTTACTTTAATGTAAATATTTTGTTCTCTTGAGTAAATTTTTTTAAACTGATATCATGAATTACGTTATTTAATTTAACCAAAATATAACAGTATTTCCTAAAATGTTACATTTTGAGGGCAGATTTTAAGGCGGGTTTCAGAACAATGACCTGTGAATGACAGTGTGAAAGGTTTCTGTGCACTTGTATAAATTATTAAGTGTTTCAGACTGAACTCGCCACATTAAAGTGAAAACATCCAGCTTTCCACCTCTCTGCTCACAAAGACATCAGTGTGCGTTAAAGGGCTTTCATATAAGTAACCGTCCTGTACATCCTCACACAATGGGGCCTCACAGGAGAGCAGCATCTGACCCCATTTAGAGCTGAACCAGCATGTGTTCCCCTTTTGTTTTCAACTCAAGCAGAAGAGCCGGCGTGTCTGTGTCTGACCACCAGAGGGCAGACGGTAAAAAAATAAATCTCCTCCATCAGCCTGGCAACACTGGCAACACCGGCCTTCCTGCCAGGCTGACAGCAAAGTGGGACACGACCCCCCACAGCTGCGTCTCCGCCCGCCTGTCTCGTATTTACTCCGGTCGTCATAACAACTTTCTGATGACTGGGAGGAGGGAGGCGGGGGAGGGGGTAAGAGGATATGGAGGGAGAAGGCCAGAGGAAGTGTGTGGGCTTGTTGTGTGAGCGTCTGCACATCCTGCCCACTGACAAACTTCGAGGATGACCTCAAGGATTTTAATTACCACATCAGGGAAACTGATATTTTTGAATTAGTTTATTCACCCGCCCTCCTCCTCCTCAAAGTCAAAGCCCTCTAGGAAGGCCGGAGAAGAAAAACACTTTAATGAGTCTAAAAATGAGCAGTGAGAGACTTTTTTATTCCAGGATGGGACAAATCTTTATTCATAAAAAGTGGATTTAATAAAATTACAATACCATGAACGTCCTGCAAAAAAACAAAACAGAATTCAGGAGCTCAGTCAGTGTTTGGAAACTCTCCGAAAGCAAGAAACCAAAACAAAGACTGATTTGTAAATGAATCTGTGGATCCACAAACACCACCGTCTCCTCTCCTCGTGCACTCGACTCTTATTTTTTGGCCGTTTTCAGAGAAATACTAAAGAAAAAGCACGTTTCTTCTTTTTCTAACGACGGACTGAACTTTTACGACCGAGTGAAATCACAGAAGGCACTAGCTATTTGTTCAGTCAGTCACTGCTCATGTTGCTTTAACTGAGCGTACGGCAAAGAAACTAAACATCCAAATTGTACGAAACAAGTTAAATCGCTGCTTCACATGAGAGTTTAAAGGTACAGTTCACCCAGAAATGTAAATTTAGTCATCATCTCCACATCCACGTGTTGATGGAGAGTCAGGTTAAGTTTCGTAGTCCACAAAACATTTCTGGAGCTTCTCAGCAAAACTGAACGGGATATATGTTAACGTCTTTAGCTTAGCTTAGTTTTAAAACAAGGCTCCAGCTCCTTCAGCTGTTTAGGATAACACTGCAACGCTGTGAAGCTCCAGAAATGTTTTGTGGGCTACGAAACTTCACCTGACTTTACATCAACATGCGAGTGAGGAGATAATGACTGAATTTACATTTTTGGGTGAACTGTTCCTTTAAATTTCTGGACCTTGCAATAAATCACAGACAATCAAAGATTAAACAAAATCAAAAAAAGACTACAATATATCACTTCCACAGACCAGCAGACTGACGGTCAACAACTTGTACATGTGAAGACTCAAACAAGGAAATGCTGCTATTCTCTATATGCTGCTTTCAAATGCTGTCGTGTTTCCCGTGCTCACGAGTCTGTAGCACTCTACGCGCGATCAGACTGTTCTTCTGTGGTATTTGACGTGTCAGAGATGTAGACTTTATCACCACCTACTGGCCCGGCATGCCTGTTTTTTCAGCATTTGTAATTGTTTGGTGTGGACAGGAATGTTTTTAAAAACAGAGGACACGGGACATCTTTGAATGCAGCATCAGAAACACCTTAAGTCAAGTATGATGAGTTAATCCTATCAAATGTCGCCGACAATGAGACAGCAAATAAATTCAAGTTCCTCTTTTTCAGAGAGAAATGGACCAACACAAGAAAAATCACCCACTTCTAACAGTAACGATCAGAAAACACAAAAACAAAGAAGACGGTTTGTGGTATTCTCCATTCTTCTTATTGTCAATAAATCATGAAGAAGACCAAAACCAACAAGGATCGATCCTTATTACAAGTATTGTTAATTCCCAACGAATGCTCCACTTCCTCCCGTTCAGGTAAAGTTTGATAAAAACTACAATAATCTGCCTTTTTAAGGAAATTATTGAGCCTTTTTTGAAACATGTGGACAGTCGGACTGAAGCCACATGTCCGACTTCATCTTCCAGTGACTGTACTGATCAGGTGCTTTGCAATCAATTAATAATTTTGTATATGTGGCCCCTTTTTTTGTGGCCCGATTTTCGTATTCTTACCATTGGGCTTGGGGTTGAGAAGGAGAGACAAGCAGAGAAATCAGAAAATATTGCGGGTGGACTCGTTTGTCATTGTTGGTTTTGGTCTTTTCATTGAATTTGTTGACAACAATAAAAACACAGAATTAAACCACGTTATTCTTGAGACAAACTGCAGATCTGTGCAGTCCTTCCTGGTTGTTTCAATCACAAACTTATTTCCACGAGCGTGACAATGGTAAATATTTTCTGCCGGATGCAAAACATCAAAGACTCCTGCACACTCTTTTCACTTCAAGGTAACACATGTTGAAATAATTCCTTCAGAGTGCTTCTTCTTCTTTACAATGACAGATGAATGTAGCGTGCATGTTTTTTTTTTCCTGCCTTGCACCAAGTCTCGACCTTAAATACTCAGGAGTGCTGAAACTGTAAATACACTTCCGTGAAGTGGGAAAAGCCCTTATTGTCCGTAGACAACATGAGCTGAAGGTGGCTGAAGAGGGTAAGTGCTCCTTATTAAAGTCCAGGTCGGACAAAGTCTTTCTTTCTGTCCCCAAACAACGAGTCCCAGCTCAGCTGGTCCTGCTGAGTGCAGCCTCCAGACTTCAGGTCACAGGTGAATCCTGCAGGACAGCAGTGCTTTGAGTCGGAGCAGCAGACGGCCTGTCAGGAGGAAACACAGCAGTTAGACGAAGATGCTCGGAAATGCTTCTAAATGCATTGCGATCAGGATGTGACCAGATATTGATTGTGCTTAATAGTTAATTAAAATAGTATCCGAGTTTCCCTGCAGGGGCGTGAAGGACACAAGACGTGTGAAAGAATAACAGAACAGAATAAAACGGTGACTGTGACCTCGGTGTCACACCGAGTTCATCGAGGCAGAAAACAGAGAAGCTTTGGATCATGTGACACCGTGTTCACTGGTCACATTATCCACATTCCTGAGGAGGAACCATTTCAAATTACATCACCGAATCGATCATTCGTACGAGAAACTGATCAAACATGAAGTGCTCATGTGAGAGAGCGTGGACGTACCCGGGGTGAGGGGCAGCAGGCCCACTCTGTGGCTGAGATCTTACAGCACGTGTCTCGCTCCGGGCAGTGAAACGCCCCCGTGCTGTCACATGGTATGTCTATGTCATCCTCGGTGTCCCTGGGCTCGGACTGCACCACTTTAATCTGAGGGAGGGTGTGGATCAGAACATCGTGGTCCTTCTTCTCGCAGGTTCCCGTCTGCATGTTGCAGGTGTAGCCCTGAGGACAGCAGTGCTCGTGATCTGCACAGCAAACGGCCTGAAGAGGCGACAGAAGGAGAATCTTTAATCCGATCTGTTCATACTGTCTCTACATTTTACATCGTCAGCTCGTTCACAGCTGAAGCATTTCAACAGTTAACAGTCTGAAGTCAGTCTGCCCTCTGCACAGTTTCTAAAAATGGACTAAACACCAATAGTGAGATTTAGAGACAAAAACCAAATGAGGTGAATGTTTTGTTTTACATCAACGACTGCTGAAGTCAAACTTATAATAATTTATATTAACATCAGACATAAATGTGAGATGTGTAACAGATGTGGAGGATAAATCTCCTCCACAGACGGACAAAACTATGCTGAACGTCTTTGTCATGTTTGGGTCTCGTTTATCGCTGTAGATTTATCTCTGCTCCTCTCCTCTGCCGTCTGTCTGTGCTGGAGTTTGATACACTCAGAGGGACTTCATGCTGCATTCAGGTGCACGTCTTTAACTCTGAAATCTACATCGCTCCATACAAGGATATGTTGGCTAACAAAAGCATATCCATCAGTACTTTTATCAAAAATTGGAGGACAGGACTTCCTAAAATCTGTCTTTTTCATAAATTTTTAAATCCACCTGAGCTTTTCTCACAGTTACTGAAACCTATAAGATCGTACATGAAATAAAGTGAAGTCAGTGATGTACAGACCTTGACCAGCGGGCAGCAGCCCCACTCTCCTGTCTGCAGTTTGCAGCAGGTCGTTCCTGAAGCGCAGCTGCTCTTGTCGTCACATTTAACGTCGTTGACGGTGTCCGGCTCGGTCACGGCGCTCAGTTTGGTGAACCAGGGAATGACATGAGGGCCCCTTGAGCAGGAGGAGCGGTGAGGCTCGCAGGTGTGACCGCTGGGGCAGCAGTGGTTTCCATCTTTACAGCACACCGCCTGAAGAACAGGAGAGGAAACTCAAAAACACTCACACTTTCTTTGTCAGCGTGTGTCTGTTAACAATCACTTACCTTCGGCAGAGGGCAGCAGCCCCACTTCTTTGTCCTGTCCATGAAGCAGCAGGTCGTGTCCTTGGGGCAGCTGGTCTGGGCGTCACACATGTTCTTGGCCGGCCGAGTTGGACCGGAAACAGGCTGACTAATCTCCTTCTGCATGGCTGGGATCTTCTGCAGCCAGGGGAGGCTGAGACCACCGGGCTGCTCGCAGGTCTGTTCAGCCACGTTACACTTGTAGCCTTTAGGACAGCAGTGCTCGTGATCATTACAGCACACAGCCTGAAAAACAACAAGATCCAAACGCTCTTTAATGTCGCCTGAAATCCCTGTAAATGTCAGATTTTCAGCTTAACAGATGTCAGAGATTTAATGCAACATGACCTCAAAAAGATGAAGGATGAGAATGTGCTACTGACATTTTCTTGCTCCTCTTTTGTCCCAAAAAACATCTGTTCGATCCTTCAGTCATTCAGTGATCATGCAGTCAAGTTTCTGATCTCTTTATCATGTCATTGAAACATAAACAGCGATGAAAGTGGGAAGAACAGCTGTTTGTGTCACACTTTTATTTCAAAGCTGTCTTTTAAAAATGTCCAGTGTGTTCTTCCTGAACACAGACACAGTTTGTTTCACAGTTCGCTATAAATAAGAATGACGACCACGTGCTTCAGTCACACTCATTTATGGAAAATAAGCCCGTCAGAGTAGTGAAGTCATGATTCACACCTCCGACTGGCTTCTTTACGACAGCAGAATCAGAACGACGAGGAAAAAAAGGTTTCCAACCTGAAATCGTTCACACATTATTCCGAAGTTAAACACACAGTATGTGATATCTGCTGCTGGAGGTGCCTCAATCGAAACATCCACCATCGCTGATAAAAATCTATGGAAGTGATGTTCGCCGATTTTGTTCCTCACCAACTCTCTCCAGGAACAGCAACCATTTCTCTGCCCTTACAGTGTGACGGAGATACTGACCTGAGGTAGAGGGCAGCAAGCCCACAGTCCAGAGTCCTTCTTACAGCAGGTGGTTCCTCCAGGACACATCGTCTGCTTGTCACATTTCTCATCCTTTATCTCCGTGGTCAGAGCAGACTCCTTCGCCACCCAGCGGACGGACGGCAGGAAACCGAACGGGTCGTCACAGGTTTCAGCCTCCAGGTTACAGACTGTATCGTGAGGGCAGCAGTGGACGTGGTCGTCACAGCACACAGCCTGGAAGACACCCAGAATATAGACTGTTAAAGTATTCAAGATGTGCCAAAACAATGTGCAGCTGCTCAGTTGTTTTCCTTTTAATGCAATAGTTTGAGTTTCACTTTCATCAGCTTGTTCTTATGACTCCAAATATGAGCTGCAGTTCAAAAACTACTTCTAGATCTAATTAAGACCGGCTGCAATGTTTGCACATTTCTCCCTTCAGAGCCTGATATGATGTGACTGGATACACATCGACCTCAGTCCTCACAAAAGACATCACTGTCTCAGCAGCAGCAGTAAATTACTGGAATTACAGGAACAGAAACTGTGCTGTTTTTACTTATTGATTCATTTAATTTCCTCTGCCCACTGTGGCACCACAGGCCCAAAATTAAACCTGAAATCTCAAAGTGAAACAGTGAGTTTCCATTTTGTTCCACTTCATTTAGCTCACTGAACAGCTCAACAAGCCACGGGTCTGAGTGGTGATTCAGAGGTCTGAGACCAGGCGAGATCTGATTACTGGCCACAGATATAGATAATAACTTCCCAATATATAGTATATACAGCAGGAGATGTATGCGAGTTGAATGAATGAAAGATTACACATCAGAGAAAAAACTAGACAGGGCGCAGTCATGTCATGCCAGGAAATGGACTTTAAAAACCAGCCCAGAACCTCCTCATAACACGCTGCCAGTCTCATCGCTCCAGTTTACCTGTGGCAGAGGACAGCAGGCCCAGTCTCCACTCTCCGTCTTGCAGCAGGTGGATTTTCCAGGACACGACGTAGATTTATCGCACTTGCTGTTATCGGTCAGTAAAGGGAAGGCGGGCACTTTACTGAGCCAGGGAATCAAAGCTCTGCCTGAGGGATCATCACACGTGGAGGCTTCCAGGTTACAGATGGTGTCTTGGGGACAGCAGTGAAGGTGGTCCTCACAACACACGGCCTTACAGGGAGGAGCAACAGTCATGATGTAGTTATGACACACAATCCTGCACAATTTTGCAACTAACAATGTAAATATAACGTCTGTCTGTGCAGGAAACCCTCAACCTCCTCCATACCGACCTCCACTAATGGACAATGAAACTTGAAAACGTGCCCAGACTGAACAGACTTAGCTTTAATCATATTGACTCATTTCTACACACGACTGTTGCAACAAAGCTGAACCAAGATTAGACAAGTCTGTCAGAGGGGGAGCTGTTTGTTGAACTCTGCAGGCCGGAGATGAATCATGATCCGAGAAAGTGTGAAATAATTCTGTGCAGCTGGACGGACAGTTGAACACAGTCTGTGTGTGTGAGTCAGTAGTTTCAGTATGTCGGTACCTTTGGCAGCGGACAACAGGCCCATTCTCCCCCTAACGTTTTACAGCAGGTGCTTCCGTCGGCGCAGGCCACAGAGTCGTTACAGGGAACAGCACGGACTGAAAGACAAACAGGAACTTTTTAATCAGTGTACATGTGAGCAAACTTTATCTAAAAGAGTATTTAACAGATTGAACTCCTGCAACATTGTTCAACTCATGACGGAAAGCCTCGAACTGGCTGTGAGTCATCGCTGTTGGCAGGATCCTATTTAATTAGATCTAAAATAAAAACGAGTATTCATTCTTGTTGCAGCACGAAGCTAAATGTTCTGTCTTTTTTCTCATCATGTTGTAGGATTGTGAGGACTTCATGTTACGCTACTTGGGGTGGAAAATGTGGCAACAAAGTGCGGTGGCGCAGTGAAGTGATGCCGGGAATAGGGACGCACATCAATTTTTAATGGCACAGTTTAAATATTTTTTATTAGTCATTATGGTTTATTGATTTTAGGGATAGGAAACACAGATTAATGCAGATGAAAGTGAAACCATCGGATGAAACTATCAAAACACATTTCCACTCGGCGAAACATAACCATTTAGTTAAGGTTGTACAGATTTTGGGTATATACCACATTTGAGGATACTCCAATAAATGACACAATAAGTCATTTGCTAATAAAATACCAATGTAAGACCTAAAACTAAGCAAATCTACATATTATTAAAGGGTATAATATAATATAAGAGTAGACCCGCTTCAATTGGAAAGTGTCATGAGATAATTTTTGTTCTGATTTGGTGCTATACAAATAAAAATTAATTTATTGATATCAAATAACTTATCAAGTGTTCAGAAGTATCTTAGTCATGTTTCTACACTCAGGAATGTTTTGGATCAGTCATCACTCTCTGAGTTTGAGTTTGATCAGGAATGTCTGACAGTCTGACCTTTGCTCTGTGCTGTCAACAGCTTCCTAGCAGCAGCAGGGATCTTAACAGCCAGACTGGCCTCTGTCTGGTCTGACGCACAGGTGCTGTGGACGAGGTCGCACTGGGTGCCTGAGGGGCAGCAGTGGATGTGATCTGAACAACAGACAGCCTGGAAGAAGAGAATATACAGACGGGATGAATTTATGCTTCTCAGCGCCAATTTGATTCCAGTGCAGAGCCAAAGATCTCTAGGTCTCGCTCAGCTCTGACCGGGTCTGGTTTGTTCAGTAACATCTATTCGTTTTGACAGGTTAGTTCAGGTTACTCACATCAGGCATCGGACAGCAGCCGTATGATCCGTTGGTCATCTGGCAGCACGTTGTCTGATCAGGACACGCGGACTTCTTATCTGGACACTCAACTGAAGTCAGAACAGACACATGATCAGCGCTTGTTTCTGACTTTTATCCGTGCGAACAGGTCACATCAGTTTACTGTTTACCGTCATTGGGTACAGCAGCGATCTTCTTCAGCAGAGGCAGTTGTGTCTCACCAGACTTACAGACTCCATGTTCCAGGTCACATATTGTGTTGGAGGGACAACAGTGGATATGATCGGTGCAGCACATGGCCTGCAAAGGATTAAATATCATACTTCAAAGAAAAGTCATGTGTACAGTGAAAAAAGTCTTTCCAGGCACATTCAGTACGTAAAACACAGCAGCAGCAATTTGAGAGGCTGAACCAGGGAATATTTGGCATGACTGAAAAAGCTGATTATCTAAAATGATGGTGATTAATACATTTGCAGCAGAGTCGTATGTACCTCAGGATAAGGGCAGCAGCCGTAGTCTCCACCGGTAAGCTCACAACATGTAAAACCATCTGGGCAGCTGCTTTTTCCTCCAGGACAAGTCACTGAACCGACTGTAGACACTACAGAAGGATAAAGAAATAAAAACGGTTATGCACTGTTAGTACAGTATCATCAGCATAGAGATGTAGACAGATTTCGGGGACGTTTCAACTGGACCTTTGGCCTGACATGAGTACATGCCCATTAAACCGGACGGTGTTTATTTACATGAGGAAGCCCCCACCTGGAAAACTCTCCCTCCGTCTGGCCGGCAGTTTCTGCAGCATGGGGAAGAACTGATGTGAGGCTGACACACATCTTGAGTGAGCAATATCACACTTTGTTCCCTCGGGGCAACAATGGAGCTTATCCTCACAACAAACCGCCTGCAGAGAGAAGAAAATCATTCAGACAGTCAGGAACACTCTTCAGTCAAGGACAGTTTCCTGCAGATAATGGAAAAGTACAGATGACTGAGTTGAACGCTGTCAGTGGAGGAGGATTACAAATGACAAACAGAGTTACCCGATATGACTTCTGCAAAAACATTGGGGTTTTTTTTCCTGATAGATAGTTGAACATGTTTTACTATCAAGACAAGTGTCTCTCTTCACCATGACCACTTATTCTCTATGACCAACCCAGATGTGGAACAGATTGAGCTGAAGCCAGTTGGTAGATTTGTATACAAGCTTAAAGTTGTCAAGAAAAACAAAATGGTCAGCTGGTATTTCAAGTGGAGGTCTTCACAAGGACACAAGGTGCTACCAAATGTGTGCGGGTCAGAGAGCAGAGTTCAGACTCATCCCGGAGAGCAGAGATGAAAGCAAATTAGCGATGTTAACGTTCGCAGCCGTAGCAAAAAACAAGCAATCGTTATTACAGTTCAAAAGAGCAAACACTTGGAAGTTATCTTTATAATGGCAACAAAAGTGTGACGCTGACCTAAACGAGCTGCATTCGTCACATGTCACCATGACAGCAAGTGGACTTTACAATGTGATTTAAAAGGATGGCTAATCCACTTGTTACTTCAGCTATAAAGACAGGAATAAAACAGAAAACATGGATGTTTTTTACCAACATTCTTGGCAAGAAGGATAGACTGTATGTGTGAAGTGCTTCGGGTTTTTGCAGTTTCAGTGTTGTCAAATGTGAGCTGATGTATATCACCTTAACTAACGGACAGCAGCCCCAGGAGCCGTCGAGAAGCTGGCAGCAGGTGGTGTCATCCGGACACTCAGACTCCTGATCCGGACAAATGACTGCCTTCACTCTCTGCTCGAGCTGGAGCCATCACACATCACAGCCCACGCATATCAATGACAGGAAAACAAAAAAGTGGCACGTCAATGGCAGGATTGAGTCTATTTAGTTGTAGAAACAGTTCTCAGAAGTTTGGAGCTTTCCTTCCTACAAATAAAATGTATCACAAAACTACATTCACACATAAAAAAACTGTTTAAAATGAAGTCTTTTAGCCCTTAATGTGCTGTCTGAGCTACAATCTTCTGAGGAACAGCCCAAACGTCTAATGATTTAGAAGAGACAGTTTAAAAAAAGAATACAACAACAACACATCCTCTACTTGATATATCACCTGAGGGATGAGTGAGACTGGTTTGGTAGGAAGTCGTCTCATCCAGGGCAGAGAGACGGTCTTATTAGCACATTTGGAGTGGACGAGGTCACAGATCGTCCCCTCATAGCAGCAGTGGAGGTGGTCTGAACAACACTCGGCCTACAGATGAGATGACAAAGGTTTACTGAACCACACTACAAACACAGAGAAGCAATAAAAGATGTGTAGAATGAACTTCTGCTTCTCAGACATCATGAAATTCTGATGCAGAAAGTTTGAAGAAGAAGAAGAAAAAAGAAGAAAAAAAACTGCTGCGATCTGATGTCAACTTTCACCCCGTCTGAACTGAATTGAACCGAACTGCTCAGTGGAAATGAGGCTTTATTTGACAGCTTTAGTTGAGTTTGTATCTTAAGGGCACTTGGCTTTGCAGCAGAGTACAAGATAAAAAGAAACAACAAACATGAAAGAACATATCCTGCAATCCCTCTAAATAAGGTATGACCAGCATAACACTCCTCATTTAAAATACTTCAGCATAATCAGCAAAATCTCCAGCAACAGCAGCATACTCAGACGATTTTGCCGCTGTGGTGATGTATTTGTGGAGGCAGATAACTTAACGGTGACTTACATGTGGCAGCGGACAGCATCCGTATCCTCCCACATTGTTCTCACAGCAGGTGTTTTTGTCCTCACACATGCCTCCATCAGGACAGACGAGCGCTGAGCTGAGGCCCAACAGAGACAGACACAAGATCCACATCTGCAGAGTCTGAAGACAGAGAGAGGAGAGGAGAGAGGAAAAAGGAGGAGAGTCAGCAGTGAAGTATGATTCAGTCTGATAACACACAAAGATCCTGAACTTTTGCCAACCGATTCTAATCTTCTTGGTTTCTGCATTTCTTTCGGTTTGTGAGAAAATCCCTGTGGAGAAGAAAAAACAAAGATAACCAAAAAAAGGTTCAGCTGCTCAGAAAACATTCCAGCTGATAACAGGATTTCAACACCAAACCATCCAGATCTTTGTTGTAAAGTTCACGTCCCTTTCATACAAGTCTAGCACTCGTATCTGAGGAATTTAATACCAGTAACAACAGGAATAGAACGTGAAAAATCAAGATTTAATGAATGTACTGTTGGAGCTGTGGTTTCTCCAGCAACTTTTGGGAAGTTGGAACCAATTTTTTTTGCATTTTTGCTTGATAAACAAATAAAAGTAATTCCTTTATCTAAAAATAGCTGCCCGTTAATTTTTTGTTTGCTGACCAACTGTTAGAGCTCTAGTAGATTTGTTGAGTCAGTACACGGTGTTCAATAACTGCTGATTAATCATGTGGAACAAACAGAAATTCAAGAAAACTAAAAAGTTATCTGGCATTAAAGGAAGAAACATGTGATCTTTTAACTAATTTCTTCATCTTGTATAACCAAAAACTGCACATATGCCGAGTTATCAGCCAACTTCAACACGCACATAAGGCTGCAAAAATGTGGTGACTGATAAGGTTTATCTTCACAGCTGCATGTGTGACAAATAAAAGTGAAAAATAGCACACACGTAAAAAAATGTCCATCACAGTGTCCCACAGACCATGATGATGTCTTCAAAGTGTCTTGTTTTGTCTCATCAACAGTCCAAAACCCAAATATATTCTGTTCACTAGGGCTGAAACTAAATATTATTTTCATTGTCAATTAATCTGTTGATTACTTTCTGTATTAATCGATTAGTTGTTTGGTCTATAAAATGTCTGAAAATGTGTTATGTGTAATCAGTGAATACAGTAAAATGCTGTTTGTCACAGATTTTAATTTTAGCCAAAAAACTGCAGCTTCTGCAATTTGGATATTGCACTTGGACATATTGCTATTTTGTAAGCTTTCCATTAACTACGCAGCCCTACTTCAGATCTGTCAGTTGTCTAATTGATTAGTTGCCAAATCGTTTCAGCTCTGTGAACCAGCATCACAGCACTTAACATAAAGAAAGACATAAATAACCTCACACATACACACGCTGCCCTAATCCGATTAGTATCTGGATGGATATATGTGTTAATGTACCCTGCATGTATGTCAGAGTGTTACAGGAATGCTGTAAACAATCACACCAGCAGTGAGCTTTAGAGTTTGTTTTTGTGTTAACCTAAATTCCTCTAATCATTTACAGAGTTATGAAGCTACAGCAGAGTTTTTACAGACTCAGCAGGGTCAGGATACACTCAAGCTGCAACTAATGATTATTTTCATCAGTTAGACTGCAGACTATTTTAACTAGAGCCTGGTCGGCTGTCTTTATCAGCTGATGTTGGCCATCGTCCATATGCGCAGTAAATGCACCGTTATGAAAACAGTTTTTTGGAGATTCAAATGCAGAAAAGGAGGCTTGTGGTCGTTTATAATTATTAAATTCACAGTGAAGTTTGCTGTTCCACTGGACTGATGTCATTTCAGATTGTAACGTCTATTGTTAAACTTTAAGATATCCTGCCACCATTACATATCTTTTATACTTCAGCCTCAAAAATCAAGTATCAATCAAAAAAATGCCAAATATTCACTGGTTTAGCATCTCAGATGTGGGAATTCACTGCTTTATGCTGCATTTCGTTTAGATGAATAAATAAATAGTGAACTCACAATTTCCCAGAGCCTAAAGTGGTGTCTTAAAATGTCTTCTTCTGTCAAACCAACCGTCCAAAAACACAAACACTCTTCATCTACTGTCATAAATGACCAAAAAAAGCACAAATTCTCACATTTAAGAAGCTAGACGAGACAATGTTTGACATTTTGGCATGAAAAATTACTAAAAAGACTAACAGTCATTAGGGGTGTGATGATATGATCGATCCGGATCGATATATCGATTCAATAGCATCGATGCAAAGTGAAAACATTGATTCATATCGCCGCCATTGTTAAGATACGCTTTTATTTTGAAATTCTCATGGCACGTCTGTGTCACCGTTTTTCGTCCACTCCTTTATAAACTGTGTTTTTTTTTCTATTAAAAAAATGGACATATGACATCATCTCATATTGATCGCAGGGCTCTGTATCGAATGAAAATCGTATCGTGGCAGACTTTGTGATATCGGCAAATATCGTATCGTTATTCAAGGAATCGATATAATACTGTATCGTGATGAAACTTGCGATTTACACCCCTAACAGTCATCATAACTAATATATAAATGGACTGTTCATTGCAGCTCTAGAGGTTAAAAAGTCCATTGTTTGACAAAATATTAGCTAAAATCAGCTGTAAAATGTCCTGCAGTCATATTTTTCTCCCAGCTTAAGGGGTGTTGTTTTGTTGCTTACTAATTAAACCCTTACATGTTAAAAAATGAACACAAATATGAGGATATTTGTCGGATATATTTACCATTATTAGCAGATGACTTGAAGGCAGACAGACTGAGTTCAGTTAAGAAAAGGCACAGAGCTGCATGCTCCTCTTACAACCTGAAAACAACAGAAATAACATTAGCCACCGCGTAAAAACACTGAGAAATAACGAGGAGAAATATAATAGTTAACGTTCACAAACATGAGAAAGGTTGACACGAGAGTAAACCAACTTTTTCGCCGACGATAAGTGAAATTAACGAGCTAGCTCAACGTCAGGACGAGATGAGCTCATCCACAGAAAAACAAGTCATGTTAGCTTTAGCAGGCTAGGTGGCTAACGCTGGAGCTAGCCGGTGTTGAATGACTCAAAGCGGAAGCGTTTCTTCTTCGTGGGAAAAGCAGACGCGCTCGTCTCACCTGGTGGGTTCTGGTGCAGTTCGGTCCAGCTCGTCACATGAATGTCGTTGTTTTCCGCCGCCTCACACACACACACTGAGAGCACAAAGCAGCACTGTGAGGCTGTGTTTCACTCAACTGTCCAACAATCACATGACACAGCTCACACGTGACCCCGCAGCCTGCGCTTAAAGGGACATTACACTGAATCTCTGACAAACAGCCGCTCAGCACATCAACATGAACACACAGGTGGACATGTACATTCACAGCTGACAGAGTGCATGTGTTTATTTCTTTATACATTAAATATCCATGACATAAAATACTTTTTTTAATATAAATACTGTTTTTAATGTAAACTCTGCACTCCTTACAATTGCACTATTTTTCCCCCTGCACATCTTAGTCTTAATTTTTCAATTTTTTATTTTCTTTTTAGATTTAGTGTTTAAAAACCGTCCCCTGTACACTGAGCATTCATTGTCTGTGCACACATACTTGGCCAATAAAGCCGACCCTGATTCTGATGACCTGTACTCAAATTTGGCGATTTTGAATCTTGAATCTTTGATTATTTTTCTAATAAACTGAGGGAGGAAATGTTCCTTTAGTGTTGAGAAAATTATCCTACTTCTTTCATAGAAAACCTTCTCGGATTTGCTGGAAAATGCAATAGAGAGCCGAAGTCACGCCACTTCAGGGCCTCATGGGACCTTATTTCTGAAAAACTTTGAGTGGTAGTGAATGAAGAGACACAAATGATCTTTTGAACTTGAAACTCTGATTATTACATAATCTACACGTGAAAATTCTCACCATTTACTGCTTAAAAATGTGTATATCGAATTTGAATAAGCTTCAGTATAATGTGTTTTACATACTTTCAAATTTTATAATTTTATTATAGTATATAAAGTTTATTTTTTGTTTTTTGTTTGCCTGATGAGCTTGATGCTTTTTAAAATGCTGACAAAGAATTTAAAAGACTCTCCACGTGTTGGGAGTGGATTTCAAAAATCAATTTGATGCCACAAACTGATACCTGTTGGTTGAGAAAGAGTGAAAAATGAGAACTTGGCAACCTCATATTGATTATATGAAAGACAAACCTCTGAACTAGATTGACTTTTCCTTTGTTTACATCTAATGTTGTGATGTAATCATTCTCTATTATGGTGCAAAGTCTTCTGTTAAATACTGTCATTTATGTTGTTGATATAAAACGTGCCTGAGGATATAAACAGTTAAATTCCCTATAAATGCTCAGCTGTTGATCGTTTATGTAAATGTTTGTTACGTCTTCACTTCGTCCTTCAGCTGTTCTGTACTTCAAAATAAAATCACAGACGCCGACTGACCGTGGGAACAAATTTATTTCTAGTTTGTCTCATGTACAGAAAGAATCAATTTACAGTTTACAAACAACTGACCAGGTTTTATGAAGCAAATGATTTACTGCACAGGATGAAGGCCTACAGTTCAATCCTCCCTCGCCCTCACATGTATTTGTAACCATCAAAAACCCGACGGAGCGATTCACGTGTCCACTCAGGGATTCGGTTCCCGTGCAAATACTCTCCGTCCAAACACAAGTTCACAAAATCTACCGAGAAAAACAGATTTTTCCGAAACAAAAACAAGCAAGGAAAGCCACGATTGCACAACTCAATTAATTCCATATCTGGTCCAAAATAACGTACATTTACAGCAGAGGACGCGACAGTTCAGCAGGAATCGTTTCATTTCTTTCAGTTACATCACATTTTCAGTTAGAGCTGTAGGCGACCGACACAGGCTTTATGAACAGCAAGCAAAATGGTGAAAAGGACCAACAAGTCAGCATGATTTTTGTACAGCCTTCAAGATTTTCACTTCATAATCAACTCTGCGAAAAAAAATACAGAAAACATTAAAACCCCTTCGGGTTTTTCCTAAACGTTCACGAATCTGCGAGATGACATAATTGAGTTCACAGTTGTGGATGCGTCAGAGGCAGTGGTGATGCTAGTATCAGCGTGAGCGTGTTGGTCAGTATGTTATCGTTGTAAACATTTACGACCGGAAGTGAATGTTGTTAGAACTGGATTAAGGGAAAGAAAAAGTCAGTGTATCTTCATAATAACCAAGTTCATTTGGCAACACAACTCAATGCGTCAGCGCATCACATTTTGTGCCAAACATCCTGGAATCGTTTTTCAAAAAAGGTTTCCGTTTAAAAACACCCTATTCTACATGTTACATGCACATCGTATACACATAAAATCTCATATAGTTCATCATACCATTTACAAGTTTGGTGAAAAAGAGGATAGATACAAGAAATCAAGATATTCAAGGACGTCACAGCCGCAAGAAAAAAGTTGTCAGGTTTGGCAGGCATGCTCCCCAGAGTGACGCGTGTCGCTGTTACCACGGTGCAGTGTGCTTATCAGTGCCCGCCGACGTCGACAGCTCGGTTTAGGTGGCGATTAACTGCATGTTAAAAAGGGACCTGCATGCCTATCACTCGATCCTACGTGAAAGAAGGCACTTACAGGAGAAGAAGTGGTACAGGCCCTGTCTACAAACAACCCTCACTAGATCTCAATGTTAAACAGGAGGTCTTCAAGTAAAGTGATGATCTGTTTAGACTTTTTCTTGGCGATTGGCTGGGTTGTCTACGCAGGAGCCCGAAGAACTGTGGCGGGGGCGTTTTGGTGCCTTCGGTTTTATTTCATACATTCATGTTGTATGCATGCAACCTATCTTTACCAAATGGTCTTTCGAACGTCTGGGAATCTATTTACACAACTTTGTCGGCCGACGACAGGAGAAAAAGGCAGAAATGCGAAAAATTTTGGCAGAAGTGTAGATCACTGATGACAGAAAGGATGACAGAAAGACTTAAAGGAACAGTTCGCCTGAAAGAGAGAATTCAGTCTTTATCTCGTCACTCCAATGCCGACGGGAAGTCAGGTGAGGTTTCGTAGTCAGTAAAACATTTCTTGAGGTTCACAGCAAAACTGTGCTGCAGCTTTCTCCTAAACAACTGAAGTAGATGGAGACTTGTTTTACATTAAAAAAACAAAAAAACGAGTCTCATAAAAGCCCTGAGATCCAAAATTGCTGTTAAAACACGTTATTTTTTTCATCTACAAACTTGTGCATCCATCCATTCTGTCTCCAGAAGCTTCGAGATCCCAAATTGATTTGAAAAGATGTTATTTACCCTCTTTTTTGGAGCTGAAACCTTCACTGTAGCTGCTAAGCTAAAAGCAAATACGCAGATGGGCGCACGAGCTCGACCGTGCCTCAATGGTATTTTTTTTCCCATCTTTTCAAGTTAATTTGGGTTCTTGGGATTAATCCAAGTCTCTGGAAGTCCCCAGATCCCAAATTAATTTGAATACATAATTTACACCCTCAACATGCTGTCGAGTTTGTGCACCCACTTCAGACGAGGTGCACGAGCTAATGTGTTTAGCTTAGCAGCTACAGTGAAGACTTCAGCTTGAAAAAAGTTGTAATTAACGTCTTCTTAAATTAATTTGGGATCTCGGGGACACACAGACATAATACACATATTTTTAGATTTAAGAATATCATTATTTCTGATGTTCGTCTTAAATAAGCTCCCGTAAATCCACTTGGAAAGATGCTCCTTATTACTGCAGAACTTGCCTGAGAATAATCAGATTTTTAAGTCTTCTTCAGTATCAAAATGATTTAGTGAGAGTTGTCTGTACATCCATGGGTACACTGCAAACAGGAACTGCTAATAGCTAATTCGGCATCATTTTCATTTAAAATCGTTTCTTTTTTTACGTTTTAAAACAAGTCCCCAGCTACTTCAGTTGTTTAGGAGAACGCTGCCTCGCTGTTTCGCTGTGAAGCTCCAGAAATGTTTTGTGGACTACGAAACTTCACCCGACTTTCCATCAGCATGTGAGTAGGTAACGGCTGAATTTTTGTTGGAACTGTTCCTTTAAAGATGATGCTCAACATTTCAAATCATTACTATCTGAATAAGTAATTTGAACACATGAACACAGAATACAGGAGGAAGAGGAAATCAAGTACATCCCTGAAGGAGCAAAATGCAAGTCGCACGTTGGACTTTAAAGATTGCATGATCCGTTCACAGGGGCTCAAGAAAAACTGATACGTTTCCTACATATTCAAGCTTTGGGAAGCTGTTTCCTTTAAAATAAACTTACCCTACTTACAGTTTAGAGAGGGGAGTAGTCACAGGCGCACATTTTATACCATCAAGTGTCCAAGGACGGAAATCTAACCCACCTAAACATCCATCGATCCCTTAAAAAATGGCATCAACTTTCAAATACTTGGTAAGTATCAATCAACATTATCAAATTATTAGTAAGTGCTTCATTCTTATATTTTGCTCTATAAAATGGCTATTTCCACAGTCAGTATATGCAATGGCTCAGACGATGGTTCAGTGGTGTGATAGGTGACAGAATTCACAATAAACTGGATCAGTACACGATAGATCATCTCAGTGGAAAGCAGTAAGATTAACTGACAGTGAGACTACGAGAGCAATCAAAGTGCAACGGCACCTCACCAGGAACACGAAGGTCAAAGGTCAAAGGTCAAACAACAACCTGAAAATGGACCAGTGAAGCTTGGTTGTGCTTATTGTGAAAACATCACTCAGATTCCCCTCTAAAGAGATCGTTCAAAGGTCCAGTGCTCAGTCCAAACAGCTCACTTCCTGGGGTGGAAGACCATCAGTGGTCTGTCTTCGATCTTCTGCCAGGGGCTCTTCTTGTTCTCGTCTTTGTCGTCGGGATCGTCCTCGGGGCTCGTCATGGAGTCGCGGCGGTTCTCGCTGTTGCTGCTGCGGCTGCTGTTCACTCGGCTGCGTCCTCTCCTGGGGATGGTGGACCCTCGGGAGGATGGACCTTCGTCGAGGAGAGGGGTGAGGGAGTTCTCCTCGGGGGAGACCGGGCGTCCCTCGCTGCTGCTCGGCTCGCTGTGGTCGGGGTAGGCCAGCTTGGAGTAACTCTTCCCACCGCCGCTAACGCCGTGGCCCTTCCGTCCTCCGGTCCCCCAGCGGTCGTCCTTTCCCTTCCTGTTCATCGCTGCCTTGCGCTCTTGAGCCTCCAGAGGTGGTTCCAGGTTGACGTCTCGGGCGGAGCTGCTGGAAACACTTAAGAACGTGCCGCCGCCGCCACTGAGATCATTCGCAACATCTATGTAAGAGTGGCGCACATGGGCGTTGGCGCGTCCATCCAGAGAGATGAACCACGCCCTCGGGTGCTGTTTGACCCCCAGCTCCAGCAGCTTCTTTTCCGTCAGTGCCTGAAGCTCGCCATTCATCTGAGCCATGGTGGAGTCGTTGAAGAGCACCGGGATGGTCACCGGTCCGCCGGAAGAGTCAGACGCCCAGCTCGGCTCCTCGGAGTCGTCACCTTGGGATCCACCCTGCTGCTGACCTTGTTTCTGAAGGTGGTGGTGGTGATGCTGCTGGCCTCCTGCCATCTGTGCACCATCTTTGTCTTGATCCTTCCCGTCCTTTCCGTCTTTACCAGAAAACTCGGAGGGCAGGCGCATGTAGTGGGCCGGGATGACGAGGGTTGGCACCATGCTGCGGTACATGTTCTCCTTCATCTGGTCGATGGAGCTGCAGAAGATGATCTGACCCGGCTGGGTGTTGAGGGACGTGGGTCTGGCGAGGCTGTCTGCAGCTGCGGCTGAATATTCGGGCGGTTTGTCCGACTGGCTTGGCACGTATCCTTGGAAGCGAGGTGGCGACGGGGGATCGGAGGAGTATCCTCGATTGTCGTTGGCGTTGTGGTGTCGGTGATACTCAGTCTCCTTTCCCTCCATGGGGCTGTAGCTCCGGTTGTAGTCTTCATGCAGCAGAGGGTTGTCCAGGTTGTTGGTCTCGGTGGCTCGTGTCACCTTCATGGGGAAGCTTTCACCTCGCTGAGGACCTGACGCATTTTTTCCCTTCGCGTGTCGCAGCATGTGAGCCGGAACGTGCTTGGTTAAGTCCTCTCTTGAGCTCTGGTAGTCTCGAGACGGGGACATCTCAGATTTGTCGTTGGAGGTGCCGGACTCAACATGGCCGCCACAGATCAGATTCAGGCGTGACGTGGATGTACCCTGGTCTCTCTTGGCTCCGTTTAGATTGGCCGCGTGGGGTTTCCCTTGCTGTCGACGAGGCTTTAAACACTTCCGCCTGAAACATAAACAGACACTGAAGGTCAGAAATTAAAAGAAGCACCCGTCACCTGCCTGGGGATTACAAGGAGAGTCCGGTCTAATGAGAGCCTAAAATTAAACCCACGATCACACCAGGTTGTTTCATTTTTGCTGTTGATAGAAACCTAAAACTGAGACCTGCGTCTACGCTCCCCACACCTGCAGTAGTAGAGCAGCACACAGAGCAGGATGAGCACCAGCAGGGCCAGCGAGCCCAGGATGGAGAGCAGGAACAGGGTGTGGTAGGTGGTGATGTCCCTCAAGCCGGGATGAGACAGACCCAATCCTGCAAGACAAATCAGGAAGACAAATCAAGAATTAGACAATTAATCCCTTAATCGATCAAAAGAGAATTAATCACCAACTATTTTGATATTAGGAGGATTTCTGCTTTTCTTTGTCATTTCTGACAGTAAATGAAGAGTCTTTGGTTTTTGGACTGTTGGTTGGACAAAAGAAGAAATCTGAAGACGTCACTTCGGGCTCTGGGAGATTATAGGTTGACCAATCAATATTTACATGTATGTATACTATATACTATGGATATATCAGATCAGGTGACTTTCACTTTTACCGAAGTAATAATTAAACAAGATATCTTAACTTTGATAAACTTTTGAGTATTTTTTTGCAACAAAGCCTAAAAATATCTCAACATTATTTCATCGCCACATCGCCCTCGCTCACTGATGTGTTTTTAATAGTTTTGGGACAATAAAGGAGCTCTGAAGCACAGAGGAAGAAGATATATGAGGCTTTGACACACACAACACCTGTTAGTAGATAACAATTGGTGGTTTTTATGGTTTCTAGATGGGAAACAATAATGTTTTTATTGTTATGTAATTTAACTTCTGTCACGGGGAAGAAATGCATAAATGTGATGCTTTTAAATAGTAAAATGTCTCAATGTGCTGATTTAATTTGCTGTTATCAACTTATGAAACAGCACCTGGCCTTCAGCAACACAGAGAGCATTACATCATTTCTCCCGGGAGCTCGACAGGAACATCAGCCGGTTCAGCAGCAACACTGCCGATTGGAAAACAGCTCAGACGGCAGAGCGGAGGGTGAGATGAGTTCAAGTACCTGAAGATGACGGGAAGGCGGCCAGCCAGTATCCCATCTGAGGAACCACCACGTTCCACACAAACTGAGGGCCGTCCTTCTTGATGTAGCCCGTCCCGTTCCTCACCCACAGTCCTGCAGAAGAACCGAAGAAAACTAGATTCACAAGATAATCTAATAATAGAAAATTAAGAAAACTGGTTTATAACCTCGCGTCAGCCGAGCAGCATCACAGTAAGTATGATTTCCGTGTTTCCCTCACCCGTCTTAGGCTGATACAGCCAAGCAGGAACACTCGTGGCCATCCTGTTTCGGGTGTCGGACGGCAGCGGCACAGAGATGTGGATCGGATCTGAGACCTGGATCGCGGTGCCATCTTTGTCGAAGAGCTGAATGCTGACCACGGCCAGAGCTGTCAGGTCTGTCCACCCTGTTTCTGCACCTGGAGAGAGAAGAAGCACAGACATCAGCTTCAACATGCATTTCTACACATCTTTCGATACGCTGGAATAATCGAACGATGATGGAGGGTAATTAAATTGAGATATCTGAGACCTCTGGATCATCATATGTGATGACTGATAAGTGTACAGTCACTTGATTCCATCGTTTAATCGAATGTTGTAATGTAATTATAGCAGAGATGCACCGGATTCGGCTGAACAGTAGTATCGGCTGACATCCAACTTATTGACAGCTACAAATAAGAAGACATTGACTGATAGGGGCGGCCGATGTTTTTATCTGATGTGTCGCATCAGTTTTGTGTCGGCAGATTCATGATCTACTGGCTTGTCACATCCCTGCTGTCAGTTTTTAAGGCTGTATATACTTATCATTGAGTAGGCAGTTGTACAGCAGGTTAAAAAGGCTTTTGAGGCAGTTGTTTTTCAAAAAAATGATCTTTTCCACATGAAAAAAGGTTATGTGAAAAGTTGTTTTTCTACATTTGTATGATCATATTTGTGCTCTTTCAAAGACAGTGTAACAAAGGGCTAAGTGGCTCTGAAACAGTTCAGTTTATTTGATTTTTTAGAGGAAGATTTCTTTGTTTCCTCGACACAAAAGAGGGACGAATAACAAAAAGCAAAACAAAATTAACAAAAGAAAAAACAGATTGATCACTGCAGCAGCCACTCGCAAAATTGTTTTTTTTATTCTCAACTAAATAACTAATCTTAATAACTCTTGTGGCAAATATGGAAGCTGAAAACTTCATGCATCTTCATCAGTTTATGCTTTATTCCTTTGGTTTCTTTTTGACTGGTCTGGCTTTTCTTTTTTGTTCTTGTGCTGATGGATGCGTGGGGTTGTTTTTACTGGATCTGTGTTCGTATATTCACACTTTGCCTGTTTTTTTTTAGTACATTGTTAATAAAATTACATTGTTTAAAATATAAGAAAAAAGCAAACATCTGTATCGGCCCAGAATTTCATGGGATTGGAAGCTGTAACAGAAAATGTGAAGGATATCTAAAAAAAAAATAAACAACGTCATTTAACTAAGACACATAACAAAATACACAAAAATGAAGCCTGTAAAGCGTGTATAGTAAAAAATGTATTTCATAAGAGATATCTTCAGTGTCCAGTTTATTATGTGGCTAACGCCCAGCTAAAACTAATACAGTCCTACGGACACCGACCTGAGCTGTTGGTCTCTTGGCCCAGGAGGAACGGGAACCCTCCGATCTCGTACTGAGTCCTGGCCGTGGTCAGCGCGGCGGACAGCGCCGTGTAGTTGGAGTTGGACGGCAGCTGCAGGGACTTCCTCTGGAGCTGCACCAGCGGCTGATTACGAGCTCCTGAAAAACAGACAAACAATCAGTCGCACCTCCGGTCTGTAAATCCTACAAACACCTCACGTGTCTCGTAAAGGTGTAAACTGAAGGTATGTCAGTGTGTCGCAGATATGAGGAGGAGGCTCTGATTGAGCTGTTTTCGTGAAAACTACAACAAAGTGCTGCAGTTGTTGCCATGGTGATAGCAGCAGCAAATAACACAGGGTCATGTTAATGTGAAGCGGAGAGGAGAGAGGGGTGTGAACGTGTCTTCGCTCCCTGCCGGAGACAGACTAAATTAAGACGTGATGACAGAAAGACGGTCGGAGGGTCAAACCGACTCACAAGCGACAGAAACGGGACCGTCGACACCTGAAAGGTCTGAATTAAACACGTCGCTCTGATTCATAATTACTCAAAAAATCAGAATGACGAATCGTGACTCAGTGCCTCAGAGTGAGCTGATAATCCTTGGTAAATTCAACGTGTGGCAGGGTAAGCGAGCGTGCACGTCTTCTTATCAAACATCAAGCGTTATTTCTTTACCTGGAGACCCAGACAGCACCTGCAGGACGTCATCGTACAGGATGAGAGTTCCTGGCCTCTGAACCAGGAGGTACAGGCTCACTGACGCGTACACTGAAAAAACAAAACGATTCATTTGTTTAAATAAAATGAGATCTTTGCTTAAACTGACAGGGCTGGGTCGATGAGCTATATTGATGTAACACCTGAGACCTTAGCCAACGAGATAAGAAGCGGACAGAGTCATCAGAAAGTTTTCTAGACTTACAGGGGATGCGACTCGAGTGCCAGGGCACGGAGTTGGTGACGTAGTCTTGTTTGGAGGCCGTGATGATGACCCATGTTCCCGTGCGGTACAGGAAGCTGACCCTCAGGACGCCATCGCTGCCGGCCCGGTTCGACGCCAACACGGTCTGATTGCCGTGGACTTCCACCTGAGCGCCGGCCAACGGAGACAGGTCGCTGTTGTCGAACACCTGGACTTTGATTTGCACCTCTGCAGGAACAAAAAGTGGAGAGAGCCGTCAGGTGATTCAGCAGAGAGATGAAACCACCGATCGATTCGTGCGATGACAGAAAAGGAATCAGTGAAATGGAGACAAGACTTGCTGACATCGATCGAGTCCCGATCCAAGATATCTAATTTACAATAAAAACAAAGACTCATTAAATTAAATAACACTTTCATTCACAAGCCCAATATCATCCTGTCACTTCAAGGGAAGGTTCCTGAAAAATCTGTATTTGGTATAAATGATATGGGAAGAGAGAAAGTGTTGACTCATCTCTCAGTGAGCGCTGCAGGTCAGCTGCACACAGATCTACATAAACAAACACTAATGTTTCCAATAATAACTGAATTAATGAATAAATGTTCGCTCGGGGTTAAACTGAGCAGCTCTTTCGAGGAAATTCCTCTGGAAATCAATTAAATTAAGGCAACTATCTAAACTCAATCAGCTTGGTCTCTATTTTCATTGTTAGCTAATGATCTGTAAGTTATTGATTAGGCAACAACTGGTTTCAGCACCAGAAAGGACAGACTGAGTATTATCCTCACCCGTCATAGATTTCTTGTTCCACTCAAAAGCAGAGATTTATCATTTTGCTGGTCTGCAGTCAGATTATACTGAAGCATTAAAGCGGTAATTACACTTGAGTATGGCTCAATTTATCAAATCATCCTTGGCAGTTTAATAAGGTCAACAACATGCAAGCAACAGTGTTTACGATGATCTGGTCTGAAATGAGCCACAGAGGGAAGAGAAGTCAGCACGAAGCATCCAGCAGTGTAGAGCAGGTCCACACCACTGTTTCATCTAAATGTGCACATTAAATACTAAACATCAACATTATTATCAGTTAATGTTGTAAAAAATATAAAAATGTTTAGACACATTGATTCTGAATTAATGGTTACGACAGTTTTTGTGCTGTTTTCTGCTACTAGCCAAAAAAAAGTTGTCATGTTAAATCCTTCATTAATGCATATTTTATTAAAAATCTACTTTTTTTCCCCCATGGTATCAAAAATGTTATAAAATACCGACATTTTATTGAATTTAGAAATTTCAGTATCGTAACGTTATTATATGATATGCCGTAAAGTGAGTTTGTTAGCTGTGGACTACTTGACACACATTTCATTCTAAGCCTATATCATTTTTTTACATTTAGGCACACTATCCCTGTTAAAAGTTTGCCGAATTAGCTATTGGGAGTTGCTATTTGCAGTGTACCCACTGATGTTCAGACAACTCTCACCGGATTACTTTGATACTGAAGAAGACTTAAAAACATGACGATTCTAAGGCAAGTTCTGCAAGTACAAGGAGCGTCTTTTTTCTACGCTTTCGAAGCAGATTTATGGGTATTTATTCAGGATGGGTATCAAGAGTAATGGTATTCACGGAAAGTGTACCTCGGACTGTATCTAAAAATATGTTTAGTTTATACGTGTGTCCAGATTTGAAGGTATTACACTGAGAATGAGTGCCTCATTGGGTGCAAATTGCTGCAGAGGGTTGTTATGTGTTGATACGAGCAGGTCAAAAACTACAGTAAGTAACTTCCTGTTGTTTTCCTGTATTCACGTGTCCCTTTCCCCTCACATCTCTCCCTGAACTTCATCTGAAGGCGCATCGCTTCCAGTCGCGTTGGATTATTGTGATGATGATGATGCTTGTAGTCATCACAGACACACCCATCACAAATCCCTCGCGTGGCTCTTCCTGCCCTCCATCCTCCCGTGTTTTGCAGCCCCAGAACATTTTGTTTCTCATCTCGCCTCTTGGATGGCGTGGATGTGGGTCACGCTGGGGATGTTTCCATGGATACACGCTGACTCTCCAAAAAAGCTGGCCGCCTCGCTCAGCTCAGCTCAGCTCAGCTCAGCTCCCTGTAGCACCACGAGCTGTCGTCCTCTAAAACCCTCCAGGCCTCGAGTGACAAACCCACAACTTCTCACTGACAGCACTAATGGCTGCATAAGCATGTATGTGTGTGTGTGTGTGTGTTGCGTTTGTATCCATTGTATGCGTGTAAATGCTTTCAGCCATTACCATAATTGGTCCAATAAAGGCTCCCTTGTGTGTGTGTGTGTGGAGAGGATTTCCTCCATCTGTGGATCTCTGTAGCTTGAAGCGGCTCCATTGACGCAAACACTGAGAGTCACAGTGTCACATCAAGAGTCTGGGAATGTTCACTCACTCCACGGGCTTCAATATTATTTCGGCTGAGACTCAGTGGAGTGTTAACCCTCTTAAAACTCAGAGTAACCACTTCTCTGGGCTGAGATAGATCTGTGTAACTTAAATTCAGACTGTCAGAGGCAGGAAACTGATATTCTGTGAGGATTTTGTATTTCAGATATTAGGTTTTGCCATTTTCTTTAATTAAAAACAACAGTTAAAGCATCGTTTCCTACTACATGTCATCACCGACCCTCAAGAACTCAAGACTTTTTTGGGGGGGATACCATTATTATTATTTTTATTAGTAAAACCATTAATGATTTTGTGGAAATTATCAGTGTTAATTAAATTATTCCCAATAAGTAACAATTAAATATAAAACCAGACTGCTTTTGTTGACTTACAAGTGTCAATACCTCAGGGTGCAGGGTACAATACCACAGGGTGTAGAGTACAATACCACAGGGTGTAGGCTACAATACCACAGGGTGTAGAGTACAATACCACAGGGTGTAGGGTACAATACCACAGGGTGTAGGCTACAATACCACAGGTTGTAGGGTACAATAACTCAGGGTGTACGGTACAATACCACAGGGTGTAGGGTACAATCACAATTGACCTCCCGGGCTCAACAATCTGTTTCGCATACAGATTAATAATCAGCTCTGAAACACAACATGTCCTCCACATCCTGCGGCTGTGCCGATTTCTTTAAACACTAATTGCTTGTTGAGAATTACTGCAGGTCAGGAGAAGTGCTGAGCTGTTCCAGAAACACACCTGAGGTATCAATTAACTGACAATTTAATCAGTCACGCTGCAGCTGGGGAGCAAAATCAATTACAATTCAATCTAAATTAGGTTCTAAAAGACAAAGAAATCACAGTTTAGAGATTCAAAAACTGCTCAGCTCTGCTAGAGGTGGAAAAAAACTATTAAGAAGAATTAAAAGTAACGATCAGTCAATGTGATGTCGTCTGTTTATAGCCTAACATTAACTTTTAACGTCTAGTCAGCATTTTTCGGTAATTATGAAATTATGAAAAGGTGCCATTTTGGTTCTGATGCGGCAAACGTCCCGTCCACAACAATAACTGATTGGTAGCATGTCACAATTAATAACCTATAAACACTGAATAATCTGAATCTGCGAAGTAACTAGTAACTAAAGGTAAAGTACCTGAAAATTGTACTTAAGAACAATACTTATGCTGAGGTTTATTTTCAGCACCGAATATCATCAGTCTCCAGGATTTGTAATTATCGATATCGGCCCTAAAAAAGCCATATCAGTCGTCCTCTACTTCCTAATAGGGATGAACGATATATATCAGACAGATAAATTATCGGCCCAATAATGAAAAATGTACATTATCGGTCATCGAACACAACGCGAGGGGAAAAGTCTTCAAGTTTAACCATATAATCTTATCACAGCTGTGGAATAGATTTATATTTATACATCTAAAACCTTTCTTACACTCAGGTGTGCGTGAAAAAGCATAAAAATGGTGGTTTCTAGTATCGGTTATTTTATCGGTATCGGCTGAGAGAGTCAGGTAATTATCGGTTATCACATCGGCTGAAAAAAATCTAAATCGTGCGTCCCTACTTCCTAATATCGATACATCGAAACATCGATAATATCAGCTGATATGCTTTGTGTTGAAAGCCTGCGGGTAAAAATGTAATAGAATAAAAAATAGAGTATTTCCTTTGTGAAACACTCAAATCTGTACTTGAGTAAAAGTACTTAGTTACACCCAGCCCAGTCTGCAAATCAGCCATGCAGCTCAGAATAGCTTGAAGCATGAATAATGCACAGTAAATTACATAATGTCCTTCAAAAGCAGCACAGCACAATATAAACAGTGGAGTTTAAAGGCTGCAGCTGCTCCAGTATTTCACAGCAGACGCTTGTTTTTCTTCATTTTCGAGATCCTGCCTGTGTGCGAGTGTCGATCCGAGGCCGTCCTGCTCTCTGTCATTATTATTGTGCAGAGACACGCAGGCCTGCTCGCAGCCTGACATTACAGCAGACTGTATTTTTTTTTTTTTTTTTTAAGGCCTGACACATCTTGTGCTGCCTCCGAGGCACAATAACACAGCGTGGCCCTTCGCCTGCGTGCGGATATTAAAACAATCTACACCATCAAAGTGACACAACGACGCAGATTCAGACAGAAAATCACCGCCTCTCCTGTCGGGCTGCGGGAGATCGGAGCGCAGCGCTGCACAGGATCGACTGCTTTGTCGACAAAAGCCATAAAAATGCAACCACTCCCATCTGCTCATTGTGCTGCTGCTGCTGCTGCTGCTGCTGCTGCATCCCCCCGTATGGCGAGCTTACCCACTGCTCCCTGATCTGGAAGAGATTTGGCCAGCGCCTCCCAAACCGCGCAGACCGACCCGAGCAGCAGCAAACGACAGATGTAGTCGGCTGGCATCCTGGCGGCTACATGTCTAGTCGCAGCTCGGCGGCCATGTATCCATGATATCCGTCGAGAGAGAGAGAGAGAGAGGGAGAGAGCTCCTCACCGCCGCGCACTGGAGCTCGGATGCCGGGGCTGTGAATGGAGGAGATGCTGCTGCTGCGTGTGTGTGTGTGTGTGTGTGTGTGTGTGCGTCGCCTTGTTTTTATTGTCTGAGAGGAAAAGGAGTCCGAGGTTTCCCTCTGCTGACAGACACGGGAACTGCGACCCACTGACTGTGTCTCTGCTCGGGTCTGCACAGAGCAGGTGGGAAATACTTTGCAACGTTACACATAATACAGACTGGTGTGTGTTTATTAATGTGCAAAGTGTGCAGAAGTCATGCACGAGTTAAAATAAAGATGTTGTGTTAAAGTGTTGCTTTGGTACAAGTGGAAGTCCAAATAAAAGTAATTAAAGTACAAGGTACAATGCACTGTTTAGCTCTAATGATGCATGTAACCTGCAAAGTAACTAGTAACTAAGGTTATCAAATAAATGTAGTGGAGTAAAAAGTAACAAATTGAAGTATTCAAAGAAAATTACAAATACACAAAAGTACCCAAAAGTCACAGGCCTGCTTGAGTAAAAGTAAATTTACTGTAGGTACTACAGTAAAAGTAATTAAGTATCAAAAGTGTAAGTTAAAGTTTTAGTATCAGTGTTTGAAAATACATTATAATAACAATGCACTGTTTGGCTCTAATATTGCATGTAACCTGCAAAGTAACTAGTAACTAAGGTTATCAAATAAATGTAGTGGAGTAAAAAGTAGAATATTTGCCCCCAAAATGTGATGAAGTGAAAGTATAAAGTAGAAAACTAATGGAAGTATTCAAAGAAAATTACAAATACACAAAAGTACCCAAAAGTCACAGGCCCTCTTGAGTAAAAGTAAAGATATCGTGTTAAAATGTTACTTTGGTACAATTGAAAGTCACACATATTAAAAGTAATTACGTATCAAAAGTGTAAGTTAAAGTAGTTTGAGTATCAGTGTTTTTCAAAATAAATTAAAATAACAATGCACTGTTTGGCTCTAATGCTGCATGTAATCTGCAAAGTAACTAGTAACTAAGGTTATCAAATAAATGTAGTGGAGTAAAAAGTTGAATATTTGCCTCCAAAATGTGATGAAGTGAAAGTATAAAATAGACAACAATTACAAATACACAAAAGTACCACCTTAATATTTTGATAGTAAGATAACATTTTAAGTGTTGTATTTTGTATCATTAATCTGAATCTGCAAAGTTAAGTGGAATATTCAAATACTTTGAGAAGAACTAAAAGTAGCAGTAAAAATACTCTAATACTAAAAGTATTATTGGGAAAATGATTTAAGTATAAAAAACAGAGCACAATAATATAAAGTTGTACTGATGTCACTGCTGAACAGCGATATGAAATGAACACAGTGTGTTTTTGTATTTTATCGGCTTGTCACAATATTTTTATACTCATAATATTTTAATTTGACTGCGAGGTCGGAAAACTAATAAATTAATGAATTCTGGCCAGTGTGGAGGTTTGATTGAAGACTTTAATGTGGAGAGATAAAAGTTTACAGACATGATTAACATCTAACCGAATAAATTACTTCTGCAACACTAATTTATTGATGCAGATTTGGACTCCAGACCTCAGTATTTCTAAAATCCTGTCTCCTGTCTGTACTCGAGTTATTTCCACTTTACACGCCAGTCGGCCATATTATACTTTTCACTCCACCGCCTTCATCAGCAACAATAATCCAGTATTTTATTAAATTATCTGACGACGAAGTAAAGTATGTTTGAGTACTTTGAGTAGTACTTTAAATTACTTTATGTACCGTTAGTAACTGGTGGTTTAGTTTATAATAAAGTAAACATTTAGGATGCCGATTATATGTTTTGTTTGTAAAATCGTAATCTGCAAAAATCTAAATTGTACTTCAGTAGTATACTGAGTACTTAAGTACATGTCCTAAGTCAATTTCCACCGCTGGCTGTAAACTAATACTGCCTGCATAATGAGTACTTTTACTTTTACTAATTTAAGTGCATGTTTCTGATAATTATTGTGTATTTTGGCCAAAATGAACCAGATGGGGTGGCTTTTTAATGATGGTATTGGTATTTTTTATCTTCATTAAACTAAAAAAATATAATATAATATGATATATTTGTTGGTTTATGCAGACAGAAGTTCCTTGTTGTTGTTTCGGTGGCTGAAGAAATGAAGGCGCTCAGTCAAAGATTGTTTGTGGATCAAACCTCCCACTGTGGTCTGTTTCTCACATTAGAGCTGAAACTTATAAAGAGCTGGACTCCACAATGGTTTTTCCATCGATCCCGGCTCCTCTCTGCCTACGTTCACCGCTCCACGGCAGCAGCTGGTCATCATATTTATCATTTTTATTATTTAATTAAAAATTCGTACCGCACAAGGATTTCACTCCTGGCAACGTAGTGAGGTGTTTGTGGATTTATAGTTTTAAAAAAAAAAAGTTGTGCGCTCAGCTTTCTGGTATTTTATATCTATTACAGAAAACCAATATCCAGCCTGTGTGGCTCTGATTCACTTTTCTAGATTTAGTTCACAACTTAAAGTAATAAAACATCTTCCTCGACTCAGATTCAAAGCAACTCAAGGGCAGGAATAAACACAAAGTGGCCTTTACACTAATCTGCAACCATTTAAACACACATATTTAGCATTTATCCAAATATACATTCAGTTTTTAACAAAATACGATGCAGTTATAAACAAAAAGGGAACATTTTAGCACGTTAGCATGCTAGTAGGCTACAACTGAGGACGATATCATCAGTATTGCAGGTATTTGGTGATAATCTGAAAGATCAGTCCAAAAAGAAATTGACTTAGGGTCACCACAATATGGATTAATCTAGACGTCAGTACAAAACTGTATGACGATCCATTTGAACGTTGTTGATGTTCAGTTTATTTCGGAGCAGATTGTTGGACCGGTGACAGCCTGTCATTGTCGTTTCAAGAGTCATGCTGCTACCACGACTAAAACAATTTAACCCCTGCTGAGTGTAATCTAACGCACACCAGGGGGACAGGTGAGACAGGAAATGCAACCAAATATGTGGCCTGAACCTTCGTGATGTTTGTAAGAGACATAACATGAGATGATTGAACCATCAAATCAAGTCTGACGGCTTCGTGAAACTGACGCAACAAAGTCAAAGTGGGGTCAGACGCAGCCTCCTCCATTACCTTCAGGTCATTCTGAGTAAAACTAATTAGCTCTCTATAGCTTTCTTATCTTTTTAATGTCTTTTTAATGGCTTCATAAAGAAAATGAGTTTTGGAAATTAGCCAGCTGCTGTTTGGATCATATTAAAGTAGATTGAAACTGCCACTGGCAGATGAACATAGATATACAGATAGAGACTCTTTGATGTTAATCTTATTATTAAAGTGACGTTCGTCAGCATTCAGGTCAGGAAACAACCTTGAATCGGCAGCAGAGGACGGAGAATTTGGAAACTCCCTCAGATCTCCAACAATCAACTGTTGTTCTCCTGCGGGCCTCCTTCATGTGACTGCTATTGCATCATTTTGCAGAAATATGCCTCAAACTCCTCATGTTGAGCAACAATCGGCTGAAACACGGCACGTATTAAAGACACACACGAGATTACAAACATCCTGTGGAAAAAATGACTAGTTTAAATGTCATGTACGGAAAGTGATCGTCTCCGCTTTGGCATTTAAACTACTTTCATATACAGAAAGTGTACAAGTCATCAAAAGCAGATGGTTGTTGTTTCTACAGGCCTGGTCCAGAAGTTTATCTAAACAGACACTGTTTAAAGAAGCAAAAACATGCCCAAATAATTGCAATTTTGGTTTGAATGCATCCATCAGAACGAGGAAATTCGTGACCATTTAACCCAAAACCGAGATGTTTTCCTAAACTTCACCAAAGTACGAGTGTACGACGACGATCCGGCACAACCGTCACTGTTGGGAACAGAGAGATATCTGGTTTTGGAAGTCGCTGGAAATCATCCTTCACGTTTCAATTTCCTCTTGCTGATCAATCAAATCGAGCCTGAATTTTGGTCGCTGAATTTCGAATGTCCAATTGGAGCGACTGCTTTTTTGCTTTTGTTTCTTTTTCAGTGAAGGAGAGTCACGTACATTAGGTAACAGTCTTTCAACTTACATAGGTGTATTCGTCACTTAAGACACAGAAGTAACGCAGTGATTTTAATCCAAACCACGATGTTTTCCTGAACCTAACCAAGTGGTTTTCTTGCCTGAACCTGACCACACTGTGACCGTACGAAGGAGATCCAGTACGTGTCGCATGTGTCGCTGTTACTGTTGTTTTTAGGAGATGATGACAGTCGAAGACATATTCAGTCGTTTAGGTATGAGGACGTGTTGAGCTTATGAGTAGTAGAGATGGTATTTTAGCAAATGCGTCTCTCATCTGCATGTTTCACACTCCACAGTGTCCACACTGAGGACAGCTGACTATTTCTGTATTTGTTCAGGGGGGTTGAGGATGGGATGTTGCCTCAGAGTCTGCGGCTGAGTGACCCTGTGGGTGCCTCATTGATTTTTCCGAGTTTTAAGGGGTGAAGCGGACACAGTTTCCTGTAAAAATAACTTCTGTTACAGTAAACATTTTAAAATGGGCCCAGGATCAATAGATAGTGTGATAAATCGACTGCACATCTTAAAGTTTTAGTTAAATGTCACAATTCATTATTCAGACGCTCATTAAATGTTTAATTACTGTGGTATTTCTTTGCTTCCAGTCCAGATGTCCGTCACAAAAAGCACTCATCATTGCTGAGAATGTGCATTAGAACAAATATTTAGTTCTTTTCTGGAAAAACTATTTGCTTCATAAAATATCAATCGCCAACATTTGAGAATCCATCAGCAACCAGAGTTTATTTCAGGATTTGGCTCCGGGTCCTGAGACGACATTACGTTGCATCATAACAACGGTCTTTTTCAGACTCGGTGGGGTTTTTATTACAGCTCTCTGCAGGGTCAGGCGCTCCGGCAAGTTCAGAGAAAACAACCGTCTCCTTTCAGATTGAATCAAACATGTGGAGAGTGAAGGCCGATCTGAGGCCAGACGATCGTCTTCAGGACGTGAATCATATTCTGGTCATGAGGCCAAGTGCACGAGATGAACTACGGGAAGATCATGAGAAAATGAACTAAAATTATCCAGGGAAGGAGATACAGCAGATACTGAGGAGGGGAAACGGAGATGGTTACACAACATATACACTTTCACCAGAAAAAAAAGATGTTGAGTATATGAAGCAAGTTTTCTGATACTTTACTCATTTAAATTAAAAGTAAAATTGTATAAAAATGACCGTAGTAATCATCGAAACAGTTTATAACTCAGCTAATCTTGTACAAACTGTTGGGTAGTTAAATATATTGTAAAAAAAACATATTTTACAAACTTGATGTGCAAAAAAATCTGAATTTGTAACGTAACTAAGTCACTAAAGCTAACGTAAAGTACAGCTACCTACAGTGCTTGAGTAAATATACTTCTGCTAAGCGTTTCTGTCTGCTCTCCATGTCGCTGTCTGACTGGCGTGAGGAATAACCTGTGAAAGATCTTTATAACGAGGGAAGTTGGCAGTGTTATCAGTCATTACACAGACGGTTTTCCATGCAGGAGACATCAGGATACGTTGGAGAACATCTGTCCCGCCAAGCGTTAAGCTCCTTCAGGTTAATGACATTAAAGCCTGCTGCCTCATACCTGTGTGGCAGAACGGTCACTGTAACCTGCTGTAGTGTTTCAATTACAAGGATCATATTAAGAATTCATGGCGGCGAGCTTTCATGCAACATGCTGAGCGATTTGGGATTCAGATTCTTCTCCAAGGACGCGGTCACGACCCGCTCTGCCTCTTAAACTAATGGCGAGGTTGAATTACCAGCTGGGTGAAGCAGTCAGCCGCCTTCAGGGCCCCGCAGACCCCAGTTTGAAGTAATCAGATTAACTGATTAATATAAACGAAGATGAAGATGTCGACTCCTGCAATCACATCCGATATCTTTTAGATAAGGGCCCTGAGACAAAATGTTAATACTTTAATCATCAATAAGCACGCACGCAACTTTTACCTTAAAACGGTCACTGATTTATTGTTAGTTTATGTACATTTGAGCTGAAGTGGGCGGCAATCGTACCTTATTTACGTTTGGGTAAATAACCCGACAGTAAAATGGAAGAAATAGCATCAACACTGCATCAAAACAACCTCAGGGAAACTTCTGAATAAAATATGATATAATATAATAAAGGCCGACTTGCGTCACAGGGAACATTTGAAATGAAGCTCTGTCTTTCAAATAAAGTCCAGGAGTCGGCTGCATCAGCTCTCCTTAATCCAAATGTAGCTCAGGTATAAGTTTAAGAAGACCTTTTGCTGAAGTATGAGAAAGTAAACTCAATCATGCATTTCTAATTTTGTCAGTGCGAAAATATTGAACTTACAGTTGCAAAAGTAAAAGTACTCATCAAGCTGAATGTCCCATTTTACAATTAAATTGGATTATTGTATTGTATTCTGCAGCATATAATGGAAATACTCAAGTAAAGTACAAGTTCCTCAAAAGTGTACGTAGTACTTGAGTAAAGATACTTTTCACCAGTGGAGATGAGTTGTTTCTACATATTTACAGCTGCTAGGTGTAGCTAACTGTTGCGCAGCTAACTGTACTAACTGACAAAGTTAACGTTGGCTTGCACAAGACGGCAGGCAGGAAGTGCAACAGATGAAGTGTCGAACGTGGCGCACAAGCAACACGGACACACAACAGGTGACGCAACACAGACTGGACTTAAATACAAACTAAATCAACGAGGGGATGAGGTGCAGGTGGAGAGAGGTGGAGAAACACAGGTGAGGGTAATGAGGCTAACGATGGAGATGCAGGACGGGTGTGGAGGGAAAATCTGACCGGTGAGGAGCTCGAGAAAACAGGCGGCAAAACAGTTTCCTGCAGTTATGTTAGAGCTTGTGATGCGAACGTGAGTTTTGGATTATGGTCATTTTCTGCTCACAGTTTGTCAAATATTTCCCTGCAAACTATCGACACATGAAGTCTTTACTTGCTCACACCGCTCATTTTTTGAACATTTGATGATGTGAACGAGTTAAGTTGCATTTCATGAACACAACACACGGCTCAGGTCACATTCATGTTAGTTTAAGTGACCGAATTGCATCAGTGTTGATAAGATTCATTCTACATGAATACTACTAACTCGTCTTAAACACACAAAGTTGCTTGCTAATACAGTTCATTGTTTTGTTACATGTTACACATCAATTGATTTATTAAGACAGCTGAGTTTCAGCCTGTAGCTCCTGTTCTCAAGTTCAAAATGAGTTTAAAGTCTATTTAAAATCAACTTTCTGTTGGAGGTGGGAGGAAAAACTTAACTGTCTTTTACTTTTCTGGAGCATCCTCGGGTGTCAAAGCAGGAATTAATGAGATCATTAAGAGAGACTCATTTCAGAGACTGAACTCTGCTGGATTACAAACATGGACCAGATGTTGGGGGCAGACTGAGGGCAGGACGAACCTCTTCCTCTCTCGTAGTTTAATTTTTTCTTCTGACATTTCACACAGTGAGTGAGGATCTGAGGAGGTGAAGACATTATCAAACCCTCCCGGTGCTGCCATGTTATGCCTTCATGGAGAATCATCCACCAGCAGGGGGCGGAGGAGAGCTGGAGAAGCAGTTTCCTGCTGACTTGTGACCTTTGTCATAGTGCACTGGTGTCAGTGATAGCCCCGCCTTGTCAGATCAACTGTGTCATCATCTGAAGAGAGGTACGCCTCTCCACTATCAACACCTCTGATCTTGATGGGAGCTGTGGTTATCTCAGTGTGACTTCAGCCTGCTGAAAGCTAAGTGTGGACACATGATCAACAGCAGGGTTTGAGTTTCAGCCCCCTGCTGTGTGTGTGGGCTACACATGTTGTAATTCACCTGCTGTTGTGTTACCGCTGAGAGCGACTCCGAGATAGTTGGTAGTTGTTTCAGGCTGCAGGACGATCAGTTACCCAACACAACACGGATCAGACTACACAGCAGCTCGTTGTCCAACTCACCTGGGCTGCACAGTTTCCACAGAAAATACCAGTTGTATAATTATCAAACAGCAAAAAGTCAATTTACTCAAGTAGAAACTTGAGGCACTTGTATTTTACTTGAGTATTTCCATTTTCTGCTACTTTATTCCTCCACTCCACCACATTATGGAGTCAAATATTGTACTTTCTACTTTATTTGATAACTTTAGTGCTAGTTACTCTGTAGTTTGCTGCATCAGAGCCGACACATTTTAAAAACTATCAGCGATCTGATAAAAAAAATAAGAATAAAACAATAAAATAAAAATCAGGTAATCAGAATAATGCTGAACATCAGATCTGATAGTATCCAGTATATAAATGTAACAATATAAATTATACAGGAGGTAATATGTGTAACAGAGTGACATATTTATAAAGTTCCTGTAGCCTTACATTCATTTTTGTGGGTTCCTCTATATATTATGTTTCCCACGTTAGCCTCTCTACTTTTTGCTGTTTAAGCTTCACGGGAGAGTTAAGCTGCATTGTTGTCTGACATTTCTGCTTCTTGCCAGCCTAAACTTATTGTGAGTATGCTGAAATATTTCTGTATCATGTAATTTGTGTAGGAGCTGAAGTTTAAGAGCATAATTCACTGGAGGATGTTTGTGAATCACCTGTTGTCACCTCCAAAGGTATCCTGGTCTGGGCCTCTTCATCAAAACACAACGCAGACAACACTAGCCTCCACCGGGTACATGCATACATGTAAATATATGTATTATATACGTTTACTCATAATACTTATGTACATTTACTGACAGAAAATAACTTTTTAATACTTTTAATGTCAGATACTCAAAAACTTGGATTGGGGGATGATGACGATGCAGCGAAACGTCCTGTGACTGTTTACGTTTACACATCACGTCGTTTGTCCGTTATTATTCACGGATTATTGTAAAATTAAAGCAGGTTTTATTGCTATGGTTGGTTGAGGTGGAGCTAATGTCTAAGTTTTTGTATAAAGCTGCAACTACTGAATATTTTCTTTACGTAATAATCTGCTGACGATTTTCTCCAATAAATCGACTTTTTGCTCCAGAAGCCGGAGCTCAAAGTTGCACCTTCTACATGCTCGTTCTGTGTGAGCAGTTTTCAGGCCTTAAATGTATTCAGCCAATTAAAATTTAATTCAGACTGATTATTTAAATTCTGATTTTGTATACTGTTGGTTAGTTCAATCCATAATGCTGCATGTTTTATGTATAAGCTGTCAGTGGAATAAAAAGTGTTTCATTTCCCCTCGTGGTGGATTATAAAGTCACAGACACGGAAAGTAACGAGCACAAGTAACTCGTTAAGTACAGCACTTGAGTATTAACATACAATCACTGCTTATCTTTTGACTTATACTTCGTTAAGCATCGTCTGCCTTCACTTTTAATGCATCTTCATTGTCAGCACTTGTAAACGTGGCACTCGTCATTACGAGATCTACCTGACCTCGCCTGTCCCACTGTAGCCTATTTTTCTGTCCCTATTAATCACTCTCTATTTTAAAATCCAGGATTTATTAAAACTTCAGAGAATTACGCTCGAGAATGCTCTGAGGGTAAGCCAAGGGGCAAAAAAGAGATCTTTGCAAGGAACGAAGCATAAGACACATTTATCAAGCGACACACAGTCCTACTTACAGTGAAAGAGCAGATCTCAGGTGAGCACATCAAGCTCATCGGACACAACATTAAACATACCTCTGCCCCATTGTTCATTCTAGGACATGTTATTCCCCCAGAAGCCTTTATTACTTTGACTTTTTCCATTCGTGTGAAATTCTGATTTAATAACGCACAGCCTCCGAGAAGAAGACGCGTAGACGCAAACAAAATCAGCGGCGGGCTCGGCTTTATTAACGTCATCTGCACGACTAGGAATGCAGAAAGACGTGGCGTGATGAGCTTTCAGACCACCCTGTTTTGAATTATACATTTCGCTTCACTACAAAACACGTCCAGGTGTTTTACCTGTAAACACGGAGGGAGTGATGAGTTTGCTTAAGCAGTAAATTGGAAGAGATTGGAAAACAGATAGAGATAAAAAAAAAGCCAGTCAGCTGGGAATGAAATAATTGCTGGCTCTCAAAACAGTCACAGGTAAAGCCAGCACAAACAAATACAAGCTTTAACCTGTTAACAACTAGCCTCTATTTTGCAACTACAGGGAATACTTGAACAATCAAGGTATCATAATAAACTAAAGGTTTTAGTTCAGAGCTCAAAACATCTGCTCAGGCTTAACAGGTCAATAAAGGCCGGATAATAAAAGTATGACATTGCTCTGTTGTTGTAATCAGTGCTGTGGAAGATTTTTCCCAACACAATAGGTACGCAAATGTAAACAGACCTTACTGTGGATACACCCATGAAAACTGTAGACAGGTGATCGAGTGTTAGAAATGTCTTTAAATTTCATAAACCGGATTAAAAAACAAACAGAACACTATATGGATGAATAGATACCACAAGAGGTTATTGAGAAAACAGTAATTTTAGTGGTAATTTGAGTGAACTGACGCTTTAAATAGCCTGATAGGAGAAAGGTGGTGGTGTGTTTGAAGCACTAATCCCCACAACACAATAATACCCTAAATATTTACCCCAAATATGATCTGTGTTGTTGACAAAATCCTTTTCATTAAACACAGCTGCAGTTACAAATTTGGCATTTTCACCTGGATCACATCCAGCGGCACCGACAGACACGATGAGGATCAACTGAAGCTCTTAATCTGTTTTAATCACATTTAAACCTGTATTTTTACGGACGTTTGAATTTGTAACACACGTTGAATTTTAGTGGAAGTGAATGAGGCACAACTCAACACTGAAGAAGGCTGTTGTGTGATTTCATAGCGGTCTGTGTGTACACAACAAAAAACTGATGACTTGGTCAAAGAAAGCCTGTTTTATCCTGCGTTTGATAAGACGGCATCACAGATGTTTGCTATCAAATGCCTTCGTCTTTACTGGTTAACATTTATCAAATTTGAGTAGTGCAACCCCATTTTAGTAGATCTCTAGTTAGCTAGTAGTTAGCTAGCTAGCTACTAAATGGGGTTGTGAGGTCTTTGTAACTTATTAGCTAACTAGCTAACATTAAAAGACCTCACAACCTCATTTAGTAGATATCTAGCTGGCCATGAGTTAGCCAGTTAGCTAAGAAGTTACTAAGACTTCGCAACCCCATTTAGTAGATATCTAGTTAGCTAGTTATTAAAAGACGTTGCAACCTATTTAGTAGATCTTTAGTTAGTTGGTTAATGTCAGGTATGACGTTACTAAGACTCTGCAACCCAATGCAGTAGATCTCTAGTTAGCTAGTAGTTAGCTGGTTAACATTAGGTATGATGTTACTAAGACTTTGCAACCCCATTTAGTAGATCTTTAGTATAGTCAACCATGAAGTTAGTAAAACTACAGACTTCGTAACATAGCTGGTTTAACCCAATCCCTGGATTATAGGTGAATAAATACCAATATTTTAGAAGGGAGAGTTCACCACAAAATCAAAAATACATATTTCACCTCTTAGCTGTAGCACTATTTATCCATCTAGATTGTTTTGGTCCAAGCTGCAGAGTTTTTGAGTTATCGTATATCATAGACATTTCTGCTGTATCTCAAATATAATGCAACTAGAAGGCTCTCCGCTTGTGGTGCTTAAAAATCCCCCCAAAAAATACAATTGAAAAACCTCAATAACAAATCATGACTTTGTAAGAATATATTTTATTTCTTTTTTTTTTTTTTTTTACTGAACAACACCTGCTAAACGTATCACTCCACAGGAGGCAGCTCACATGTACTCATGTGCTGGAGAACAGCCTTGTGCTCACTCATCCACATTATACTTTGACAAAATGTGTCATGTTTGGGCACAGGGGCAAAACTCAGTGCGCATCAATACCGATTCAATTCTGCGGTCACTGCAGGTCTCTTAACTGCACTACAGGTCTGTGATGTCTCTGAGGTCTTGTGGAGCAGATGGTTTCTTTCACAATGTGGGTCTGACTGCCCAGCCTTTTGTTCCCAAAGGAGCTCTGGGAGGAAAGTGCCTCTGGAAGATGGCTGTGACGCCACGCTGCTGTCTGATACACTTCTCTCAAGACATGTTGTTTAAAAGCATCTGCAGTCGGGGGGAGCTGTGCCGCTGATGCATCGCTTGTTGATGCCAAGATGTATCCCGGGCTCATCAGGGCCCAGCATCGACTCTCTTTATGTCCATACAGATGTAGGAGGTATCAGAGCTACTCAAAACATATCTCTGCGTATAGCCTACATATTTAAATACAAGAACAAAATACCTACATGTATAGCACGTGGCACTTTCCCTCGGGCCACAGCCAGACAGATAGTATATGATGACAGCAGACAAGCAAAACAAGTTTATCTGTGTCGCCGCACTTGACGATAAAACAAGAATGTGACTGTGCAAGGTGTATCGCATGTTCCCCCGATCTCATGTCGTTTCTGCTCAGCCTCCTTTTCCCTCCTCGCCTTGGAGCGCCGCAGTTCGCTCCGTCGCTCCTCAGACCCGAGGACAGCAAATCCAACGTGGACCTTCACGTCTGATATTTCCGCTCATGGCACTTCTGTGTTTCTATAAAGATGTTCACATGCTTTTTTTTCTCCCCCCCCGCCCCAACCCTCAAATATGTTGAAAAGCCATCTGTCCACTGTCACAAAAATATATTTATACAAGACTCCTTCTGATATTTGGATGATGTAATATAATTTTCGGTGCTTCATGTTTATGTCCCCTCTATCCCTCTATCTATCTGTACCTGGGTGTTTATCTTCCCAGGGTGCTTTAATTAAAAAGTGTGGCTAAAATTTAACACGCTGCATGGTTTTCTATTTGATTTAGCTCACCTGCAAATGTAACGCCCTGGCATTCAAACCTTCACACACACACACACACACACACACACATTATAACTTCAGTTGAGGCATGTGATTCCTCCTGTCAGTCTTGGCCCGGGTTCAGACTCCAGGTGCATTGCGGCACACTCTACACCACTAATGGCGTCCTTAGCAGAAAGCCTGTCCAACTGACATTTATGCCTGACAACAAGCCCAGTGTATATGCGTGATAATTAATACGTGTACACTACAGAACCTTTTCACATCTCCTTGAGTCTCAGTGTGGTGCCCGCTGGGGGAGTTTTATTTTTAGCTCCTTGGTCTTTGATTAAAAATATGACTCTCTTGTTGACCTTCACACCTGCCGCAGCTCTGCCAGGTCCGCGGGAACACAACCACTTGATAAATAAAGGCCTGCCACCGGAACTGCTGACAAGACACAATCAATTCTCCACAAACTGGGCCCGCGGATCTGTTCGCGTACGGCACTTTTCTGCTTTTTAGCCACGGCTCTGTGGACGGCAATCAGGATTCAAGTAACAATCTGAGCTTTTGTGGTGGGGGGGGGGGTCTTTAAAATGACAAACCTTAACCAACGTTAGACAAATAGGTGTGTTCTCTGAAAGAGAGAGAGAGAGTCTGTGAATTCACACCTGGCATTAAACAATCTCGAGGGACCAGATCTCACTTCCCGGCCGAATGAACAAGAAGGCCTGAATAGTTAATAATGTTTTATACAGCGTTTTTCAAAGTTCATACAGTTTCTCCTGCAGCAAAATTGAGTGTTTTTTAAAGGGAGTCTGGTGATTTTCTCCACTTTGTTCTTCAAAGAGGTAACCTATCATATCAAAATCACATGTTTGGTCTAAATGGTGAAATGAGTTGAAACACTGCGTTCAAACAGCTGCTGGGAGTGAAGATGCACTTGAAACACGGACAACAGACACTTTTTACAAGGAAAGAAACATCTTATTGTTTTGTATTTAATGCCGATTTTACAAGAAGGTACACATTTTTCAAACTTTGCCGTAGTCGTTTCACAAAGTTTGTTCAGTCTCACTTAACGACGCAACAACTCCTAAAATCACATGATTTGTTGAGGGAGTCTGGGATATTGCCGTTACTCGCGACTTCACTTCATTACTTGGTCCATGTCCGTGACTTTCACACACACACACACACACACACACACACACACACACACAGCCGTCCACTTCCTCAACAACAGTTATTTACTTTCAATAAGAGAAGGTATGACGGTGCACGCCCCAGAGAGAGACTTATTGTATGTGGTTATTATTAGTCATTCAGAGAGAACAGGGTGTGGAGTCAGTCTGGACAACATGTTTATTCAAACCTATTTATATCATTAATGTAAAGAATACTTATTACATACATTTTTTGTGTGTCGGTTGGTCCAGATGGAAATATCTCAGTATCTGGCTATAATGTGGCTTGCCGATGGAAACCATGGAAACAGGGGATGGAGAGCAGAGGGTAAATGTCAGTACTCGTATTTCATTATGGTGACAGCCAACCAGTCAGAATCATTTCTTCAAACATGATCTGGGTCATCGAATCAAATAATGTGACCCATTTCGATGTGTCGCTGTAGATATTTTAGAAAGTGAGACTTTAGGACTGAAGTTGGTTCAGATTTCTTGGTCTGAACTGCTGCAGTTTCTTGGAAGGTCAAACTGAAATCAAATAGCACCGTCAAACAGATCGGCTCTGTAAATAACATCTCTGCGGCCCTTTGTTGAAAGACAATCTGTTCTCAGAAGGGGGAAAATAATATTTTATGTTTTGTAGACAGCGAATGTCTGACAGTTGATTGCTCCTCTGCTTCGTTCTAGACTGAAATAGCTTAACAAATATTTGATGGAAAACTTGGTACAGATGTTCGTGGTCCCCCGAGGCTGAATCACTCAGATTTCCGTGATCCCCTGCTGTAACTTTAACACCACCAGCAGGTCAAAGCTTTCACTTGTTCTGGCACTACATTTTGTACATATATTTACGGTTCCCGGACGATTTATCCAGCGATGTTCCTGGAAGATTTTAATATCCTGGACCGGAGACATGTCTGTGGTTGTACAGTCATAAGCACTGCTGCCTCATAGTTCTGGGTTTGAACCTGCCGACTGGCGTGCGAGGTGTGAAGTTAGCGTTTACTTTGGCTTCCTCCCACAGTCCAAACACACGCAGGTCAGGTTAACTGGTTTTTTATGAATCGCCTGTTGGTCGTATGTAAATACTATTGGTTGTTTGTCACCATGTGTCAGACCTGTGATGACCTGGCGACCTGCCCAGGTGTGCCATGCCTATTACCCATCCCGTAATCCTGCAAGGGATCATCTATTACAGGTAGTAAATGCGTGAATTGACATTTAAATGTGCAGAATTTAAGCAGATTTTCTCAGTTCAGATTTTTTAACATGTGGAAATTGCCGTTCAGTGACTCACCAGCTGTTTCTGCTCTTGATGCAAAATGACAATGATCAATATGTGTCTGAAATCTGGATTCACTGCTCACTACCTGGTAAACACTGAGTATCAGTGTCCGAAGACCGAAGCATTCATCTTCTATTTTTCCAACAAGAAAACACAATATGTGGATGGACGGACAGCAGATGGATGACTGGATAGAAATATTGATCCACGCAGATACGACGAGTAATTGACAGATGGCAGATGGATGAAGAAAAGAAGCAGGTTTGTTGGAGAAGGTTCAAGGAGACTGACCTGTGCATGTTGTTTTTTGGTGGCTTCATTAACGTAACGGATGAATGTAGGACACAAACTCACTTTGGGCGTCCAGATGAATTAAGAGCGCTTCGATTCCCTGAGGGCCAAGGACATTTATCTATCTGTTCCCTTGTTTATATTTATTTGTATTGTGTCGTGTCTTTATGAAGGTTTAATGTGGCTTTTTTATCCATTTTAAGTGTCGTATTTTTCTTTATTTTCTTCATTTGATTCCGTTTTTTTTCCATCTTATTTGTTTTTGGTAGTTTAAAGATATGATATGCAACATTTCTGACCTTTGAGTTGTGTACTTACATTATCACAAATATTTCCAACAATATACAAACCAGAAAATTCAGTTATTCTGTTCAAGATAACGTGTTTCTCATTTGGTCGCCTGTCGCGATAACTTTAGGGAAACACCAGACGATGCGTCAGAGAGTCAACGAACGTAACGTAACGTGAATACAACTTTAATAGATTACATTTCTGCCTGAGTCACATCAGATAGATTTTCATCATCAAAGGTGGTTATTTAACAATAAAAGCCTACAACTCCCATGATTCCACACTACACACATTTGTTTTGATTGAGAGACCCCTAGTAGCAAAAATAACTAAATGCTGTTTAAATTGTGTTTCATTTTGCATTTGTATTTCCACTTTTTAACAATTTAATTTAGTTTTCTGGTTCTGATTTTCTGGTAAAGTGTCAATTATTATTGACGGTGTATTCCTCGGAGAAGCAATTACAAACAGCCAAAGGGACAAACGCAACATAAGCTAATTCATTTAGTGGATGACGGAGACGTCAAAGCAGATAGAAATGGGGCCCGGTCTGCATTTTCCCGTGAGATTTCGTACGTGGTGGCAGATGTAAACGCAGAATCGTCATTATTCCAGATCCATCGTACAATCAACATTTACTTCATAATGATAGTTAAAGCGGGAAAGAAAATCTGTTTTCCTGTGTTTTTAATGTTCCTGTTGTCTGTGTTCTTTATTCACATTCGTACCTGCTGTTTTGTTTTGATTCATTGTATTCTTGATTTTTATCTCGGCCAGGCAGGTTATGTCTTCACCGTGTCGGTTTGATTGTTGGTTGGTTTGTCAGCAGGGTTACACAAAAACATACTGAACAGATGGATGGAAGATGTGTCTCAGCCCAGAACAGACCCCATTGACATTCTGTGTGGATCCGTAAAAAGGGAATGGATCCAGGACTTTCTTCTGACTTTCTTTAATATTGCTAGAGAGGGCCTTTTTTCTGCATTTTTGTTAATTTCTCAGGGAATAATTCATGGATCTTGATGGAAAAAAATCAGGCATATATATTATATATTGTGTGAGTAAACTTTGATGCTGAAGTTTGATGGATTAGTGATTTAGTCTTGACCGAACCGAAGGTGACTGAGCGACATTCTAGTTATTTCTGAGCTTTATATATTAAAAAAATCTATTCTGTATTTGTCTTCATTTCTTTAGTCTTCCCGTACAATGCACATCATTTCAGCGTAACATGAACAACAGTTGCGGCACAATGGCAGCTCTCCCGGCGCACAGATTGCAATTTCATCCGTGTTGTCATCATCTTACACAACCAGCACCTTTGTCCCTGAAAGTGTTGGGAGTGTTAAACGATGATGTCACCAAAATTGCACGAAACCAAATGCCTTTTTCTCCCCAAAATGATTGTCAGGAAATAATCCCTCAAAGAGTGTCGGAAATGAAATGTTTATGTCATCCTCTTGCTGAAGACCACTCCAGCGGGATCAGATAATAATCCCTCTCTGGCAGCACCTCTCCACGCCGGCCCTACGCGTAAATGTCATGGCTGCTCTTGCATGTGGATGAGAAACGCTAATGAGGCTCCTCATCAAAGGTAAAAACACAGGCAGTATGGCTCTAAATGGACCCACTTGTGTCTCTCCGAAGGTTAGCGGCGCATGTAGGCACAAAGCCCGTCTTTGTCAGGGCGACCTTATTAGCATGCACAGAGTTGTGTCATGTTCTGGAGGTGCTACTTCATCCTGCCCCTGTCATAAAATCAATACGCCATCTTCTGAAGGCTTTACCAATAACTCATATCGGCTTTGTCACAAAACCCGGTTCAAGGACTGACTCTCGAAATTGTTTACCACCTGAAATATCTTTGTGAGAAGGCGAGGAGATGTAGGGGTTGGAAACACGCTCATCATAAATATACAAGCGTGTGTCGTTCCTCCCCGCAGCACACGAGCAGAACCGGTGTTCCTTGTTCTGTTGCAGCATGCTGTCTTTGTTTCTTCCTCACACACCCGTCCCAACTGCGCCGGCAGATTGTTCTGCGGAGACGAGAGTGTGTTTCAGAACCGCGCTCTGTTTGTTATTGTTGGGAGAGAGCTCTTCAAGTGTAGCTGAGTGTGCCAGTAAGACACAGTGCACAGATGTGGAAAAAACTCAAAACAAGAATCAGCACGAGCGTACGCGCCCGACACACACACACACACACACACACACACACACAAACACACACTTGCCTGAGTATGAAGCTGATGCATTTTTCTAGGTCACCATCTCGCTGAGTGACTTGACAAGTTTTTCCTATCTCTGAAGAAGCGTTTGAAGTTGCTCCAGTGATTGGATGAGTGAGTTTATGAATATGCGACTTTCCCTGCCGACAATTGATGTATTTAAAAACTTGCCTCCAAAATTTGATGAAACAATCTGAGCTCCGAGTCTCATTACGACTCGCTTGTTCTCGAGCTTTTCGGCCCCGCGTGAAACGGTCTGAATCAGCAGATTGAGTTCACTCGGTTTGTTATGGAAATGTGGACGATCAAACTTTCCCGTTAATTCGAGCACATCGAGGACTTCAGCTTGACCGCAGCCGACCTGAGAAACAGCAGCTGACTCATAATCATAACACTCAAGGTCCACTCACTCGCTTGTTCCGGAGCTTTCCACCGTATCAAACAGTCTTCATCACCAAATTGAGTTAACACAGGAAGTGTAGACGATCCAACTTTCCATCATTTTGAGGACCTCTAGACTTCTTCTCCATGTCTACTTAGACTTTCTTGACTGTGGAAAACAGTCGTTGACGAAACAATCCCAACTCAAGGTCCACTTATTCGCCTTTTTTGAGCTTTCAACTGTATCAGTCAGTCTTCATCAGCAAATTGAGTTTCATCTGCGAACATGGAAATGTGGACTTTCAAGGCCTCGTAGACCTCTGGCTTAAAAAGTTAGCGTGATAGTTCGATAGCGATCTTAGGAACAGCAGGTGACAACTCAAAGTCCACTTACTCGCTTGTTCTGGCGCTTCTGCATCAGTTTTCATCAGCAGATTGAGTTTGGTCTGTTCTTAGAGAAATGTGAACTTTTGAACTTTGATTCTAAGCATCTTCAGACATCCGGCGTAAAAGTTCAGCCTGGTAGTTCATTCTTGACCTTAACAATATGTTGACTTATGTCCCCAAACCTTCTTTCATGTTAACCTGAAAGGTTCTTGACTTTGGAAGCAGAAGTTAACAAAACAATCTCAACTCCAGGCTCACTTACTTTCTTGCTCTGAGTCTTCCTTTGTAGATATAATCTTCTCAACCTCTCATAATCTCTTATAACCTCTTATCTATCTTGACACTCTTGGCTCTGGAAAATGTAGTTTCCAAAACAATCTCTACTTCAGGTCAGTTTAACCTCGTCTTCAGCAGGTTTTGTTTGTTTTGCTCACTGGAGCTTTGTGATACTTGGCCTACTTTGTGCGTCTCTAGTCATTAGTCAGCAAATTAAGAGTTAGGTGGTGGTAACACAAATGTATTTTGTCAAACGTAACATGAATAAAACCTTAAAACGTGACCTCCTCACTGAACATTTCTTTCTGATCTTCGCTGTTTTCAAACAACTCTTTTTAGCTTTAACTCAGTAAACGTGAACATGAAAAGTGTATCGACAGACTGAATGAACTGAATATTCTCAATATAGTTGGGATATAAAAAAGGTCGACGCTTCACAGTGGACCGAACCACTTTGGCAAGTCAAAAAGACTTTTCCAGCTCATTTAAACTTAACAAGAAAAATCTGTGTGTGCTTAATGAAAGCAACACACATAAAAAGATCATTTCACATCACGTAATGACACACAAATCGACAAATTACATCAAAATGAACATGTCAAGTGCAAAAACATCCGTCTTTCAACCTCAGCTTAACATTCAACAGAGGAAATCCAATCTGCTGATGAGGACCCGGCGACTCGGTGAAAAGCAGCAGAAGCGCAGCGTACTCTTCGTCACACTTGCATTAGCTGATTGGCCTCAGCTGTTTCATTCACCATCGCTCGCTTATTCATCATCCGCAGCTACCGGCCGACTATTAACGTCCAATCATGACCATGCAGACGCACAGGACAGGCATCATAACCTGACCCGTCGTACTGTGACCCTGTTGATACACTAACGGCTGCACCCCGACCTCCTGCTCATGTTGTATATCTCCGGTGTCACGCGTGAGATTTACGTTCATGTAAGTGCTGTTGGGCTTCTCGACCAGACCGCACTGTAACCGTTACGAGTGGTTAAGTCTTGACGTATTGTGATGCCTTTGACTCTGCGAGCGAGTGGCTCTCGAGCTGATGTTGCTTCTTGCTAACAGCAGTTTTAAAGGTCAAGAATCATCCTTATGTTTTAAAATGGTTGATGTTGAGACGTATTGTGTTGCCTGGATGTGAGAGATGATCAGATGTGGTTGGGTGGTGCTCACGCGGATGCGGAGGTGGACGGATGCTTGTTGTTGAGCTCCTGTTTCCTTTAGTTTCAGCTCAAGGTGATGTTTGTGAACACTGACTTTAGTTGTAAATACACGTACATTTTCCATCTAATTCTATTCTATTCAATGTCAAAGCTCACATTTACCATTTAGAGTCTTTTATATATATTTCATGTTGAGTCAATGTGAATAAATCAATTAATGCTTGAGGTGTTTATTCAATTAATGCATGTAAAGGGGAACGCATACGTGAACATAATGTGTTTTTCAAGTGTTTCTCAGTCAAGTATAATACGTCAAAGTAATGCATTTCATTTATTTATTCTGTCTCACACATGTAGTTATTTAATTTATTCACACTGACTCAGATTTTGCATTAAATGTGACACTTTACATCGAGATTGTGCAGCAGAATTCAGTATCCATTAATTTGCTGATTGTTTTCTTGATTCATCAATTTGTCTCTAAAGGTATAAAATATAAAACTAAAAGACTGAATGATGAATTTCTTTATTCATGTCATTGTGTGGGATGTTTACTTTCAGTCAGGTCGTGAGTGATTGGTTTCAGGCTTGCATCCGATCCCTATTTACGATGGCTTCTGTTTGCCTGATGAAGGTCCACAACAAATGTATTTTTGCAAGTCGGACAGTGTGCGGGCGTCGTTTTCCTGCATTTAAAAGTCTAAAAACGACTTGACCTTTGTTGTATATTTTGATAATATGTGTTCTTACGTTATGCTAAAGGTTCCCACAACGTTCAAACCAGAGAAATCCTCCAGTTGACTCAAGCTAACGCTCCAGTTGATCAGCTGTCACTATAATTTCTGGGGAAACATCTAATGATTCACCAGAGAGTGAGGAAGGAACATTACTCCATTACTGAACACTTGTTCCTGAGTCACGTCAGATAGATCTTCAACAGCATCAGTGGTTGTTGAACAATGATGACAGAAACTCCCATGATCCCTCGCTACTTACATGTTTTGTTTTGATAGCGAGACCCCAATGACAGATTCAAAAACAATCGAATCGCACGAATGAATGTGCTAAGTTTGTTTCTGCAGATTAATTAAAACAGTTTCTTTATGTTGAAACTTTACGTTTGTTTAGGTTGAATTTTCAATTTCTCTCTCATCACAGCATTGCCAAACTACTCATGTAGGATTTGGAAAACATTGTAGTTTGGCTTAAAATACCTGTTTTGGGCGCCACGATCGCAGATGGAGACGGTCAGCCTTCCTGTGAAAAGTAGCCGGTTTTAGTCGCTACAAAACTGGCTAAAAAATGTCCTGAAAAATATCAACTGGTGTGACCAGAACTGCAGTCCGCTGTAACAATGTGAACGTGATGTGCCACATTTGCTACGAATGTCGACCTCGGATGTGTCTGTAGTTTGCGGGAACGTTAACTGTTCACATTATATCCTCGAGAAAAATGCTTGTTTTGTTCTTGCAACAGCCAAAAACCCCAAATATATTAAATCTAATATCACGTAAGACCAAGAAAAGCAGCAAATCCTCACATTTGACGACCTGGAACCAGAGAGTGTTTCTCTGCCCTTTTCTTGCTTTATAAAAAAAGCATCAAATGATTAATCGTCTGTTGAAATCGTTCCATTTTCTGCCCGTTGATCAATTACATGAATGGGAACAGATTTTCCTTTTCTCCCTTCCCTTCTGACTATCTGAACTCATCTCTCTGCAGGTTGACCTACACATTTTCATCACCGGATGCACTCATGCGAGGAAAAAAGGCGCATTTATCTGGACCTTCACGGCGACGAGTGCATGTTCATCACATATAGAGACCCCAACATGCGCCTGCTTTATCATCATCCACGCATCAGGACTGACCCTTAAAGCACACGGGCAGGATTCGATGCCATTTAAAGCATGCGTGGACTGCGGAGCGTGGGGGATGTCACACGTCTAGATTGTAGATAAATTGTGTTGCAGATTAAATGAGGAGGGGGAGGAGGAGGAGGAGGGTGAACTCCTCCAGCTGCAGGGAAAAAGGGGATTAGAAAGACCGTCTTACACAACCCTTCCCGAACAATCCCATGTGGCCTCGCAGGAAATCCACATCAAGACCAAAACAAATGGTTCCACCAAAGCGTGCATGACACCTGTCAGGTTGATTCAGGTGATATTTTCAGCACCTGTGTGCTAGTCTCATGGACAGGTGTGTACACAGAAGGTAGGCACACTGTGTCCGACAAGGGGCAGGCTCATAAACAGTCCTCGCCACATAATCCCCGTTCGCCATGGTCCTCTGTGTTGCCACTACTGACACTTCACGAGCTGGCACACTCAGGGGAGGGCACTGTCACCTTGGATTAAAGCATCTTCTGAATAATGCCTCTTTGCACGTCACCGGCTTTCTAAAGAAAGCTTTAGCGCAGTGTGCATAAAGCATTTTGTGCACTCAAAGCCTCAGTGGTATGGATATGAGATGCCAGCCATCCCTCCTCCTCCTCCTCCTCCTCCTCCTGCATGTGAGCAAAATATATAATGTCTGATGATCTGATGTGTCGTGTAAAATATTAATTTGGATTTAAACAAGCAGGGACAGGAACACCACGGGGATGGAAGTCCCCGGTGCTGCAACATTAGAACGAGGATGGCGACTGGAGATTCTTCTCATTAACGATTCATCTGGTATTTAATTTTTTAAGCTTATAAAATGTCAGATAATATTATGAGAAATACACAATTTTCCCCGAGTCTCAGGAGACGTCTCCGCTTGTCTGACCAGCAATCCACGACTCATAGATGTTCGATTAACAAGGAGATAAAACAGCCGACATCAGAGAGCGTTTGGTGTTTCTCAGTCTTTTTGGCTTTTGACGCCTCCCGAGTTCAACCAAACGCTTATTTTTCCTCATTCTGATTGATGTATTTGAAGGATTTTTGGAGCCTTGAAGTGTTTAAAGCTGCTTTAATCAATATTTTCATATTAACAATAGATCAAAAAGTCCAACATGAAAGGTGTCACATGCAGGGATGAGCCCCACAGAGGCCCCACAGTCATAACTGAACTCTGCTGCGTCTCTCATGTATCATTCAGATACGGTGAAACTTTCCTTACGAATCGATTTCAGCTGAATGTTGTAACGACACTGCCGTTATGTTCTGGTTAAGGTTTTTGGCACAATAACCACTTCATCATCATGTTTCGGCTTACAATACCTGTTCTGTTGTTGCCTCCACGTCTCATTAAAAACACCCGGTGGTTTTGTGCTTACGAATGTTGGCAGCCGTCTCGCCCGTGGCACCACCGTCCCTCCACATCCTGACACGCAACTCTGCTCATATACGTGTAACGTGAACGTGATATGACACGTGTTGTAGGAATGCTGATTTGATCCATGCAAAAATGCAAATTAAACACAGCTGTGGGTGCAGAAACAATGCCAACATTTTATTCTGTGGACTGGAGTGGCATTTTAGCTTGTCACAGCTAATTGTTTTGGTTTTATAACCTTTGATGTTTTGGCTCTTTTCATGTTTTAATTAACCCACTGCACATTACCTGCTCACCAGACACAGGTAGAGACCAGCTGGTGAACATCAGCGGAGCAGTCAGTAGCTAACGAGGCAGATATTTCCCCTCAGCAGGTGGTGGAGACCAAAAATGGAGCTAAAAGAGGGTGAATGTTGGACTTACATCCATCAGGTGGACACAGACACAACTCCAAGTTTATGCTCGTGTTGTTTTGCTAAAAAGCCAACATGTCCTCGCTCCCAGCTCGTCAAACTGCTTGGTCAGTGGCCTAAAGCTTCAAAATATCACGCTCAACCTATCGCTCTAGTGTCGGTTTTGCACGTCAGGGTACGTAAAAAGACGTGTAATGACTTTTAGACTGTTGTGTTGGGACATTGTCAAGCAGTTTGATTGGGTTTAGGCACCAAAGCTCCTTGGTAAGGTCTTGTAAAGGTCAGACTTTTAGTTAAAATATATACGTTCAGTCTAAGTTATGTAACGGAGGTTGCATAAGTGACATATCGCGATATTTGCTGTTACAAAAGCAACACGTTACAGTAATATATATATTTTTAGCAGTAATGGAGTAATATAACACATTACTAATAATATTTCAGTAGTATGTTACTACAGTTATGTCACGTAAGGCGTTACAATTCACGTTACCGACCGAAGTGAAGCGTTTATTGTTGTGTTTTTTAAGAATCCATCCACACCAACACGACCATATTAATAAAGGCTCTGCGTGTGTTTAATATAGACGAGACTCAGCCTATAGATAAGTTATTTGCTCAGTCTCTGTGTGACTGAAGCCTGATGATGAAGCTTAATCCTCCGGGTGCACTTTAATTTACATTCTTGAATCACATATGCCCATGAATCCTTATTCTGTGGACTCGCAGTATTGCATCTTGAAAGTAGTTTGCCCAACACTGCCAAAAATCAGCATATTGTGTTGTGACAGAAATATGTGATGTGTCTTTAATCATCTGGTGACCCATCAGATTTAATTTGGGACCCAAGTGAGGATCCTGACCCCCAGATTGTGAACCACTAACTTAATTTATGAATGAATGGACTTTATTTCAAACCACACAAACAACTGTCCCTAGTTTATTTACAATCCAAATATCCACCCAGTGTTACAAATTAAATAGGAACGCCCCTGACACAACCTCTCCTCTTCCACAAAGCTGCCAAAATATATCTGTTTTGTATATTTTTTATAAATTGATTTATATTTCAGCTTTGTCGACCCGCACACTGAATCACACTCAGACTCTTATCAGCTGTCTGAACACTGTTCTTATAAATTAAAGCCTCCTCTTAAATTAAAGTCACAGAACATTTCTTTAATGTTGCTCGGGAGTGAATTATTTCTCGCTTTAAACATTTACTGCAGTTTCACATTTGACCAGATGTGTAAACTTCCCTGCCCGTGACCTTAACGTCAGTGCGTTCCCGTTCTCTACATTATACATCCCGCTCGCTGTCTTCTGAAGTATGTCAGACACGGAGACAGCTTCTTCCCCCGGGCAGCAGCCGGCGTGTCAGAGTAACCCCTGATCTCCACGCTTCTTTAGCACGCTGCTTCTGTATCCTCGTGTAAATACTGCGTGCAGAGTTTTTCTCTTAATGTAAACACTGTTGGAAATCCTGCCACTGTTTTTATGCCTCCGCCGGCGACAGCGAGGCCCGGAGGCGTTATGTTTCCAGGGTTGTCCGTACCGTTCTCGTGAACGCGGTATCTCAAGAACGCTTTGAGGAATTTTCTTCAAACTTTGCACGAACGTCCGCCATGACCCAAGGATGAACTGATTACATTTCGGAGGTCAAAGGTCACTGTGAGGACAGTATTTAAAGAAAACATTGAGGGGATTTTTATCAAATTTGGACCGGAGGGTGCACAGATTAGACTGCATTGGGTCGACTGTGGCTCAGGAGGCAGGAAGGTCCCCTGCAGCCTTCATGTCGAAGCATCCTTGGGCAGGATGCTGAACCCTCCTGGTGGCTCTTACATCACTGTATGCGTGCGTATGAATTGTTATTCACTGTTATTCGCTCCTGATGAGCAGGTGGCGCCCTGCATGGTGCCCTCTGTCACCAGTGTGTGAATGTGTGTGCGTCCTGGCTTGTGCTGCAAAGCGCTCCGAGTGGTTGCTAAGGCTAGAAAGGCGTTATATAAGTACATTTAGATTTTGGAGGTCAGAGGTCACTGCAACCTTATTGCACCATATTGTAGCTTCGTAGGAGCTTTACCTTCTTTAAGGCGGTAGCTGTAGTTAATGTTAACACTGCTGTTGTACATTTTAGTCTTAATCTTTCAGTTATTTATTATTTTTTTGGATTGAATGTTCAGAAACGATTCCCTGTGCATGGGAGCAAACTGACCCAGAGTCAGATTCCTTGTTTGGCCAACAAAGTAATTGGCTAATGGTGATTGACTGACTGATTGATTGTTTCAGCACCAAATCTGAACACGTGGACCTTTTTAACTCGAAGTCTATTTTTAAAAGAGCATGTTTTATGGCACTGACTGGATGATCCCGGGGGGAAGCTTCACTTTATATTGACACAGCGGGACCATCTGTCCATCTTCGCCCTCAGCCAGATCTGTTGGACTGCGGACTTGGCACCGATTCAAGCGAGAACGGGGACGCACACATGTTTTAAAAGGTTTCCCTTCATTAGAGAGCCAGCCCCAGCCCTTTAACTTTCTCACAGGGGGGGGGGTGACGTCTAGATTGCAAGCGGGATTAGAGATTAGGATCTGGACCGGACAGGGAGACGTTGCATAATTAACTCCACGAAGAGGAATCGGGGTTGTTCCTCAGGCGCGCCGGCGTTGTGGCACAACGTGGGCGGCGCGTCGAGGAGCCGATCTGTGGCCGCGCAGGAGGAGCCACAAGCTGGATGCGAAGCAGCGGGACGTGACGGAGGAAAGCACGCGTGTGGAGGGAGTTCTGGTCCGGGGCCAGCTGTGAAGGGGGGACCGCGGTGTCCGGGGCGGATGGTGCGCGTCTTCTTCTCTCCGAGGTGGATTCAGTTTCTCAGTCCGGGAACAGACACTGACGGACGGACTTGATTTCAGCAGGTCACCACCTGCGGACCAGCTGACAGATCCCCGCCGCTGGACTCCTTCATTAAACCATCTGAGTGGATCGTGCGGTGTCTTTGGAGGGCTGATTTTGTGGTTTCCCCAACATTTTTTTTTAAATTCTCTTTGCGCAAAACTCGGATAAAAACCACAGTCAACCAAGTGATTAGAAGACGTTTAATGAGAATTATGTGAAGAGTAAAGATCTGGAAATGCGTCGCAAATGCTTCTATGTGCTCCAGGTAAGTTTCATCTCATCTCCTCTCCTGCTTAAATGAGTGTATCTGAATAACAGCGAGTCTCATTCTCGAGGATTTGACTGGTAATCTTGATGCGAGGAGGGATTTAACACCATCATCTCATCCAGATGTCAGTTTTGTTTTTTGGATCTCCATCTCGCAGCTATTTCGAAATATAATATCCATTAAAAGCAAAAGGAGGGGAGGGAAATAAGCATGTTTCTGTGCGCTGAGAGGTTTGAGTCAGGACTGTAATCCTTGGAGGGTTTTTTTTTTTTTTTTTATGTTTGTGCAAAAACATTAAAAACAATCTGCGTTGAATTAGTTGAATAAGCTGCCCGAGCTGCAGATGTGCTGTCGTCTCATGCACAGTGAAACACGAAGAAGGACTCTGGGTTAAGATGGCATGAGAAAACGATCCCAAGCGACACCATCCCTCCCCTCTCCTCCCTCTCTCTCCCTCTGTCTCCCCCCCTCTGTCTCTCTTTCTGGGACTGCTGATGCTGAAAAACCCGGATTTGGGACACTGGAGATTAAAAAGTGTTAATGCAGCAAGTGCCCTCCTCTCGCTGCTGCTTCTTGAATTAAAGAAAAGTGAACAAAAAAATCGTCTGATGTGAGGACACGAGGGGGACATGTGTGGCGTTTCTGGGGCTGATGTTGCTCCAGATGCCTGAAGGTGAATTACTTCATCACCTCCTCCTCCTCCTCATTGTGTGAGCGGAGCTGCAGCTCTAAGAATAACTGAGAATCCTCTGAACCCTTCTCTGAAAATCCCCCTGCTTTCTATTCGCGTCCTGCATTGTTGTGATTTAAGAGCAGGCAGTGGCCCCCACGCACTCACATATCACATGTCTGCTGAGGTCACAAAGTAACTGAGTACATGTACTCGAGGGCCGTGTACCTGTATGCACAGTGTCCAGGTGCTCATAGAGTAGGAAAGTACAAAAAGTACTGTAGTATCTGCAGAGAGGTGGAACGATACGGCTTTGTCAGGGCTGAAACTGATTCAGATGATCAATAATCGAAGAGACGGACGCAGTAAAGATCTTTGTGTCACACTTTCAAACAACCAGCGATGAAATAAACAAGTACAATTTACTCAAGTACTGTTCTTAAGTATAAGTCTGAGGTACTTTACTTTATGCTCCCTCTGATAAGTTGAGTTATTTTGCAGATTCATATCATTTTGTTGTTTATAAGCTATTGATTGTGTTACCAATCAGATAGTGCTCGTTGTGTGAGAGGAGCTGAAGTAGCACGTTTTTGAATTTGGGTATTTTTTCGGCAATCTGACAGAAAAAATGTTGAATATCGTCCCCGATCATCAGTCAGACCCTTATTAAGATATTTCTGTCAGATGTGTCGGTGTGGATATAAGTTGTCTGATATGAAATCTCCTGTTTAGAGATCATAATGCAGAAGAAGATTGTCGTGGCCATTATGAATTTAAGTGGAGCTTACTGTTTCTCTGCACTGATATCCTGCCTCCATCACATATCTTAGTGTCCGTTTGTTTTTTTTAACTCAAGTTTTATTGCAGTTTCAGCACTTAAACAATCATTTTCACAATTTTGCCCGCTGCTGTTTTTCTTCTTCTTCTTCTTGAGACTACAACAGAAAATATTCTGTTCGGGAAAATATAATAAATAATACAAGTCAATCAAGCAAGTAAACAGCAAAGTGATGTGAGCATGTGTATGTACACAAAGAGACTGAGATACATGTTTGATTTAAAGGTGTGTAAGTGTTCAAATCAAACGTTGACTATTTATTTTATTAATGAGGAAATAATACAAACTCATACATATTTATTTTTCCATAACTAAGTAAACAAGCTGCTCTCAGAGGAAAATAAGTTCCCAGAACACTGTTTGAAGCTAGAAAGTTGGCAGGGTCCGCCACATGTAAACAAACTTAAACAGTAAGGAACTGCGTTGTCCTTTAAGGTCAGTTTGTTTATTCATCATGAAACAAATTGTTTGTTTATTTAGTTTGTTTGGACGTTAAATATATCAGTCAGTGAAGATCTTTCCCCTAATGTCCTCCTCAAAACTACAGACTGCTCCTTTAATGGTGGCGGAGGTGAATATAGAGCCTGACAGATGTGTGCGTATGGCGATGGTGACAATGGTGATAGTAGGGAGTCAAAACAAATTACAGATAAACACACATTATTGCAGTGGTCCTTCAGATGTGGTTATCAAACACACAGATAACAAACTGATGTGTAATGAAGGCAGGACATTTTACAGTTTAACAATGCACTTTGTAAATAAAACTGATAATAATAAAATAATAAATTCTCTTCGTAGATGTCTTTCAGAGCACTAGAAGACTCCTTACAATACAACAAACAGCAACGTATCAAAGGCAGCGAGGCAACAATATGAAACACATCTTCTACAATAACTAAGGTGTAAAATCATGAGTGAAAAACTCAGCGTGGGTTTGAAAAGACGTGTTATGAGACAGGATTTGAAGGTCGGAGCGAGTCAATACTCTGACGGTCTCTGTGAAGGCCGAGGACCTCGCGGTAGTCGAGCGAGAAGAAGGTGTCGTGAGTTGGATGGCAGAGCGGTGCGGGATGGTGTGTAGATATAAAGCATCTCTGAAGCTATTGAAGGTTGAAGGGCTCCAAAGGTGAGAAGCGAGAATCTTGAAAATCAATGCGATATTTAACAGGAGTCAGTGAAGCTGGTGATGAACCGGAGCGATGTGATCGACGAGAGGGAGTTCTGGGCCAGGCGAAGTTCATGAAGACGCTCAAGACCAGAGAGAAAAGAGTCGCATCAGTCAATACGTGATGTGATCAGGGAGTGAATGAGAACGGAGGAGCTGTTCGGTGCGAGACGATCAACGTTCCTGTAGATGAAAGTGTGCGGGCGGAGTAACGTTGTTGACGTGTGCCTCCGGAGATAACACGCTGTCAATGATGACACGGACTTTCTCACCTGAGGGGAAGGACGTACTCGGCGGTCATCAATATTCAAAGAAAAACGATCGGTTTTATTACTGTTCTGTCTGAAAAAGTTACAGGAGAACAAGGATTTCATTTGCAAAAAAAGGGAGATGGAAGAGAGTGGGAGATAAATTAATCAGGGAGTTTGGTCTAGACCCGCTCAATTTGGAAAGTGTCATGAGATGACTTTTGTTGCGATTCTGCAGCATACAAATAAAGATTGTTTGATTGATGAAGCTGGGTGTCGTCCATTGATCATGATGACATCAGCGTGTAGGCCTGGGCGATTGTCATACCAGCGAGCTGACCTGTGCTTTTTTATTCATAATTTCCTCTGCGTCTGCTTGTGTTTTTCTCGCGGTTGGTTTGTCGGTCAGCAGCGGGGCTGGTGCGGTGGATTGTGAGTCGTAGTTGCTCCGGTGATCCACGTTCGCTACTGAAGTGTCTCTGTAGAGCAAACAGGCTTGGTGGCGGGGCAGAGCTGGCCTGGTCGCTCTGCCTAACGAGCCCAGAGACACTCCGGTGGCTCTGGAGGATGAGAGACACCGAGAGGAGCAGCAGAGGACCGGGACAGAGGCTGAAGAGGTCGGTGTGTTTGCTGGTGGGGCTACGGCTCGGAGGCAAGAAGTTTAACAGGCCAGAGCTGGTCTGCACTGCTATCAATGACGTGTCTATCGCTGATACATATTGATATTGTTTTATCTCCCAGGCCTATCAGTGTACTGAAACAGTAAATTCACTGGGAATGTAATTACATAAATCATCCTGAGCATCTTATTGTTGGTCGGTATCACTCCATGTCAGTCAAGCTGCAGCTGCTAGTTGTGTTGCGACTGATGCAAGATGTGATCAGCGTCCACAATAAGATCAACTGTTCTTTTAAAAAGTGGACAAAATCAGCCGCTCTGCTGTGAATATTTCACTCTGCTCTTCAGTGAAACTCAACTTGTTTCAAGAGTCTCATCTTTTTCATAACTGTAGCGCTGCGACCCGACTGATTCTCCCAGTGAGCGATGAGAGCCGACTGTCGTTTTGTGTTTGTGTCAGTGACATTTTGCAGGTGAACTTCACCTCTACAGCTGTTGGTCCTCTAGTATTCAGTTCATGCTGAGGTTAGCTGGCGTCTGTCTGAATCCTCTCTTGACCTTCCTGCAGCACATGAACCCTGACACTGTATTACAGAACATACTGATGACAGCACACTGGATATTTAAGCGAAGGATGTTCAGCTGCCTGCAAACATACATAAACAGACCTAAAGTATGTTGATTAAAGAAGGAAAAATACTCCTGAAAGTCTCGGTGCAGAGATGACAGAGACTTTACAATGTGGCGGCATCAAAGACGTCCTGCTGAGGTCACCTGATCGTGTTTGAATCATACAGCAATATTAATAACTACATCTCATCCTGAGAGCCATTAAAACCCGGAAAGGTTAGAACAGGGACCTCTGTGCATGTAAAGATGATGATGATCTGACCAGAAGATGGATGGAGTTAAACTGGCAATACAGACGTTTTTGGTTATTGCGTCATTATGCAGTAAATGTTGATTGCACAGAGCAACGGCTGCAGAATAATGACACCATCAGAGTTTAGATTGGTTCCCCGACAGGCCTCACTCTCATTGTGCTCTTATGTTTCGGGCACGAAGTCTTACAGGAAGATGAAGGCTGACCGGTGGCAGCCCGGCACAATTTCTGTCTGCTTTCACATTTCCATTAGCGACTAAACGATTGAATAAACTCGATTTTTGTCCGGGGAAAGCGATCTGTTTGTCTGTTTCCATGATTAAAATCATTAAAATAATGGCTGCAACATACATACATTTTGACAAGTTGTCCACTGCGCTAACAAAAACAAATGATCAGATATCGCCTTTTTTATGCTATGTCCTTAGTGCCTACATTACCCACAATGCAACTCAGCCACTGAATGACATCACTGGAGGCAGTTTATCAGGTTGCATGCAGCTTCCTCTGGAGCCACAAAAGACTTTACAATACTTCTTCACGTATGCAGTAGTTCTCCACAAGACCTGTAAACACACTTTAATGTGGGAAATGTGCGTAGTTTCCCTTTAATAGTTGACAACTGATAAATCATTGCAGCTCTGGTGTTGAATATTCTCACTGCGCTGCAAAATTAGGTTTTCAGGACAAAAATGTAGCTCAACAAAAACGCATCAATGCATCAGTGATAATAATCCTATTAAACATATATAACGCTGGAAAAGAGCATATTTAGCATTTTTGTTCCATTTTCTTGATAATACTTTTATTGAAATGTCATTTTGATCAGTTGGGCTTTATTAGTCACCAGACGTGGCAAAAGTACACACATCTTTACTCAGGGGGATTCGTCCCAGCTGTTCCTGAACGCACCACTAAGACAGTCAAATAGCCACATGTTGGGTTGGTGAAGCCTCCTGAGCAGCAACAAAGTGAGAAAATAAGAAAATCCAGGCAGAGGGCTGCAGAAACGAGACATTAACACGTCTTTTCTCCCCGTTCCAGTCTCCCTCTCTGTCTGTTTACGTCTTCTTACGTCTTTTACGTTGTTTCGTCTCGCTGCGTCTGCTGTGCGTGATGTGCACTGATAAAAATAATCAATAATCCTCCTCAGATGCTTTTAAACTAAAGTAACGAGTCTGTTTTGAAGATGTAAAGATGTAAGAAAGTACAGATATTTGTGTTCAGATGAAGGGAGTAAAGTATTTGTGCCTCCCTCCTCTGTTAGTCACAGGGCTGCAACCAAGTTTTTTTTATTATTAAAAAGTATTAATTAATCTGGAAAATATTCCTGATCAACCTATTTTGTCTAAGAAATGTCAGAAATGCGCATGAATCCAAACTAATCGTCTGAATTTGATTTGATTTCACTTTATTCATAGTTCCACGTGAATAACAAAAACAATACTACAACATGTATTACGTCAGACATTATTTATAAGTGTACTACTCTCGGACTTCAACTCGAGTAAAGGAACAGGAGGCGAACAGGCTGTTTTAATCCAATTGTCCGCGTCGTGGCCGTCGGCCGTCGAGCTTTAATTACTTGGAAGAAGCTGGACGGCCGGCGCTGTATTCTGATACCTGCCCAGGACTCAGTGAGCGTGAAACAGACACAGTGAGCCATCAGGAGCTCGCCTTCGAAATCTGGGGCACTCCAGCATTTTATATGACATTACACACACACACACACAGTGCTTGTATTTCACGCTGCTGTAACCGTCAGGTATGAATGTGCTTTTAAAACACGAGAGCGACACATTTAATTAAAGGTAGAAGTCACATATTTTTCCGTCTGAAGATGTGAAATGTTAACTGTTTAGGTGCATTATTGATGGGAATGTTTTATTTAAGGAGGAAATGAAACATCTGCTTTATAGGTAATAGTAGCCACCCTCTCATGCCCACAGGGAACCGACTCAAGGACAGCTGCACCGACTGACGTGTAACCTAGTTCTGGGTCAATTAGCGAGGCTGCTTCAGTCCAAACACAAACTAAAAGGATAACCTTTTACAGTCGTTTGTTGGCCCTGACAGATGCTGGCACGCGGGCAGATGTTTCCAGATGTGTCACCGCCGCAACATATCGCACAAATATGTCGCCAGCCCTTCCTGGTTTGCTTCCAGCAGTCGCTCGTCCAAAACACGAATACAGCTGAGATCAGAGTGTGTGGATGAAATATGAAATATTGATGCGAACACTGAATTCCACTAAACTGTCATTTTCTAAAAATGGATTTCAAAAATTCAAATTCCTCAAAACATTTCTGGAGCTTCAGAGCAAAAACAGTGTTGCAGCGTTCTCCTAAACATGTGAAGCAGCTGGGAAATGTAAAAAAAATAAGAAATAGCCTCTGATTTCATGTTTACAAATGTTGAAGCACAGTCTTGAACTGTGGTCACTGGCTTTGCCGCAATCTCACCTGCAGCTCCTCCACCATCCCGACGTCAAAGCCAGGTCCTAAACATGTAATATAAGCGTGATATGACATGATTTGTAGCAATGTCAGCGTAAGTAAATATGATAAGTAGAAATTTAAACATATCAAGAATTTGCAGGAATGTTAAAGGGTCAGTTCACCCAAAAATGTAATAGATATGTCGATGGAAAGTCAGGTGAGTCCACTACACGTTACTTCACTTACCTCGACTTTCCATCTGCCTGGTGTTGAGCAGATAATGAGTGAACTGCTCCTCTAACTCGAGGGCCTCCTCTGTTTCATTGGTGTGTTTTTGGATGCGACCGTACACTGTTATCTCGGCAGAAACAGTCAAAAATATGCCGGCACTTCTGTCACATGAGACCCGGCAGATGTGAGCCCTTCCTGAGCTTCTTACTGTAGTTTTTAATTATGTGCATTATTTAATGTTTTCCCCCCTCTGCACACACGATAAGTAGGCTAACTGCAGCCACGCACACGATGCACAAACAGAAATATTTTCAATATAACACGACCAACCTCCGAGAAGCCGGCGAGGAATTTCTTTGCCTTTAAACATTATCGAGTCCTTGTATCTGTAAACATGAAAGAGTGTTGACGGGGAGAGATGATTACGGACTACAAAGTGCTGCAAATTGGGAGCGCCGTGCTGCACGCGGCGAGAGGAGCTGTTAATAAATGCATCATGTTGCTCAAGGGCACCCGGAGTCTCTTAGTTCGATTCAGCAGAGCAGCGCACGGGGGAATTAAAGGAGCAGGTTGTATCTGTCGCTGTGTTAATGTTTGATTCATTGATTAAACCCGTCTCCTCTCTGTTCTCAGGTGTGTGCCGTCGTCAGCCTCCTGCCTTCGGGCTCGCTGGCAGACCTGACATGCGAAGCTCTGCTCATGCTGTCAGGGAACGTCTCACGTAAGTCGAGGGCAAACATCAGCTGTTAGGGGCTTTTAAAACAGCACTTATATCCAACCTGAGAGTTTCACTGCAGCTTGTGAGGCTGCATTGATTTTCAGTCTTTCCCATTTCGTGACCGCAACCACTAAATGCCAAACCCTCATCCTCAATTCTAACTTTCTCCGTGTGGATATTGGCTAAATGTCTTTTCCTATTATTCTGTTTCTGTGTCGACCTCGCAGGTACAGTGATAGCTGCTCATTAAATCCACGCCCAGAGAACACAATCACACTCGCATTTGCAGGAATGATCTTTGTTGCTATTTGCCTCAGGTACCTGGAACAAAAGACGTTCCAGGTAGATCTGAACAGACCAATAACAAACGCTCGCTTTGCTGTTGTGCTGCCACGCGACTCTGTGATGAGTTGACGGCGTGTGAACTTTCTGAACGACGGGTCTCTGGAGTATCAGGTGTCATAAAGCATCAAGTAGGGCAGCAGAGAGCTATTACTTTCATTACTTTGTGACTAATCAGGTCATCATTTAGTCTTTCCTTTATGAAAGTGTCCCACACGAAACTAGAATTTTAACACGAACGAATAAATCATCCCACATGTAAAATTCACATTTTCAAATGCGTATTAGATACAGATACATTAATATGTGATTGTTTTGTGGAAATGTGAAAAAAAAAAGATTGATTATTTAATTTAAAAAATAAAAAATCTGATTGCTGATAAAAATAATGTATTTAAACATATGTGCTACTGGTGATATGCTCTGATGCAGCATGTGCAAAGTAACTAGTAACTGAAGTTGACAAATAAAAGTAGTGGAGTAAAAAGTACAATAGTTAGGTGGAAGTACAAGTAAATCAAACTGTACTTGTGTAAAATCTCTATTTGTAATGATGGTAACTCTTCATAACCCGTAGTGATGATGACGATATATGCTGTCCAAGTTACATGTCATCCACTCCATAACGTGGTGGTCAGCCACAGGAGCACATTCAGTACTGGACCGATCCCACCACGATGCACCGCAGAGCGTCACAGGAAATCATTCCTGCCTGTGGCCATCAAACTGTTCAACTCCTCGCTCAGTGTCAGACACTCTGAGTCGATAGGAGAAGTCTGGATGCTTTGTTTCTCAAATAATGTGCAATAATTAAGACAAAAATGTGCAATAACCCATATTTCAACTATAGCATTATTTATTACACTGTATATATTGATTTATTTCTAGTAAAATGTACATTTCTTATATTTTTATTCTATTTTTATTATTCTTGCTTATATATAGTTTTTATTTTTTCTGCGTATTTCTAAGACTTTGAATGGGAGCAGCTGTGACGCAAGCAACTTCCCCTCGGGGATCAATAAAGTATTTCTGATCCTGATCCTGAAATCTCCGCTCAGCAGAATAAATAAAACGTTATTGTATTTCAGAATCCACCTGGCTCATGTTAAACAGTCCAAATCCTGTCATCTGCCCCTCGACAGGCTTTCTGAGAGCTTGTCCAATCAAAAGAAAGTTGGGTTTTTAGGCGGGACAGGATTTGAATCTTTAAATATAAAGCTGGAAATGAGCATAGCAGGTCCCCTTTAGAGTAACGGAGCATAAAATGACCTGATGTAATGACATTACTGTTATTAAACAGATGTTTGAGTGTAAAATTGGTGGATTGTGCCTTTAAAAGTTCCCAGTTAAAAGAAGAAGCGCTTGATGCAGGTTAGAGAAAGATCATTTATAGTGTTAAAAGAAGCGGACAATGACAGTTGGTGATAAAGGACGGATAAGAGTGTTTTAATTCACTTGGCTACGCGAGGATTTTGTTAAGAAAACATAAATATCTCACAGCTGATGCTGTTGTTTCCCTGAGGACAGTTTTAAAACCACTCACTTAACATTTTACATAAATTCATTAATTTCCTCATAAAACAGGTTGGTTATGAAACATCTGAACACATTAAACGTGAAGTGTCGACGTTGTCTCGCAGAACGTCCTCATTTCCGGCTCTTTTTCTCTAAATCGTCTTGAGTTATTACAGAATTAATAGCCCGACCCCTCGGGGCACGTCTACATTCATATTTGCTGCTACCGTGCTGTTATTGCTCCGGGAAAAGGTCTGTCACCAATGTTTACCGTTGCCCTTTAATGCTCAACCCTTTGTAGCTGTTAAGCTGAATCTAATGAGATTTTCATAGCCTCCATCTGAACCGAGCAAACAGAGATCGAGGTTATTGATGAGTCTTCTCTCTCCCCTCTCCGTTGCAGTGCAGTCCCTGGCCTCCTCCTGGAACCAAACCCTGAGCAATGCCACAGGTCAGTGGAGCGGTGAGTCGGACACGTTGCTCCTCGCGCATGTGTGAAAACTGATTCCCGGAGCTGTTACTACAAAGCAGGGTTGTTGTGGAAGACCCCACCGGGGAGATAAGTTTGATCTGCGCTCAGATTATAAAGACTAACATCAAAGACGAGAACAATGCTGGAAATAGACTTTGGCGACGCGCCACAGGAGACGACGCTCCGCTCAGCCAGCGCAGGAGTGTTCATTAAAGCTCGTGTACACAAACAGCTAATTCAGCGCCGCAGTTTTATTGCCAACATCTTTGGAGCATTGTCAGAATTTCACCGTGGCTATATGTAGACTTCAGGCGTGTCAGGAATGTATGTCTGTGTCTGACATTTCTGTCCTCACGCTTCAGGCTCGGGACTCTACTGTGACACCTCCATCGATGGCATTGGCACCTGCTGGCCCAGGAGCAGCGCCGGCCAGATGGTGTCACGACCCTGTCCAGAGATGTTCTACGGTGTCAGATACAACACCACCAGTAAGTCCTCGCTGTCAGCCGAGATTCAAACACAAACAATAGATTCAAAACAAGATTTAATTTGATTCCAGCCCCCCTCCCTCACCGCTGACTCGTCTTCCCCTCGGGCAAATCCTGTTTACGTAATTGTGTATACAGAAAATTAGCATGAGCATACAAATTAGCGAGAGATGAACACAAAAAAAAAAAAGCCCAAACGTGTACACAAAGTAGGACTGCGGATAATACACCGTGAAGCGCCAGCAGAAAGGATGTAGTAAGGGGAAGACAAGTGGAGCTTCCCGCTGTGAAAAATGGTATTTGTGTCAGGATTTAAATGGCACAAGAAAGACGGGATAATATCGCAGAACGAACCTTAAACTGCCGCCGCCTCTGATTCTTAAGCTTGTTAAAAAGAGGGAGCAGAGGATTAATGACAGTACTTAAATTTTTCTTATCACAACCGGTAAAAAACTACTTCTTCAAAACGTGTCCTGGGTCGTAGAATCAAATCATCTGTCCCATTTTCATGTGCAGCGTCTCTGAGACGTACTATCGGGTTTTTGGGCCGAGGTTTTGTGATTTCTCGTTCCGAGCTGTTCCTGAACTCCTCCTCCGCAGTTTCTGCTGAGGTCAAACTGAAATTAACCAACAACTTCAAACAGATCCGCTCAGTGAATTTACATCCCCGCAGCTCTCTGCTCTCAGAAGGGTGAAAATAAAACATATATGTTTTAGACGGTCTACTTTGACGAATAGAGTCTGACAGTTGATGGGTCAAACATTCATTGTCCCTAGGGGATGAATCCTCATTACACTGGTGATCCTCTGACATTTACTCTAGTGCCACCAGCAGATATTAAATTATCACAACACATTTCAGATTAAAGTGATTAAATTTGGTACAGACATTCATGATCCGCAGAGGATGAATCCTAATGACTGTGGTGATCCTCTGACTTTTGCAGTAGCGCAACCAGCAGGTTATTATTCGTGTTTTTGTTGAAATATCTCAACACATATCAGATTGAAACTCATCAATTTTTGATGACATTCATGGTCCCCAGGGGATGAATCCTAATGACTTTGGTGGTCCTCTGACATTTCCCCTAGTGCCACCAGCAGATCAATATTTGTTTCCTTTTCAAATAGAAATATCTCAACACATATCAATTGAATGTCATTAAAATTGATACAGACATTCATGGTCCCCAGAGGATGAATCCTAATGTCTTTGGTGATCCTCTGACCTTTACTCTCTCAACACCAGCAGGTTAATATTTAAGTTATTTATCAAAATATCTCAACACATGTCAGATTTAAGCACCTAATTTTGTACAGACGTTCATGGTCCCCAGTGGATGAAACCTAATGACTCTGGTGATCCTCTGACCTTTGCAGAAGGTCAACCAGCAGGTTATTATTTGGATTTTTTGTTGAAATACCTCAACACACCATCAATCGTTTGTCATTAAATGTGGTGCAGACATTCATGGTTTTTTAAAAGCTCAATAAACACATCACGTTTCATTAAGTAAGTCATTAAGTAATCATGTTGTAAACGACCAAGTAATCGTGATTATGATTGTTGCCATAACGGAGCCGGCTTATTATCCTGTCACTGCGATCTTTTTTATCACATTTTATTACATACTGTCTCACCACAAGTCACTGTGGTGAGACAGCTGGGATGCATTTCTGATGGATGCGTCTGGTACTACTCGATGTCGGCGTTCTTTGTGCCTGAACACAGACTAAAAGCACAATGTTGACATATTAATGATAAGATCATCCTCATCTCCCAGTGTCTCGAAACAACGAGGAAACAAATGCAAATTAAATCAGATAGCGTCACCATGTCTGTCGTCTCAAATAGCGATGATTGATAACCATCTTAACCTTTTCCTGATCTCATTATTATGAGATAAGAAGTCGTGGTTTTGACTGATAGAAGTCATAATCAGAAGATGAGGCCTCACATAGTTTTCTGTCTTTGGTGAAGCAAAGTGGTTCAGTAGAAAAGAAGCAAAACACTATTTGAAGCTGAAAAACCGCTAAAAGCTTCAATCTTATTGGGTATTTTTACTCGAAAATGATTGATAATCAAAATAGTTGCCAATTGATATTTTACTGATTCACTAATAATGTTTTAGCCAATCTAATATTGTCAAACAATAACTTATGAGGCAGCTTGTGTGACGGTCGCAGTTTGGTTCGGTCGGGTATATCACGTTATATTACCTTACATCATGTTTTGTCATGTAACGTCACATGATGTCAGGTTAAGTCACATTATGACACATCACGTTACATAGTGTTACGTCGTGATAGTCGATCATGTCACGATTTTTCATGTTTTGTCCCGTTTCGTCATGTTTTGTCATGTTAAGTGATGACACATCAAGTTACATCATGTTGCGTCGATCATGTCGGGTTTTTTCATGTTTTGTCACATTATATCACGTTTGTAACGTCATATCATGTTATGTCATGTTAAATCACATTATGTGACATTATGACACATCACGTTACATCGTGTTACATCAAATCATGTCACATTTTGTCACCTCAAGTCACATTATGTCACCTTTTGCCATGTATGTCACCCATGTCACGTTACGTCACATCACATCATGATACCTATGTTAAGTAAATCGTGTACATGAGTTAAAATATGCCAACGTTGATTTTTGGTTCCACGTGCACAAAACCGACAGCTCTCTCTTGGGTCAGATCCTGTGTTTGACCCGTTCATCCACCCTGACATCCTCCCCATGCAGACCACACAGACGTCTCCTATGTCTGTATTTGACCGCCTTTAAATGAGAAGTTTGAAATCCAACCAAAAAAATCTCCTGGCAGCGATTCTCCTCAAACATGAATCTGCGGTCTGTGATGTGTATCTATCTGGGGCACTGCGGCACTCTGAAGGTAAAACAAACACCACAGAGGGGAAATACAGTAAACACAATTAAGTAAATTTAGGAGATAAAAGCGAAAGTGTTTCTTGGTAATTTAAAGTCGAAAAAACCCCCACAGGACCCCACAGGCGAGAGAGAGAGAGAGAGAGTGAGCTGGGCTATAATTCAGCTGCAGCTCAACAGTAATTTGACACTGCAAGGTTCATTTCACCTTCAGGATTAACGTAATCTCTATTCAAGCGTAGCCTAAAAGCCTAAAAAAGACTGCCCATCAGCTGACATTACCAGCGAAGGTCAGTACTGTTACAAAGCGCTCAGGATGCAGGATGATGACATATTTACATTAGGAGAACTTCTCCTGGGATCTGACCCACTGAACGTTAAAATCCTCTGCGGTATTAAATCCTGGAGGGGAGTCGTGGATAACAAATGAAGCAGAACTACTTTAAGGTGTATTTTTAGCGTGAATTTATTATTAAACAACATAAATATTTGATATTTTTCCACTGATGAGGTCGACGGAAGAGCGTTTAATGAAGAACCTGAGCCGCCCGCCGTCGTGTCGGGAACTAAATGTTCAGAAAACTCATTTTTACTTCACAAAGTGCTGTTTTGTTTCAAAAGGTAGAAAAACATTGTGACCTCACAGACTTTTCGGAGGCGTCTGTTCTCCTACTCAAGGTTTTACATTCATCACGTCGAGCTCAAAGTACCAGGCTGTTACGTCAAGTGCTCTCAATGTGAACTCGAGGCTGCGAGAGTTTTCTTTCACAAACAAGTTATTCAGTAAACAGCGTCAACATTCAAACAAACAAAATGATTAAGGGGTGGAGAGTAACTAAGTACATCTACTCAAGTGCTGTACTTCAGTGTGATTTATACTTCTACTCCACTAATTCAGGGGGCAGCACGACACACTTTGACCAACTAAATACGTAGTTTTCTGTGAATTCTTACTAACTTGCAGAATAAAAAAACTGTATTAATAAGATTTCGCAAATGTTTATAATCCACCATTTAAATGTGCGTCTGATTGACACATTTTTAGTAGCATTTTTTTTTAAATGGTCAATTTATTAATTGATATCAAGTGGTACTCAGATCTTTTTTGAGGTAAACGTAGCAAAAAATTGTAAAAAATACAAAATAAAAACCTTTTTTTGCTCTGAATTGTTTTTTACAGCGGCCCTAATCCTCTTCCGTAGTACTGACGGACTAAACACTTAAAATATCTAAAGTTAAAGGACACATCTACTATCTATAATTGTAATTATAAGGTGAAGCTTATTTTAATAACTTGATATATTCATACTGTAGTTTTCATGTTTGATAGAAAATCCTGATCTGTAAAGTACAAGTACCTCAAATTTGTATCTTAAACTCAACTAAAAACTGTAAGAAACTGTAAAAGCCTGTAACTGTTCCTGTCAGACTTCATACATTCCTGTGAATTTGGCCAATTTCAGTGGAGTCACGAGGTTTTTTGCATCTTCACGATGCCACCGGAGTGAACTCTTCAAGCTCTTCGCTCGTCTGTTCTCAAAAAATGAAAATTCGGCTGCGTCATCTCTTCCCTCGAGACGAGCAGAGACTTCAAACGTGAAGAACAAACTTCAGCCCCCTCCTCATGTTAGTGTCTGAAGTTTGCTTTTTGTGTTTGAGTTTGAAGATTTCAGCTCAGAGCAGCAGCGCTTGTTTGTTTGTTTGTTGAGTTTTTGAACGCACCCCGACCTTTGTGGACTATTAGACGCTCATCTTGAATGCAAATAAGCAGAAATCCCCTGATTAACAACTCTCCAACTTGAGTAAAAGTAATAATATTGTTAAAAAAATACTCCATTACAAGTTGTTTCAGCTGCAGTGGCCGTAACTCTTTGGCCGTCTCCTCGTGTTTTACCGTTCTTAGTAATTTATTCCTTGTCTTGTGTTCCTGACTAATCACTATCCTCCTCTTCTGTGCCTCGGGACCGTAACTCACCTGCCTGCCTCCTCACCGGCCCACTAACAGCCAGCTCCACCCCCGCCGACCCCCCTGATTCATCCGCCCGGCTCCGGCCGATCCGGCCATACCTCACCGCCCTCTTGCCCCTCGGCCTCAGCAGCTACCTCCCGACTCATTTCACCTCCGTTCTCCGCTGCCCTTCTAATAAATCCACTTAATTCATCTCACTCCTGAGGCTGAGGCTGCGTTCGGGTCCACGCTGCTAAATCACAACGCTGTCCAAAAACTGAGTCATGTTGCGAGTCCAGAGTTAAGAGAAAATGAAACCTGATTTCATAAGAAAACACTTGAAACAAAATTGGTTTGCAGTGAAAACCGACGGGAATATTCTGACTGGATCTTTGGACATGTTTCATTACAAACTTAAATGACTTGATTAGACGGAGATTTCTGCAGGGAACAAATGCATCTGATTTTTTTGTGTCAACATTTTGTATTGTACAAGGTACGGCTAGTACTGTAGTTTACCAGGTAGCTCACTCCATTTTACAGCATTTAGTACATTTACTTTGAATACTTCAAGTACATTTCCCTGATTTACATACTTTAACTTAAATAACAGTTTCAATACAGTACCTTTACTTGTAACAGAGTATTTTTGCAGTGTGGTGTGAGTACTTTTATTTAAGTAAATAATCTGACTGCTTTCCCCAGCACTGTCTGTAGTGGAGTAAAAATACTTTCCAATATTTCCCTCTGAAATTGAGTAGATAAATGATATAGTACTCGAGTAAATGTACTTTACTCAAGTACTTTCCAGTACTCACAGTGTCAGAGACGGTTTTATGTCACTGAGCGTTGAAGAAAACTCATTTTCAGCCTCATGAAAACTGTTTGAGAGTTTAAACTCCTCTCAGATTACTGCAGTAGTACACACTCGCACAGCAGTACTTTATTTATTTCTCATATGTCTCCCGTGGGTTCAGTGTATCATCTGATGTCTCCCTCTCTGTTGATTTCAAAACATTCCTGCGACTAAATGGTTCGACTCATTTTAACCACAAACACATGCTCGACATTATCACTTGGGTTTGAAAAACACTTTCCAGATTTCATTGCAGTTTAGAGCCCGGGCGTTCTGCTGAGGCGTTGAGATGCGATGCCTTTAAATTGTAAAAGCTGACGCGCCTCGCAAACCAAAATAGTCACAAAGAATGTGGAGAGACGGGCCGAGCGAACGAGGGTCCGCTCCACATCACTGGTGAATGGTTTGCTAACGCGCTGCACAGAGCTGAGACGCTAGCTTTATTTATTTGAAAGCACTTTTAATGCAAGTTTTTATGAAGTGACAAAGATCCAAAAACAAAACTGTAGCTGTTGCCCCTGATGAGAAAATATCTTGGTCTCATGTCGACACAATTATAACTGAAATGGAGGAATATCTGCTTGGCAACCTACAGACTGCTTTTAACCTTGTGGAAAATCAACTCATTGAATTAAGACTCGTCTTAAATGCTGCCAAAACTAAGCTGATGATATTTTCCAATGGCAGGGAAGTACCTGTGTCTCCTCCCAGCATTTTGTCATTACAAGGGTGTGAGATTGAACTTCTGTCCTGTTACAAGTATCTCGGCATTTTAATCGATGATCGGCTTTCTTTTAAACCACATGTAGAAAACCTGGTAAAAAAATTAAGACTGAAACTGGGATTCTTCTTCCGTCACAGATCTTGTTTTTCTTTCTCTACCAGGAAAAAGTTGGTTGCTGCCACTTTCCTCCCTGTGCTTGATTATGGCGACCTCTTATATATGTATGCCCCTGCAAATTGTCTGCGTTCTCTGGACACCGTGTATCATGGTGCCTTAAGGTTTGTCACTGGATGTAAAGCCCTCACTCACCACTGCACTTTATATGCCCGAGTTGAGTGGCCATCTCTGGCAGCACGCCGCCTTATACATTGGCATATTTTTATTTATAAAGCCATCTTGGGTCTTCTCCCCCAATATTTATGTAATTATGTCTCTAAATCTCAAAGCAATTACCGCTTGCGTTCTAACGAGTTTTATGTATTAAATGTGCCCAAAGTTAACTCTGAATTTGGTAAGCACTGCTTTAAGTACGCTGCACCTGCTGCTTGGAACGCACTGCAGAGAACACTAAAGTTAAAGGGGCTCATCAACCTTGGGTCTTTGAAAACTCGTGTGAGAGAAATTGGAGCAGCTTCATACCGCACTTGTTCTTGTTTTAATGTGAATCTGGAGCTTTAGTCCTGTTGCTTCTATTTGTAATGTATTTTATCTCTGTTGCTGTGTGATTTTTGTGTGTCTTGTAATTGTTGCAACTTTTCTATGCTGCTGTCTTGGCCAGGCTTCCCTTGAAAAAGAGACCATTGTGTCTCAACGGGACCGACCTGGTTAAATAAAGGCAAATACAAAAAAAAGATCTTCCTGCAACCTGTGATGTATGGAGGACCAACGCTGCCCAAATAAACATAAATAAATAAAATGAATTAAATAAATGATTCAATGGAGAACAGTAATATGTGACTTAAATTGATATTTCTGTTTAGATTTGCTTCTGTTTTTATGAATTTAATTGTTAATTGTTTTTTTACCATTAATTTATTTTTGATCGTGGCAGTTTCAGTCCTCCATGGTGGTATAGTCAGCTGAAAATGACCTGTGATAGTTCAGAATCAAATGATTTGTAGTCTTATTTCTTGAAATATAATACGTCTGGGGGGGAAAAGACCTGTAGGATTCTGGATTAATATATTTATTTGTGTTCTGCAGCAGATAAAAACTGTATTTTCTCTTGATATAAGTTCTATTACAAAATTAGACGCAGGACGGTGGTTTAAGAGAGAATAATAAACCATTTTTTAAAATATATAAAATACTTGAACAATACTCAGTTGCTTGTGGAAACCAAACCAAATTATCATGACAGTAGTTGCTTATTTTGAACTTAGACTGCATGAAAAACAGCAGAAAGATAAGAGCAAAATGTAATAAAGATGAAAGTAAAACATGAAATACATTTGATTCTGACTCGTTTACCCTTTCAGAAAAGATCTGAATCGTGTCCGTTAGTCAAAAGCGTCCACGAACACTCACCGCTTTATTTTTAAGTGTGTTATTTTTGGCACTGGAGTAAAAGGTGTGAATTACAGCGGGGATGGGGAAGACATGTAGTGCAGTGATTTATGGACTATGTTGCCCTTATTTTAGCCTGAGAGGAGGACGAGCAGTCGCTGCTCAGGGCTGAAATATCTCCTGCCACTATCTGCTGCATTTTTGGACCAAACAATAAATTAAAGGGCCTGTCTGTTTTGATTATTTGCAGCTTTAGGTGCCATAAATACTGTGAAAACATCAACATTTTCAATCCACGGAGAAACGCACAAAGCATTTATTCACACGCTGCCTTCAAACGAGCTGTCAGCACCTCTGTTACGTTGTGATGTCACGACCATGCGGCCACACCGCCAGCAGAGTCGTGTCTGCAGGAACACTGACAGAAATGATGTGGATGCATTGGTGGGCGGGGCCTGCTCAGGCCTGTGATAGCTGACCAATCAGAGCAGACCGGGCTTTTCCGGGAGGGGGGGCCTTAAAGAGACACGCACTAAAACAGAGCGGGTGAATAGAGGTGCTGCAGCGTGGACAGTGTGAGAACAATAATGTGTTTTTTGAACATTTAAGCATGTAAACACCTAAAAAATGAGCATTATATGTGAACTTTAAAGTTTCATGTTATCATTTGATCATTATGATGTCATAATCAAAGATGGCTAGATACTTTATTGATGCTGAAGGCAATTTAGGCCAAGTGGACATCATTTATTTGTGAAGAAAAAGATGAAAATATAATATTATTTATCAAGTATTGTACTTATTATTGACAGAGGAGGTTGAATGGATGTCTAATAGTGTTTATATCTTGTGTTCTTACATGATATAGATGAATATATAAACACAGGAAATAGTATTTATACTTTCTTTACTACTACTAGCACAACTTCTGGTAGCACTGTTACTAATACTACTACTACTATAACCACATCCATAATAATAATAATAATAATAATGAGAAGAAGAAGAAAAAGATTTGATAGTTTTCAGACATTTTCCATTAAATAAATGTGAAAATATGTTTTTTTGTATAATAAAACATAATCATATCAATAAAGATAAGAACATATTCAATGCATTAAGCAAAGTAAAGCAATGCTTGAATATTATTTTATATATTATTTCAAATAATATAAATATTTAGATGACATATAATTAGAATAAGTAGATAGCAAACTGTACATGCTGTATATCCTTAAATAAACAAAGTTAAAGTGCTTAACACAGTAAAGCCCAGTAAGCCAGAGGAAGTATTAGCAGTAGTAATAGTAGTGTAAGTAGTATTAGGACAATATTAAGTGGCTTTAGGTGAAGGCAGCGCAGTGAGTGGCTCTAAAAGCTTGAGTGGTTGTAGCTGCTGGTCTCAGATCCAGAGGGAGATTACTGCAGAGTTCAGGTCGACGAGTGCACGAGTCAGCGTCCCTTGTTTGTCTGAGTCGCTGGCGCGGAAAAGAAGCCAAATATCTGCAGCATATTTCAGCTGCAGCTCGACTCTGAAGCCAGGAGACAAATCCACGACGAGATTTACAGACGAGTAAAAAAGATCTTAAATTGGATTCTGAAACTCGCTGCAGCGAAGAGGAAGAGTGATGTGAATACTTGTTTCTGCTCCAGTTACAGAGCAAAATGAAGGAGACAAAAAAACTCACACATATTAAATCGTATCGACCTCGTCCTGACCTGCGTCGGGAATATGAAAGTTTATTCACAGCAGAGCATTCACACATAACTGAAGGAGGAATCTGTCAACGCTGCACAGAAGTAGAGGCGATATTTAGATAATTTACTTCAGTAAAACACTGTAAAAATACTCAGATACGAGTGAAAATCATGCATTTGTCTCAAAGTACTCGCAGAAGAAAAATGAGACACCTTCAAACATTCAAACTTTGACTAATTGTCGAACAAAACATCATATTTAGGCTGTCAGCCTAAAAATAGCGGAGTATTAGTAGAGTAAATGTACTTAGTTACATTCCACCGCTGCAGCTCCAGACATGAATGTTTGTGACCGATTAAGTTACAACATGTTTCTCTATATATAAACTGTTGCAGCTAAAAATAGTGACCAGAAGTAAATCCATTATGTCTGAGCTGTTCGCAGCAGTACTGTGAAACTGCAGTTCGGTGAATCAGGACTTCTGGATTCCCAAAATTAGACCGTGACAAACCCCGTAGACGTGTGTTAGTGTGGTTCCAGTCAGTTTATCAAACTAATCCTATCAGGAAAGATCAATACATCGCTGGCCTCCGTTAACCCTTGAGGTCCAGAGTCCTCTGTAACCGACCCTGTAGACTGAATCTGGATGGTTGCTTACATGCAATTTAACTGTCTTTTTTAATTATGCTATTTCAAAGTGTATACATCTTATTAATATAACCCTGACTTTAGCCTCAGGCTTGCTAATTTTGTGGGGTTAGCCCAAGAAAATCAACTAAAAATGGGGCTAAAAGTATGAAACGGGGCTAAAGAAATGAGAGTAACATTAGCTGTGTGTTAACAGACAGTTAACCCGGGTCTAGCAGAAGTGCAGTGTAGATAGTAAAGCTCTGGGCTGAAGTTAACCCCGGGTTATGATTCTGTGTGAAAAGGGGCTAACTGTTAGCCTGTAGGGCTAAGGATGATCCTGGGCTAAGAATATGCAGTGTGAAAATCCCTTTAAGGCTTACTGGCCCTTCTCCAGAGCAGGGATCGCCTTGAGCTGCAGGGTTATCCCCTGAAAATCGACTTAAAACAGGGCTAAATTAACAGAGTGGTCACACTTATGGGCTAGAATTGGAAACAAGTAGGGCAATAATAAAAAAAAACTATAAAAAACCCTGAAACGACAAGAAACATAATGCAAAGACAACATTAAATTGAAACATATTCAACTTATCGGTGCTTTGAAGAAACTTAAAGAGGGCGTCACGATTTCTACCAGGATCAGTGGTTCTCCTACTTGCATGCACTTCACCAGGAGAGCTATCAGCTTTATATCACACCATGTTTTAGTCATCCAACCTTTGGATATTAACCTACTTGGTGAAGGTTGGGTGACCAAAACATGGTATGAAATAAAGCTGATGAGTAGCTCTCCTGGTAAAGTACATGACTCATTCAGTGTTTGCTGCGTGGAGTAAAATATGGCCGTCATAAAAACGTATAAAAACTTTGATTTTGAACCCTGTAAGGACGTCACTTGGACATCACAAGCGAACGATGAAAAGCTCAGTTTTGCTCAACGGGTTTTTAAAGAAGAATTTGAAAAGGTAAATGACAGCTGTCAGGGCTTAAACCAGTGATCTGCTGGTCTTTACACAACCAGATGTGATAGTGAAACAACAGCAAAGCCGTCAGTGCTAAAAAAAAAAAAAAAGTTTCAATCAAAAATCAAAACAGAGATCTGGAGAATCACCAGACGTCAACATTTATCTTGTAACAAGGTTTCATATATCGTTAAAACTGACTACCTTCCAATCATTACATTTAATGATATCTCATTTGTGCTGAGCTGTCATCATAACTTGAAGAAATACCAGCTAGATGAAGCCCAACGTGTCGAAGAAATTCAGGTCTGAAGATCAAAAACAGTCCAAACCGCACTTGAGTCAACCTTCGCGCTGAGCCGGAGAAAGAAGCCTAATTGGAGCGTTCACCACACGCTAATCGTGCTAATCACCGCAGCCTCCTCGATATGTTTGACGCTCTCCCAGCTGATTACAGCATGTTGTCAAGCATATGCACGGAGGGGATGACAGACGTCCAGCGGCCGTTGTCCAGACCGCTCAGCCGCCGACTGGTGACAGGTGCTCGCGGCGCCGCACGCCCTCCTCTGGGCCCAGTGACTCAGCCCGGCGTGGCTATCTTTGCACGTCTTGCCCCACCCGGAAACCCCTTCACCATTCGATGCCGAGCTTGACTTTCCCCTAATGGTCCCCAGAGGGAGGCCGGTGGATTCTCATGTGTGTGTTTGTGGGCATCCGTGTGTGAACGCGCTCTGTTTATGTGGATGCACATTTGCCTGACTTGCTGTGAGTTGTCGGGTCTTGAGCCAGTCACAGCGGATGGAGGCCGAAGGGGAGGTGGTTTTATTTAGAGAAGTGCTGCCGGTCAGCGGGTCGGCGAAACCCCTCACCCCGACTCACCCCGGCTCACCCTCCTGCTCACTCACAGGGAATGCAACGCATCCGCTTGTTGAATGAGCTCGGCGGAGCATCCGTTGAATATTAATACGCGCGCCGACATCAAAGACAGGAAAAGACAAAAGGGAAAGATGTGAAAGTGATTGTGTGAGAAGTAGCTACCTGTGCTTCCTCCTCACAGTCGGTAGATTATTCTCCTGTCTTTAGAGCTGCGTCCAAAACAGCCAAACCCTGGAGGTGTCTGCAGAACCGAACAGAAGCGAGCCAGAACACACACCCAGCGTGAATACTGGCATCTATTCCCCTCAGCCCAGAACGCCTACGATGCCTCGCGAGGCGCTCCATTTTCCAGTTGTTGGATGAATTTAACAAGACTTTTCTTTTTAATGAAAATGAGCTGGCAGCAAACCTTTTCCATGTGCAGCAGGGACGTGTGTTTTCAGAGCACAGGTACGGCCGCTCATCTGAATGCTCGTGATTACTATTCAGTGGAAAGTGTCAGTGATGCAGCTGCGGTCTGGTTTAACTCAGAAACGGTCGTAGTTTGGGATTTATGAGTCGTTAGGGAAGAGATTTTGTTTGCGAAGGAGGGAGACGAGAGTTACGTAAGGATTAATGCCACTTTTGACAGTGTTGGAGGAAGTATTCAGATCCTTTACTGCAGTAAAAGTACTTACACTACACTGTAAAAACACTTCGCTCAAGTGAAATGTGAGTATAATCAATGAAAAGTAGGTAATGTCCCCTGTGACAGTTTCCTTTCACCGCTGCGACTCAGTGCTGCCACTCGGCTGCGTTTCAGAGGGGGAATGTTGTGTTTTCTTTGCTCCACATAGCAAAACTGGTCTGCTATAATCCATTGAGGTGTAAACAGCAATTGCAATGAATTATGGTCCACAGGTGGTCCAGATCTGGTAGCCAGGACACGGTTTCCCATGACATAAGCATGCGTTCTGGGCCAGAACAGAGCCAGCTATAGCCAAACAGTTGGCTGAACCCCGCCCTGCAGGCTAGACCGACCTTGCTGATGCTTTTGTGCAGAATATTTATTTTGCAAAACATAAAAATCAACTTCTAAACTTCTTTAAAGAAAACATCTCCCTCTTGTCTAGTGGTTTTAACTCCCGGGAGAGAGTCCGACAGTGAGGAATGAGGTCGGCGAACGTGACCAAACGTAACGTGGATAAAACTCGAAGACGTCACGTCGTCTGTGAACGTCTCTGCTTGTGTCACATCACACAGATTTGAATCAGCGGCTGTGGTTGTGACGGCGAAGACGACCATGACCTGGTGTTAGTCGACGTCATCACACTGTTTTGTTTCCATTGTTTTGAGGCGGCAGAAATGACAAACTTTGTTTTATAAAAAGTGAGAAAATATGATCCAGTTGAGTACAAATATAACCACAGTTGCAGCTTTTACTCTACTGCTGCTGCTGGTTATTCTTCTTCTGACTAAATCGGTTCTGTCTCCTCGAAATTCAGTTTATATTCAACCAATTTGCAACAGCCAATCTGTTTTGAGGGAAACATAATGCCGACTGAATGATGTTTTCTGTTAGGATAATAAGAAAATGTTAATTAACATACCTGGGAAGTCGCAAAAAAGGTGGCACTGAACGCATCAGTCAGACGTTCACTGACAAAATAGACTATTACATTTGTTTCCTGACAAAAAACAATGAGGTATATGATCTGCTGCTTTCTGGGTCCTACTTCCCCGTTTTTCCAGCATGTTCATGATGACGAACGCAACACACAAGGAAGAAAAAAACAGAAAGGCAAACTAGTCCGCTGAAAGGAGTTAATTGCTGATTACTTCTGGGTTCACTCTTGCTTAAAAACCTGCATATACTGGATAATTTCGGTGTCAAAGAGGTGCAGGACACAAGGTTGGTCTAGATTCTGTCTATACCTTCCTGCAACACCTGCACACTGATACTATAAAGCGCAAAATATCGAAAGCAGCAATAAAGTGTGCTCTGTAGGATGTGTATGAAGGAAATAACAGTCAAAAATATAATTAAAGAAAACTTTTAGAGGCTCTGAGCTTCCACCAACAACGACTGAGCTGCGTAAACAGGCATCACCTTACAGCTCAGATTCTCACCGTCTGCTCTGCTCTGCAGAACTTGCATTAAAAAAACAATTAATTTAGTGCAGATAATGTTATTTTCTCCTCTGCTGCTGCTGCTGCTGCTGTGTGTTAATTAGCTGCTCAGAATGCACAGAGGAGGAAGATGCTTCTTAGCTGCAGCCATTGATCCGACGTGTTGAAGTGCTGAGCAAGTGTGACTAAATTTGGGTCAGCATATTCACTCGTGTCGGGTCTTAAAACAAAAAAAAACAGCAACATTTCTGCTCTGTTCTGCATTTTTTTTAATCCACGGAGAGGACACGCTGTAAACTGATCTTTATTAGCGAGCTGTGTGTTTGTTCTGCCTGGAAATAAAAACGAAAAGAGGATCGTTTAGCCTCCGGGGGTTTGGAAAGGTGCCTGTGTTCCATCCACATGTACCTCCAGCTCCTGTTTCCACCGGGGAGGATTAAGCACCTGGCACGGCCCAGTCGCTGTTTTTAACACCCATTCAGAAACAACAATGGCCGGTCACTGAGCAAAGATTAAAACTCATATGTACTATGTGGCGTGCGTCCCTTTTCAGACAGCGAAATCCTCCGCGAGCCGTCTCAGATGCTCCGCGGACGAACCTGACTGCCGTTAATAGACCTCCTGGAAAATCACCACTTTGGCAGCGGCTCCTAAATGACATCAGCAGTTATTTTAGGGACCTTGAGCTCGTGACCCGCGTTCGACTGGCGTTTTTACGACGCTTTCAGCGGCCCATTCGCTGCAACGTTAACGGCACTGCAGGAGAAGTGCCGCCGCAGTGTGAGGAAAGTGTACAGTAACAGAAAAAAAAGGAGGTGTACAGTCTGAAGTGCAGTAACTATTAATGAAGTGAGAGAGAAACCGATGTTTCCAGGAAAACCTCAGGAGCCTGGCCTCCGTCCCAACGTGACCACGCCAGTGCTGACCTGGACGTATTCTGTTCATTCTCAGCACATTAAAGGAGTAGTTTCACATTTAGGATAGTTATTCACTTTATTTCACAGAATGAGATGAAAGGATCGATGTCTGCACGTTAAAGGGGCAATATGTAGGAATACAAATTTAATTTATCACGTCTATGCATTGTGTTGCAGAGATTTGTACTGAAGCTAGCATGCTAACCAGCTAGCCCTGGTCAAAAGCTCCTGTGCTAGTTATGTTAACTCCAACACTCTCCTGTTTTCCGAGCTCCCAGTCTGGACCACTAGCTGCACGGCTACCTGAGCTAACTAGCTAACAGCTGGTACAGCAAGTAGCAGCCAATTCTCACATATTGCACCACAACGCTGCACAACCCCGCAGCTAAATGCCACAACAGATTCTGTCTGGAGATGATTAGCCTAGCTTAGCGTAAAGACTGGAAGCAGGGGGAAACAGCTAGCCTCGCACTCTCAAAGCAAAAAATAGTAATAGCACCAGACTACAAGCGGCTTCTTCCCTCAGGCACTAAGTCTCCTGAATTCATCCGTTTATATATTTGAGCTTTTATAAGTAGGATAATGCAAAACTATCTGTTCCTTGTACAGTCCCGGTTGTATAATGATAATTAAACTGTAACAAACTGTTGTTGTTCTTCCTTTGAGAGGTGTTGGATTGTGTATTGTTGGAGAGTGTCGGCCTCAACTGCAAACATTTGCCTCTCATACACTTCAGCCCAACAGGAAACAGGCTTTGCGTCCTGCGACTGCTGCAAACAACTAGTAATCCAAACAACAGTAATACTGCCAGTGTGTTGTCTGGGTATTAAATCCACTCTAATTTAATTCAGCTGTAAAACTCCCTCATGTACTCTGGCAGCAAACAAAATCAGAAAACATGAGATGGAGACAAATCCAGTGACATTTACTCTTTGTCATGAGACAGTAGAGTTTATACTGTGTATTTTTATATGCTTTTTCAGTATTCTGTATATATATATCACCATCATTCTGTTATACTGTTCGATTTGGACTGTACCTGACGTGTTACAGCTGCAGGTCATTGCAAGTCTCTGAAGAATGTACTATTGTGTGTTTCAACCTGTTCATCCATTCACTGGTTAGAGGAAGTCCTCATATTCGCTTTGTGCCGAGAGTAAGATGAGAAGCTTCCTCCTCCATCGAGCTGTGAGAGTGTTTTTTTTTACCTCATTCAGATATCACATTTTCAAATTTCTCTTTGATATCGATCTCCTGCGCTCTTCATTCTTTCCTAAAAATGATCATTTGAAAGTTTAATGGGATTTTAATAATTTTACAAGAGATAACATCCTCAGTGTTACTGAATATAGAAACACAGCTCTCCTCCAGATAATGTAACAATCACACAGGTTTACAGGAAGGTCACCACTTTTATTGATTCATCAAAAACTATGTTGAAAACCATTTTATATTTCTGTTCATGTATGGTTGGCTAGCTGTTTCCCCCTGCGTCCAGTCTTTATGCTAAGCTAAGCTAATGAATTGAGCTTGTCTGACCCCAGCTTATCAAAATGATTAAAAAATGCTAAAACGCTGCGTAGCTTACAAAAACGAGCGGTAAATACTGTTAACATTACGCACTAACAAGCTAGCTGTGACGGGTGAAGTACGGTAACGTTACCGTAGAGTCGGAAACAGACGTGTAATTTTTAGTCACACTACTGTGGATGCAGAGAAAACTAACTGCGACACACAGACACACAAACATTTGAGTCCAGGCAAATGTTCCTCCAACTTTTCTCCACGTTTTCCACACATTTCATCCCAAAATGAAACGGGGTTTGCAGGCTGGAGCACAGAAGCAAATGGAAACAATACTAATCCTCACAAAAATACAACTGCTACTGTAACTAACAGGTCGTAAAATGGTGCCTGGGCATTAAATCCACCTTAATTTGACTCAGCTGTCAGACTTCTTTCACCTTTTTCCGCCTGCAAACGACGCCAAATAATAATTTCACAGTTAAAAAACACAAAGAGGGTTATTTACAAGCGACTTAATTTGCTTATTACGTAAAGAAATATCTTCAGAGACATCCGCTCTTTGTTATTAAACATCAGGACATATTCTGTCTATTTTTTATGGAGAGCTTTAACGGCCATAAATCACTCTGTGTTCCCCGTGCCAGAACGAATTTATCTCAAGGTCATGCTGCTTAATTTGAAGGCTCCACCGTTTATACCTTTAAGCTTTTGGCTCTGCATGTCGACGGTGACGTCTCATTGTTTGGGCTTGTTTTTGTTTTGCTTCAACACATTTGGCTGGTAGACCTGAAGAAAATGTCCACTGCTCTTTGTTTTTTTTAAAATGCATGCTTCCTCAAATAAAGTGACTTCAGTGTTGTGACTACAATCCATGCAAATTATTTTGCGACGGTGAGCCCAGAGGGGAGATGTCCAACCACGCAGCGTCGTGTAGATTTGATTTGAATAAAAGAGGAGATAATGTGCGCGTCTTTTGGTGGAGGAGTCATTGCCAGTGCACTGAAATTAAGATTGTCACGAGTCTGGTTGAAGGAAATTGAGCTTAAAATCCCAAAAAAGACAAAATATTTAGAGTGAACTGTCGTCTAAGGACTCAAATTATAACATTTAATCTAATTTATTTGGACAAAACTATGAATTATTTGTACGTCAGGTAGTAAAACTTTATTAGTCTTAACTTTTGACTTTGACATAATCCTCCGCAGACGGATTTTAAAGCTCTCTAGGATATTTCGTCGGGGGGTTAAGGGAATATCACGAGCTAGGTAATCTTGATTGGGGATGACAGTCCCCTTACACTGTCAACATGCTATTTTTACCCAGCTCATTGCACATTATTGCCCTCAGGCAACCCAATCCCATTTCATCCCCTACCCGCCCCAAAAATCTTTTCTCGTTATTAAAACATGCATTTAGGGTTATCAGCCCTCATCTCAGGTCGTGTTCACACTGATGAGGATTCAGTTAATACGTGTTTTTGTTTTCCATTTTGGGGTTTAACGTCCAAAAACAGAGCTCATCTGCAACGTGGCCTGAAATCGCCCTAAATCAGAACAATTCAAAATGGACTTATGGACCAGACTGGTGGTTTTAAATGATAATGGACTCCCGGGGGGGGGGAGAGGTGGTCCTCCCTCCATTTGTCTTTACGCCTGTACGACTAATCCTGCTTGTGCTTTATTGTATTGTTTACTGCTGTGGGTCTCAAAGTGGGGTCGTGGCACCCTCAGGGGTCTGAGAGGGGGTTTCAGGGGGTCCCCAGCAAAAAGGGGAATCAATTATTTTCATTATAATTTCATTAATATTTAACAAAATGACAGAATGTCTCACTATTTTGGTCGTAAGGTGTCACACAGCTTCGGTAATGAAACATGCAAAAGCAAAAAAGTTATCAGATGGGCCTAATCCTTATGAAATGGTGCTCCCTGGTCTGATTCGTGTCCGTTTATGGGTTATAACAAGATATTTTCATGTTATTACAAAATATAAACTTATCACATTATAACAAGAAACTTTTCTTGTCATAGCAATATATTATTTATCTTGTTGTAACAGCGTTTTATCTCATAACAATTTTTCACATTGTAACATTAAAAGTTTCACGTTACAACAAGATGAATAATATATCGTTATAACCTGAAACATTTTATGTTATAGTGACATATTATAATGTGATACTATGTCTGGGCGATACGACCTTAAAATCACAATATCTTTCAGCCGTATCGTGATACACAATATAAACCTCGATATTTTGAAACTGGGAGACAAAATCAAATATCACAATATTTCAGACTTCGATATCAAAATTGCAACAATATTGTAGGAATGATTATTGGTACTTTAACAAAATATGAACAGGATGAGATTTATTATCAGTAATCATCAATAATGTGGATATAATGACTAAGAACAAGTAGAACAAGTCTGGTAAGTTCAGAAAATGACATCACTTTTTTGTATTGCAGCCTTTAAAACCAGGAAAAGACAACACTTATGACATCACGATATCCAAAATTGATAAATATTGTATATATTTCCCGGACCTGTGATATACTAGTTGATTGTTGTTGTCCTGTTGTGGCTGCAGCTGTACAAAGCAGCTGTTAATGAGCAGCAAAGAATATAAGAGATGTGGACAGCAGTTTAGAGGTCTGGCAGCAGCACACCTGCAGTGTAGAAATTCAATATTTGACTTGATGTTTTTCCAACATAACCTGAGCGCAAGAGTACAAACTGTCTGAAACAAACAAGCGCTCCCTGTTACTGACGTTGTGTTTCATTATTTCTGGATGTTGACAGCAGAAAACAAAACAAACAACGCAGCTGTAACTGTGTCAGCGACGAACTCCACTTTCTCCGCCCGGCTCTGAAAACGGCTCAGCTGTGACCGGGAAAAGGGTGTTTAACGACCCGAGTCGACCCCGCCTGGAGATTGGGGTCAGAGCTGTCCATTGAACTTCAGTGAAAGATGTTTCTCGTACGGGGACGAGCGATTAAATGGCTGCCACGCTCGAACGTGCTCTCACTGCTGATTGACCAAAATCTTCCCACACTGACAGAAAAACCTTCCCGGGAGATTAAATAATCCTCCGAACCTGACCTGAATGTCGCGCGTTGCATCAGTTCTAGTAACTTAATTTCACCCCCGCGCTCCTCATTAAATTAACTGAACCTTGAGCTTTTAGTCTTGGACATTTTATTCACGATCCAGCAGCCTCACCTGTTCCCCTGCAGACAGCCGCTCGTGTGGAAAAAAATAAATAAAAATCATCTACAAAAAAAATGTCTGACATCCCTCCTTTCAACTTCAAATTGCCTCATTTTGCTGTACTTCGACTCCGCCGTGTCCTATTTGACTATTTCGTTTCTTTCATCTCGAGAAATAATAAATGTGAAATGACAAATGTGAAATTTGTTCCAGATTATTTCATGTCTGTCGTGCCGCGAGTAAATGTGTGCGATGATACAGCCGGGCCCCGACTGGAAAAAATATCACTTCGCTCGTCACTTGTCAGAGGCTTCACGCCGACCCCCCACTTTCTGGTCTGATATGATCCAGTAATGTGCGGGAACGATATTGTTTTTTTAATAGAAAATCTGACAACCTTATGCTGGTCCGCTCTCTTGAAGTCTTGCTTTTGACTTGAAGGAGAAAATGAATAGAGATTGAAATGTTATAAACAAATATGCACTTTAATCGCGTCGCAGTAAAGCCAGAAACTCAATTCTAGTGAGCGCGGGTCGAGTGGACGGGCCTCGATGTTAACTGCCAGGTCTGAAATATAAAGAATAACAACAAAGCTTAAGCAGAGAGGGGTGGTAGACTGTCCTGACAGCAAAAAAACGTGTGAAAAATCACAGCTTGCGAGACTTCCTCTAATGATATCTCTCCCTATTAGTCTCAAAAGAAGAAAAAAAGGTCACGGTGCCACTACGGATCGAGCGGCACGAGGCCGAAGAATAAGATGCAAAAAAAAAAAGAAAGAAATCTGTAAAAATGAAAAGAAACGGCGTCTAACAGCAACCCTCTGTCTTGTCCTTTCCCTCCTCAGATAATGTTTATAGGAAATGTCTTGCAAATGGGACCTGGGCGCTGAAGGGGAACTACTCCATGTGTAAGGCCATACTGCACGAGGAGGTAAGACCTTCATGTATGTGTGCGTGTGCGCGTGTGCGTGTCCTGATTAACGAGGCATTTCACATAGAGCCCTCTAAGTATGAAACATACATTAATCAAAAAACCAACAACAAAAGGCGAGGTTGGCAGCGGAGCGCAGCAGGTGACTCCGGGCTTTATTTATAGTAAATATGGATGGAGGCCTGGTTGGAGCCCGCAGCCATGAAGGGTCACTACAGTTAGACAAATGCTAAAAATACGCCGAATGTGCTGTGAAATGCCCGAGAGCGTCACTTAAAGGAAATTCGCTCCAGAAGCACAATGAATGTTTTTCGCATTAAAAGCGGCTTAAATGTCGCGTCGGCCAAAAGATTTGGTGGCTTGGCTGAGTTTTTTTCATTTTTTATTTTTAAGGAGGCGGGAGCTTGAAATCTGCAGATCAAACCTGCAGCGGTTCCCTCTTTTCATTTTGTAAATTCCTCAAAAGAAACCGTAACAGTGATTTCTCTAAACAGCACTGCCCCCCGAGCCGTGTGAGCGAGCTGTGAAAGCAGAGAAGGAGGAGAAAAAAAACCAGTCGGTCAGGTTTGGTTAAAGCAGCAGCGTCCTGCTGTGCTCCAGATTTTTATCCGTCCCTGTTGTTGTTTTTTTTTTGCTCTCAGCCTCCACCTGGATGTTGCATGGTGACGGCGACGGGCGCTGATTTAAATTAGGATAGGACAAAAGCACTCAGCCGGAACAGTCTGACCTAAATCAGGCTGTGACATGAAGTATTGTATGTGAAATTTAAAATGTAATAATGGAAGTAGGTGACACAGCGTGTTTGTTTTGAGCCCGGCCATCTGCTGACTCTGAATATTGAGCGGTCGAGTTTCCACAAACATTGTGGTCCTGAGCTGGTTGAGGACGATCTGTTTGTGTGTTTCTTGGGACTTTAGCTGCATTTCAAGGATAAGTCTGTTCGTGGCCCTCAGCCCTTTAATTAGTAATTAAAAAGCCCATTAGTCAATATTGATGATGTACATAGTGAGTATAAATATTGCATTTGCTGGGGGACTATTTTCAGCTGTGGATTAATACACATTTGGAGCTCTAGTTGGCAGTTATGACGGCGTGAGTATGAGGTCTAGTCCACACATTTTTGGAAAGGATCTCCGTCCAGATGAGCGTTTCAGCACCGTTTCAGAAATAACACCCAACACGACGCAGCTGACAGCTCATGTCTCGTGCCCGTTCTCGTGCACTGGGCCTGCAGTAGTAAACAGGAAGCAGATTGTAAACTCCGGTCGGTTGCTAAGCTTCAGAAAACACTATGAACGAGGCAGAGATACGTGACCGCTCCTCGCAGTCAGCAGCTGTTTTTGTCTCTTCTGCGTGATGCTACAAACGCTGACAAACATGTGTGTCTGCATCATTGTGTCGAAGAAAAATCTCAGTTTCCAATCTGTCCAATCCGTCTTATCGACACAGAAGCTGTGTTGGAGGTTGTGTTGGTCATGTTGGTCATATGACAGGCGACGGCCTCCTTTCCTCGCCAGTGGACGAGTTTGTTTTTTTAATCTCACGTTCGATGTCACGGAAGGTTTTTAATGTCTTTTACTTCAGTCTCAACTCAACAGCAACCAAACAACGATCGAGCTATGAACCCACAGATCTCCTGAACTGCAACGCACGTCGTATAATTACCCTGGAAAAGGGACGAAAATTAGCATGTTCACCCTGGTGTCGTACATTTTTGCGTTGTTTTTTTTTCTATTTATATTTTGGCAGTAAATCAGCGCAGACATCAGGTTTAAATGGTGCGTAATTGGTGGGTTCGTTCATCTCTTTACATTCTGTGAAGCAGCTGAACGATGGCGAACGTTTGCTAAAGCAGAAGCTGACGCAGTGATTTTTAACAGCTGTGATGAAGAAGATTCAGTGATGGAGGGGTTTGATTCGGAGGATGAAGACGAGTATCTGTACACAAACAGCAATGTAAAACCTCCCGACTCAAACTCCTCAACGCTCAGACATCAGAGTAGCATCGATTTTCTCATCTAACGCTCGGTGATAAAAATCAATAGGCATTTTGTACAAAATGTCGAGCTTTTCCCTCAAGATTTATCTCCGTAATGCGATGTGCAAAAACCTGAATTCTCATCTAAACTGCTCAACTCAAGCTGGGTTAATTGTTTTTCCAACCGGGAGACACAGTCGTCCAAGAGCACCACGCCAGACTGTTTAAATCCTGAGAAATGAGGGACTGATTCAAAGTGAAGTAAGGGAACGTCACCCAGCGTGGCTGATTGATAATTTAATGGTTTTATCAGGCTTCGGATTCACACAGAAAACTCGCCAGTCCGGTCGATTCTAGCTGATTTCTGTGGGCTTCGTTAACAATAAGATAAAAATAAAGTGTCCCTTCACAGTTTGAGGGATTCTGTCTCACATGTGTCGGTTCGGTCTCCCGCTGCGTTACGTCTGTCCGTTATAGATCTGTGAGCTTGAGGAAAGCAGCGCTGTGGACTGAGACCCTTCATTTAGTGTTTTCCCCGAGACTCTGAGAGTCTGATGGGTGATCGATCCCTGCAGAAGATGGATATAGAGTGTCTGACCTTTTTAAAATGTGGGTTTGATTTTATTTATTTTTTTCCCTCTTGTAGCCGTGAAATAAATCACCAGGTGGCTGCGGCCACGTGATTGACATCAGGGAAATTGAGGCGGGAGTCGAAGCGGCTCCTCTTTAAAGTTCAGCCTATATTGAACCACATATTCGGAGGAGCTCCCACTGGGGAGAGAAACTGTGTGGCTCAAAGGCTTATTGGAAAGTTTGCTTGAGGAAAAAAAAATCCTCTTTCCTTGACTCGCTCGCAGTTATTTTCTCAAATATACGATAAGTGTCTTTGTTGTTTCTTACAGCAGGAAGGTGAGTCAGGTTTGGTTGCTGCCTCCGTGGCCCACACGTACTGCTGGACCCGAGGCGACTGGTGGTCTTTTATTATCCCCTGGTCGTCCACCCCCTTCCTCTCCGGCTCTGCTCTCCATCTTTAAACCTCCCTGTTTGCTTGATTTATGTGCTGATGTGTCAGCCGGTCCGGCTCGAGTCGGTGTCTGTTCAGAGCCTGATTCACGTTTTTGTCAGGTCTATATTACTGCACACATGCTCACGTGCGCGCCGATAGCGCCATCATTCAATCTGTAATCACTCGTCATTCTAATCGTTCCTCTCGACAAACCGCCCTTGAAACGATCCTCCTGCTGCGAAAGACAGCGGAGAAAATGAACGATCCTTGTTTGGTAGAAAAATGTCTTTTACTGCAGCTGAGGGAAATGTCCTGCTAGAAGCATTTAGGGTTGTTTTTTTTTACTGAGACAAAAACGCCAGTAACACATAAAACTCCCAGGACGAAAATACCAACGTGATTTGACTGCTGATGCTTCGTGTTAGCTCCGGGTGAGCTTTACAATACTCTTTCTTTCTTTAAAGATGATTTTTTTTGGCCTCTTTTTAGCATTTATTTGACAGGACAGCTTAGACATTGGCAGGAAATGGGGAAGAAGACGTGCAGCAAAGGACTACAGGCCGGATCCGAACCCGAATCCATTGCTTTGGACTTTAACAATGATGTTTGTCCATGAGGCATCACAAGCCTTTTCTACATTCGCCACATGAACTTTCCCCAGAGACCAGGAACCTTTGGAGGAACTGTGTTTCCACTTCAAGGACCAGGGTCTACGTCACATATGGGTAAACTGCGGCCCGGGGGGGGTCGGTTCCTGCCAGAACATAAGCAGAAAAATAAGCTAATGTGGTCTCATACATGAAGTATAAGAGCGCATGTTTGGTCATGAATAGTTAATATTGGTCTGATCTTTTCTTCATCCAGTGCTGGAGGTCTGTTCTGCATTTGGTGCAGAGGATTAGTTCAACATGAATCAGCACGGCGTGTTTAATGTTGCATTTGGTTTGGCACCTGGCTAACTTGAACAGGGATAAAAGTATTTATTATTTATTTCAGTCACCAATATTTCAAACTGGCTTTCGAAGCCTGGCGCTCTTCCTCGGCACTCTTCCTCGGGTCTCGGTGCCACGCAAAGCCCTCAGGAGGAGCACCAGGCTTTGAAGCCATTTTGAAATGATTGTGAAACCGTGTAATTACATCACATGGTGCACAGGGACCCAATGGGACAATTTCCCATACGCTTACATTTTAAAAGAAGCGGCTGTAAGATGGTCGTGAAATGTCTCACTATCACAGTTTGATCCATTCGGTCCAATAACATTTGGAGAGTCTGGAAAAGCAGCACAATGGATCTGACAATTAAAACTGGATCCAGTTCGGTGACCCAGATCTTCCATGTTGTGGGGGTCCATAGAGCATATGCACTAGAGACTGCCCAGCTAACTTGAATAGAGTTGGTGTGATCATATCTCCTCAAGCAGCCTGACAATCACACAACACATCGCTCTCTTCGAGAAGTGATTAGCAGGAAGCTGAGAAAGTCTAAAAGATCTGAACTCGTCTCTCAAGTCGTCACTTTTTCGTGCGTGAGAGGAAAAAAAAACCTTGAGAACGCCTCGAAGGAGAAACTGTCTAAAAGTGTGCATCATTATCTCCATTAGTACATTTGCACATTGTGTCAATGTCAAGACGCACAAGAGACAGGATTCTTGGAGAGAGATCAGGGAGGAGGCGTGATGCAGCCTGGAGGAGGAGGTTATGACAGCAGCAGCGTTTCAGAGGAGACAACACTTCTGCCTTCAGATACACCTCGTCTGTTCCCAGCTGCATCCTGAATCAGCCCGTGAGCACGTTGTCTCTGGTTTTATAGCGCTACATCGGACCACTGCCAGGTTTTACTTGAAGGGTATCGGCTACAGATCAGACCGGACGGATCACAATCAGCTCGCCTGCTCCTCATGCTGTCGAACTTTAAGATCAGAGTTTGGGTTTCGCAGTGGGAGTACGGTGGCCCTGAGAGCTCAGCACACTGCTGAAGGCACATTTTTATTAGATTTATTGGTGAAGTAATGAGTCCGGCTCTGACTTCATGAATAAAGATTCGTCCAAAATCAATAAAGACGCAGGATATAAATAAAAACACGTTAACGTTACAGATGCAGAGACAGAGGACGCTCACATGACGAGTTTTGTAATCGTCATTTGTCTTTTTTTTTAGGAAAGGACCTTTTTTTTATAATCTGTCACTCATTATATAACTTTAATCATTTTTATTATATTTTGTAAACTGTCTTTAATGTGTTTTGTTATCTAATTGTTATATTACCTGTATTTTTTAATTGTTTTTATTTACATCGATGATCTAACTAGTGGGCGGGTGAGTGGGAGGAGAGGAGATGTTTCAAGGGAGTCCTGAATGATGCAACCAACCTAAAACATTTACATGTTAGAAATCAATAAGGATAAATAAATAAATAAATGAATAAAATAGAGGTGGCAGGTCAGAAAGAGCTCTTATGACTCATTTTGTAATCATCAGGCGATTCCCTTGGAAGGAAATGACACATAATCAATTTCTTGTTTAGGTTCGAGGACGTGGGTTTCGGTTCCCGTGAATATCTTTCGCTCTATATGTTTATATAAGCGTCAGACAGACATGAAGCACTTTACATTCGTGAGTCAGAGAGGAGAGAGTCTGCGTCGTCGACTTTCAGATACGGTGTCATGTCGTCCGTCCACTGGAGACTTAGAAAGAGTTAAAGATTTGAGCTGCCGCACCAAAATAAAGTGAATGGGAAAGATTACGTGTTTCGGGGCGGGTGGCGCGGGGATTAAACATGCCCACATTTAATCTCGGCGTAGACACCAGTAGGTTACATAAATCCACTTACAGCACAGATTACTGTTGGTAGTGTGGGGGAAATCCGATCACAATGGATATTTGAGTCACAGACAGTGGTCTTAGGAAGAGATTCAGAGAAAGATGCGTCCACGTTCTGCGTAAAATATTCGGCTACAGCAGCAGTAACAGAAAACCTTGTGTGGATACTACATGTGTGAGTGTGTGCACGTTCGCCAGCCTCCTGGTATTCATGCTTAAAAGCAGGAGGGAGGCCAGAGGGGCGACAGTTTGATTATTATTATCATGGATGCAATCCTGAACAGGCCTCGGTGTGGAGTAACTGTTGACATTTCTGATAGAAAATTCAACAAGAAGATATGAAAATGAGGCAAATGACCACAATAAAATGCAAAACGACTGCAAAATGACGGCAAAGAGGTGAAAACAGCTACACAGAGACAGAAAACACTCACTGAGGGACAGAAAACGTCCACAGAGAAAGAAAAAATGACTTCAGTGACACAAGAAATCCATAAAGAGATAAAAATGACCACTGAGAGACAAAGGATTATCAAAAACAAACACAAAAAATGACTACAGTGACACAAAATGACCACAAAGGGACGGAAATGACCCCAAACAGACACAACAACCACCAACAGACAAATGATTGATTACAAATAGACAAAAATGACGACAGTGAAAAGGAAAACGACCATTAAGAGACAAAAAAACAACCACAAACAGAAAACAAAACATGCACAGACACAAAGTAGCTGAAAATGGATGAAAAATTACGACAGAGGAATGGAAAATGTACATTAAGAGACAGGAAATGACCACAAACAGACATAAAATGACCACAGACGGACACAAAGCAAGTACAAACATACAACAAATGACCACTAAGAGACAGAAAACGACTACAAACAGCCAAAAAAGCTGCAGAGAGATGAAAAAACCGACAAAGACATAAACAATAACAACTAGGAGACAAAATAAATGACCACAAACAAACAAAAAACAACTACAAACAAACAAAAACACAACCCTGAACTAATTAACAAACTCACGACTGCAGTGGCACAAAATTACCACAAAAAGATGCAAAACATCAACGAACGACCACAAAATGACCACAAAGTAATAGAAAATGACAACAGCTGCACAAAACGACTACAAAGAGATGAAAAACATCTGTGGAAAGATGAAAAACATCTGTGGAAAGATGAAAAACAACCACTGAGAGATGAAAAAATGACCACAAACAGACAAGACATGACTACAAAGCTGTGTGTCTTTGTGTCTCTTTGCTGTTGTGTAGCAGCTGTGGGGGGTCCTGTACGTGTGTGTGTCAGGGCCTGTGTCTATTTGCAGTTACAAACAGCTGCTGGTTACTGATATTATGTTATTGATATTATGTCATATAAGAATGTTTCAAGTTGTTTATCTGGCCTTCGTTAATCAAGCAGAGTAAACAGTGTAACTATTAATAATGCACACAGTTTATTTTAAACTGTGCCAGGCTCGTCTCGTCCAGTCACAAGTTTCTAAACTCGCCTCCGTTTTAAAAAAAGAAAAAAAGCTCAGCAGGAAACGTGAAGATGAAAAACAGTTAAGAGGAGGATTTTCGGTCTTTAAAGTCTATTTTCTGATGTTGTTTCTGTGCAGCGGAAACACCCAGAAGACTCATCCTGTGTTTCTCTTTCTCCCTGCAGAAGAAAGGCAAGATGCACTACCAAATAGCTGTGATCATAAACTTCCTGGGTCACTGCATCTCGATGGTGGCTCTGCTCATCGCCTTCTTCCTCTTCTTGTGCTTGAGGTAAGTGCTGGTCTCGCCGCCACCAGTCCGCTGATAATCCCGCAGACATCCTTGATGTGACAGAAACGTCAGTACTCCTAAGATCCCTCGTTCAAAGCGCCTCTCGTTCTTATTCAAAAACCGTTTGGTCATGGGATGAAACATTCTCCTATCTCAATCCCGCAGATGTAAAGGGGTTTAGACGCCCGCAAAAAAACTAGGGCACATTTCCCCCCCACAAATGGGAATGATATACCCATCTGTACGAGCGGGGGGGAAAACCAAGGCAGTCGTGTGGTCTGCTGGGACAACCGGTGGAGGTGGAGTGGGTTTTTCTCCGACGATCCGAAGCAAAAACCGAGAGAGAAAAAGGTCTTAGCACCCTCAACACCGCGGCTGCTATCGATCCCCGAGAGACCACCGGGGTGAGAAAAGCGTGAAAGGGCACAGAGAGACATAATAAATAGACGTTTTACAGGACGGCGTTTATGGACAAGCCTTGTTTGTGGGCCAGAGCGGCTCGGACAGAAAGGGAGAGAGGGGAGGACGGGTTTCAGCCGGCTAAAAATGGCACCGGGGTGGTGGAGGAGTTTGGCATTTATTACTCACCTTCTTCACTTTTTAATGAGATTGAGAACCATTTAAGGGGAAGGTTGCCGCTGCCAGAGTGATGGAGAGTAATGTTGACACAAAGGGATCAGAGCCCAGAGACGAGCGCTGAAAAGTTCATCCTGAAATCACAGAAATGGCAGTGGGAGCAGCCTAAGCTCCTGTTAATGCGACGTATGGAAAACATACTAACTCCAGAAATAAGTTTAAAAGTTAACACAAGGAGTTTCTTGCTTCTGAGAAGTAAAAGAAATCTGCCAGTTGACCATATTCACACCAAACATAATGTGGCAGATTGTTGTTTCACGGCTTCCTGATTGATCAGACACTGAAACGACAACAGTGAAAGAAGCAGTATTAGTTTTCGTCTCTCCTGTCGTATCTTGTAACGTGTATCAAACAGCAACGTTAGCTTGGAAGTGGTTGAATGCTAAACTTAGCTGCAGTCTAGCAGAAGCTAACGGGATCTAATATGTTGTTTTACCCAGAGATGTGGGGCCGATGTCCTTCAGGACATTCAGTATCTTTTCACTCGGTGATCAGTCATGTGTCTGGTGACTGACAGTTGGACCGCTTCAAGGCTTGGATGGACATTTCTGGAAAATATCTGGTTCTTCAATTTAAAGTCAAAGCTGGACAAACACATTGAGAAAGATAAAGTACTGGACATCACGGTTGCAAATCCTATAAGCGTAAGAAATCTGAGAAATTATCATGTCACTGCTCACGATACACGACACCACAGGAGAGGTGTAAATTAACAAAATGCGTGATTTTCTGTCAATCATAAATAATTCAAAATATCTTGCGCTAGTGGCCAAAAGGTTTAAAAACACTGACATATCAACATCAGATTAATTGGATTATTCCAGTGCGTTATTTTCCTCCACGTCTTTTGTCCACCTTTGACTTTTAATCAAAGACATTTTATAGAAATGTTCATCCAAGCCTCAAAAAAAAAGCCCCAAACATCCGAGAAGACACGAGGACATTTCACCTCTACTTTCCTCTCCACACTGGACGCTCTGAGTAACTCCTCTCCTCGCAGTCGGGCTTTAACCTTGAGAGTAGTTTGATTAAATTCTTCAGATGGCCGTGATTCAGGAAGCGCGAGGGCAAGCACAGAGATGTTGTAGCCGTAGACGACGGTTAGCCTTTACCCTCCCCTTCCTCACCTGTGTTGTTGGATCAGGAAGAGGAAGACATTAATAAATTAAACCGGGATCACCTTCTGTTGGAGGGAGATTTCGACAAACACACCTCTGACCCGTCATATCGCTGCACCATCCATCCCACACACAGGCTGACGGGGAGAGTTTTATAGAGGACGGGTCAGACCGAAGACTCACGACACGACAAAATCATTTGAGAACATGCAGAGAAAAGTTACAGGAGGATGAACAGAAGTTTGTTTGAAGAGCATCCGTGTCAGCTGGACAACAACAGTGTGTCAGCTGGACAACAACAGCGTGTCAGCTGGACAACAACTGGGTGTCAGCGGTAAGTGCTTTTTAATTGTGATTTGATTGTGATTATACCCAAGTTTAGATTAAAGATGTGTCATAGATCATATTCAGCAATGTTTGTCTGAAGTGAAGCTTGAGGACTGTGTGTGGCATGAAGAGAGACATGCCTGCTTCATACGGTACGTTAGCATTAGCAACGTGCATTGAAAGCTTGGTTAAATCTAGTGCGTGATACCGCCAGGATTAGATAGTTAGAAAAAATGTCTCCAAGATGTTTGTTGCTGTTTCAGGATTAATTGAGGCCTTACATATCGTATCGTGATACACTAAACGTTAGCCAGGAAGAAGAAGAATGCTAACGTGAGCTGGTGTCCAACGGTCGCTGATTGTTTTACCTTGAAATATGGTTCGATGGTGTTTCCCTAACCCTGAGGCGGGAAAAAAGATGCGTTTTTAGGGATTTTTTTGTTATTTGCTAGCACTGACTGTTAGCCCAGATGCTACCTTGAACCCTCTATAAACAATAGACACATTCGAGCTAGCTGTATTGATCATTGGCAACTACAGTTGTGTAAATTGTTCCCTAAAACCCAACCATCTCTAATAAGATCATCATTTTCAGCGTCAGTCTTGCTGTGAATCGTTGTGGAAGTGAGTGAGAACATTATTTTCCGTGCTGTTATTGATCGTTTATGTCCAGTAAGTATCCTGCATCTTTATCCCACCCTGCTGGATTTATTCATCAAGCATCAGCCTCTCCTTACGTTTGTAACTGTGGACTGTTCTCTGCATCTTGTTAATGTCTCGTGAAGTATTTTATTGCAGTAGAAGGTCAATAAGAAGATCAATTCACTTTGCACACAATACAACCGTTTCTCCAAACGGCACGTCTGGGAGCGCAGGAATGGATTATGTGACATGCGAGCTTCCCGGAGCGATACGTTTAAAAAAAGATCGTTCATTTCGGGAATACATTTGTTTTAAGCAGACCAATAGTTTGAACATTTTCAGAAGAACTGATTAAAGTTCCCATGATCGTTTTTGTACAGTAATCTGAGGTCCGGTCGTGAGCAGCACTCTCCTCTGACGATGCTCTTCCTTTCATACATGCATGGTAGCATCATAAAACAAAGAAAGCGTTTATTGGATGAATAATTAGTGTACGTCCCCAGCGCAGGATGAGTCATCAACAATTTTAATGTGTTTCCAGGAAGTTACAACCTCTAAAATACCTACAAAAAGGCTTCTTGCCACTGTTTGGCCTGACACTGGTGTATAGGTGAGATAAAAAACACTTAAACACTAGTTTCATGGGGACTTTAAAGTCATAATATTGTGTGAAGAAAGTGGAAGTGGAAAGATAATAGACTTGATGATATAAAACTGACACGCAGAAGATTAAATCTTGTCCAGCCGCCGCGAAACAGCTGTCGGAGTCGACATAATACCAGAGGATGTCTCGGGGACTTGCAGGAAGGTATCGCCACACTCGTCCTGCAGCAGGTCCAGGACGATCTTGTCACAGTCTCGGACGGGAGGTCAAGAAGACGCGGCAGCAGTTTGACAGTATGCCAAAGACATTTCCCATCATCCTGCGTGGCTTTGATAGCCTGTAGTTGAAGACCCTCTGCTCTTGTGAGACCTCAGCTGGGTTTTGAGGATGTATTTCGTATCCTCCGCCATATGTTGTGACCTGCTGGGTGTTGTGTTCACTTAGTATTCCTGCATCCATGTTCCGCCACTAGGAGGCACTGTGAGTTAGTGAGTGAAGAAAAAGAAGGCGGAAGTAACTACTGGCTGTTAGTTGTTGATCCTGAAGCTAAAAAGAAGATGTGATTCTGCTTGTGCTACCATGTGGAATAAACCCTGTTACAACCTTACTTACCTTTCCTTTTTGGACTCACCCACATAACAAATTGGCGACGAGTCGAACCTGCAATTGTTTTTGCGGAAGATGGCTGTAAATGCGCCGTTCCCGGATTTTTTCCTGCCTTGCCCGGGGGAGCCGGCCATTCCTTTCAAGACGTGGGTGAGGATGTTCGAAAACTACCTCCTGGTCATCCGTGCAGATGGAGACGTGTGGCCAGAAGCAAGGAGACGAGCGCTACTTCTGCATTGTCTGGGCTCGGAGGGACAGCGGATCTTTCATACTCTGCCGAACACAGGTGACGACCTAGCAGCCGCCATTGCTGCATTAAATGAACATTTTATGCCTTCCGTTAACGTGGTGGTGGAGCGCCACACGTTCAGGAAGAGAGCACAGAGACCCCAGGAGTCAATTGTACAATACATTGCTTCACTAAGAGAGCTTGCTGCAACATGTGAATTTGCCAATGCTGATGATATGATTAGAGACCAGCTCGTGGAGCATGTGGCTAACCCCCGCATTAGGGAGAAACTGCTTCTTAAAGATAAACTGACATTAACTGATGCTATTACAATAGCCACTCAAGTTGAATCTGCCAGTGAACAAGCTAAGTCTATGGCAGGTGATCAACACTTACCTGTTCATGTTGTGAAGGCTCATGATACAGCATACAGGCCAAGACAGCCACATAGGAGCTTTTCTGCAAAACCTGCTAATAAACCTGCCTCGACCTCATCTGCACGTGCTTGCTTCCGTTGTGGTTCACAAAAACACCTGGCCAACTCACGTGAATGCCCAGCAGCCAAAGTAACGTGCAGAAATTGTAATAAAAAAGGACACTTTGCACGTGTGTGTCAATCTCAGCAAACTCAGGCAGTGAAAGAGGTTGAAATGCCTGAATACACGCTGCTGCTGGTGGATGGAACAGACTCTCCGGACAGAATACAATGCAAAGTGGACATTCAGACGGCAAAGACAATTCAAACAATGAAACTGACTGTGGATACGGGTGCTGCTGTTTCTGTTCTGCCTCGATGCATCTATGAGGAGCATTTCAGAGAAGCTCCACTCCAACAATCCTCTGTCCGACTGGTGACATATTCAAAGACCCCTATCAAAGTGTTAGGATGCATGAAGGCGACTGTACACATGGATGGCATTAAAGGCGTGGCAAATTTCTATGTGGTGGACTCAGGAACTGCACTGATGGGACGGGATTTAATATCTGCCCTTCGCCTGCGCATTGAGGACAACACTGTACACCCACCAACTGCTTCACCTCCTCCTCTGCTTCCTACAGCTGCAGTGGCCTCTCTCACCTCACAGCCAGCCTCTCCTGCAACTGTAGGATGCGCCAAAGGGTTCATGCATAAGGTAAAAGTCACACAAACAGCTGTACCTGTGCGTCAAAAGCTACGGCGCCTTCCCTTCTCAGTGCGAGCTGCTGTGTCAGAGGAGCTCAATCGACTACTTTCTGCTGGTGTGATAGAACGCATTGAAGCCTCTCCGTGGGTCTCACCGATAGTAGTCACACAAAAGAAAACGGGAGGTATTCGAATGTGTGGAGACTTTCGAGAGCCAAACAAAGCAATCATAGTAGACAGCTACCCTCTCCCTCACATGGAGGAATTGCTCTCGACACTTTCAGGTGCGACTGTATTTTCAACTATTGACCTGGAGTGTGCGTATCACCAAGTGCTGCTGCATCCTGAGAGTCGGGATTTAACTGCTTTCATCACACATGAGGGACTGTTTCGTTATTGCAGAGTCCCTTATGGTCTGGCTTCAGCTCCAGCAGCATTTCAAAGACTGATGGCGACAGTGTTGAGTGGTGTGCCTAATGTACAGTACTACCTGGATGACATAATCTGCTATGGACGCACGGCACAGGAGCATGACATAGCTCTGGAAACTGTACTGCAACGCCTTAAAGATGCAGGCTTGCACCTGAATGAAAAGAAATGCCACTTTCGCCAAACCAGCTTAAAGTTCTTGGGACATTTAGTGACAGCAAGAGGCATTCAGCCTGACACTGAACACCTACAAGCCATTACACAGGCTCCTGCTCCCAAAAATGCTTGCAGCCTGCGTTCCTTCTTAGGCATGCTGTCTTGGTATGGAAAATTCATACCTAACTACGCCACAGTGGTAGAACCACTCCGTGCCTGTCTGCGTCAAGATGCCACATTTGAATGGACTGATGAAGCTCAAGAATGCTTTCTTCATGTGAAACAGCTACTGGTGAATAGCCCTGCCCTTGCTTTATTTGACCCGGACTTTCCAACCATAATCTCAACTGATGCCTCAGATTATGGTCTTGGTGCTGTATTCACTCAACTGCATCCAGATCACACAGAACGAACAGTGGCGTTTGCATCAAGGACGCTGACGCCGACTGAGAGGAAATATTCAACTGTCGAGAAAGAGGCTCTCGCGTGTGTCTGGGCAGTGGAAAAATGGAGGACTTACTTGTGGGGCCGGAAATTCACACTGCGCACCGACCATCAGGCCCTCACAACACTCCTCTCAACGAAAGGGACTGATAGAGCAGGGATGCGCATTGCAAGATGGTCTGCGCGCCTTCTCTGTTTCACTTATGACGTTGTTTATCGGGCTGGTTCACTCAATCACACAGCCGACTGCCTTTCACGCTTACCTCTGCCTGCTGCCTCTCCTCTCCTTACAGACTCTGATCCTGAACTCGTGGCTCTGCTGTCAACATGTCCTGTCTCTGTGACTGCTGGTGAGTTTGAGGATGCTTCCTCCTCCTGCTCTGAACTTGCTTCTCTGCGTGCACAGATCCTACAGCAGTGGCCAGCTTCTGTGAAAGCCGTGGAGCCAATTCTGCAGCCTTACTTTAAGATGAGGCATGAACTGTGTGTGAAGGACAATTTGGTGTTTCGAGGGACACGCCTAGTGGTGCCTGCCTCTTTACGCCACACACTCATTGCTCTAGCTCACGAAGGTCATCAGGGCATTGTGAGAACAAGACAGCGCCTGCGAGAGTTGTACTGGTTCCCTGGAATGGATGCACTGGTACGTTCTCAAATATCTGCATGCTCAGTGTGTCAAAGCTCTGACAAGTCTGCAAAGGTTTTTGAGGCACCGCTGCAACCTGTGTCTCTGCCTGAAGGCCCCTGGAAGAAATTGGGCATGGATATAGTTGGACCTTTTGAAAATGCAACTTACGACTGCAGGTTTGCAATCACACTCACCGATTACTACTCAAAATGGCCCGAAGTAGCTTTTGCACCATCTGTCACCACGGTAACTGTGCTTGGATTTCTCAGCAGTGTGTTCAGCCGGTGTGGTGATCCAGAGTCCCTGGTCACTGACAATGGACCGCAAATTACATCTGCTGAATTCTCATCATTCCTGAAAGAAAGAGGAATCACTCATATCCGCTCCTCTGTGTACCACCCAGCTGCTAACGGTGCAATAGAGCGGTTTAACAGAGTCTTCAAAAGCTGCATCCAGGCCACAATGCTTCAAAACAAAGCATGGAAAAGAGCTACAGCTGATTTCCTACAAGTGTATCGTGCTACACCACACGCCATGACGGGTGCATCACCGTTCGAGCTGATGCATGGCCGCAAGATGAGAACAAAGCTCGACGTGCTTTCTCCCCCTGCCATGACAGCACGTGATGATGTGCTGCGTCAGAGAGTGTCCCTTCGACAAAAGCACATGAAGAAGTACTTTGATACCAGACGTGGAGTTCGCACTCCTTCATTCAGAGAGGGAGACAAGGTGCGGGTGCGCAAACCTGTACATGTGTTAAAGGGACATCAGAAATTCTCTGCCCCCATCATGATCAAAAAGCAAGTGGGTCCATGCACCTACATCTTGGATGATGGAAAAACATGGCATGCTTCTCATCTGACTTCAGTACCCGCTGAGCTTCCTGAAAACTCGGCTCAGTCAGAAACTGAAGTGGGAGGAACAGTTGAGCCTGGAAATGTGCAACAGACCGGAAGTCGTCCTGTTAGAGCACATAACCCACCAGCTTGGCTCAAAGACTATAAGACTTAAAAGGAAAAAAAAAAACAAAAAACAAACAATGTGTTGTGAGAAAGGAAGAATAGTTAAAAGGAACAAACACAATGTTATTGATTCTGTTGACACAAAGAAGCAGTCTAGGTTGAAACATATGCTGTGTATTAATCTTAATTTCATTATTTGGTCTCAGGTGTAAAGACCTTTGAGAGAGAATTGACAAGTAAAGGATTTATGTTTCTATATTACATTACAGCTGAAGGAAGAACTGTTCTTAAGTAAAGGGGGGATGTTGTGTTCACTTAGTATTCCTGCATCCATGTTCCGCCACTAGGAGGCACTGTGAGTTAGTGAGTGAAGAAAAAGAAGGCGGAAGTAACTACTGGCTGTTAGTTGTTGATCCTGAAGCTAAAAAGAAGATGTGATTCTGCTTGTGCTACCATGTGGAATAAACCCTGTTACAACCTTACTTACCTTTCCTTTTTGGACTCACCCACATAACACTGGGTTCATGGAAAGAGGTGCTGGGTCTGGAAATGTTGGCATTCCTCAAAATCTGACGGATTAACGTATAGGAATCTGTAGCTTCTGTCAGCTAGTAGGCACAATATGTGGAGCCAGAGGACGGTGGAGGTATGATGGTGATTTACGATGGTGACGCTCCGAGGCTTTTTCCCACTCATCTGTGGTGTTGAAGATTGAAATGATATATGGTTTAACTATGTCTGTCATTACAGAGAAGAAGAGTGAGGAGCCGGAGAAGGTGATAGAGGAAACTGAAGAGTGAGAAGCAGCTCCTAACTTAGGGAAATAAGAAAAAAAGGACGTGAGTGGAATGACATCAGTGTCTTTGCAGACCGATAGCCCCGTAACTTACATGATCACTGACGTCACCATGGCCTATATGGCTCCCCTCAGAAATAGGTAGGTGGTAATAAAACACTAAAAATATCTGGCACACAATAGCACAGTATGCAAAGTGATTTGGGGGACATCTGGTAGCCTAGAAACATGCTGGTTTCACTTCAACAAAATGTCCTATTTGAGCTTAACTTTGTGTCCCATTTTATGTAATGAATTCAGGTAAAATTGGGACAGGCGCTCAAAAACAGTTTTCCATAAAAAGCGAAGTGGACTGTGGAAAGACTGTAACTAAAATGAAACATCCTACAATCATGTTGGTGTTTTAACGTTATTGTTTACCTGCCACACAGTCCTGGAACAGTCATTTTGGTTTTTTGTATCATTTTCTCGACCCAGCGTCGTTATCTCAGACCAGTCGTGATGATCGTGTCATGTAGAGGATGTTTTAGTAGCAGCGCTGCAGTAACATGTTGGGTGATGAGGCTGCTCACAGGAAACAGATAAAGAGCTGTGTATATATTTATATATGTGTGTCTGTGTGCACTATTAGTAATATAGTACTACTAATACAGAACTAAAACATATAGTATATAATCAAAACTAATATATGGTAGCAACAAAGTATTTTTGGCACGATACAATATGATATAAATAATGTTATAATATAATAATGTTATGTATTCATAACTGTACTTGAGTATTATCATTTTATGCCCTTTTATACTTGTAATGTACTGCAGTTGGGGAAATATATGTTTTACTCCCCTGCATTTACTCGGTTACTTTGCAGATTCAGATTACTAATACAAAATATAAATGAAGTAATGAACGATGATGTATTATTACAGGTTAAGCAGCAGTAAATAAAGTAATTAAACTTTACCAGCTGCCATGATAAAGTGATGAACACATTATAGTCAGCATTACATGTCATTATAAAATGGGTCATTCTGCATATGAGCGCTTTCACTTTAAGTATATTTTGAAGCGTTTGTACTTGTATTTAAACGAGCGTGTTAACAATCTGATTACTTTCACAGTTTCATTCGTTCGTGTGCCTCTGACAAAGACGTGTCTGCAGGAGTGTTCGTCTCTCCTCTTGATTAACGCACACCGGGCCGGGCTGACCCCGGTGGCGGGATGGAAGTGAGGTCACACGGAGCAACGAATACGACTCCCCTCTCGGTGCTTCTGGCTCGGCAGCCGCTGCCTCCGTGACACTAATGGAAACTCCAGTGACAGTGTAGCACAGAGAGGGAAATTAGCTGCTGGTTTGTGGGACAACACGCTTTTTATAAATTATAAGTTTGCTTGTTTTTTTTGTACCCTGGAGGCTGTTTTTTTTTACTTCTGTGTAATATTGTAATTATTCAAAACTCCAGCCTTTGTTGCAGCATCTCTGTGCAGCTGTTATTGTGTTAATGAGGCTGTTATTTTCTTCAAGAGATGCACGGTTAATAAAAATGTGGAATAATACAACGTCTCTGGAAAATTCTTGCTTCATACACGTCTGCTCCGTCAGCACAAAGCCTCTGCAAGTGACACCTATTAAGAATTCATGCTACTAAAAAATAAATCATGCCATTCATGGCTGGCAGAGGAGGAAGCAGCCTTTGCCGGCTGATAATGCCGTCAGCTGGTGACAACAAATGAAGCTGTCACTACAGCGACCGAGGTTGGTTTGTTCTGTCCGTTGACTCGTGTGCTTCTATTTTCGACCGCTCGCTCTGAGGCGGTTAAGCACATTTTAATTGTATCCTAAGGTCGATTTATTTACAGCATTAAAAAAACATCAGACGCCGAGGACATGACACAAACGGGAGCACAAACAGTGGGAATGAGATGTTACTTCATATTATATCAGAGGTGAGGGGTGCCGGGGAGTGATGGGAAAATGTTACTTTGAGGCTAAATCTCTTCATTATTCATATTCATCAGCTTCATCTTAGGTTGTTTCCGAGCTTAATTAAAGGCTGATCTCATAGCTGAGAAAAAAGATAAACACTGTGAGTTTAATGTCTTTGTTTAAAATACACGAGAACGCAGATTTAATTCGGATCATTTCCACCAGTTTGGTCACATGTTTTGCTTTTACATTAAACTTTCTTCTCCGTCTGAAGTCATTTTCTTTTCCCCGCCACTGAGTTTTTATTCTCCTTTGTTGGTCTCACAGGAGCATCCGCTGCCTGAGGAACATCATCCACTGGAACCTCATCACCGCCTTCATCCTGAGGAACGCCACCTGGTTTATCGTCCAGCTGACCATGAGCCCCGAGGTGCACGAAAGCAACGTGGTATGTGTCATCTGTTGATCTGTAATACATACAAACAGCAACAGTGAAGCAACAGTGAATGTATCCACTCAGGTTGAGGAAGAACTAGATTGAAACGACTATCCGCTACAGATAATGTCATTTTCAAGTAAAAGTCTGAATAAAACAAAACATTCTCATACCTAAACAACTAAATAGGTCGATTGCCAGTGACTCCCAAAACAATATCTATCACATTTCCACAAACAGGCAAAGCAGACCTTCGTCATCAATCAGTTGATTGGGTTTACGCAAGAAAACTACTTGGTTAGGTTTAGGAAAACATTGTGGTTTGGGTTAAAACAACTGCGTTACGCACACAACTTGGGTTACGTAACATATGTAATGTAAATTAACGATGTTAGTCGGTTAAAAGTACTCACCGTTGACGTTTTCTTTCACACCAGACGTGAACACGGCCTCCTGGGTAAAAGTCCTGTGCATGTTCGGCCCAACTATCCACCTCCGTCCTCCTCTGTATTCAGACTTTGGCGCTCTTTATACCGCTTTGCCTGACGTCCTCCTTTGCCGCTTTATAAGAAATAAATATTGGTTGTAAAATGTAAGCCCCGCCTGTTCCGCATATAGATAATAGCTTTTATCCTGTAAATGTTTTTTAACGTCATGCTTTTGTGATCAAACCTACGTGTGTTACCTGAATAAAACTGATCGTCCTTCACTGAAAGAAATCATTAATCAGCTGTAACGCATTCGACTTCTGAAGCATGACGGGCGACACATTTTAAGTATTTCTCTCTGTTAAAAAGTTTGGTGTCTTCAAGGATGTTGCAGCAGCTGAGAAGTCACGACTTCTGCTATCATGAATTTTTGATAATAGGCGTCAAATTAAAGCAAAAAAAAAGTACAGTAATGTGATTTTTAAGGTGTTGTGAGCCTCCAGAAGACTTTGAATACTGCTCGTCACACTTTCTACAGATCTGTTAACTCTTTTGAAAGGAAAGGAGAGCATATCAGAATCTGACATGTCGCTCCAAAATCTCACACAGATGTTGAGTTGGTTTCAGATCTGATGACTCTGAAGGCCACAATTATGTGAGCCCTCGTAATAAGTTATTGCCGGTGCGTGTGCAGCATTTAAGTATAAAGCTATAAACCTTCCTGATTAAATGATGACAACTTGAAGAAATACTGTATTTTTGAGGAACTGTAAAATGTTAACCAGGAGAATTTATTTGGTAGATTTGGTGTCGTCTCGTCACCGCCTCCTTCAACTATTTCCACTCCACCAACTTCTTCTGGATGTTTGGCGAGGGCTGCTACCTCCACACCGCCATCGTCCTCACCTACTCCACCGACAAGCTGCGCAAGTGGATGTTCATCTGCATCGGCTGGTGTGAGTAAAAGAAAACAAAGCTGTACAGCTGGATGAAAAACCTTCAATGTGGTTTTATGGGAAGTTATGTGCCAGATTAGCTGTTTCTCCGTTTCTCCTGTGCTCCGGTCACTGTTCACAGTCCAAATATCAGCTTGAGAAGCGGAAATGAAGTTGGATTTGATAGATTTCTGTAAAAGCTAAATCATCATCAGACGAAAGATGAATCCAAGTTCTGGTTCCGCTGTTGCAGTTGAGGCCGATGTGTTTACCGTCCACCTGCCAGGAACCAAAGTCCGCTTTAAAAGTGACGTAAACGGACACCAGAACACTTCCGATATCTAAATCTGGCTCCCTGCTTCCAGATTTCTGCATTCATATGCAGATATGTGTTTATAGAGATTAGAAAGCACGTAATTGTATTTTCCCAAACTGTTAAGCTGTTCGTTTAACCGCAGTCACTTTGGGTGCATTTCATCTCGGCAGAACAAACCGGAGGTCAGATTCAAATTCGACCCAACAATGGGAGCCGTTGACTTGATGGAGATAGCAGGATTTCATGTGGCAGCTGGGAAATGTATTGGTGTGGAGTTCACTAACACCCCGTTTCACACTGTCAAACTAAACTATGTGCTGCTGAGATTAGGTGTATTGTGCCAGCTGGATTACATTTCCCCCAGGGCGGCGTGAAGCCTCCGTGTGAAGAGGAGATGGCAGCACATTTCAGAAGAAGGGCCGTGAAAAAAATAAATAAGATCAGATTTTATTTGCTTCGCTTAGCTTTGACTCGGGCTTCAAGAGCAGAGATATTATTAATGCAGGGCGGTATGGACAAGACATGAAAACAAGAAGACAAATTAAATTTTTCAAGTAATCCGGAGCTGTGAGCCGAGATTTTCCTGAGGTTTTTTTTTAACATTGCACTGATGACAGAATATCGCTAATGGTGTGGAAACTGTTCAGAGACATGAGACGTACACGTGCGACGCGGCAGCTGGCAGCGTCTTCATGCTTCTGTTAGTGTCATCTAGATGTAAGTGATGGCTGTTTGTCTGCCTTATTATAGCCCCTTTAAGTCAGTAAGCCAGACGCTCACTCTGCATCATCGTCAACCCGGAGAGTCCAGCTTTTCATTCATTCACAAAGAAAGATTCAGATGGTGACAAGTCCTGGCTCGCATCTGCGGATCACGGGGCACCAGCAACAATTGCTCTTGACAGCGCTTGGCAGGCGCTGGTGCGACGCTGAGGGAAAAAAAAAAAAAGACAAGGATTTCATATTGCAGCAATCCCTGGAGGGATAATTTGTGATCTGAATAGCGGAGAGAGATGAAAGAAGAATCACTTTGTCACTGTCTTTTTCTCCTTCAGGTATACCGTTCCCTATCATCGTGGCGTGGGCCATTGGGAAGCTGTACTACGACAATGAAAAGTAAGGCCTTTGTGATGCTGAGATCCTTCTGAGATAGTCAAAGAACAGTCAGTGTGTAATAAAAGGACAGGGGCAAAGTCAAACTGTATTGCATTAAAGAGATGGATGTCTATTAATAACCTGCTTTAATCACATTTGCATTGTACACTACTCTTAATTACACGTGAACCCTGCAGCCAGTTTCTCTCTGATTGGGAGTGCTGGGATCCTGATTGATGCAAGTGTTTAGAGAGCTGTGAGGAAGGTGGAAAACATTTTCTCGCTCTGATCAAGTCTCTAGTTTAAGTCCTTAAAGGACAAGGCTGGTGATATTCTGTTGTCTTTGTTTTTGGGAATAAATGCCACAAAGAGATGACATTGAAGTGATAAGAGCTGCACTGAACACTTCAACGCTTCATTCATTACGTTGATATTCAAGGTTTTAATTAACATTTAAATGCGGTGTAGTTTTGTTTATGTGCATTCAGTCTGTTTAAAGCCAGTGTTTGCACAGTTGTATGTTAAAGTTCCCATGAAGTCGAGATCGCTCGACTATTCACCAGTATCAGGCCCAACAGAGGCAAAAAAAAACAGTTTTTTAGGTATTTTAGAGTTCGTAACTTCCTGGAAAATCAAAATGTTGATGACTCATCCTGCACTCGGGGAAGTCACGGCCCTTCCATTATTTCGGGAAAACTTTGTCTGGTAGTGAATGGAGAGAGACAAACAACGGTCACCTTTTTTCGTACCTTTTCTGAGCCGAGTTGGCGGCCATGTTGGTGTTGAGTGAGACGATGTAGTTCACTGAGCGGTTTAACACAAAACTAGATGATATTTTACTTAAACTACGACAAACTGAGACTTTATTATCTTGGAAACTTATCTTTTAAACTGACAAACATCATATGTGTGATTCATGACACAGTTCAAACAGGATCAATAAGTTATTTGTCTCTCTTCATTCACTACCGGACAAAGTTTTTCTGAGATAAGGTCCGACTTGGCTCTCTATGCACACAGTGCTCAGAGGTCGAAAAGCATGAGGTAACCACAGACCTTGTTTCAGACATTTAACTGAAAACCAATTCAACAAACTCAGACTTTGAGACGAGGGAACCGGATCTGCAAAAATGTGAGCTTTGATTTTAGCTGGTCGAACAGATACAGATAATGAGATACGTGCTCATCCCTATATTACATTATTTCATTTCATATTTCAAGCATTTTATAACCAACCTTCATTTTTCTTCATTTCCAGTGCAGCAAGGAAGGTTCGTTATTCTTCTCGGTTCAAGACAGAGACGCTAATTTCCTGCTAATTATTGCAACCGGATCATTTTTATTTGAATTAGTCTCATTACACTGGCGTTTGCAGGACTCGACTCTGAACTGAATTACGCTCTATAAATTATATTGTATTAAAATTACTGACTGGAAAATGTGTTTACACTCATGAGCACAAATTAGGAAATTAGTTTCAACACGTCGGGAACTCGGAGGGGAATTCTTCCTGGAGACGATGAGTGACAGCGTAAACGCATCGGCCTGTTAGTACCGAACATGGCTGACTGCCTCTGTTGACATTGCAGGTGCTGGTTTGGGAAGCGAGCTGGCGTGTACACAGACTACATCTACCAGGGTCCCATGATTCTTGTGTTGGTGGTAAGAGACTTTTTATTTTTTAATTTGTCCTTCAGCTGCACTCAGCCCTGAGCCTGTTTTACATGTCTTCCTCTGACAATTAGTCTTCATTATGTCTTTAAAATGCCCGGCAGGTGTGAGATGTTGGAAACCGCAACACATTCTTCATGTTAGCGAAGATAAATGTGAAGCCCCTGTCGAGTGTAACGTGCTGCGAGGCGTGCAGCGTGAGAATCTTTTGGATTGAAAAACAAGAATGAAATCCAAGCATGTGTTCAGTCTTGTGAGGAGTTATCTCCAACACGGGGTCAGTTCCACACCCCGAGGGGAGGATTATCACGTTTTCGTTATTTCATCAGGTGTTCACGATTGTGAGGCTGTGTGTCGTCAGTAAACCTGTTAAACTCTGCAGTGGAAACGGTCCGACAGAGCCTATATTTCTCCGAGTATCTTTAAAAGCTCTTTCACCACGTTTTACAACGCACGTCACAGGACGTAATGACATCATCACGTAGTTACAACATGATCAGACGGAAGATGAAAGTCTGAGCTTCCTGTTGCAAAAATAATGAATGTTCTGGCTATCATAGGTTTTATTTTAGATCAGTTAGATCATGTAAACAGCGTTTCCCACCGCCATTTTGGGGCAATCCTCTGCCGTCGCCTCCCATTCTTCCACTGTACGTCACGTGAGGTGATGATGTCATCACGTACGTATAACGTGATCAGGCAGAAGATGAAAGTTTAAGCTTCCTGTTGCAAAAAGAGTGAATGTTCCTGCTGTTACGGTTTTCAATTTAAATCGATTTAAACGGGATCATGTAAACAACTATCTCCCGCTATCTCCAGCTCCACGTTCAGGAGCTAAATGTTGAATAACAGCAAAGGGGAAAGATGCTCTAACATCTTTTACCAGACATCATCCACATTTAAGACCTATCCTTCAGCTTTTAGCTGTTTCTGTGACTCTCCCTCACCCTGCTCACAGTCTATGTGTTGTAGACGCTCAGCCCTCCGGCCAGGCTCATGCGGATGATCCTGCAGATTTTCGGAGATTGTCAGGGGAGTCAGCCCGGCTCCTTGTACAAGCTTTAGTCATCTCTCGTCTGGACTACAGTAACTCCCTCGTGGCCTGGCTTCCAAAATACTGTCCTCAGTCGTTATCCACATGCATGCCCTCACACTCTGACCACTACCTCTCCTCTCGCTGTGACGATTTGCCCGTTTTTCTGCTCAGTTTGGACTATTTCGTCCCTGCTGGCGCTCCCGTGGTGATGTGACCTTCCCATCCTTGTCAAAAACAGCACATCGCCTCATCTTCTCTTCTTGTTTGAAAAAGTCATCTCTCCAAGAGGCACTTTATGTTCTGTCTCTCATGCCGTACTCTTCCCTAAAGCACACATCTGCCTCCTTTAATATCTCTTTGCCTCTTTCACACAAAAAAAAAATCTGCAGTCTTGCTTTCAATAGCAAGTTCTCTCAGGCTTTTATCTCTGTGCTTAGCACTTGATCCTGCAGGATCACGGTCCGGTCATCAGAATATTTGTGGTATCTCCCGCCAGGGTGCTGCGGCTGTGAACTTTCCATGCCTCCCAATCGCTGGCTTTTAATGTCAGTAAAAAAACTGATGTACTGCTATAACGAATAAATAGCCCACAGGATGTTATTAGAAATGTTAACGTAAGCACTAATACTTGGGGTTATTAAGGAACCAGGAGAATGGAGGGTTCTTGAAAGACTGCCATGCATCTGTTCAGCTCAAGGTCAGGTCAGCCGGCCCTGGAAAGTATTCCTGCAGCTATTTTTGCTCCCACGTTACATCATTCACACCTATTGCACGAGTTAGGCTATTGATTTTTTCATTCATCACATTGTGGGAACATACTCTCAAGGAGCACTTCGGATAGCCGAGAAACAGTTTACTGCCTCGAGCATTTATGGAAGGATGAGGCCGAGGGAAGCCGGCAAAGATTTGAACGTACTGAACACGTAACATCTGTGCAGCTAAAGCCTGATGCTGTCGTCCAGAAATCCACGTACACCATCCTGCTGCCACGAAGAAGTAACTTGATCTTTGTAATCAAGTACAATATAATACCATCGTGGAGAAATACTCAAATTTCAGCACATAACGCTCCTGTAACTATACATTGAAGTGTGTACGCTGGTTAATTGGTGTCGTTTTAAGGTGTTGGTAGGTTTGTTACCTTTGGACGGAGCCACGCTAGCTTGTTCCCCTTTGTTTCCAGTCTTTATGCTAAGCTAAGTTAGCCAACGTAGCTTCATGTTTACTGTACAGATATGAGGGGGGTATCAATTCTCTCATCGAACTCTCAGCAAGAAGCTAATAATGTTTCCCAAAGTGTTTTCCTTGACGTGTGCTTCTCACTTTGTGTGCTTTGGGTTAAAAATGTGTTCGATCTTATACGGTTGTAATCACAGTTTTCATATATATGTGACGGTTGATGAGCTGATGTCATGATGAGGAATTATAATACAAAGGGAACCATAAATTTACTTTTATATTAGCTTAGTTTAAAAAAAAGAAAAATCAAAGTGACAGCATGTGATGGTGGTTAGCTGATGACAGAAGCTGAAATATAGAGGCACAAAAATGTGAAGCGCTGACAGGAAAGACGCTCGGTGATGCATCGCCGGGATTTTATAACTGAACTATTTAACTTTAACATACAAATCTTAACAGTGACTCCATTGTTGAAACCCAGTGGCTCCTGAACATAAACCAGCCTTTATTTGACATTAATAAACACTGTAATGTCTTTATAAAGAGCCTCGCGCTGCTGTGTTGTATTTCCCACAGATTAATTTCATCTTCCTCTTCAACATCGTGAGAATCCTCATGACCAAACTGCGAGCCTCCACCACGTCAGAGACGATCCAGTACAGGTACGTTCGACGTCACCTGATGTATTCAGAGAGAAGCTCAAGAGAGGGAACGTTTCAGCGTACACACACTCAATAATTCATGTTTTACACTCTACCCGTTGAGTGTTTTCTCTGTCCGGTGCCTGTAGACAATCGTCTTTCCCGTCACGGTTGTGTGATCACCCGTGTCTTCATCTCCTCCGCAGGAAAGCCGTGAAGGCCACGCTGGTTCTTCTTCCTCTCCTGGGCATCACCTATATGCTGTTCTTCGTCAACCCGGGCGAGGACGAGATCTCCCAAATCGTCTTCATATACTTCAACTCGTTTTTGGAGTCCTTCCAGGTATGATTCAGCACGCAGGCTTTCAGAGTATAATGTCATTGTGTGGGCGTATTTTTTTTAATATAAAGGCTCAGTAATTGTAATGAGTGGCATTACAGCGCTCCTCTCCGGGGATGATTGAATGAGTGTAACCGGTGTGATTAAAACAGGATCAGGGCGTTGTGATGTTTTGAATGCCCTCCTCTCTGATGATGTTTTGTTCCTCTCTCCATCTCCTCCTCCTCTTCTCACACAGGGCTTCTTTGTCTCCGTGTTTTACTGCTTCCTTAACAGTGAGGTAAGCACATTTGCATCCGCTTAATTGATCTAACATTTTCTGTTGCCCCCCCCGCTTCAGATTATTATTTTTAATACCTCTCTTCGGGCGCCTCCACTCTCCCTTTTGGTGGCTGTTGCTGTGTGTTATTGCGGGGAATTGAGTGATGACGCTCGGAGCACTTATATTTAGGGCACAATTAAGACTTGTCATGTTCTGACATAAGTGACATCACTTTCTACGCTTTATGACAATGTCAGCACGGATTTGGCTCCACGGACGAATCGGGGGGTGAAACCCTCTCAGAATAGCACCGACGTATTAATATGCATGCATGCAGAAATGCAGCCCTGTTGTTTAATGCATGACGTTATTATTATTAATGTTACGAGGAGGAGTAGTAGTTTTATTAGTTTCATTAGTATGACTGGGTTTATTAACATTTTATGCTTTGATTTCTGTTTTGGGAGACGGACAGAGATACACGCACACATAGACGGAAACATTTTTACGTCCAATAAGTATAAAGTGTTGCTCCTTTCTTGCACAAATTAAATAATAAAAATGATATTATTCCTCCAAACCTCATAATCCTCCACTCCACCCTGTCTGTAATCCACATCCGCTCTTTGCACAATCACACCAGATGTTTTTCCTCGCAGCTAACAAGCGTGCTAATGTAAACACTTGTTTAATTTTTTTACACTATACAAACAGAGCAAAACAGTGATAAGAGGGGCGAAGCAGATGTTACTGAGACGTCTCTGAGCTTTAGGTTTTAACAGCAGATCTCCTCTTGAATCAAGAATAAACCTCAGCTTCGCTCAGAGCTCAGCGGTGCTTTAAGTACCGGACTTGTCAGGTTGATCTCTGCACTCGTTTCATGTCTGAAGAAGGGCTTGCTCCAAAAACGTCACACATGGAGATAATGAATATTCATGGGATCATTTCGTATCTAGTGTGTGGACCAGGGATGCACGATATATATGGGACGGATGAATTATCGGCCCAGTAATGGAAAATTTACGTCATCGATTATCAGCAGATAATACAAGTGCAGCGTCTACACACAGTAGATGGTGGTATGCACCTTTAAAGTTGTTTTGTGAGCATCCGATAAACACAGAGAAGAAGAAGAACAAACACGCTGATGTCACGCTCAAATTGCTGCACCTGTGTAGAGCCACGCAACGTAGACAAGAGCCACACATGTCGTCACTGGTGAGAAGAACACAACACGAGGGAAAAAGTGTTCAAGTTTAAACTTAATCTTATCACAGCTGTATTATATCTTAGCTCACTACATCTTAGCCTTTCTAACACTCAGGTGTGCATGAAAATGTATCATATCGGCTGAAGAAATCCATATTGTGCATCCCCCGTGTGGACTCTCTCCATTCCAACTCTGGCTGAGGAGTTCGTGTTCGTGTTGGACTCCACCAAAGTAGGAAGCTGCTTGAGAAAATAGATTTTTTTCATTAAAGGTTTTATCTCATTAACGACAGCTTTTTACCCAAAAGCGTAAATTAACTTCCATCGCGCTCGTCAAAGTTTCGATCATTACCCTTTTGGCTAAAACCGGAGAAATACGGCCTGACGTCACTGAATTGATCCTAATGGTGCCAAATGAGGCAGAAAGCAGACGTGTGGATAATTATAGTGTCACTTGACCTTTTTTCATCGTGGTAATGAGGTTTATTTTAGATCCTCAGGTTCATCAAGCAAACCGGCTGGTTCGCCAGCTGAATCATAACGCGGATGCTGACGTCTGAAGACACCGTAATCATTTCTTCACCAGTTATTTTCTTGAGTAGCGTGAGGATGTAATACCAGCTGACTGCTGCCCTTTGGTGACCCTCCCATACTGTGTTCGCCGGCTGGATGATGAATGAATATCTCATCATGAGGCGTGTTGTAGCTCCAACAAGGGGCTTAACCAGCATGTGTAGCTTACAGAGGATATTGATTTAGTGTTTAGTTGCAGGCTGAGAGAAGCAGAAAAGCAGGAGGGAAGAAATGAGACAGATGAACGGAGGATACCCGGGGTCACATTCAGGAGGAGAGGAAAACATTTAGCAGTGGAACAAGCAGAGGATTAAATGATCTGACTTTGCTCTGGAGGACAGCAGCCAAACAAAACGCTGGTTAGCGCACTAATGAACCGAGCAGTAAAAATATTATTACAGTGTTAAAATGACGTTTGGTATTTTATCTGGATCAGATTTGAGGCTGAAGCTCGTTGAAAGTATATTGTGATCAGTGCAGGCGGGGATGCACAGAGGTGGACTCAGGAGACGATTGATTTTGTGAATGGTAGAGAGGACGAAGCCTTTTAAATCATAATTAAAGTGATTTATAGTTTGTTGTTACTATAGATTTATTGTTTACACAATACATCAAATGATTGGAGCTCGGTTTTACAATGCAGAAAATATAAAGCAATTACATTTATTTAAACAATGTTAAAAAAAATTATGAGATACTGTCGTTACAGTTACTTATTTTTACTTAACTCTAACTTTTTACTTAACAAAGATTGACCTAATATGTCATAATTTTTACTTAAAGATATATTATGTAACAATTCTGCATTAAAATGGCCTCTTTTATTTATATATATATATATATATAGTTTATCTACCTTATCCCAAATGTTTCCAACAATATTCAAACCACAGAAATCCACAATTTCATTCAAGGTAACACAATAAGATGACACTAAATACACCAAAACAGTTGCCTCAGCTGCTAACAACTATTTTAATAATAAGTAAATCGTTTCCAGTCATTTCTTTAAAAGAAATTATCTGATTCCAGCTTCTTAAATGTTGGTATGTTCTGGTTTCTTTCCTCCTCTATGACAGTAAACTGAATGTCTTTGGGTTGTGGACAAAAACAAGACGTTTGCCAAGAGAACGAATACTGCAGCACTTCTTTACTTTAGATCAGTTTAACCAGGATTACACAAACAACAACCTCCCGTGACAATTCAGGGTGGAAGGTCTGTTTCCACAGGCGAAACCAGACAACCACTGACTTTTATTATGGATCTGTCTGTCTATTATCTCTTAATAAGTTTGTTTCTTGTTGTTCCATCTCACTTTCTGTCTATATATTTTGTGTATATTGTGTTACTTTAACCTGAACTTTAAAACACACTAAACTTAGGCACTTTGCACACCTTACTGAGTTAGCAGTACCTTTATTTTGAAATACTTCTATGTTAGTGTTGGTTTATAGGGTCCATATACAATGCATTTTAAGATTCTCAAAAAAAAGGGCCTGTCCACACGTACACAAGCTTTATCTGTTTAACGTTGTGTTCAGAAAGACACAAACGGACATTGATATTGCAATCCTGGATAAGAGACAAAAACAACTGCTGACGATGTTTTGTTGACATATTATCCAGAAAGATTCTGTGAATTCGCAGTATTTTCTGGTAACTACGCAGCCGACCAGAGTAAACAAACTGCTTCCTGTTTACAGCAGCATCTGCCTGTCCAGTGTTCGTGAGTGGCAATGAGATGTGTGTCTTCAGGTGTGTTGTATGAACAGAGAAAAACAAAAAACAATTATTTTTCTGCCCAAAAACACCCGCGTACGTGTCGACTAGGCATGAAACAATATGAGGCAGTATATCAGTAAGCACATGAATCATGACTTAGTTAACACACAGATCAATAAACTGTCCTCCTTGTTTGACAGGTGCGGTCAGCTGTGAGGAAGCGGTTCCACCGATGGCAGGAGCAGCACTCCATCCGAGCCAGGATGACCCAGGCCATGTCCATCCCCACGTCACCTTCACGGGTCAGCTTTCACAGCATCAAGCAGTCCACATCGCTATGAAAGAGGAGACCGGCTTTGTCCTACAGACGTGCTTTGGGAGAAACCCCCCACCCCCCCACCCCGGCTGTCGTCGTCATCGTTTTCTGCCACATCACTGGAGTACACTGAAACACTTTCTGAGCTGGAGAGCAGAGAGAGCGAGAGAGAGAGGCTGCATCAGTCTCCTAAACCTCAGGAGGGACATTATACAGAGTTTCAGGAGGAAATGGATGATGGGGACGGGGGTAAAGGACACTGCAGACTTTATGAAACGAGAGGTTAGTGGATCAAAAGATGCACGTGACCAAGCTGAGTTTGGATCTGTGTGACTTTGGACGTGAATGTACAGCACTCCATATTCTTTCATGTTCGCCTGCCATAGAAATTCACTGTCGTTTTTTCCGCTCGCACACTTTTTTGTTTCGCCGTCAGTGAGAACTGGGAGCTCGTGCTGCTGGACTGCACTGAACTGGATTCCAACCAGCGGACACTGGACTCAGATCCCACAGGAGCAGTGACTAAGTTATTAAAAAGACATTTTCAGATTGTATTTTCTTTCTTTTCTTTTTTTTTTTATTTCGCCGTCACAAACAGTCGTCTGGTCCTGGTGTTTGTTAATTTTGTGTTGTGCTATCTTCCTCTGTTCTCAGTCAGCTCGCTGCCGTCGTGCTACTCTCATCAACTTTCTGAAACACATTCCAGACGTTCTGCCTGAAGAGTTTTGTTCCAAAGTGACGAATAAAATCAGCAGCGAAGTTTGAAGTCACTCGCTTTCTTTGTGAGAATTAGATGAGAAGATTGGTGTTCATGATTGAGCCAGAGCTTGGAGGTGATTAGCCTAGCTTAGCATAAATACTGTAAGCGGTGGGGAACAGCTAGCCTGCCTTTCTTTAATTTCTAAAAGTAAACCTACGAAATCAAAACATCCTCATATATCAATAAGATACATCACTATGAACGTTACAGCGTACCAGTGACAGGCGTACCGGACCGTCGATGTACGCTTGGTGTTAAAGCTAAAATTTACTATGTTATCCATGTAAATTCAGTTATGAATGTACCTTCGATGCGTATGTACTGCAGTACATTATGTACAGGACGTAACCTAACTACATCGTAAGTTAAAATTGCTCACCGCTGACTTTTGGTTTCACGCTGGACACGAACAGCGGTCTCCGGGATGAAAGTCCTGTGTTTGTTTTAACCCGACCATTTATTGCTCTATAATCTGCTCCTCCTGACTTCCTCCTTTGCTGCTGTAATAATGACTACATCCACTAGAGGTCGCCACCCAGCAAGAAACGTAAATATGGGTCGTAATAAGCGCCTTTCACAGTTGACCTATGTGGTCGTTTTTCTGATGAGGACGGGTTGTGCGAAATAGTTACAGCATGTAACTCTCCATAAAACCACAATCTGTCATGTTTGACCCGTGGCAGAAGGCAAACTCATGTCGCGGCAAATTTAAAAACCTGTGCTTATTTTTACATAAAAATGGTTTATAACTGAACCAAAAAAATGAAAGTTGCAGGCTGGTAAACAAAACAATGCGCTGAAAGTCATCATCATCCCATTTTCACATTACACATTCAAAGAAGATAGTGATTATTGCAGCTTTAAATCAAGTTCCTCTTATTAGCCTTTTCTTCATAGTAATGAGTGTTTTGTTACAATTATTTTGTCCAACTTCTGTTTGGTGCATAATGTTGTGGAACAAAACTCTTCAGCTGAATAAAGAGACTTATATTGTTGCCTCTCGACCAGCAGCCAGATAAGGAGAATCATCAGTTCTTGTATCTGCACAGAGACTTTCTGTGGTGTTGGCTCGACTTGAAGCATGACGTGTGAGCGGGCCAGCAGTAACTCTGTTTACTGACTTATTGTAAATATATAAATACTACAGCGGGGGGGTTAAAGATTCAGTGGAGTCGTCACAAATGTAAAACCAAAAAACACAAACCACACACTGTGAATCATATGGGCACATCATCCATGTGATCAGCAATTCACAGTCCACATTCCTACGATACCAGTATGCCTAGCACCTGTGCATTTTTATCAACTGCTGTTTATGTCAAATTGTATATGAACCTTATCTTTCTGTCGCCCTGAACTCATGATTTCTTCTTCTTTCTTTTTTTTTTAAATCCTTTCCAGTGATGTGTGAGCTCTGGTTGTGATGAAATGTCGGATTATTTAAGACAACAGAATTTCACATGCGACTGTGACGTGTATTATTCTAATGTTCATCATCTGAGCAGCCTGTGCAGCTGCTTCCTGAGTGATCGGAGGGTTTTTGGGGTAAAAGTACACCAGACTACTGTGGGCACGAGTGAAAGAAAAGTTTTGCAATGTGAAAGAAAAAAAAATGGAAGAACAAGTCCACCAATTTTACACATTAAAGTGTGCTCGTTATGGACAGGTTAAAAACAGATAGAAGTCAATACAGCAGAAGCAGAGATATCGCCTCTTTTATTCCAAACGTTCTTCTTCCTTTTCAAAACCCGCCGCCTACATAACCAAAGACAGAGCTCAACAGTGGCCACCTACTTCTTGAACGTCTCCAGCGCCATTCATTCACTCCACTGACGTTTCAGAGTTTTATTATTCAACTACCAACCACCGAATTCAGACCAGACAGAGATATATACACCAAAGTTTCAGCCTGAACCAAACACATGACAAAGAATGTCCCACCCGGATATCACATAGCAAGGACTTCCACTAAGAGAATTAAAATACCTAATAATTCGGCCCCATATACTTTAACATTTTTCACATAACACATGTGAGTTGCTCTGGAGTCTTTCAAGATTTATCCCTGAGACGAGTTCCCTAATCCATCCAGAAAAGCGAGGAGCATTGGTAGCTCTTTGCCACTAACAAACCAAACCTAAGACTCTTCTGTACAATATGTGTCAGTGTAAGAGAACAACCAAAAAAGGCAATCAATACATCAGGCTCAATATTTAGATCATACATTTTGCAATACCTAAAGATAACTAAAGATATCCTGCCAAAGAGGGACACGTTTCGGAGTTTCAAACCTGCAACCAAGCCGACCAACGACAAGATGAATGGCAACCATTTAACATTTGATTCAGAGTAGGCTAGCCGTGGTAGTCAGTGTTACACGGCGGTCAAGCTTACACAGATTACATTACTTGTCCACCGCCCCCAGCGTGGTTTTCCTTTTTAAAAAATCAATGCTTAACCGGATGACGACTCTACAATTACAAACTGCCGCAGGTGAAGCAGCGGGGCCAGCAGCAGAGTAACAGGAGTCACATTAAACTCGTCAGATGACAAACGTAAGGACAACTGTCAACAAGACAATGGTGGATGGAATGTTAATGACGTAAAAGGAGTTGGTTACCTCACTGAGAAGTTGTAATTATGCAGCGTGTCACCTGTCACAGCTTCTTCTTGTCTCATTACTCCCACAGACTGAAGAAAATGCCTTCCTAACATTTAAAACTGATCCGCTGTTGACAAATCTAGAAGATTACCGCTGTATTGCTCTGTAGGCGGAAGTGGTAAACTCTCTGAACACGTAGCATTTCCAAAAGTCAACTCTTTTTTCCCCAGTTAATGCTTTTAATGTGAGGCTGCTGCTGAAGGTAATGTTCAGTTTGCACTAGCAGTAAATTAACACAGCGCTCTGCAGATCGTATCTTGTAAAAAGACAGGCGTAACGGGCGTTCTCCGGCGTTGTCACAAGCTTCGAAGCAAAATAAATTTCAGAGAAAAGGCAAAAACGGGAAAGGTCCTTAAAAAAGACTCAGATCAGGATGGGGGCCCAGAAAACCTAAGTTCATGCAAACCAGCAAAATACAGCCACAAAGTCTGTGTTACAATATTGTTCAGAAATGAGCTGCAAACATGTTTTCAAGAAGCTGTAACACATGGAAATGAAACAACTCTTGACAACACTGGAAGCTGCTTGAAGATGCTCCACATCTGAAACACTTCCAATGGACGCAGCTGAAAGGAAGTTGAGACAAGGGCACAGTCACCTCTGGATATGAAGTTTAGAGAGAAGAGAGTGAAGGACTACTCACGCCACAAACTGTTGTGAATTATTCTATTTCAACGACTTCCAACTCACAAACCAGGGCTGCCAATAACCCTGCTTGTGCCCAGGACAAGATGATCTCAAGCATATTCTTTCAAGATCAGATTACATCCAGCTTCCTCGTGAGCCACAAAAGATTTTATACTGCTTTCTCCACATATGCAGTAAAACTCCCCAAGACCTGTAAACACACTTTAATGTGTAAAAGTGGTGGCGTTACCCTTTAAAGGTCCGGTGTGTTGGATTTAGTGGCATCTAGTGGTGAGGATGTAGATTGCAACCAACTTATCACCCCCTTATCACCCAAAAAACGAAGGCTCATCTTAAGTTAACATTTCTCCAGGTCGATCCTCCTGAATCCTGCACACTGCACCTTTAAAAAGTCGACCGTCAGCAGGAATCAGCAGCACAGGATGTCGGTGACGTGTTTTCATTCCAGCACAGTAAAAAAAAAAATTAAAAAAAAACATACGGTCAAACAAAGGAAGAAAGAAAAAACGATTATTGACACTGACTCTTCTTCTGTGGTCCATGTGGTGGTCAATCAATCACAATGTAACTCACAACATTATTTATTATTATTTATTTTTCAAATATTGTTGTTTTCATACTTGAAAAGATGTGAAGAGATAATAAAGTGTGTGTTGAATTTGACTGAATGAATCATTTATGGGAGCTGTGCTTTCTCCACAGAGATACATACACATTCACCTCAGTGGTACTTTAAAGGCTGAGCTCCGGATCGCGGTGCCGTTCGTCTCCACCGTCCCCCCTGAGACAAACGCAGACAAGAAATACCTCTCCAGCATTGTGTGATCCTTTTAAGCTTTGTGTGTGTGTGTGTCTCAGAGGGGGGAGCGCTGCTGAACACCAGCTTTTAAATAAGATCCTTCTGCCCAAGTGAACATCCACCATTTTTTCAGAGAGTTGCTCCTGCTTTTAATCTGTGACGTCACGCCGATGCACGTACAGAAACAGAAGGACACTTGGGGTTAAAATGCAAAGATGCAGAAGTCGACTGCGACAGCGTTCGTGAGCAGTTTTCACAAAATGTGTTTTGATGCGGAGCTCTTTATTTTTACTGTGTCGCTTAATTGGATGTGAAGTCGCATGTAAACACTTACAGACACCCACAGAGACGCTTCAGGGGGACTTTTAAAGCCGTTCATGTGTCCAATCAGAGCTCCTGTCTCTGGGAGAGCTGCTCATCATCACAGTTACTGTTTAGATTTCAGTCAGGATGATTTAAGTCTTATTCTCATTAGTGTAACAGTCAGAGCGGCTCAGATGATTACATGATGACAGGGTTGGTGTGCAGTGGTGGGATGTGACTCAATTACTGTATTTAAGTACAGTTTTGAGGTACTTGAAGTGTGACAGTCGACTCTCAGCAGGAGTGGAGGAAGCAGGGTTTTGTACTTTGAAACTGTACCAGCAGCAAGACGTATGTTAGCCACCTGAAATATGTATCTGTTTAAGTGTACGCAGTGTTATTACCATTTTTGCCACTTTACGTTGCCGTTAAACAGCCTTTTTTCCTTTGGCACTGCATTCCCTCATCCGTACAATGTCCATATCCCTACGCACAAGCTGAGCTCCACGCAATTCATCCAGCGTCATCCAAGTCTCCAGAAGAAGTCTCCGTTATTTTCACCAGCCCTCCTCAGACGGGGTGCACGCTAACACTTTTAGCTTTGCAGCTACAGTGAGAATTTGGCTTAAAAAAGGGAGTAAATGACGTCTTTTCAATTAATTTGGGATCTCACGGCTTCTGGAGACTTGGATTAAACCATTTTATTTTTATTTTATGTTTTTTTTTATGTTTTACAACAAGTCTACTTCAGTTGTTTGGGAGAATGCTGCCACACTGTTTTGCCGTGAAGCTCCAGGAATGTTTCCTAGAGTACGAAACTTCACCGACTTTCCATCAGCATGGGGGTGAGGCAACGATGTTACATTAAAATCTGGATACAGATTCCTATAACAGCTGCTCAGTTGGGCCGCGACGCCAAAAAAGCTCGACTTCCCAGCGATAAAATCACCTGGACCTTCTGTGTTGTGGGGCCTGTAGCCGGCTAACTTCCGGAGATAATGACTGAATCTTTATCCTCTGGTGAACTGTTCCTTTAATCCAGCGGAAACACTCCAGATGTCTCCTGCATCATTTTTTTACACATCTCCCTCCAAAACTCTTACGGACGTAATTGGTATCTTTTGAGACTGGAATTGAAAATAAAGATGAGTGTGAGTGATGTTTGACTGCATCACATGAGTTTGTTTATGAGCTTTTACCTCTTCTGACCTCACAAACATCCTCATCCTGTGCAGTCAAACATCATTCAGATTCATAGGACTCCTCCAAATCACAGCCATTATGTCCGGCTGTGGTTTTGGAGCGTTTTCACGTTTGATTATGCGGCGCTGCCATAAAAACACACAGGTTTTGAATATTTTACCCGTCGTGTGGCTTCAACGAAGAGCTGAAACAGAATGTAAATGATGTCGGACAGTGTGGATTCAGATGAGTTCAATAAGTGTAAAGCTGAAGGGAATAATAAATGCTTGGCAGTGAGACATTATGATAAACGGTGAAAATTGATGTAAATAGCTGAGTTTGCGCACAGACGGTCCCTGAGGTCCATCCATCACGACACAAACTGCATGTTTTATTTCCACACTACGAATATACCAAACACGTCATCCTGAATCACAACGAAAATGCAAATAACATGACGCACAAAAACACGAGAGTTCGTCTCATGAATAGACATTATTATGCTGATGAGAGATTTGTTGCCTATTGTCTCACCTGTGTTGCAGTAATTGGATGATCCTTTATGAAAAGCAAATGGAGCTGTTATCCACAGATACTGAAGAGGAACGGTGGGATGACAATGTGTCAGCAGTTATGATGGAAATGAACACATTGTTCAGAGGGTTTTAAAAAAAACCTCCCGTAGAAATGTTTTATCCATGAAAATAATGTTTGAAAACAGTATTTTAATATTAAAATGCACTGCAGGTGTTGAAAACTGTCTTTGACTTGAATACTTGACACAAATAATTATTTTCCCCATTAATCAATTAGTTGTTTGCTCAGTAAAATGTCAGAAAATGGTGAAAAATGTCCGTCAGTGTTTCCAAAACATCCTCAGATGTCTTGTTTTGTCCACAACCAAAAGATATTCAGATTACTGTCATAGAGGAGGAAAGAAACATGAAAATATTCACATGTAAGAAGCTGGAATCAGAGAATTTTGACTTCTCTTTTCTTAAAAATAAACAAGATTAACAAAAAATTGGGTGACTAATTCAATAGTTGACAGCTATTCGTTATTCAATTAATTGTTGATGCTGTTGCAGCTCTACAATATACCACAGATGTTAACTCTAACCTGAATGATTGCCTGTCTAAAGGATTCTGGGCCCCTAATTAGCATTTACAACACACTATAATGCAGTTGTAAGCAGATTAATGCATATTAATGTATATAACTGGTCCTTTTAGGAGTGAAAACACATTTTTGTTCCAGCAGTGTTTCAGAAAATAATCTCTGAACATACATATTTTATAAATATAAACAGCCTGCAGGTGTTGACAGATGTGTCTTTGTCACACAATATATCACGGCTGCAACTAACGATTATTTTCGCTGTTGATTAAATGCACTTAGTTACACTCCATCCCAGCAGATGATGAATGATAATATAGTAAAACAAACTTTTAAGCATATAGAATATTTCTTCACAGGAGACTTTAACATTAATAAACACTTAAAACTTTCTAATATCTGCCTACAACTATTATAATGTGATATAAACCATTAATAAATGAATGTATACTGCTTATAAATGCTGCTGAGGGTGGACTTAAAGTGAAGTGTAGTCAGAACTGTGGCCGGTAGCTGAGTTAGTGCACAGTGAGCACATGATGTGAACAGTGAGCACATGATGTGAGCAGAGTGAGAGCAGGCTGCTCTTCATCAGCCTCATGATGATGGTGAGGGTGATGTCTCAGCTCCATCTAGTGTTCGCACACTGCAACTACACCGAGGTGTTTCCTCTGTGTCACGACCTCTTTAAATGTGAGTTATCATTAAGATTAAAGTCACAGAAAACACTGACAGTTTGCTCAAGTACTGTACTTAAGTACAAGTTTGAGGTAATTTACTTGAGTATTTTCATTTTCTGCTACTTTATACTTATTTTATTTTATAACTAGTTACTTTTCAGATTACTTGCTGCATCAGAGCCAAATGAGTGTTTGATTTAAATTGTTTTATCAATAATCAGATAGAAACATAAATCAGATTCCAATCATTTGAAATATGTTGAATATCAGTTCTGATAACTGGTCAGGCTGATAATCGATCAACCCACAGTGAATACAGTATGTGCATACATGTATGTGTATAAATTACTGTTGATAATTAAGTAAACTTAATATCAGATAATTTTACTCAAGTACTACTTATATGGGCGACTTTCACTTTTACCAAAGTAACATTTTAAAACAATTTACTTAAGTATGACTTTTGTGTACTTTTTACAACACTGCATGTTCATACAATGTTGCAAAAAGTACCCCAAAGTGATACTTGAGTAAAAGTAAAGATAGCTTGTTGAAATACTACTTTGGTAAAAAAAAATAAAGGTCACCCATTAATTATTTTATTTTCATATTTTTAATGTGATTGCTGAAAATTAAATATTAAATGAATAATAATTAAATTAAAAATGCACTTCTCTGGCTCTGATACAACATCAACCTGCAAAGTAACAAGTAACTGAAGTTATCAGATGAATGTAGTGGAGTAAAAAGTACAATATCTTTATTTAAAATGTCGTAGAGTGGAAATATGAAGTAGCAGGGAATGGAAATACTCAAGTAAAACACAAATAACTCAAAATTGTACTTCAGTAGAGTAAATGTACTTAGTCACTTGATGAGCATTAATGATCCATGTCCTCCATCACAACAACCATCTCTGACAGCACACAAATAAACAAATAAACACAACAAAACACAGGACATTAATAATCACAGAAGGACTCGGTGTCGTGATTACAGCTCTGAGTGATGCTGAGTTGAGATGAAGCAGAAAGAACAAATATGAGCTGAGGATGAAGAGAGGAAGCAGGAAGATGGAGAGAAATCAATGGGGAGAAGCTTTAATCCAGACGGATCTATTCTTAGCCGAGCTTAGTCAGCATCATGTCCACAGTGCTGCAACTGAAGTGGACGTTCTCACTGCGAACATCAATAATACAGAGAGGACAAGTCCTGGTTCTGATCCGTGGACACGTCGCAGGTTCTCACAGGTCACATTCAGGTGTGTTGTGAGGATGTGAGGACTCCTCATTAACAGTAAAGGAACAGTTCATCCAAAGTAGAAATTAGAGAGATGCAGGCTGTTGAGTTTGATATTGGATCAGGCTTAATTGAACTAAAGGGGACCACTGGGCCTTGGCTGAGGTATGCACTCTACTGAGAGGAGGATTAATCCACCCTACAGAATATAAAGCTGTTAAAATGAGTTTAACCTCAATCTGCTGCACTAAAATGCTGCTCACGCATGAATGCATCATTAATAAATAACAATAGTAATATACTGACTAACTGACTGAGGCTGATCTGGTGGCAGAATCAGTCTCTGATACCTTGGATACATTTTGTTGATAATATTTCTGTACTTTTGTCAAATAATATTTAAATTCAGGAAATTTTACTTTAGAGCGTATACCTCCACCGAGGCCCAACAGCCACATTTAATTCAATCAAGACTGATCCAATATATATATAAAAAATCATATTTAAATCTGCTCCATCTTGATTTTTATTTCAGATTGAGCTCACCTGCTAAATCAAACCCTCATTCATGAACGCCACGATGACCTGCGATCAATGCAGCCTTTACAACCTCATTTCCTCAGTGAGGCATTTACATTTATGGGATTAATAGCGTGGATGTGTTTCCTCTATTTGTATAAACTGTCGGGTAGTTTCATTTATAACACATCATATGTTTTGTCTGCATAAATCCTCATTTGTAAAGTAACTGAAGCTCCCAGTGGAGTGAAAACAGTATTTCCCTCTGAGGTGTTTTGTAAGTGGCATAAAAAGAAACGATTCATTTCAAGAACAAGTTCCTCAAATTTGTACTGAAGTACAGTACTTGAGTAAATGTATTTAGTTACATCCAGTCACTGGTGGCGTTGCTACTGAACCTCGAGTAAAGGATCTATATGTCTTCTGTCAGTGTCTTTGTAAGAAGTGATTGATCAACTGAAGCCAATAAGACACACTTTAAAACATTACAGCGTGATTAAAAGACATATTTGTAAGAAAAGTTGATTTTTGACGTAGAGGGATGGTGGCTGGCCCGTCCTACAATCCCAAAGCATCAGTGTTTGATGACTCAAAAATCAACTTTTCTTACAAACTGGACCTTTAAGTACAAATACCACAAATTTGTATTAGTACACTTCAGCATCTTATTTGATTTGCTTTAACTTGTTGTCTGTTGTCAAATATTTAAGATTTAAATTGTGCTCTTCTTGTATATTTTATGTCTCACTTTGGTATTTTATTACATTGCATCGATGTGAAGCACTCAGCGAGTTGGTCTGATAAGTGCTCTATAAATAAAGTTTATCAGTATATCACTATTATCATCATTACTTGAGTAAATGTACTTAGTTACATTCCATCCCTGGTGCTGTTGCTACTTTGACTTTGACCACTAATTTTTTCAAACATCCACCTTGATGCACCTCATTCACAGAAAGGTACGGAAGAAGTAGGATGCAGGTGAACAAACTGATGCCAACACTTCATGCATAAGAAACAGAATTGTAAATAAAGCGTGATTAATTTTGTTTAATGAGCTGTTATACCCATATTTAGCATCAATATCACATCAGTCTTGTAGAAAGTCATCCTCTACTTCAGGCCCTTGTTGCTCAGCTGCCAGGGACGTGTGATGAGGGTAATTTTAATTCAGTATTTAACCGTGGATGTGACCGAGAGGTCAGACTTAAACTTCACTGACACTCTGAGGGGGGAAAGCTCAATCATTTCACGGGTACATCTGAGGACTGGATATTCATCCCACTCGGCCGGCACTGCCTCATTTAGATTTACTCCCATCCTCTGTCTTCTTGCATAAATTTGCCTCCTGTCTCACCGGCTCCAGCTTAACTCCACTCTCACAAAGTGAAAGCCTCCCCTGGTGTCTCCTGTCCTGCTTCAGGCCGAGGACTGACAGACCAGGACTCATTCAAACCAGCAAAATCTGTTTGCAGAGATTAAGATCCCATTAGATATATCAAACAAACTCATGTGCAGACATCAGCTTTATCTGCCTGTGGTGTCTGCTGTGCTGTGGAGACCAGAGGTTCATGTGTGAGTGAAGTCCCACAGACAGAGCATTAAAAACACCAGGTATTGTAGTTAGATTGAGTGAATATACATCAGGTTGGACTGTGAGTAGTTAGCATGGCTGCGGTGTAAACAACACTCGTGTAATGGCGCAGTGGACGCGGCCGTTTGAAGGAGACGAGGAGCTTGTGGGACTCGGGGAAACATTTCCAAATGAAAACAATATTTTTGGATAATGAAGTTTCGTGCTATGAACTTTCGTCCACATTTCCGCTGTACGGGCATTCGTAAAGACCGACAGCCGCGGCAGCCAATGGGAAGCCTCGATTGGAAGAATCGACCAATAGGAGCGCGGGGGACGGTTGTTATCAAGTCGTAAACGGTTAGTAACAGGACAAGCAGGTAAGTAAGATTTTGTCTTGTTATTTTCTCTAAATTAAATGAACGCTACGCTTGTCAGGAAAAACTGCTCATTTGGTTGAACCCTCGGCTGTTCGATTTGAGCAGGTTGGATTTTTTCGCCGCACTTTTCTGTCAAACGTGCAAAAAACGGTAGTCATTGAGAAGTCAGTGTGGGATCGGGAAGCAAACAAGCTAGCGAGCGTTAGCTTAGCCTGCTAGCTAACTCGCCTGTTATTGGCCAGCCGCTCGGCGTTAGCTCTCTACGTCGGTTGCACCTCAGTCTCAAACATTAGCTCGGCTAGCGTTAGCTCCTCAACTAGCGTTAGGAGAAAGTACTGTTAACTGTATCACAAAAATCACTGGCGTTACATTCTTGGACACGATAGTCAATAAAGAAACCCCCCTCACAACTTGCTTCTGAGTTTCAAAGCCCAGTGTTGAAATTATTCAACATGTAAAACTTTTTCATTATAAATTTGCAATGATAACGTTCGTGTAGGTAACAATAGCCAGCTAGCGCTAGCTTGCCAGCTGGACGTGAAAAGAAAAAAATCCTTGAGGCTCGCACCGCTGCCAAGACAGTTGACAACTTTATTTACTGAGCCTGGCTCTGTCCTCAAGTGTTTATATGTGATTCATTAATGTTCGTGTTTTTATTCTTCTTATATTTTAGCTGCCATGTTATCCCCATGTGTGGCAACTGGAGTCATGGACCCTTGGATTACTGAATGGAGTATGTCAACAACGGAGTTAAAGGTATTCCTAAACACAAAATATTCTTAATTGGGTTTTTTAATTTTTTTGTTTGTTTCTGGCGGAACCTGAGGGCGATGCTCTCCATCAGTCCTCACCTGTGGGCTGAACCAAAACAAGAAGGCAGGCTTGCGGATACAAGTGGCCGACATGAGTTGCCTTTTTCGGATCGCCCATCCCAACAGGGACAGCTGCCCTGCCGCCTAGCAGGGAGCCACATGAGGTGCATCTAATTCGGATTGACACGCATCCCGTGCTAGTGGAGGTATTTCAGTTACAACGGGCGTGTCCGACTGGGAGAAGACCAAAAAACATGCTGGATGGATTACATCTCCCAGCAAGTGAAACCAACAGGAGCACCCAGGAGGAGTTCAAGGAGCTGGAGGTGTATTCAACTTTTCATAGCCTGTTGCTGTTCTGACCTGGGAGAGGATCAGAAGATGGATCTATGGATGGATGGGTGCTTTAACCAATTCCCAGTATAGCACACAAGGATTACTTCAACTCATTGGATTACTTAATGGATAACAATCAAAGCCATCAGATCTTTTTGATCCTGACATTTGTTATTCACCTCCTGAAATTTTATGCACATCTGAATTTGATATAATGGGCGCATAGACATTGCTCTCTCTCTTTCCTTCGCACATGCACACATTGATAATTACTTATTTATTATGCATGTCTACTCGGTTAGCCTGATAATGCACACAGGCCATGCAAGACCCCGCAGGAAATGAGTGTTATGCATTCATTTGCATCACTTATCAGTAAAATTGATATACAACAAGTCAGAAGCACTGTCTCATCAGAGGCAATGAACCCTTTTTAATTCACACCACCTACGTAACCCATTTCTGGTGATTACCAGGCTTTAATTAATGACTTTATTATGAACATTTATGCATTATAAGTCATCAGATGCAATAAGTATTTCCGGGGATTATCTTCAAGTGCACAGGAAGTCCTAAGGAGTTGTTTATGCAAAAGATATAGAAGATAAGCTGGACAAGCAAGAAGCAACAGTAAACAAATTAACAAGTACTAGGCGACAAACAGAACTTTAAACTTCCTCACTGGAAAAGATAAAGATATCAGTACTGTACATTAGGGATGGGAATTACATCATAACTCACAATACGTCGTCCACAGAAGCAATACTATCACAATACAGCGATTCTGCAGTAATCTATACATTGCAGGACGATATCTGTCTCACTGAAGAATACAAAATACCCCTAAAATGGCATAGTGCAGGAATTAATAATTTATTCACTGAATTGCAGCGTCAGTTTCACAAAATTTGACATGAACTGAGATGAAACAATATATAAAAAGCTATAGTCTTAGCTCAGTGCCTCTTTATCACACACACTGACTTCAACTTGTCAATGTGTGCCATTATTCAAATGTTAAATAGACATAAACTTGCAAAAGGCTGAACAGTGCAGGAGTCAAAATGTTTTTTCTTTTAAAAGTAAACCGCTATGCCTCACTAAATCTCTTACAACCTGTGTAAATTACATTTACAGACATTTACGCCACAAGGAGGTAGTACGTGAAGTAGTGGCTCTGGTAATTCAATTTGTCAGGGGAATCTGTTTAGAGCAAATGCATGTGTTATGCATGCCGTATCGATATTTTGTCCCATCCCTACTGTATGTACTGAAATGGTCTTTGTGAAGAGTAGCACAAAAAAGTGTTGTAACAATAAATTATCTAAATGGATAGTTTTAATTTATGAAACACAAGGCAGTTACATCCAACGATATCTGTTATGAAAGAACTTATACATGTACAATAATACACTTTTAAAATGTGAAAGATCTATAAATCACTGAGTGAAATATAACTTATGGTCCACCACTACCTCTGTAACATCATGCTTTATTAATAATAAGTGCAGACAAATACTGAGCAGAATGAAACATCAAAGAGATGAGTTACAATTCCCCAGTTATCAGTGTCACATGTAATTCTGGTCACTGCAGCGCTGAAGACAGACTTTCATTGTCTGAGTAAATCTATTACAATCTTAATATAGACCTGCATGCTATTGAATTTCAAGGAATTCATTTTATGTATCAGCCAGTACACGTCGCAATAGCTGAATGCTAATAGAAGGCCTCATAGATACACAAGGTGCCATGTACTAATTTCTAGTAGTCAATACTACATGAGGTGGACACGTAAGGGGACACCTGTACAACAGGATGCAGTCCAACACAATAGCCCTGTAAAAATTATTATCTTTTTTAAGCTGAGGCTGAGCTTTTGGTACAGACTAATGTGTCCATTACACCAAATCCTGAATACTATCAGGCCCTCAAGGCAGGCATCTGAATGTCTGGTCAAACTTGAAATCTTGTTTACTTATCGTTTGATCTAGTTTCAAATTTAAATCAAAATGGACTCTTCTTTGTGAACGACTGCTTGTGGTTAGACAACATTTAACATTAAATTGTTATTTTTATTTAACATTAAATTGTAAGCGCTTTGTGGCACATAAAAACACAAGTATCAAAAATATCAAATAATACTCAGCACTAGTCAAAGGTCCACTTTGAAAGAAAGTAGATTTTTGAGTCTCATTCCCAATCAAATACTGACGCTTTGGGAAGACAGCCGACCTGATCTACAATGAAGCGTCAGTGTTTGAGTATAAAATGAGACTCAAAAATCAACTTTCTTACAAAGTGGACCTTTTTAAAGTTTTACTGAGAAGATGACAGAAATTTTTTTAGATAACTCTGAGGCTGCGGTTTGTCGTACTGTATTAAGAAACATTACATTTAATTGTACTACCTACAGCCTTCAAATAACATTGCAATATTTAGGCTTTATCTTGACATTTTGAAATCGCTTTTTAAAATCACTTCATAAATGTAAGGACTAGGTGACAAAATAAAATGTGAAGAAATGACTATTGGTACTTTCACAAAATATTAACACAGATTTGAAATAAATAATCATCAGTAAGGTGTACATAATGACTAAGTAGGTAGTGGTAAGTATAAGAACAAGTAGAACAGTTTGGTAATTTGAGAAAGTGACGTCACTTTACTGTAATGCAGCTTTCAAAACCAGGAAAAGACACAATATGATATGTAGTTTCGCATCACAATAGTGTTGTAATATTGATATATTGCCCGGCCCTTCCCCAAATGACTAATCACCCACCTCTGAGACGGACTAAACAAAAGATTAAATTGCATTATATTGACATTGTTGCTTTAATGTCCACTCCAGTAGTTTCAGTAATCAGTGTAGGTGCTGTAGGTTTTTTGTAGTTGTACATATTAGATCTTATTTAATGCTGTCCACCACCCCTGCTCTCCCACAGCTGGATGTTGTTGTTGTGTTATATTTGGCTGCATTTAACCGTCAGGTGGAGGAGAGCTCCTTCACGTGGCCGCTGGCTGTAGGTGTAAGGTTGCTGCTGTTGTTGTGGTGGGCGAGTTACTTCCTATGAAAGGTGACATGAGAGCCAGGCTGTCTCGACTGGGCCCAGTGTTATCAAAGGGGGCCTCCCCTCTCCTGTCCTGTAATTCCCAGCATTTATTATTGTCATCATTGGGCTCTTTAGAGTGTAGGTATCAGGTTATTCTCTGTGTAGGCGGTTTATTTTGTGTACAGGGTGTTTTTATGGATAAAAACTAGTGTTTTAATGTAGGTCGACTTGAAACATAATGGTATATTTACTATACGCGTGGTGGAGGAGAGGCATTAATAGCAGCTGTGATGTTTCCCAGTTTAAACCACCTTCATACAGTCTGTGTCTAACATGTGCAATATTGACATTGCGCTGTGTTTTGAAGACAATGCCCTCCTGTGGTATCTTCTTTTGAGCTTTCATGTCGTTTCTTATCTGCCCTTTACTCTAGTGGTGAGTATGAGAAATGTCTCCCGCCTACCAGCAAGCAACACACACACACATACGCACACACACACACACACACACAGCCCTTCTATGTTTGTCAGACTCAAATCCGAGGGAGAGGAGCTAGCCGCCATTTTCTAAGCGTCTCTCCCTAAAACGAGAGAAAAGGGCTCGCGACAAACTGCCATCTGGATTACCTTTCGCTTACTGAGAATCGGAGTTTTTGGTCCAGGATTGCGGTGAAATCGCCTACATTTGAAGTATTTCGGGGTAGAAAGGACTGTTTCACGGCCTTGTCTTATATTCGCCGTAGCGGCGAGGCGAGCTAGCTGGCGAGCAAGGTGTAGATCGTTGATTCGCCCATTGCCCGAATCCGGAACGAACCCGAGCGGCTCTGTGAACCGGGCCCTTTCGGCAATCTGGCTGCATTTTTGGATTAATTAATGGCAGAGTGATCGATTCGAGCCGTGTTTTTGTGTTAGCACCCTTGGTTTTTTTCCACCAAAACTGCAGGGGATTGTTGCCGAAATTCCCTCGGATAGTGCAACCTCGTCACGTGGTAGGTTCCTCCTTTTTCTTTGTTAGCGAGCTAGCTAGACTGGCAGGGTCTACTCCCAACTTCTCACTTTTTGACATATGTGCATTAACGTTACGTGGTCTTTGCTTACCCACCACGCACTGTACTCAAGGCCAACGACGGTCCCCGTAGATTTACAGCAGGCTGCCTGTATTTATTTCCTGAGTCTAATTGCAATGCACACCATGTCTCCGCTCTGCAATAGGTCTTAAAGCGTTGTTTAAAATAAGTTGTGATGCATAACGAGTGAGGTGTCTTGTTATCGTGGCCAGATACTCGCGTTTATGGTGTTTCACGACCTGGATTTAACTCTGACGTTAATTGCACGTGTAAACCATGCCTTTTAACGCATAATAAATAATACTTCGGGCGTTATTGACCACAAAAAACTAGCACTGAGGTGAGCGTAGGCTACGTAGTTAGCGACTAAAATGTTTACTCGCCTAACGAGCTTTGCGTAAAGCTCCAAGTGGGCTCTCACTAAAAACAGAAATGGCCAAGTCGTGCCACTAAAAGGAAAGCTACCAAATGATAGATAATGTGATGAGGGTAGGTAGCGTTTCACTGCAGTTGGCTTATGCGAGCCGCACGCTAGCTTTCCAGCAGGTTGTGTTTCTTACATCAGCAGCTTTCCCGAGCTAACGTTAGCCAGAAGCGAAGCGCATTAATTTGCACGCAGTGTATAGAGTGACATGGTTTACACAGATATTTATCTTTCGCTTCGTGCAGTTTGGTTGTGATGTGACGATCGGTGGCTGGGGTTTTTTTTTTTTTTTCTTCTGACTGCTCCGGCTCCACGATACCAAACACTGATGTTATAATGGTTTTCCGCGGAAGCTGCTGAGAATAGAGAGATTATGAAATAACGTTATTACGCTCGCACGCATGTAGAACAGAGGAGCCAGCCTCCCTTTTTAAACATCAAATGTTTTTTGTAAACATCAGGAAGACATTTTGGTGATTACGTTATGGTTGGCTAACGTTGGATGTGGACATTTTTTGTCGCATCTCTGGCGATAAGGTTACAGTTTATATAACACCTGGTGTTATGATGCACAGTGGATTCAAAGGTTATGCATTTACTGATGTCGGTCGTTCAGTTTCCTTCCATGTAGCATGAACAAGTGTGTTAGGAGCGGAATGGGCGGTTTTAGGTAGATGAATTGCATTGCATAATCTGCTTCGGAAATACCAACATGGCGTAGTGCGCGCTGACTAGAAACTGCGGTGAAATACTGAGCCCCCATTCATCTGAGCCTGCAGACGATCCGCGGAGATGCAGCTCGCTTTCATCTCTCGTCTTAAATGAAGGAAGGCTTTTTTAAAAGTTTGATATGTATATGAGGCAGCCGGTGTTGATGACATGTTAATCACGGAAGCAATACCTCGCCTTGATCTTTTTCCTTGTCTGTCTCTTTACATACTGCATTTGAGAATCGTTTTTGCTGGGAATAACATGTAGTAAATTGGGATGGTTTAATGAGTTCAGCTGAAATTGACACAGGAATATGGTCAGGATGACATCATGTGCTTTGGACTAATGCTGGGGCCTAAATCCACCTACTTACACTGCCTGTGTGGAGCCCTGCTGCACACTGACTTACCAGGGCACATATAGGGCAGTGGGGTTTGGACAATTTGCATTTGCTTTTCCTGTGTCCTCCTTCATCTGAATTAAATTCCAAAGCTTATTCTATAAAGAGGAGCCTTGTAAGTAAATGACAATGAAGGCTTGTTCACACAAGCATGGGTGTAGTTGGAATTATTTATTGGCCTGGGTTGTAGCTCAGATGTCTGCTGTTATTCCATCTATATCGTTAGCATCCCATTCACAAGGTCAGTGCATGTCATAAAAAATTTTTTTTTTGTATTTATTTAAGCCACGGAAGAGGGCCTCTGCAGACAGAAGCATTATTGTGATAACAGTGGAATAAGATGACATTTTCTGTAATGTTTGTGAGAGCTTAGTTAATGGACAGAAAGATGAGAGTGTATTTGATCATCTCAGATGTTCCTCCTCTTCACCTGAAGTGTTTTCTCCTGGTTCCATTTATAGGATCAATTTTAGCAACACTTGCATCCAGTAGGTCAACGAAATGTCACTGAGTCACCAGTTAATTTCATTAGGCCTTTAACTGGATTAGTTGTAGACCTTTATTATAGGTTTGCTCTTAAGTCAGTATGTTAGATAAGTTTCATCTATTATATTTCAAGGCAAATATTTTAAAAATGCCGCTTTCTTTTTTGGCAGTGGTTGGTAATTTTCCACTCACTCTACAGGCTTACAGAACCTGTAGTGCAAGTATATCAGTTGTTTGTTTTACTGTATATAGGTACATGCTGCTTTCATGTTGTCACCAACATAATATTTAATGTGGAGAAGTATGTAAAAACATATTAATGTCTTAATTAAAGTCAAGGGATGATTTTTCATCCACTTTTACATAAAGCACTCTCTCTGCCTTTGAGATCAAACGTTTGTATTTTATAGTCAGTTCTTCCCTAAACATGTGTTTACGCTATCAGGTTAAGTGTCATTACTTACTTGATTTCCTTATGAATAATTGTGAGTGGATTTCAATATTAAATCAATATTTAATCATTTTCAAGGTAGTGTCTGTATGCTTGCTAACACTATGTGGTTGTGGGTCTATCACTGTACAAGGTTGTAAATGTTAACTGTGAAGTGTTGATAGGAAAATATCTCCACCCAACACCCTCTGACGCCAACTTGGATTACAGTTTGATGTAATAAGGGTTTATGTCATGCCTGATTTCATCAGACTACTTTATTCAACTTTATTTTTGTCTTCCCTCTCCTTCTTTTGTCTTTATGTCCAGGCTGTCCTCAGGTGGGGCAGTAAGCGGGTGGTGTGGAGCAGGCCGCGGTGCCCGTCCCTCTGCACTGCATGGCTGCGATGGCGCCCGCTCTCACCGACGCCCCAGCCGAAGCTCACCACATCCGCTTCAAACTGGCTGCCCCATCCTCAAGTCTCTCACCGGCCAGTGCAGAGAACAACGGTAACGCCAGCAACATCCTTATCCATAGCAGCGGCCCCGCCAAGTGCAAGGCCACCTCCGAAGAGTGCCCTCTTGACTTTTGTGGTGGCGACCAGGAACAGCAGCAACCGCAGCCCCAAGCCGACTCTGTGGCTCAGGCCTCAGCCCTGGGCAAGCTCCAGCCGCTTGTGGCTTCTTACCTATGCTCTGATGTGACACCAGTCCCTTCAACTAAGGAGTCAATCAAGCTGCAAGGAGTCCTCATCAAACAGTCTGTGTTGAAGAGCCACAGAATACTGCCCAGCTCCCTACTCAACGGCGGAGGAGACTTCCTGTTGAGGAAGAGGCAGGCGATTGAACTCTCTGGCGGCCAGCTCAAAAGCCTCATGAGTGGCAGCACCAACGGAGGTGGCCAGCCCATGGCACCTGTCAATGGCCTGGCCAAGAAGCTGGCCACTATGTCCGGCCCTGGCTGTGTGGTGGCAGTGAATGGTGACAAGCCTTCTGCCACCACAGACTCTCAGTCCCAGAACCTGCCCCTGGACTCAGAGACCTTGACAGCAACCTTATCAGGGCACATCCCGGTGAAAGGAACCCTTAAACAGAAGCATTCCTCTGGGGTGTCTCAAAATACAGATGGAAAAAACCTTGAACCACCAGTGCATCAGCCTGTCGCACTTTCCCCCTTTACCCATGACAACCCAAACCCCACTGAACAAGCAAATTTAGAGGAGGCTGACTCACACACGCCTACCAGCCAGCCACAGGGTTCTGATAGGGAGAGACCAGGTAGCAGCCAGCAGGGCTCCCCGTCTTGCTCACCTGCACCACAGCCTCCTCTGCCCTGTAGTTCTTCCTCGGACAGCCTTGATGCTCATGTTAGGGAGCGCACCCTTCTCAACAGCAGCCGCCAAGCTGAAATTGAAAGCCGACTACGGCGCCTGCGTAAACGTCTTCAGGTTGTACAGGCCAAGCAGGTGGAGCGGCACATTCAGCAGCAACTGGGTGGCTTCTTAGACTCGGCTCTCAACCGGCTACTTGCTGGTAACCGCAAATCAGAGACGGCGACCCCTACAGCTACATGGAGGACTGGACGCCACTCTTCTTCAAACAACAGAGATGGCCTCCGTCGCTTCCTGAAAAGCGGCGCCATGCCCTTGGAACTGGAGCGGCTGTATCTGAGCGGAACTGCCAACCTTCATTCAGCAGAAAGCGCCTTTGACTCAGATGTAACAGAAAGTAGCTCTGGAGGGGACTCTGACCTGGAGGAGGAGGAGCTGGCCAGAGTGGACATCGAGCAGCGACATGTGAAAATGTAAGTTAAAGTGTCCGCAGCCACAGAGACCATCAAGCTTATACATATGTACATGATTCTGCAGTAATTTTGAATTCACTGTTCAGACACAAGTTGAATGCTCAAAGCAGCATTCATGTAAAAACAGACATATTTTTTTAGTGAATAGGATTGATTTCTTCATGCCCAAGTAACTCATTACACTTGAATTTCCATGGTACATTGAGCTCTTCAACTGTCTGGTAAAGTCCCTGTATTTCTAGGCCCTGCAATATGCTATTCAGGCCTAGCAGGTGCTAATGACAATCATAACTGCCTGGTCTGCCTCAGTAGTGGTTGGGTCAAACTCCAGGGAGGGGTAGAGATACCATTCGACCAGAGATCATGTGTAGTCGTGTGGGTGGTATCATCCTGTGGAGAACGAACAGGCTCGAATGGACTCAAAGTTAAAAGCTCTCTCGTCACACAGTGCTTCCTCCTGAGAGGGCCTAGGCTGAAACTGAACGTTCTGTTTATCTGCAGAGCGAACAAGTGAGCGCCCACAGAGCCAGTGAATGTTTTGATTTAAACTGAAACCAAGAAGAAACCTAGAGTTGGGGGTGTTGGCGGTGGTTTTGCAGAAGGTGTGGGATTTTATGTTTTTACATGCATAATGTTGTGATGGCAGGTTCACCCCAGCAGGAGCTTGCAAATGTGTTCCCTGAGAAGTTCTCACCAGAGTACTGTTTTTCTTTTTCTGTGTCATTAGTGTGTGGAAGGAAAAAAAAAAAAAGAGCAGGTGGGTCAGCAGCGTTAATGGACTTACTGGCCTGTGTAGGATTGGGTAGATTATTAACAACACAGCGCAGAACACTGATTTTTATTATCCTTCACTGTGTTGACTTTAGACCTTTGACCCAAATATCCTCATAACGTAACAGGAAGCGTCGGTGTGTCGCATGCATGATAGAAAAGTAGAGAAATTGTTGTAATGTATTCATACAGTGTCTTTTGCCATTTAAGGTCAAAGGAGGTATTAGAACAGCTTGTGTGCAGATTCACAGCATTTCATTTTGAAGCAGAATGGACAGTGAGCTACATTCATGAGGTCTGAGAAAGTGACAAGTCATTATGAGTTCGATGGTTCATGTAAACAAAGGAAGCAAACGAAAATGGCTTTGAGTTTCACATCTTTAATTATCAAAACAAAGTCTGACATTTTCTCTTCAAAACCCAAATATTGAATACTTTATTTAACAAATGGACAACGGGTAAATCTAGTGAGTAACACTGAAACAATTTTCAGTACTTTAATCTCCAGATAACAACTGTAATGTAGAAGTATTTATGATAGTGAAGGTAAATGTTGCAATGATGAAGTTTGTTGACCGAGAGAGTGTTTCATAATGGAAAAGAAATTTAGGGATGACAGCTGGAGGATTTACTGTGTCATGACTTACAACACAGTTGAGTTGTTTTGAAATATTCTTTGATATCGATGTTTTATGTGACTCTGTAGTCATAAAATTACACATCAAGGCAATAAAAGCCTTTGAGCTGATAACTAAATATTACGGCTGTATTTGAGTTGAAGTCCCACTGTAGCAGAGAAGATTTTATGCTGTCTGGGATATTCAAAATTAGGAGATTTTTCATTTGAATTCCCCTAAATCAGCAGCTTGTGTAATTTTCTTTCCCCCTCACCCGACGCAAATCCATCAATATCCTGACACTTAGGGAGTATTAGCACATTTTTATTATGGATTATTATGGATACATTATTTGTTAATCATAAGTAAATTTTCAGTGATACAGCATGAAATGTGCATCTTCACTCTTGTCTGGTTATTTTTTTTAAACTGAAAGTGAAAGATATATTTAGCTAGAGGGGTACTGAAAATGGATCCCCTCGGGAGTTGTAGGTGCTTTCCACAAAATTTAAATCGTCTTTTAATACTGAGGAGTATATAGAGTTTGGTGGAGAATAGTTAAGGATATTTGTCAGGTCAGCTTCACCAGAGTCATGATGACAGATAGTGGAAATTTTAAAAGTAATTTTCTCGTTAAATTAGGAACATAATGATTAGATGTGATATTTTGGTACATCCTTGTCATTCTGAATTTGGCTTTGGCCAACACATACTAAACTATTACACCTCATAAATATAAATGCCACACCAAGGAAATTAGGTTAAAGGCAGCATTAATTATAGGCCGTCATGATGTTCATGAATGTGTGTTGATTTATAGGTGAACACAGGATTTAAACCTTTGTGGTGGCAGTACATGAGCTCAGATGATTGCCGTACATTATCAAGCAGCATTTTTTACATACCAAAGTCATTGTGTTTCTATTTCGCTCATTATATTCATGCTCTGGTTGTCTGCTGAGCTCAAGCAGACCAATCAGATTTCTAGCAGTCTGTAACAGAACATCTAGTACTACCTTTTTGAGAAGGCATCCTAAAGACATGGAGGTTATTCTTCAGAGTCAACAGTAGGGACAAGGCAGCTACCTCAATACAATGGTAACATGACTCCTGCAGAGCTCATTACAGTCGTCACTGCTTTTTTTTTTGTGTGTTCTGATCTGGATGAAGCGCCCTTTACAGTCCTTAAACAACCGGGCAAAATTGCTAGTTGCCATCTTGTTTTTATTCTCATCTTCTTCAATCTGAGCTGCAGTAAATCTTCTGTTCTAGCAAACGTGACACGTCTTGTTCCTGCTTTACCATGAATGCGTTCCAGCGGCCGACCATTGTTAGGGGTTTTATTGTGAAGCTGCTACGGCTTCTTGCAACATTAGTCACTGCTGTTAACGACTGCTAAGTCCTCAGTGTGCAGAAATAGGTTCCCATAAATGTATGGACATTTTTAGTGCTTCTTCGTTAATGGATCAGTTCGGTTGAATTGTGAAAGACGGTAAAAGTTTACAACAGTTTGTGCGAATATGAAACCCCCGACACAACAGAAAACAGTTGCTTTTGTACTCCTTATTGAAGAATCTGCTGTTAAAGGTGCACTTTGTAGATTTGGGGAATCAGATTTAATCAACTGATTTTATTTTTTTTTGTGCGTTATGCCTAAGCAAACTAAGTAAACAAACTCTCCCTGACTCAATACACTGAATAAACAAACAGTCATTAAAGAACAACACAGTTGCAGGTTTTACTTTGTTTATATTTGGAGGACTCTGCCACCTTTCAAGCTTCAAGCAGTGTTCGTTTACAGCTCGTTTATTCAATTTTGGAAAAATAAATATTACTGAATTTGTATTACTACCCCATTTATATTGTAAATATTAAAATTCTGAGTTTGAATCTGTTCTCCAAGACTACATAGTGCCCCTTTTTTTAATGTACATTCATAAACTACAGCACTATTTTACTTTTGGAGTAAATACGTAGTTCTTGTACCTGTTTAAGAATATCTGCCAGACCAGGTGTGCTACAGTATATTGTATGGTTCAGTATAATACAAATCTAGTCACTGGTAACTGTAATACATCAGCTGGTTGTGTTTGAGTCCATATGAGGAAGACACAAGAGTCAGTAAGCTCTGAACTAATATTACAATGAATCTAGACGACTGATTAATCAGTAACTGTGATCTTCAGATGCTGACCCACATAACAGCCTGCTGAAGCAAATATTGAGATGTTGCCTTCCCTGCAGGAGTTTTGTTAAGCAACCCAGTGTCATTTTTCACTTGAAAAAATAACCCAGATCCGAGTGCACTTGACAACTGGTTCAGCCATGTTTTATAAGGGCACAAGAGGTTAGCTGACCTGTATTACTTGCTACAAAATCTCAGTAAGACGGAAGGAATTTCTGTCCGTCTGTTTGTCCTTGGGTTTTGTCTCGACAACCACTTATCCGATAAACTCAACACTAGGCAGATGTATTGCTAAAAGCCCAAGGAAGTGCAGGGTCCATGAGTGGTTCTCAAAAAGCTCAGAAATGTGTCCCTGCATAGCCCCCACAGTTTTAGACTTTGCAGTTCCAGACCCACAGTTTCAGAGTTTAAACAGTGGGTTAACCCTCTCTCTAAATGGCTCTGACAATAGCATAGTCACAAGTGCTATTGTCAGAGCCATTTAGAGAGAGGGTTAACCCTAACCCTATCTCTCAACAGCATGAATCCATGAGTTTTTATTAATAGTAATGATATAAGTAAATATTTGACTCATTTGTTGTTACATCTGGATGAAAAGCTTCTTAGAAATAAATTCAAGTGACAGGGCTTTTCTTAAAGGATCCCCCACAAATATTGATAACATTAGTCTTAACTCAAATATTCAAATTGTGTATTCTGACATTTTTAATGCATAAAATGACTGCACATTTTGCTTTTCATGTGTTCGGTGTGTTCTGGCCTACATTCAGTTTACTAAATGTCATTTAACAATGAGGCAGAAATAACAATAAGAATGTCTGTTATTATTACTAACCTAGGTGTGGCTCATGTTTTTGAGAACACCGCAGTAAAACCGGTGGCGTATTAAAGCAGAGGTTCACCCAGAAATGAAAATTCAGTCATTATCTACTCATCCCCATGGGGATAGAAAGTCTGGTGACGTTTTGTAGTCTACAAAACATTCCTGGAGCTTTACAGCAAAAAAGTGTTGAAGCATTCTCCTAAACAACTGAAGTAGCTGGAGACTTGTTTTCAAACATAAAAATACAACCAAAAAAAAACATAAAATGGCTCCATACAGCTCGCCTGGTGTAATCCAAGTCACCGCAAGCCCAGAGATCCATAATTGATTTGAAAAGACGTCATTTACACCCATGACATGTGGTTGAGCCTGTGCACCCATGTAAGACAGGTGCTCGCTAATGCTTTTACCTTAGCAGCTACAGTGAAGATTTCAGCTTAAAAAAGGCTGTAAAACGGCAGACCTAGAACTGTGGGGGTTCTCCAGTTCTGCAGGTCGATAATATTGAGAAAACCGCAGGCCAAGCACTCAGCCCGTTCTGAACGGGAACGTTTTGAACAGCCAAGTGATCAAAACAGGCTTGTAGAGCTTCGTTAATGTGCTCAGATGTTTTGAATAAGCTTTGTGAAAGTTTTTGTATCGCTGTCACAGGCACCTGTCACTTATAGATTCGCAAATGTTTGCCAAGTGGTAGCACATGTAAGCCTAATAATTCTCTGTACAGGGAGTGAAAGCTGCCATGGACATTTAAAACTGTCCATCTGTAATGCCTGTAAGCAGCTGTCTGATGCACATTGTATAATCATCCATCCCACAGCACGGAGGGAACTGGTTCTCAGCTCCCAGCCCTGCACAGGAGAAACCCTACCTCACTGTGAACACATTATTGTTCTAGCAGTAGGGTGTGTGTGTGTGTGAATATACCCATAATGCCACATTTTCACAACTGACATTTTCTCTCAGTTAACAATTATTGGCTTACAGCACTACAACGATCAACACTACAGACAATGTAATGTCTTCTTCAGGCAGCAGCACCTCAATTATTTAACGTCAGCTGAGTTTACAGCAGTGTGGAAAATAACCTATTTGAGCTGCTTGTTTGGATGCAACACTGCTTACAACTAATCCTGTCATCCCTGTCTATACTGTAGACGTGGTTTCCCGTATCTTAGAGGATTGGGGGCCGGCCAACATCTGTTGCCGTGCTTATGCTGCAGGGCCTTTCTGCTCTAGCCACTGTGTCTGTCTGTGAATGTGACGTCCACAATGGCCTCTACAGGGTGTGGGTGCTGCTAGCTCAACAGCTGAAGTCTGCTTTTAAACGAGCTGCAGAATCACAGAGACGCTTTCTGATAGTCATTGAAATGTCTGTTATTTAGGCATGTTACATGGAGCACGGGTTGTTCTGTGTTAAGAAGCGAGTGGGCACCGTTTCTGGTTTCTGAGGCAACAATAATGCTCATCAGGAAATCTCAGAGCTTACATAATAAGTCATAGACAGAACAATGAAAATGTCTGAATTATGTTATCTTAACAGCACTAAAATGCACCTAACTGGGCAGGCTTCTTGTCTGTTAGATGATGAAACCAGGGTTAGGTGATCCAGAGTACATGTTTGTATGATCTTTATGCAATAAGACAGTTAAAATGCCTGTCTGCCTGCTCCCCGTGAACTAGGGTAACTGGGTTGGCTGAGACTACAGCGTGCCTTTCATGCTTATGGCTCAGCATTACTCTGCAGTCTGAGAAGCTTAGCTACGTTTTTTCCCTTTTTTTTTTTCCATTCCTCAGTGTGTGTGTGTATTTATGAATGTATGCGAGTGCCTGTATAGTATAGGTTTCTGACCGGTTTGACACATCTGGATGTGTTTAGCTCGGCCCAAGTTCCTCAACACGAACCCACAGGCGTTACATAACCCCCCTCTTTTATGTAATGACTGCTGCAGCTCTCTGGCTGCATTTGCCCTCTCTAGTTTTTCCTGCCCCACACCCTGTCGGCCTGCCTCGTTCACAATCGCTGCTCCCGAGTACTTTCTTCCACTAAGAGAGGAGTTTAACCAGCTGTCCTGTGAAGCTCCAGCCAGCCATCCTGACACATTAGAATAAACCTGAAAAATAAGGCCATGTTCATTTCCCATAAATGTTTCAGTGTTTGGATAATTTTCAGCTCTTTTAATGTGCTTTGAAAGTCCTTGACTCTAGAGAACAAAGAAATTAAACTGACAGCTGCTGCTTTGATTTCCCTTGTTCTTGTTACTGAGCATTAATGATGACTGAATGGGTTGTGAAGCATAATTGCAAAGTGATATTTTTGCATTTCATATGAAAAGCAAAATGTCTGCAGACCTTTGTTTTCTTTTTACCTCTATTCATAACCGTGTTCCTCTGACAGATTTTTGTACAGAGCTCATGTTTCAATATATGAACATGGCTATGATAAAGAGTCATTAGTTATCACCTAATTCATATTAAAACTGAGATAACTGCCTTGTGTAAACAGTCCTGATCTTTTCCCATGATTGGAGTTATTATATTGGATATATGTCGCTAGTCTGTATACACTAGTTAGTTTTGCCTAACCCATTTTATATATTAAAATGTGTAGATAGGTCTTGGGGAGTACTACTGCATATGTGAAAAAAATAGTATATGAACTTTTGTAGCTCCAGAAGTAGCTAAGTGGCATGTGGGTAATGTAGGCACCAGGTTTTGAAAAGCAGTATTCTGGTCTAGTATAGCCCTCCTGTAACCCTGTTGGACAGTTTAAAAACAAATGATCAAAAACGATTAAGCAGAACCAGAGATCTCTTAAACGTCTTTTTTTAGTCCACGCATTTTTCTTCCTGTTCAAAACCTGGTGCCTGCATTACTCACAATGCAACTTAGCCACTGAGTGACATCATTGTACACAATTTATCAGATTAAATGCAGCTTCCTCTGGAGCCACAAAAGGCTCTATACTACTTTTTTCACATGCAGTAGTCCTCACCACGATCTGCAAACACACTTTAATGTGCAAAATTGGTGGAGTTACCATTTTAGTCCATGAAAGCAATTTGGCTTCGTCTTACCGTCTGTAGTTATTGGCTGGATTTTCACCAATATGATAAATTATCAGCTCGATATATATGGTGCATGTCTAGTAATTATGTTTGGTGGTCCAATAACTGCATTTAGAAAATATCGTCTGCAATCACCGCTTTGGTGTAGTGATTTTGTGTAACTCTGTTTCTTGTAAGTCTGTAAAGAAAGTTGGATGGCGACACATTTGGGATCCCTTGCCTCCTATTCATTGCAATTCTCAGCAAAATATGGACATTTAAATACTGTTTTCAATCACTAAGTTGTGGCACATCTGCAAAATCTTTCTGGTGTAACAAAATTAATCCAAGTGAGGCACAGGGACAGATGCAGCTGCAACTCTGACTACAACTCACAACTGTCTGTATTAGCGCTGCACAGTTATTTGAAATATAATTGAATTTGCACTATGGCTTAGTGCAATATCCATTTCAGAAGCTGTAGTTTTTTGATAATGATGAAATGTGACAAACAGCATTATATTGAGGTATTATAATGCTACAGAGATGTCGTGGCCTACAAATGTTGTTCTCCAGATGTAAGAAAACATGTTTGTGCAAATGTCACATCATCATGATTTTATAGTTTTTTCCATGAAAATGAAAATAATGATGTAAAATGATCATTCCTTCTAATTGTGAGTCTTATTGCTATGTCAAAATAATCTCAGATTTATTTGTACCATGTCATGCAGCCCCAGCTTGCATTACGTTTTGAGATAGAGGACACAGCTGAGCACAGGTCCAGAGATGAGCAGCAACCGGTGATGGACCTGAGTTTGATGGCTGCATATTTTGTGCCGTTTAGAGGCAGTTCAGTTCACTGCCTCCATCAGTATTTAATGTGGTCTGTGCTTACTGTTTTGTCCTTAAAATGATTTATCTTTTTGAATGGTTATGCAGTGTTTTCTTCAGATTAATTCAGGAGTGGTAATAAGAACATGACCACCACAGCTAGTTAAAATGGGAATTTGGACATAATCTGGATAACGAGACAAAAACACAAAATACCAAGAAGCATCAGGCAGGCAGCCCTCAAATCATAATCACCTGACCAAAATGAATAATATTAGAGCTGCAAACCACTTTTAACACTAGAATCAAAACTAAGATCAACAGGGATAGACTTGTAACAAAAACCAAACATTACCTGCTGCCACCACAGCTACAAAACAGTTTTTTTGCAAAACATTCTTCTTGGCACATTGTCTTCTAATTGTTTTTCCATAAACTAAGGTTTGATGTGATTGTTGAATCACCCCAACAGAGTAAACAAAAGCCTTATCATACAATTTTGAGATACTTTGAATTGTATTGCATTCCTTAGGAGGCTTCCCTGCTCCAGTTTAATAACTGTAGCAGTAGTATACTGTCATAAAACTGTACAGCAGCAAACAAACAACAGTGCAGTCAGTTCCTTCTTGTGTCTAAATGTCTGCATAGTGGAATGTGGGATAGGGTTGAATGGGTTTGTCAGAAGTCTTGTTTCTGAGTAGCCCTTTCATACAGAAGCATGTACATGGTCCAAAAAAGAGAGAAGATGATTGGTTGCTCTATGTAATACAATATAGGCAAAACATTGTGTCTGCTACTCTAGGAAAAAGGGAGACAAAGGTGATCCCAAAGGCAATACATGCACTCCCAAAAAGATAATATCAGGAAACGAGGAAGGAAATATTAAAAAGCTTTTATTGTCATGGCAATCAATAAGCAAAAAAGCCAACATTTTTCAACCACCAGGTTTTCATCAGGGCATGTATATAGTCAGCTGAACATGTACTCATCGTGCTGAGTGATGACAAATGATGATAAGCAAAAAATGGCTGAGCAGATTAGCATTTCTAGAGAATTACATATGAAGTGTACAGCATAATGTCACTGCTTCTTACAAGCGTATACTAAATGGAGCGTTAATCTTGCACCAGTCAATTGTGTGTCTATGTAAAGGAAGTACACCCCCCTACAGTATGAATAAACACACTATGGAGGGCAGGATGAATGAGTGTAGAAAAGACAATAGTACGAGTGCAAATTTAACCACAAAGGATTGAATTGTTGACAAAATCCACTTGGATTGATAATTGTGTCTGGTAGCATGAAGGAATATCACACACGTCTTCTCTGTTGATGGTAAATTTCCAGTGGAAGGTACATCGTGTCATCTCAGACGCCTGTTGGTTTTATGGTGACGAGCTGGGCTACGTTTTCTGAGTGGTCGTGTTGGTTTTGGAGGAGACTGTATGGTACAGGGGTGTCCAGCACCATACAACATATGTGCTGCATCCAGAGAAGCACCACAATGGAGAATGTGCTGACGGCCCAAAAACGGCGGCCGTAGTGATTGCCGCTGGTGCTTTGTGTGTGGGAGTAGGGGGGAGGAAAATATGTCCTGGTTAGAGGGGGATGGAGCTCCTGGTGTTGGGAGGGGGGGGTTTCTCAATGCTGCTCGCTGACCCCTCCTCCGTCTCTATGACGATTAAGGTCATTGGACTTGTAATGGCCTCTGTGTGTTTATATTTTAGTAAACTACAGATTTAGCTCTTCCTGCATCCTTGTCAGATCCTGTCGAGTGTAGCCTGAGAACTGATGAGTTTTTCATTTTAATTCATTGGTCTAAATCAGAACTAGGGTTGGGATCGTCCTCTAACTTTAATTTCCCCTCTCTCTTGATCAGTTTCCGTCTCCCTTCTCTGTGATCTATGTGGCCATATGGCGTTTTTTTTTTTTTCCTCAGAGCGTCTGCATCTTTTTAAATTGTTCCGATTGAGGAGTGAGCGTCTGCAGCAGCATGCAGTCACCCAGAGAAAAGGCGCAGCGCCCAGGGTCTTTTTTTCCGAGAACTTGGCCTTTTTTGTGCGCCTGCTTCGAGTTGAAAATCAATCAAATTTTCAGAGAGGCGCAGGTGGCGTCACCATTGCTCTTTATCTTTTTTCCTGGCATCGGCAGGTTCACCGTATTTTTGTCTCCTACGGAGCACGCCATGCACCCACGTACTCCGTGTCGATCTTACAGCAGCGGTTGTCAAGATATTTGTGGTCATAGCTACAAGATGCACGTGCAGTGTTTTTTTTCTCTCGGTGCTCCTGAGCCTACAGCCAGCGCTTCTCTGCCTGAAAAACAAAATGCTATATGGACACGGGCCTTACTCGCCTTTCCAAGCAGAGTATGATTCTCTTTGAGATCATCTTCCACTTCACCCTGAGGGACACCACACCTGGCCTCTCCTCCCTTTGTTGCATCAGTTGTCCACCCACCCACCTCTGGGTGAATCACAGCACACAGGCTCAGACTAATTTGAGCGGTAGATCGTGCGACACACTTTTGGCCACCCGTGTTGTTGTAAGATGGGTCTCCACAGGGACTCAAGGATGCAAATGAATTGCCAGTGCATTGATCTAATGCACCAGCCCTGGGCGTGTTCAGGAGTGTTGCAGTGTTGGTGAACATTCACTGACATGTTTGTTTATCTGTGCAGAGTCCAGTCTATAGAAAAGCAACAGGAAGTGTTATTAACGCTGCAGCAGTGTCCTTGTTCCTGTAGTGCAGTGAACAAGCTATAGATTTCTAATTGCGGTGGCTGAGTAAAGACGGGAATCAAGACATCTCTCACTGCTCTGATTGGTGGCTGATGTCTGCGTTGCAACCTCAGTAACTCTCCTTCCGCTCAGCTCCACAATAAGACAGGATGCCTGCTTGGATTATTGGTGATCCCAGTGTCTGCCGCACTGTTCCCTGACCCAGCCCCACCCCCTCCAGCACCCTGTGGCCTGTAGATTGCTTTTAAAGCCCTTCTGTTCCTCCCCAGGCTGCCAGAGCTTCCCATTCCTTGTTGTCCTTCTTTTGCTCCCCCTCTTCCTCCCCGTCCCTTCTCCCTCTCTCAGCAGTAGCTGTTCTCGACTTCCTCCATCCTGGTGGAGCTCTGGAAATTGAAAACAGAGACGGGTGGAGGGTGGGGAAAGCGCAGAGAAGTGCAAGGTCTATCTTTGTCTGCCATCTGAGTCATTTTTTTCATTGTTCAGCCACGGTCACTGCAGCCCATATTTTGACGAAACGGCGCCCCCTGTGGTCGCTGCTGCACGGTGCAGAGCAGACATTTTCCTCTCATGTCTGCCTTTGAAATGCCCATTCTGTGTGTCATACTGGTAAAATGGAGTACTCTGCTCTCAGCTGGCATCCACTCTCTGCCATGAAATAAATCAGTGTAATGAAAATCCCCATTTTTATCTCTGTCCCACACTTCAGATGGATGCCTGGTCTTATTGTTTTCTGACTGGAACGTTTTTCCAGGGTGCCTGCAGTTCACATTGCTGGGAGCTTTGTATAATGCTGATTCACTGACCTCTGCAGTCTGACAGGGGAAATGCGTGAAGACTCACTAAATATTTTATTAATATTTCAACGTTGATAGGGCAATGATGGTCACAGACCAGACATTTATCAAACTTGCCTGTACATTAGGGCTGTGACTGATTATTTTCCTTGTTGATTAATCTGCTGATAATTTTCTTGATTAATCGTTAGTCTTGAGAAAAATGTCTATCCCAGGTTCTCTTCAAATGTCTTGTACGACCAACAATCAAAATCAAAAACATTCAGTTTGCAATTATATAAAACAGAAAAGAAGAAAATATTCACATTTAAGTGGCTGAAAACCGCAATGTTTTGGCAGTTTCGCTTCAAAATGACTTAAATACTCATTGCAGCTCTGTTTTGAAGTATTTAAATCATTAGGGCTGCAGCCAACCATTTTTTTCATTGTCGACTAATCTGCCAAATGTTTTACGAAGTATTTTTGCAGTTGTCTTACAAGAAATATATGTACTTTATCCATTTGTACAAAAAGGAAATGGATCACATTTCCCTTTGGGTTTTAGGGCTGCAGTTAACGATTGTTTTCATTGTTGTCTTATCTCTCGATTGTTGTCTTGATAAATCAATTCGTCTTTTCGTCTGTAAAATATCAGGGGGAAAAAATGTCCATCAGTGTTTCCCAAAGCCCAGAGTGATGTCCTCAAATGTCCTGTTTTGTCCACAACCCAAAGATATTTAGTTTACTGTCATAGAGTAGAAAAGAAATCAGAAAACATTCACATTTAAGAAGCTGAAATATGAGCGATTTATTGATTACTGTGATTGGTGATTAATTTAATAGCTGACAACTAATCGATTAATCGCTGCAGCTCTATAAGTCACTACATTTGTATGTATTATCAATGGTGAAAAGGCTTTTTGGTGCCGAATTTCGTCCATAATCTCATCTCTTGACCTTAAAACAAGCACTCACACCTATTTTTTCTTTGACCCTCAGATGGAAGCGGGCGGAGAGCCGCTACACCGTGGAGAGAGCCGCCATCATCAGCCACTGGAACTGGCTCCAGGCCCACATCTCGGACTTGGAGTACCGCATCCGACAGCAGACCGACATCTACAGACAGATCCGCGCCAGCAAGGTGAGTCGCTCACGCCTCTGTTATATATGTATGCGTGTGTCTGTCGTGTGAGCTGTTTGACCAGTTAGTCACATCAATATGATCCTTATATTTATCTTTGGGGTGGAAGTGTAACACGCAGGTCTTGATTCTGTAGGGCTCAGTAGAGTTGGGAGGTGTTGCCCCAATCATGGTGTCTGCAGGTGGGGCAGAAGTGAAGACAGAGCCTGTAAATACTCAGGTAAGCAGAGTGAAACTCAACAGAGGCTGGGCTTTATTCTGTCTGTTGGGGATAAAGCAAATTATTCTCCAATATCTGCTGCCTCAAAGCAGACTCATCGATTAAGATCCATCCACAGTTGGAGGCATTCTTAAGTTTAGCTTTCATGTGGTATTTCTTGTCGAGGATTGAGCATTTTGTGTTGCATCCTACTCTATAAGCCTCACCAGGATCTTGAGGATGTTTTTTGTAATTTTTGAAGCAAAAATAACTGAATTTGCTTCACTTTTTATTGTGTGATACATCGTGGAAATGATTAAAAACTACAAGGCCTTTGGGGGGTAAAGTTGCACTTGTTTAAAGAACACAGTTATTGTGAATGAGTAGGGTGAGAAGAATGAGCCTTAGTGTAGCTGTAATTTAGGTCATTGTAAGAAAGGCTCAGCACAAAACAACAGCACTGGGTTAAATCTTGAAGCTTCAAACATTCTCAATAAAACATCCAAATGCTGCTCGAATAACATGTCAGCCCATTCAAAATTAACATACAATGTAAGTGTGAAAAATGCTAATAAAGCTTGTTGTTGAAGAAATTAGAGACACCAGTCTCCAGATTAAACCAGCCTTCATTCAGCACGAGCCTGTGATCGTTTATTGGCAGGTGACTTTGTTCATCAGCTACCTGACAATCAATGAAACGTTCAAGTTGTTTTTGTCAAAGCATCTGCTGCAAATTAAAAGAGAAATGTTGACAGGAAATTGTTTTTGTTTTTTTCCTGTCTCTGAGGTCTGAAGTGAATCAGACACAAGAGCTTTTGTATAATAAACTCCTTCAACCTTCATTTCCAGATTATTGCCAAATAATTTATCACAGGATCTCTCATGTCTCACCGGATATGTTTGTGTTGTGTGTACGAATGCTAAACCAGTTAAACCAGCACCACTGCAGGAGTGGCCTCCTCTCCTGGTTTACATTTGGACTGCTGTATTTTGATTAGTCATCCAGTCAGTTTTCACTTTAACCTTGTGGTAATGGTGTCATTGTGTGTGAGTCACATTGTTGATTTAAAACAAATATAACCTGCATGCATGGAAAGATTCCTGAATAAACAGTATAGAAAAATTAGAAACTAGTCCTGTGATTGAAAGTTGTGTTAATGTCTGAGTTAAAGCTCATGTGGAAGGAGCTGGCAGAGATGCATCTTGATGACAGTGCAGAATAGGTTTTTAAGTTTTGGGAGAACCCAGCGCTTTTCCACAAATCTAGCCTGAATAATTTAAGACCACAGGACCAGGATGATTCAGTTAGTCTGTGATGTAGTTTCATTAAATATGCTGGGTTGGTCAGACTGTGTTTCTGTGCCAGTTAACACGAGGTGTGATCTCACTGGTTTTGTCTTATCTGTCGATGCAGGATGGTGGTTCAGAACGGCTGGAGCACACAGGCACCGCCCACATCACCAACGCAGAGGCCGGCCCTTTGAAAGGTCAAAACGCACAACCAGTTAACGGCGTCCTCAGCAGGTACAGCTCGTAACGGTTACCTCATTTCTAGGCCAAATCACAGAAGCGGCGATGTTTTTGATGAAGGCAAAATGTGACAAAGAGTGTTATAATGAAGTACTGTAGAGCTGCAGAGATAACCTGACCTACAAATCTTGTTCTCCAGATGTAAGAAAAAATGTTGTTTGGTCACATAATGATTTTAATGGTTTTTATTATTATGTTATTTATTTATTTTATTTGTAAATCCATATGTTCAATCCACTGACGGTACAAATGGATATACAAACAATTAGGGGAAAAAAGGAGCCAGGAGTAATGATAAATAGAGCATCTTGTACCAGAAATTATGTCTTTCAGCCTCATTTTCATTCAGATTGATTCATAGTCTCATTTCTTTTCATTTTCAAAGTGTGGCTATGAAGAAACTGTATACATCCAGAGAGGAAGATGTTCTAAAGTGATAAAAGAATAAATAAAAATGTCTGCAGCTGTTTGGCTTCGTTCAATTGCATACATGTTACAGTAACACATTTAGATAGCCAAAAGGACTCTCGAAGAAGGAAATAAATAAACAGTTGATGTTCAATTCATAATGAATTAGCAAAATCAGGTCAAGGTTTGACAAACTGCACCCATAAAAAAACAGTCCATCTTCAAGTTAAGAGAAAAAGTGGCCTATTCCATCATGTAAATATGATTTTAATCGTTTTTTAGCGAAAATGAAACTTGTGATGCTAAAAATATTATAGCCACTAATTGTGAATCATATCACAATCGTAATGTCTGTTAAAATGGTGCAGCCCTACTTGTTTCATTGCTCTCTGAGACACACAAGAGGGGAGGTCTTGATAATAATGGATTTTAGCACTTTGTAATTATGAGATGTTTAACAGTGATAGTTGCTTAATCACTGAGTGGCTCAACAGAAAAGCAATAGGCAATTATTTTGATAATCAGCTAGTTGTATTGTCATTTTTCAAGCAAAGTCACTGAATGTTGACTGTTTTCACCTTCTCACATGTGAGGATTTGATGCTGTTTATCATAAATGATAGCAAAGTCAAATGTCTTCCTGTGTTGAACAGTTTACAGGGCTGTTTCTAACTATTCATTGATTATTCAGGGAAATAATCGTCAGACTCATCAATTTTAGAAACTAATCTTTTTTGCAGGCCTAATGTTTCATGTGCTACTGCTTCTCAAACTGGGATTAAGTTGGGAGGATTTTACCATTTAAATATCATATTATTTCACTTTTATTGCTTTAAAAATCAGAGATAATAAGACAACCATCAGTGTCTGTGACATATTCAGTTTAAAGCCATATTGAAGCTTTTCAGAAAGACTAAAAATAGTTTTATGTCACTGATATCTTTAATTAACTTGGTTGTCACTTGAGACAAAATGTGTTTCTGTTTAATTTGAAGGTGTGAGATCTGTGGCCTCATCTGCTCTCCTGGTTGTCTCTGTTTTAGGATGGCGGAGAGTGCAGACACCAAGCACCAGCAGCCGTTGCCGTACGACAGCACATGTGTGGCTGCGCGTACACGACCGCTCGTCAGCTGTCGACGACGGCGGCTCATTCAGCCCAACACGGTGCCCAACCTCAACGGCAAGGTGAGCCTCCCTGTCTGTGTCTGCAGGCTTGTACACGCTTACATCCTGTAAATGACTGGTATAAAAATCATCATGAAGTCATGCAATACTTTCACCTTTAATGAACTGAGAGTGTGTGTTTGTATGAATGTGTTTGATGCTGAAATCAGCGTGGAAGTGTTGTGAGAATGTAGAATTATTGGTTGCAGAGAGTCATGAAGTGAACTTTTATTCTTGAAGAGCTTCCTCTGTGTTTTAGCCTGAACTCACTGATGAGTTCTGCGGTTTGTAACTTTATGGCTGACTTCAAAAACTAGGGCAAACAACAAAGATGAGTAATCAGCCTTGTGACAACTCACAAGTTTTATTTGAAAAAATAAAAAATAAAACCATTGGCTGGTTGTTGCTTTTCCTACAGACACACACACACACACACACACACACACACCAGCTCAGGGATCTGTGGCACGAAAATCGACTAAAGTTTGGCCTTTAAAATGTCTTGCATGTACATTTTTTAAATAATAGATTTCTTATTGGTGCTTTTGTAGATTTTGGTGGTATGATTATAAAGTTGAAGTTTCATGACTATAATGCTTGCTCACAACACTGCGGATGTATAAAGTCACATGAGCATTTTTAATGAGAGGTTTTATTGTATTTTGTCTTTGCACCATCCTTTCAAAATAGAAATAATACAGTACAAAATAATGAATAAAAATAAATACAAATCAAATCAGGTCAAAGTGCAGATTTAGTAAAAAATAACAGACAGAAATTGGGAACATTTCTTATGCTGGTGTTGGGCCCTTGAAGGGATTACATGCTGTTTTGGTGAGCTTTAATTTATAAAAGGTGCGATGCTCCTTTTCCTGCTATGTTATTGTTGGTTTACATTGCACTGGAAGCCCAATTCTTAACACTGCTATTTTGAAAAATAATGTACCATAGGGAGCAGAAACACTATGTGAGGTTGAGCCTTTACGGTTACAAAGCAGTGTCATTTTAACGTGCGGGTACTTCCTCATTCTCTTCCGGGTTTTTAAAATGGACACTCCCAGTCAGCCGTTAGTAAAGACTGCTGGGTAGGTTACAGTGCTCAGACCCTGACAGCGGTTACGTTCGAAAGCACAACAATAATCCTGTGGAAAGCTGCATCATTGCTGGATTTTGTGTGAAATCAGCCGAAGCGTACACGTCATCCTGTCCGCTTTGTGGCCACGGACCAGCCCTTTGAGTGTAGTTCAGTCACACCCACGTTCACACGCAGACCTGTAGCTCTCTGTCAGACAGGGACGTTATAAAGTCGGCTGTAATCGTGTCAGTGTCATCATGCAGAAACCTAAAACAAATACACTTTGACCAAAATTAAAATCTTTGGATTTGAAGATATAAACTTTACTGTGGAGCTACAGAATGATCTAAAATTATTAAAAACACAAAAATAAAGCACTCGCCCTTTAATCCCTGCATCCCCAGTGCCACTATTACATTAACATTAACAGTTATAAATACAATCTGAAAAAGTGTTTTCAGTCTTTTAGATTTTACTTGTATTTATCCTGGTATAAATGCATCATTGTTGGGAACAGCCGATTCAAATGTGCTATCTCAGGAACGCCTTGATGGGAATTTCTTCAGATTTGGCACAAACATCCACTTGGACTCAGTGACCTGATTAGATTGTGGTGGTCATAGTTTAAGGTCACTGTGACCTGACAGCGATGTTTTTGTCCACAACTCTTTTCCCCCCCCCCCAATACTATTTAAAGGTGCAGTATGTAAGAATTTTAGACGAAAATATAACTTAATTATTAACTATTGTAGAGATCTCTATTGAGGTAAGCATGCTAACCAGCTTGCCCTGGTCTGTCCCAGTCTAAAGCTCCTGCTAGCAGTATAAATGCCAACATTTCCTGGGTGGTTGTGATATGCTGTCCCCCTTCTTGTTTAGCGAAGCCCTAAGTATTCGACAGGTGGCCAGTTATAAATGTTGTACCTTTTTTAAAGATTAGCTTCACTATGACGTCATAAACACTTCTATGACAATTATTCAAAGCCATAACTCTGTAACAAACCCCTCAATGTCTTGAAGGCGTTGTATATGATGTAAACTGCTACTTGACTTGTCAGTGGGGAAATGGACCGAATCACAATGTTTGTTTGCAATAACTTTCAGGTCCATACAACACATACAATTCACACATTGTTTAGTTATTCACATAACTAAACAATGTGAATCAGAGTCCAGTTTTCTGCCCGGAAGTGACTGTTGTTGTTAGTTTGACGTCACAGTGGTTGGGTCTATACAGCGGGTTAAATTATTCTGCAGTTCCAAGTACAACTAATATTAGACCCTCTCAAAATCCAGTCACTCTGTCACCATGACGCCAGTGGCTTTTGAAGAGGGAAATGTTTTTTTGGGGTGACTCACTTTACTCCTGTAAAGTAGAAGATTTCCAGAAGCCAGAGTAATATGTTCTTAATGTGTTAATGTAGACTTGAATTATGCATATGCACTGCTGAGCTTGACATGGTTTTCCTTTTGTGCCCCCACAGGCCCCGAGAAGCAGCTGTGTCCAGTGTAACTGCAGGGTCAACCCCAGCTGTGTGATGTGTGGTGGCTGGCCCACCCCCAGAGAGGACCCTCAGTATGAGCTGCCCACCCTGGAGCGCCTGTCAAGACTGGATCTTGGCGTCCACCCCATCCTCTCCTTCCCTGACGGTCAGTGCTCAGTTTACGCAGGCATTTCCTACTTTACATCTGGAGGGGAAGACAAACAGGGAGTGGCCTCGCACAGGCAGGAAGTCCTTTGAAAACATTTTTCAGCGATTTGGACAATCTTCCCAAGCTGTAATGGGTGTCATATTCCCCTGGAAAAAGTGTTGTTTTCTCAGTGGCTGGATCCTTTTACCATTCAGTGATTCACTGATGTCCTTTTAGCTTTCAGAATCGTGTTTTAATGTGTGTATTTCAAGGAATTTGTTTTTATCTCAAAAACAAAATACAAACCACATTAGACTGATGCATAATTGAGACAAAGTTGTATTTACAACCACAAGACCACAATGGATTTGGCTCAAATTGTAGATTGCCCATGGCTTTGTATAAATCTTGCATGCTGTCGTGAATTGCTAATGTTGAGCTACAGATGGCAAATCTGACGTGTGCAGCGTCACACTTGGTTGCACGCTGGTGAAATCTCCTAATTTAGTGTCTGAACACCGGTGTTTACTCGTCCCTCAGACGTTTGTATAGGCCTACGTCTGCAGCAGGTGATGAAGAGCCAGTGGCAGAACAAGTCGCTGGAGAGGAGCAAACCACTGAAGAAGCTCTCCCTCAAACACAAGCTGTCCTCGTCCAAAGAGAAGCACAAGTTCACCAACTCACTTATGGCAGTCAGTAAGTATAAATGAGGCTTTTAACCACTTTGACAAGCAGACACATGTCTACAAAATGAAACGTCAGGAGGTGTGTGCATATTACCTGAATATAAGACTGTTTCATGTTAAAAAATAAACGTACGATGATGAAACACTAATCAAATATAAGGCAAAATATGTCACCATGAAATTGTGATAAAAGCCAATAAATACTCAGGTCATGACGAAATGTTATTTCATCCTGCCAGTTCATTTCAGGTTGTTTTTGTTTCACAACGTTTGTCCCAGTGACTGTTTCGATTTCACAACACCTCAGACCGTTACGTGATTGGCTGTTGTCTCCCAGCCCCACTATAAACAACCTATGTTCTCACAGCTCCACAGAAGCTTTACTTGTTTTTATTTTAGTGCTGAAATATACATAGAAACATTTCATACCCCGTGTAGTGAACATCATGAATTTAGGGGCTCGTGGACGCTCGATAAAATATTTAAAACTTTCATCAACTGCCTGTCTAATAATCAGCAGTGTTTCCTCTACATTCATTCAGGAGTGTACCATCACAGCTACTTGAAATTTAAAAAAGTAATATCAAAATTTAGATGAAAAAAGGGAAGAGAAAGTCAAGAAAAAAATATCAAATAACTAATGTAAAGCTAACCAAAGCAGAACAACAGGGATGGACGTGGAACAAATATCTATATTTTTACCTCCACTGCAACAAAACAGTTACAGAAGAAACACTGATCTTTTGTTTTCCTAGTGTGGAGAATTTTGCTTTTCATTTATTATATAATATGAAATTCTGAATTTCTAAAGACGTAGAAATGTAATGTAACGAACTGCATTTACTTAAGTTCTGTACCTAAGTCAGTCTACAGACAAGTCTGGAAGTTTAAGTTATAGAGAAATGTAAAATCTGTAGGAACCCTAATAATAATGGTACTGTGGCTGTCTCCTGGTGTTTCAGGACTGGGCCACTATAAGAACCGTGCTGAGAAGCCGAGGACAGCGGACAGCAGCGTGGGCAGCAGCAGTGCTGTTCTGAACACAGCCCGGCTCGAGGGCCAGGCCGTGTGCAAGACCGAGCGGCTGCAGACCCTCTCCACCCCGCTAGGGCCCTTCGACAAGAACTATAGCCGCAAGAGGTTAAGAGAGCACTCGCTGGACAGGACTGACTGTGAGTGTTAAATGAATCCAGCCCTGCTATAAATGCACTCTCTTTTTAGCCTCTTTTTGATGTGATGTGTGCGAAAAACTGTAAGTAATTTAAATCTGTGTCCTCCAGCCTCCCCCAAACTGTTCCTGGACTCGAGCAGCCCCTGCACGACCCTGGCCAACATGCACTCGTCACTTCACAGCCCCCTCACACGCCAGCTGTCCACGTCCTCAGAGAACTCCACGCCGCTGGGCCCCAGCAGCCAGAGCGTCCCGAGCACACCTGTAAGACAAACACCGCACCACGTCTCATTTCCTGTTTGCTTACTAAATTAGCCGTCTGCTAAGATGTTCCCAGATTACACACCCTTTTTATTTTGTTGACTGAAGTCTCTAAAACACGAGTGTAATTGTTTAAATTAGAAGGAGTTAAGTGTGAGGTGGCTGCTGTTCTCTTTGAGACATCAAACTAGCTGAGAAATACAGTAAGTGTTGGGGAACATGTGGCTTAAATACAGTCTCATATCAGACAGTGGTGACATGCAAGAAACAGATAAAGCTTGTGGGAGGGCAGACGAGAAAGAGAAACCAAACTGAAACTTTATTTGCCTTGCGGGGGTTTTTGTGGTTACGGAAGCAAAGAAAGTGTCAGAAAACAAAAACACTCTGCAGACTCTGTGTAGTCTGAACAGTTGTCAGACAAGCAGTCGTTGCAGGTGCTGCTGCAGATATTTGTAGGTAATTTACAGACAAGGACACAGAATATTTTAAACTCCTTGTGTGTTAGAAATTGCCCTCCCAAGTGACACAACATAACAACACAGTACATGGTCTACGGAAGCCCTGAACGGTGATGGGTCAAACATATTTTTCCCTCCATTTTCCCATGATAAGTGAAATTTGGTTAATTGTTAGGTTGTTCCCAAGGTTGTATTTCTTATAGCTCAATGTGTATTTGATCAGCAATGTGTATCAGTCCTTACATGGCGTCTTAACCAGTGTATCAGCTGATTTATGCTGAAGATGTCAGATTCATGAGTCCCCTTTATTAATGGCAGAAATAATTAAAACATTCAGGTGGTTTGCTTTAAAATGCCCCAAACCCAGCCCACACAGTGTGTATGTAATGACCCACTCTTATGACTCTTATGAAGTCGTTTTGTCATTATAAATCATCTTGTTATCTTGGGGAAACAGCATTTGTTATCTCGTGATAATGACAAGTTTGATTTCTTTTGATCACGAGAAAATTATCTCATGATCTCGGGAAAACAATATTTGTTTGAAATAAATAACTTTTGATCTCGAGAAAACAAGTCAAAGATTTCCACATTTCTGTAAATGCCTCCTGTAACAGTGTATCTTAACTTCATACTTGCATTTACATGTTAACAAAATTAGATTAATATAAGTCAGACTATTAACCATTTTCCTCCATAAAACCTGCTGGGCCAAACATGTACAACATAACTTAATGCTTGCCTGCAAAGCTTGAAAAAGAAAAACATGATTTAACTATTCAACTATAATTTGTCCTAAAATAATCTCGACACGGTCTAAAAGAGCACTCAATTTAATTATCAGAGCCTGACATTGACTCCTCATACTGTGTTTGTCCCCCAGCAGCAGCCCATCAAGAGGAGGCGAGGTGAAAGCTCCTTTGACATCAACAACATCGTAATCCCCATGTCTGTGGCTGCCACCACCCGGGTGGAGAAGCTGCAGTACAAAGAGATTCTCACACCCAGGTAAATTATCCACACGATGTTTATCCTGTGAGCCACCGACTCGTCTGGTCGGGTTCCTTTTCCAGAGTATTTATATTCTTTCTTAAAAAGCTGGTTTCCTGTGCTCATGTTTTATTTGTCTGTGTGTGCAGTTGGCGATCAGTGGACATCTTCTCCCAGCTCATAACTGAAGAGGAAAATGAACGAGAGGTGAGTGTTTGCTGGTGTTTATTTATCAGGTGTCCAACATCAGGATCACACATGTGTTTCATGTTATTCACTTTAAAATGTGCAGACGCTCTCTCATTATTTATTAACACATAATCTCACCTGTAAACTCAGTTATACTGCAAGGCAGTGAGTGAACAGTGACACCTGGTGGTCAAAATTTCAAGGTTATCTCTTTATAAAGTCAGCAGTGTAGTGTCTGGAAAATCCCCAGACAGTTTTTGTAGGATTGCTCTGAACTCTGAACTAAAGTAAGATTAATTGATTAATTTTGGTTGATCTATGCCTCCATTTTCTGCTTTACTTAACATTTTAATAAACTCCTTGAAAACTGTTTCATTTTCAACATAATGTGGTGTTTCATCAGTACAGTCAAAAAACAAAATTTGAAAAACAAAAAAACAGAGAAAACAAAGAAATTGTTAAACATTTACAACAACATTCCCATCGCTGTGTTTGTTTGTCTCCTGGTGTCAAAATTATCAAAGGATACAAAACAAAACATACATTTAAAGGATCTCTTTATTTTTGCAATTGCATTTATAGTAACAAATATAATATGATGAAAAGGGGTTTGAGAGTCTGGAAACTGTTGGTTTAAAAAGTCCTGGTGAAACCTGCAGAAACACTGCCAACGTGAAAACAAAGATTAATAGATTTCTGTGTGTCTGCAGGTGGAGGACCTGACGGACGCAGCCTTCACTCTGCTCCATCAGCCCTACGAGGATCAGGAGCGTTCCCGCTGGACATGGATGGCTCTGGCTCCTGCTAAGAGGAGGGGCAGCAGGTTGGTAGACCACTGCAGACACACACACACACACACACACACACACACACAGTGACACACTCATGTTGGGGGTTGGACTGTAGATGTAAACTCTGCTCTGTGTCGTCCATCAGGTCGTACAAGTCTGTGGACGGACGGACCACTCCGCTGCTGTGCGGGACCAACCCTCCCACCCCTCAGCCTGCGTCTCCGGACCCGGGTCACTGCCCCATGCTGCACGACTACAGCCACGTGCCGTCACCCATGAGTCCAGCCAGCCCCGACACCACCTCCAACCCCCACACACCCTGCTCCAGAGACTCCCACCGCCTGCTGTCCAGTGAGGACACACGGTGCTCCACGCCGGACTTCACCTTTGAAGAGCGGGTACGTGCTGTGATTGATGGTGTTATGAGCCTTGTTGTTTGTTAGCCATGATTATATAGAAACACTGAAGGCATGTTTTCAGTGTCTTTACTGAACGTTGTGTGATATTCGCAGACGGTAGCGCCGTGGGAACGCCGCAGCTTCCCGTTGCCAGAAGACCCGGCCCCGGAGCCCGAGGCAGAGAGCGACCACCACATCAGGCCCAGAATGCGCAGCATCTCAGGGTGCCGAGCCGCCACCTACGGACGGCTCGATTCGGACGAAATGGAGCTGCCTTGTGACGACGACAGCGGCCCGAAACACAAGGCCCCCACCCACCGATGAATGACTGACAGGCTGAGGTCTCCCTCCCCCGACCCCTCCACCCACCTACAGCTCCTCTCTGGCATTAACAAGCAGAACCTCAAAGCAGAATAAGATATTAAATGGGTTCCTGTTGTTTGATATTCAAACATCAGTCTAATACTTTTCACAGTTTTTAGTGAACATTATGGAGATAGAAGCCTTTCCCTACACTTGTTTTTGTCACAGGAAAAAAAGGATAAATGTAAAAAAAAAAAAATTTAAAAAAAAAAGTATAAAACAACACGTTACAAAAAATGTTTTCTGTAGTAGGCTAAACAATGTACATGGGGGCTTAGTGGTGTTTCATATGTCGCGTGTACACTTGTAGCGCACTATGTAGCGGACTCCTCAAAATATGGCCAAAGGGTGTTTTCTATTGACTAGTTTGCTTGTAATTCCCATGTACATTTTTAGTGGAGTGACAAATAACAAAACAAGAAAAAATACCCCCTTCCTCCCCCTCATCCTCCTCATCCAAATAAACAGGTACATTTGAGATGTGGTTCCCTTCTTCTCCCTCTAGAGGTCGCCTGAAATCACCAGAGCACTTCTCCAACTGCCAAGTCTAGTTTTTGTTGCTTTCTTTGTTTTTCATTCCTGACTTGTTTTATTTGTTGTAACACATTCTTTGTGTTTTTTGAAGAGTAAATCATTCCTTTACAGAGTGTCCAGCTCCCGTCTCCACCCCGCGGTCTCCTCTCACACTCTCCGTTCTGTTTTTAAAAAGAGGCGTCGAGAGGACCGGGGGTGTCTTTCGAGCACTTGCCCTACAGAAAGCGCTGCTGCATGCTGGAAAACATGCTCATGTTAGTCTTATCACAACAGCACACAGTAAGAGTTCCACTTATTAAAAGAAGTAATAAATCGCAGGTCAACGGGGATGATTGTACCATCTGCTAAGTTCACTCCCTCCTCCTCTTTGCGTACAGTCGTTGCTGTATTAGAAAATTGTGGATAAATAAAGACGTAACACAATTACCCCCCCCTCCTCTTCTTTCTGGTTCAGCTTGACGAGTTTTCTCTTGCAAAACATTTCAAATGTAGCAGCTCTCGGCTAGAAGCCACCCCGAGCTCAGGTTTTTCAATTTAAGGGAAGATTTTTTTCTGCTGTTCAATAGTTTCACTCTCAGACTGATCAGATTTAGACTACTCTGTTGCAAGATGGATTTTGTTTTTTGCCACCCCACAATGTCATAACCACACTCTTTGCCCCCTCCCCCTCCCCCCATCCTTAAGTAACTAATTGCTATGCAAAAAAAATCTATGGTTGTTTTCATTTTACACCTCTTTTTATGCCACAGCCATTCAATCACTGTTTTTTCTTTCGTAGTTAAGCAAGATGTCAATGTACCTGTTCGATTGTTGCAGCAGTTAACCTAATCAAAAAGCAGACTTGTTTTTTTTCTTTTTTGTAAATAGTACCATTAAAACATTTATGTTTAACTTGGACTAACTGTTCTGGCCTCAAGTCCTTCAGTGTCTGAATCACTCCCTCGATCACTCACTCATTTCTCACTGTGTAATTTGCTTGTTTACGATTTGTAGCATCATGTTTCTAGCGTCTGTTATTTTTGCACCTATGAACATCTAAGAAGACACATTAGGGATGCATGATTTGGATTTTTGCTAATCTACAGATATCTGCAGCAGATATTTTCTACCAGAAAAAAAACCCTGAAAACAAGATGTTCACATAAAATGTATTTATTTGATCACATATACAATATAGTGAAATTGGTGCTCTGCAGTTAACCCATTCCAAGTGTGCAAGGTACACACCCAAGCTCCTATTACAGATTTTAGCCTTGATTAGGGGTACTGACCGGAGAACGGATGGGGGTTACCAGAGGATGAGGACCTCTGATGTTCTTGGTGTGAGGCAGCAGCGCTAACAACTACACCACTGTGCCCATCACAGGTCATTCCTCACAAATGCACCATCACTGTCATGCCAATAACAGCAGAGCTCAGCCTTGAGTGTAATCTTGTGATTAATACAGTTAGCAGCGAAATTAAAGATGTAGTATCTTCTCAAAATGTATTAATACTTTTGAGCAAATCACTCAAAAACATCTCTTTTATCCGTTTCCTGGAAACATGGGAGACAATTTCTAGTCCCGCCCTGCCGACCAGCCAACTTGAGCTGACATTGTGTGTTCATGTGGTGAAGGAATAATTAGAAAAATGTGCTCGGCCCCCTCAAGTCGGAGCAACAACTCAGAAAGTCTGAGAAAATTTTGGTACTTGAGTTGCTGAGTTGACATCATATGATGCTGAAACGTGGCAGACGAGAGTAAAAATTGGGTTGATGGTAACGTGCTTGTGAACTATATTTCATGGCTTACATGATCTGTTTCCTTTGCTCCTCCTTGTCACTCAAATACTGGAAACGGCTTCAATGTGTTGTTTAAAACACTCTGAGCAATAAAATACATGTTGTTCCTACATTGTGACACTCTGGAGTTGGAAGAACAACTTTGAACCTCGGGAAGTGGGATCATCCATGGAGCACATAAATGCAGCATTATTACCTGATATGACTTGTATTAAAATAGATTTCGAGTCTGTGACAGTAAACATTGAACATGCACCAAAAACCCTCCTTGGGTGTGGTCCAAAGATAAAGTTTGGACCACAACCATCCCTCCTTTTACCTCATGTCATAATGTCATGAGTCAAAAATAGGGATAGTTGTGATGAATACAGATCTGATTTCTTACTGTTTCTTAGCAATCTGATTTTTTTTTTTAAAACACAAAAACTGATTCTGATAATCTGAAAAATCCAGTTGACCCATAGTATACAGTATATACTGTACATAGATGTAAATGTAGTATTTACTTTAACTTGTTCTTCAGTACATTAACACGAGATAACATAAATATAACATTATCGTGCCTCCCTAAGGCTAAGAGGTCTTTGAATTTGCAGCTGAAACAAAATGGTGGACGAGTGGTTGGTATAATGCACTATGTGATTTCTGTTTGTTGTGTTTCAATCGACCACGAGCACACAGTGACTTCATAGCATTTATTTTCAAATACACATATACAGCAACAAGAATCATCATAAACCAGTTATTGATAAAATGCACAATAACGAGAACAATCACATTTCCACAACTGTACAGCGTCAGAAGTAACCAAAGAAAGGTGATGAGTTTTGTTACTGCAGAAACCTCTCCGACTGCTCCAGCACAAACATACATGGAGAGGAGCCACCAAAGCACACAAACTTTACCGCACACTCATCATCTCCTCCTCCTGCGCTGCGGGGAGCGACTCCCATCCCTCAGCATCATGTCTGTCCTGCACACTGAGACGAATGTGGTCTATTTGCAAAAAAAGAACCAAGAATTTAGCATGCAGATAATGTTGCAAGCACACCCTTAAGTCCTATGTGTCTGCTCTTTGAACGTAAAGTAGCATCTCTGCGATCACAGAGATACGATCTTAATCTCAACATACACAGTTGGGAGCAAAGTGTGGGACGTTTTGACTCTTTATAACCACCTAGAACCACATGTTTTTTTTAGTATATCCTTCCAAATCCAGAGAGTCGAATATAAACAGGATATACAAAGAGACCACTTAGTGAAAGGGAGGCAACAAGCAGACGGCTGTCTCTTACATGAGTTGCATGCAAGAAGTTTCACTTATATTAATGCGAGTATTAAGTGATGAATCACCAGGAATACTGATCAACATTAGGACATTTTTGAGCACATGAACGGAGAACATTTTGTTCTTGTCACAATTTGAGGAAACGGGTAATTAATCACCAGCTGGTTGCATTCATTTCATTTAAACTCCCTCGAACGTACGCAGACAAACCCCGCAAACTTACTATAAGCACATTTGGCAGTAAAGCAGGAAAAAAAACTATTTTTCAAATGCTCAAAATCTCCAGCCCAGTCAACGGAATAAAATGTTGGCATTTTACGTTAATGCAAACCACGGACTTGTTAATACATCAACATTTCTGCAATGTCTACATGTCATATCTCGCTCCAATTACAAGTGTATGAGCTGACTTTCTTGTAACGAGGTAGAGGAGATGGTGGTGGTCTGATCGCTGACTGCCTGTCGAGATCAACAGTTTTAGCATTTGTATGAGTGATACCGCTGGAAATTGTTGGCGCGACAGCCAGGAGTTATGTCTGCTGAGAGAGAGACCACTGATCGAGACAGGATTTCAACATTGATTTTTTGAGCATTGGATATTGTTGGCCTGACAGCTTGGCAAGATGGCTGCCGAGGGAGAGACCACTATTCGAGACAGGGTTTCAACATTTGTTATTGTTGGCGAGACAGCCAGGAGAAAGGGCTGCTCTAGACAGAATTTTAGCATTTGTAAACGTGAAACCACTGAATGTTTTTAATGAGATGTTGAGACATTTTCCAGCCATGTTTGTGGCAACAGCACCAGGTAAGAAAAACATGATCTTTTCCTAACACTAACCGAATGGTTTTGGTGCCTGAGGTTAACCAGACCATGAGAACAGCACCTTCACGACATAACGCTGAAAATTGGACACAAAGAGATGTAAAGTTTCAGTGGGTTCAGTTTCACACTTGTGAAACAACGGATGATTTTACCTTTTCAGGCCTCGCAAAATCCTGCAGCCAGGCTCCAACATTGCGATTAAAAGGTGAAATATCCAGATGTCCACATACCTTTGGCCGTTTAGTTGCATTGCAGAGAACTGGAGTATTTTTATCAATGAAGATAAACGCAACCAGCGGACAGTCACGCCCTCATGAATCCTGCGTTTCTACACGTTCAGTGCTCAGGTACAGATACAAGCGTAATGATTAACCGCCTGAGCAGATGAACTCAGTGCTGTTCAGTTCACTCTTGTTGCTTTCCGAATCCTTCATTTCAACTTGGCCCAATCAACCCATCCTTTCATCATCCATCATCATCATCATCATCCATCCATCCATCTGCTTTGCAATAAGAAACATATTCATCCTGGTTGAGTGAAGTTTAAAATACTAGTTTTTTTAACCTTCAAAGTGAGACTACAGCAACGCTTGAGAGACGAAATAACGTTCTTTTATTTGACAAAGTCGAATTCACTGAGCAGTAAAAGCACCTTTGTTCAGTTAAATACACTGAAGAGTTTTTTGCATAAGCCTTACTTGGTCTGGTATGACCATTAGCTTATGGTGGCTAACGTTGGCTAAAGTAAATATAACAACACTGGGTCAGTGCGCTTACTTTTGTGCTACTTTTTCAATAGCTTAGCAGCTTAGCATTTAGCATCTTCTCATAATTTTCCCTCCTGGTGGCCCTTGTTGTTTAGCAGAGGTTGCGTAGTCTCGCTTTAAGAATCGTCGTATTTTTCGATAATTGCAATGAACATTATTCTACCTACCTTTTATGCGCATATAGCAGTTTAAATACAGTAATCAATGATGAGCTCGCCCTCTTCTTCAATTTGGCCATGAAAGTTACACTTTAAATGCCTTAAGGTTAATTTTTCCTCCTCGTACGTCAAGCTTTAGCGCATTTACAATAGAGCAGTAACAAAAAAAAAATAATAACACTGACAGTAGCAGGCACAATACAAATGTTTCTTCATATCAAATACATGTCATATATCCACAGAATACGATTATAAAACTGTGCCCAACACAAAGTTTCTACTCTAGCCGTTCGTTTTTTTTTTTTTTATCCGGGTTACACCCCTACAGTAGCCGGAGGTGCAGCACATGTTGGGACTACACAAAGCGAAAACAGCAGTGAGGTCTGAAAGCATTTTTTTTTTCTGCCTTGACGAAAAAAATGTTGCTACTTTTCTTCTAGCGGTTTTCCTCTTGTTACACCTCCTCGCTTTACCCTGTAACTGCTCCTTCTGCTTTAACACAAACTGGCACCTAACAGTCTGCATCTCCCTCCAGTTTACAAATTAATATTCTGCATTTTTATCCAAAGAAAAAAAAAGAAGAAGAACAATCGGGGGGACACCCATCAACAGGGAGATTAAAGACCATTTCCTAAAGGGTTCACAGTCAATGTGACAGGAAACCAAGCGTTAATGACGTCAGATTTTACGAGGATATGCATATGAAGATAGTTTCGGATTCACAGGGAGAATTTTGCTCTTCTGGGGTGCTTTAACTCTTAAAGGGAGACTTACAAAAGGTAGAAATAGCAAATAAAAGAGATCAAAGACCACAGAGAGAAATCAAATACATTTTGGCCTTCTTGTTAATGTGTTGTTTTTTTTGTTTTTTTCTCAAGACCTCTACAAGTAACGCCTCAAGAACAGTTTCAAAGGTTAGTGAAGGATAAACAGTGATGGGTAGCTAAAAAAGTCCTGTGAAAATAATGAGGAAGGCATCACAACTCCTCTACGTGGTCGTGTGTTGGAGGTGGAGGTGGAGGTGGAAGGTGGGGGCATTCACAAGCCTTGTTTGGCCAGAGAGGCGGACACCTGGTCGGCCAGTGTGGAGAGCTGCGGGGAGTCGGCCATGTTGATGCTGCCGGAGGAGGACACGGTGCTGAGCTGTTGGGGGGATTCTTCCAAAGAGACGATCTCGGCGCCGTGGTCAGTGCGGGCCTTGGCCGACTCACGGAAACTCAGTTTGTGGCTCTCAATCTGCGGGAAGGTCACAGGTGGAGGTCACACACGCTGTATGGATTATCAACTGAACATTGATACGATTATTTGCACTGTCAGTTCATCTTTTGATCATTTTCTCGATTTATCTATGAGTTGTTCGGTCTAAAAAATGTCAGCAAATGGTGAAAAACATCAATCCGTGTTTCCCAAAGCTCAAGATGGTGTCCTCAAATGTCTTGTTTTGTCGCATGAAGGTGAAATATTCTGATTTGAAGCTCAGTCTTTGAGTCCAACTTTAAAAACAAAATACATGCAAAGCCAAATTCTTCTGGCTTCAAATCATACACGTAGCACAACACGATGTGAAAACTATGCTCTGCCTGTCATTGTATACTTCCATCTTTTAAACGTACTGGTGCTGTCAAGCTAATTATTTGAACAACTGAAGGGATCCATCTCATTTTACATCAGTGTTTTTTATTTTTATTTCTTTCTGTCCAACTAGTCGTGTTTTTCATGTTATCCTGATGTCATGTGTGTATCATTTGCCTGAAATAAACAAAAACAAGTTACATGTTGTAAAGCGCCCTCTGGTGGACAACAGTGAGAACACCAGTGGTGCTGAATGAATGATGCACTCGGTGTGACTGAGGCTGGATCACAAAATGGGACCAAAATCATTCAGGATCTCTCCGTGTCATCTGTCGTCATTCGTGGGTTTATAATGGGTTTAGCCTGCTGGAAAATGAGCCTTTTGGGCCCCATTAAAGTAAAGTTTTCAGTTAATCATGTCTTTTCTACAACATTGTGGGATCTTATTAATTAGGTGGAGGCCTCAATTGAGCCCTCTGGATATTGTGCCTCTTTCTCCACTGTATATTATTTTCTAATCTTGTTATTTGTGTATATATATTTTTTTAATTGTGCAAAAGAAAATCTAAATCTGAAATCTAATGTATTTCTTCACATGAATATACCATATTATATGTAGTCATATATTTGGCCATGAAATGTTGCTGCCACTGTGTTATTGCATTAGAGAATGATGTTTATCATGTTGGATGTAAAACCTGTTAAAAATGTATTGATGACAACAGTCTGACAAACGTGTGCTGCAGTTTGAAGCACATCTGGCGAGTACTTACAGGAGTCTTCAATCTTTATGAGGGGGTTCGTCAGGATGGGGGTGATGGGAGCTGAAGGGACAGTCTGAGGTGACTGAGGGGGGGTGACAGCGGGGGAGGGGATGGAGGGGCTGTCTGAGGTACTCCCCTCTGCTTCCTTCCCCTTCTCCCTCTACAGATGAGCCCCAGCAAAGGAAATGACACGGCATGCAACGAAAATACACGTGATGGCGTCAACAGAAATCAAAAGGCAACACAACTTATGAAAAAGGCAAAACAGAAGATAAGATAAATAATGATGAACATGAAATCAGCCGGATGGAGATGGAAACTCGAACAAAATGTGATGTCAAACTCAGGAGGAGAGGATGAGATGAATGACTTAACGGTGTGTTTATAGCCCCAAAAATGTCTTTGTTAAATCAGTGTTGACGACTTAACTTTTATTGTGTGCTGCATTGTGGGTTAGAAAAGTCTTCAGGCCCTCGTTGACTTCATTTAGATATAGCTCCTGAGAAGCTTTCTCGATTTTGTAATGAACTTGAAGATAAACAATGCACTGCATTTTCCCTCATTTTCTGCATTTTCCTTCATTTCCTGCATTTTCTTCATTTTCTGCATTTTCCCTCATTTCTGCATTTTCCTTAATTTCCCGTATTTTCCTTAATTTCCTTAATTTTCCTTAATTTTCTGCATATTCTTCATTTCCTGCATTTTCCTTCATTTCCTGCATTTCCTGCATTTTCCTTCATTTTCTGCATTTTCCTTCATTTCCTGCATTTTCCTTCATTTCCTGCAATTTCTGCATTTTCCTTCATTTCCCGTATTTTCCTTAATTTCCTGCATTTTCCTTAATTTTCCGCATTTCCTGCATTTTCCTTCATTTTCTGCATTTTCCTTCATTTCCTGCATTTCCTGCATTTTTTCTTCATTTCCTGCATTTTCCTTCATTTCCTGCATTTTCTGCATTTTCCTATATTTTCTGCATTTCTATACATTTACATCAATCTACAAATAATAAATTATGATGAAATGACTTATCTCTATCTTGCTTTAAATAGAAATGGTAATATGACAAATGACTGAAATGATATATAATCTTTCCAGCTTGAAGTGTGTTTTATGATGATAAAATTACTGTTTCTGTCAATGGAGTCTGGTGGATTTGTCAAGAGATACATACTTTGTGTCCCTATTTGTCATTTACACACCACAATATGTAATCAAAGGTCCCAGGTATGCAAATACCGAAATTCCCCTTTAAGTCGGCCGGTTGTTTATAAGGTGTGAAACTTGTTGTGTTTCAGTCGTTATGAAACCTGTAAAAGGCTGAAAACGAGGCACACATCTCTCTATCTCATGTTGCGTTCAAGTGCGCCCGTCAGTCATCATAATAAGTGAAAACTTTATGAGCTACACTGATAAACCTCCGTACAATCAGTTGAACGTGATAACATGAAGACGGGCAACAATGCTCCAACAGTAAAGACGTAAATGTGACGTTTTTAACATGGAGTTTGGTTGCAACGTCCTCACCTTTCTCAGTCCACCTCCGGGAACGTGGCCAATGTTGTCCAGAGAGCCGATCTTAGACTGGACTTTAAACTCCAGCTTCTCATTTTTGATCTCAATATTTCCACCACCTGATGAAAACACAACATAATGACATTACATAACCACTAACCGTACATAGAAGCACGTAAGATGACAGACGACCAAATGAAACACGCCGTTACATTGAGTAAACATGGATTTCTCTGAGTTTGAACATTTTTGATGTACATCAAGACATAAGATGTGTAGACAGCATTTAACTGATCGCGTTTTAACTATTTTTATTTAATCTTGAAGGATAAAACAAACCCGATTGTACCTGGTTTATGACGAATGTTGACTTTCGATCCACATTTCGACTGCACGTTGCTCAGATCGATCTTTTTGTGCACAATTTGAACCTGTGAAGGCAACAAAACAAAGAAAAACACTGTTATAATTCAGTGTAACACTCAGACTCTAAACTCAGTTTGCATGCAACTGATCCTACAAACTATTAGTCTTCTACAAGTGTTACCACATCAATAAAACACTAATCAAACAGGTGAGGACACACTGGGTTAGATATTAAAGTTCTGTCGTCCGTGGCCGTTGCAACATTTACTGACACTGTAATTTAAAACAAAATGCAGAAAAATGATCCAGTTTCATGTTAAAAACATTTAGTGTGAAGTTTAATCGATCATATTCTGCATTCTTTAATAAAAAGCCGTTTCATTTATCATCACAGTGACCTCATCGTCTCCCCTGTCATGGCCGATTGTCTCCCGACACAAAGACTCGAGTCTCCCGGCTGAGGTCATGTCAGCGCTCAGCCCAACAGGCACAAGAGAGGACAGAGCCTCTGTGTTACTGACGGAGACTCCCTCTCCTTACAGCTTCATGACACAATTACTTCACTTTACCACACTGGGATTAAGATTTTCCGTTTGTGAAGAGTATTTTTCATTTTGCAACTTGAGGCACGGATCGGTCGGAGTCAACACAGCCACACGGGACTCATGCAGGTTGTTTGAGGGTTCGGTTTAGGTGGTAAAAGTCTCTGAACATTAAACTGACTGACGAGCACAGAGTCAACAGATTTATCACGCTTACATTAGATCATGAGCATTACATCGCACTGTGTGCTGCGACAGTAGAGGCCCTAGATTATGAGTAATCAGGGGTGTAATGTAACTAAGTACTGTAGTACTTTGAAGTGCTTTTTACCCTTTACTCCTCAACATTTATCTGACAGCTTTAGTTACTAATATCTTGACTTGAGAGGTTGACTTTTCAGAGAACAGCCAGGCTACAAACACGTGATGATCTTATAAAATATGATGCATTTATGTAGATTAAACTAGCCAACAGTACATAAAGGAGTTAAACAGCACTAAAATGCTACCTACACATCGATACAGCACTAATTTTAATCAAAACACATCAGCTGTAAAGGCCTACATGTACTTCTTCTTCTTAAGATCTAAGATTTAGTACATGCAGAAGGAAAACTACAGGTGGTGAAGTGTATCTACAGTTTAGTGTTATTGTAGTTGTGAGTATGAAATGCTCATGACTGTAAAGTCTGATGATAAAACTGTTAATAGGAGGTGTTAACAGAGTGTTGGGGTCATCGAGGTTTCACACAGACGGGAGGTTTCGTGCACTCTGACATCCTGCTCCTTTGTGAAGATGCATTAAGTAGAAGCAACCAGAAGGTTTCTGGCAACAGCTGCATGACAGCAGCTGGCTACTCACATTGCCACCACCGGGTATATGTTTTATATTATCTTTGGAGCCACATCGGGATTGCACATTGCTTAAGTCCAACTTCTTATCAAGAATTTGTACCTGGAAAGTTGATATGTGGGGAAAGAAGATGGTTATCCTGGGGGAAGCAACAGCAGCAGAGCTGCAAATGTGGACCATTTCTGGAGAGGAAATTAGATCTTTGAGGGACGAGTTCGAGGCTCGGGGGAGTGAGGTGTAACCAGGGCTGATTAAAGAGGACGGGGGAGGACTTCATTTATTTTTAACAAGTGAAGATCAAAACTGCAGATACTCAAGAATCTTCTGATGAGGAGATCCTTTAGTTACTCACATTACCACCGCCAGGTACATGTTTGACATTGTCTTTGGAGCCGCACTTAGACTGCACATTACTATAATCCACCTTCTCATCAAGTATTTTTTACCTGGAAGAGTGCAGAGGTAAGGGCAGTCACTGAGAAGAGCCAGGCTGCAGGTGAAGGCTGACACTACTGTAATGACACCAAGTCAACCTCGTGTTAAAGGCATACTATGCAGGATGTGTTGGTTTGTAAACGCACAAATCAACGCTGGCTCAAGAGTGAATGAAGAGAGTACGGAAGCCCTGAGGGACATGTGAGGAATCCATTTTCTCAGTCTGATGTCAATAGTTTTCTCTGCTGTGTTTATGACTTGAGAGCTGGTGGAAAAAAAGTTTCACCTGGATAATCTTTATCATTTTCTTAATTGTTTTTATATCTGTGAAAATGAAAAAAAAAAATCAAGGGAAGAAATTTTTTTTTTTTTCATGTGTGAAACAGAGTGAGTTTTTTTTGAGAGAATAAGAGAAAAAAATCTTCTGAAAAAATGTTTTTTTCACTTAAAATATATATATACATTTATATTTTTTATATATGAAACTGGGTGAAAAGGAAATTTTCAGGGTTTTTTTTCCATCTGTGAAAAATTTTAAAATGTCAGGAGAATTTTTTTTCTTGTTTTTTCCATCCGTGAAAACATGAAGAAAAGTCATGTTTGAACATGTGACATTTTTTTGTCCCAGAAGAAATTTCTCAAAAAAAAAATTCAGAAGATTTTTCAGTTTTTTCATGTGTGAAACTGGGTGAAAAAAAATCTGAGAAACATTTTTTAGAAAAAAATATTCAGACAAAGATTTTTTTAATCTGTGAAAATATGAAAAATTCAAACATTTCAGGAGAAAACCTTTTTTTTCATGTGTGAAACCAAAAGAAGAAAAAAGTTTTTTTTAGATATTTTTTTTTCACCTGTGAAAAAAAACAACTGTTTTAAATGTGTGAAATTTTTGTTTTCCAGGAGAATTTTTTCAAGGGAAACCAAGTGCAAAAAAAAAGATTTGCCAGGATAATCTTTCTAATTCTCTATAATTTTCACACACAAAAAAGAAGAAAAAAAAAAGAATTAAAGGGAAAAAAAATCTCTCAGTCTGTTTCATGCGTGAAAAAAATTGACGAAAAAACATTTTCTGAGAAAAGTTTCAGAAAAAAATGTTCAGAAACTTTTCTGGGGAAAAAAATTCAGAGAAAATGTTGTTTCCATGTTAGAATCAGAGTGAAAGTTGTTTTTCCCCCAGAGAGAACATTTTTTTCTTTATGTTATAAACAGTGATTTTTTCTTTTTTTCTTATTTTTTTCCATCTGTGAAAACATGTGAAAAATTAAAAAATAGGAAAAAAATATGAAGTCACTGAATATGAAAAATGGGCCCTGTGCTGTGGAAAGTGATGTTTTTTCCAGGAGAATTTCGTGAAACCGAGTGAAAATATTCTCTCAAAGTCCCTTCATTCTTTTTCCATCTGTGAAAACGTATTTTTGAAACTGAGTGAATTTTTTTTTTCCAAGTGAAATAAAAAGTTTTGCCAGGATAATATTTCAAAATTTCTTTTTTTTTTTTACATCTGTGACTACATGAAACATTGAAAACTTAAGAAGAAACAAACATGAAACCGACTATTTTGTATGAGTCTATAAATCCTGCATAGTATACCTTTAATAAGAAAGAAATAGCATTGAAGAAATGTTGATACCACAAATAATGTAGCTGATCTGTATAAATAAATGATACAGTGCTCCATACATGCTACATTTTTAAATTCCCTCTAATTCCTACAAACTTCCTCTACTTCACACAGAGGAATCATTTTTGTGAGCTCAGAAATAATAAATAGTGATAAATAATAAGTGAACATTCAGTTTCCTCACCTTTCCTCCTCCAGGCGTGTGCTTTATGTTGTCTTTAGACCCACAACGAGCTTGGACGTTGGCCAAGTCCAATTTCTTGTCCAGGATTTGGACCTGCAAGGTGCGTGAAGACAAATAACATCCTTCAGACATGACAACGGGAGTCGCTGCAGGAGGGGATCAGCCCAAAAGGAGGAGATAAGATGTTTAAGGGATGAAGACTAGACATATTTTGAGTGATTTCATTAAAGTTGCCATCCATAACTTTGTACTTTTGTTCCAGCTGTTTGATTAAAGCACTGCAACACTGCCTGAGGAAGCAATGTGTGATACCACAGCGGGTATTCTTTAGTGCATAACATACAAATATTGTGCAAAATGTGACACTGCTTATTTAGCTATTTTTAATATAGCAGATTAATTTAAGTGTCTTCAAATTGTTTTTTATGTTCTTCACCACAAACAAATAAAATAACTATTAAAAATGTTACAGATGCCAACTTTAATCCATTAAAGCAGTGAACTTTTGGTTAAATTCACGTTGAGCTTTTAGTGCAAGAACTAAAAAAAAAAAAGCTAATTAATTATTTAAAAGTCTTATTAGTGATTGTGACTGTACAGAAGTCCATCTTCTGATCATGTATTTCAACATGGAGAGCACAAATAAGAGAGAACACCTTCTGCTTTTTTACCAAAAGTTGGTTTTGATGATCATAACTGCAGAGATACTCAAGAGTCTGGTGTTGAGTTCATCCCTCAGTTACTCACATTGCCGCCACCGGGTACATGTTTCATATTGTCTTTGGAGCCACACTTAGACTGCACATTACTATAGTCCACCTTCTGCTCAAGGATTTGTACCTGGAAAAATGAAAACGTCAGCTTTTAGAGTTTGAGCGTAGACGATGTTTTGAGACATGAGCTGTGTAGCCTGAAAAAGACGACTGATTCAGAAACGAAGACTGTACAATAAATAGTGGGCGGAGCCATCGTGACGCACAGTTTTGAAACTACAAGTTAGAACTTGGGAGGATATCCTGTCTGAAGACTCGCTGTGGTAGAGACTGGTCGATCACAAGGTAGCCGCGCCCTAAAGCATACCCTGCTTCATCGTCTTAAAAGAAGAATTCTGGACTGCACTGCACTGAGGCGATGTAGTGGACCGATCCAAAAACTTTTGGTAAATATGAATCATTTATACACCAGAACATACAGTGCCCAGGTTTAAAAATACAGGAATTTTCCTTTAATGAACATTATGCTGTATCGAAGACAACTTAAAACAATAATACTAGATTTGGACTGCAGCCCATCAGCTGTATTCAGGTCGAGTGTAAGAGGGCTGTGTGGCCCGTTACTGGCCCGTTACTGGCCCGAACTAATTTTGTTATGTGGGTGATTGAAAATGTTTATAAATTAAGCGAGAAGTAGGGGTTTTTTCTCATAAGCTTACATTCAATCAGACATCTTTTTGCAACCAGTGGTCACTTCCTGCTGGCCATAAGAAAGAATGCAGCGCTAAGACACTTTTCAGACGCGGAAACGCCGTCCACTATTTTCTACAGTCTTTGTTCAGAAACAGCTGTGAACTTGGGTTGCTCTGTGTAACCGCATGCAGGTTGAGATGATTTTATAACAGAGAGAAGAGGAATTATTACAATCAGTAAGAAATTAGCAAAAAACCATTTGTGTGCAAGCCAGTTGTAATGATTTCTGGAGACTTTACTCTCTTATTCTCTTCTGTTGATTTGATCTGCCATTTAAATGTCAGTGAGACAAAGACTCTTGGTCCATAAATATCACAACTGAACATCTTCTCAACTTCAGCAGGGAAGCTTCTGACACGTGACTGCGGCCTACACACAATTACAACAAAGACATGCAGAACTTTTGATGCTAAAACACACTTAAGCACACTCATCAACTACAGCACAAACACACACACACAAACACAAACACACACACTGTTCTGTAGATTGGACACCACTCATCAAGAAGCAGATTGGAGTTTTTGTTACAGAAACATTTCTCAGAGGTGTGGCTGCTCTGAAAGCAGAAATAAACTGATTGGCTGATTTAAATCTCAGTCGGTGGAGCCATTTAAAACAAAACAAAACACACATATTTGGGAAAAAATGCCACGTTCAGACCTCACGATGTCAGCCCGACATAGAGCAAGCGAAGGGCACGGAAACGGGCTCAAGTGCAACAACTGATGGTTTTATCCCAGTAGTGAATAATAACACATGACCACCGATGAGTGTGTTGTAGCGCATCTAAATATGTTTCATTTGATATTGGATTAGGCTCTATTGACTGTGTGACCTCTGCGGCGGTATGCGCTCTAGTTACAAAACATATCTCTGTTTTGCAACCTCTACTACTTTTTCTCTGTTTATTCAAGCGTAGCTTTTACTATCCAACGTCTGTCAAAACTACACTCTGCATAGCCTAGTTTATTCACTCCAAACAAGTTGATGGATACGTGGCAAATTTTGTTTTGATGTTTTAAAAGCTTGCTTCAAATTCGCTTGATAATTAGATAAAAAACACAATAAGGCCTTTTTAATCAAGAAATATCAGAAACTGTGTCCTGTGGGAGGCTTAATGAGGCCTCTGGATCTACCTACTGATCAAACCTACCAAAAAGAGTATTTCTGCCTCCAAAGCAGCCGTCTGTCCAAAAATCTTAAAATAAAAACTGGATCTAAACCTCCCATCTGCAAACTAAACTGAAGTCTTGGACTGTGACAGTATGAGGTGTCATCAGCGTAACAGCTGCAGTAATAGTCAGGTTACCTTTCCACCTCCAGGCTGGTGCTTGATGTTCTCTGTGGAGCCGATCTTGGACTTGACGCCCTTCAGGTCTGGCATGGGCGCCGCTGCAGCCAAAGGAGCCGGCGGGCGGCCCTTCAGTGAGCCCGGGGACTTGGGCGTGGAACGCACCACCGCCACCTTCTTCACCTTGTTGGCCTCTGCTGCCGCCTTCGCTTGGCTAGTGGGAGATTTTGGAGTACCAGGGCTGCTCTGTCCACTCTGGGCATCTTAAACAGTTGGAGAAGTGATGGGTTAGAGGTTTGAGACGAGGAAAATAATAGAGAAATTATAATAAACCATAAGAATGAAAACATACAAAGAGCTCTGTTGGCTATAAGCTGGCCAAGTTTGATCCTGGGCCGGATCAGACTGTGGCACTGTGGCTGTGCGCGGCTACAAGTGCTGTCTAATGATTCGTGCTTTGGCTTTCTTACGTTTTACCTTTGTCATTTTTGGGAGTGGGAGGTTTCTTGGCATTAGCTGCATCACAAAAAATATGACACATCATAAGTGATTCTTGAACCCTTATAAAACCACATAAATAAAATAAAAATTGGATGAAAGTTCAGACGTGAAGTCCTGATTCTGTACCTGGTTGAGCTGAAGTTCTGGGAGTAGTTTTGGCTCCAGGGGTTTGAGACTTTGCACCCTGGAAATCAACAACACAACACAACAAGTTATTCAGTTTTTTAGCGGAGACGTTACCTCAGAAAGCTGCAGAAATCACACAACTCATTCTGATCTGGTCGAGCGCATGAGCGTCAAACTGTAATGAGTGATGAATGGACGAGGCTTTGGTTAGTGTTCATGGTGCTCCAGGAAACATCCATCCATCCTGAACTGGGCTCAGGTCTAACCTCTACGCTGCATTCAGACCTGTACTTACTCCAGCCTGCCTGGGCCCTGTGCTGCTGCTGCTGCTGCTGCTGGCTTTAACAGGGATGGAGCTGGGCCCGTTTCGGGAGGAAGCGTGTGTTTTGTTGCCCTTGGCGACTATGGATGGTCTTTTAAGGGAAGAGGTTGGTTTGGTGGCAGTTTGAATCTTTTTCGTGAAGAGGAAAAATGATAATGACAGTGACTGTAAAACAGAGGAATGATTCAACAAAGGAAAAATGATGGAAAATAACTGAACAGATAAAATGTTAAAGGATCATTCTGGTTCAGTACAACTTGGGTCTTATTTTCATAGTCTTGGTCATCCTTTCTACTTGTTCAGACATCGTTTAGGTATCTTTTAGCTAATTTTTTGGTTTTCATGTTTATGACTTCACAGTTCGGGGCTGCTGTCATCACTTAGTTTTGTCTGTTTCCAGCTAAAAAGTCAGCAACTAGCTCGTGAACATGCTGGAGCAAGTAGCAGCGAAAGAGACAGTAATTTCCCTCAGGAGTTCAAAGAGACAAAAAACAGAGCTAAAACTAGAATCACCGCCCTCGCAAGCTGTTTGCCTCCGCGCTCCGGTTAAGGTGCTGTTCCTGAGCTGTGATGTTGAATAATGGACAGAACATCTTTTGGAAGAGAGAAGCTGATCTTTGACCTTGTGGATATAAAATGTCATCACTTCTTCAAGTTTTTTCGTCAACCTATCCAAGTAGTTTCTGAGCATAAACTCAACCAAAATCCAACTGCGACTGTTTCACAAGGAAATATATTAACAGAACGTGACACACAGTTCGGTAATAATTGCCTTCAGGATCTCTTCCCAATAACCTTCTGATCTGGAGATTTGTTCACAACCTATCTGATCATCTGGTTTCTCATGTTTCTTTCTCCAATCCTGCTGCGTTCCCATATCTCAGCAATACTGTGGCATAATAAATGATAGAAAAGACGGACGAAGCTACAAAAACATGTTCCAAGTTGTAATAAAACAGAATCCTGCCTTTAATAAAAGAAATGTGGGACACGCCTTTAATAATGTTCTCGGTCACATACCTTATCTGCTGAGCCGTTATCCATCTTTGGAGCTGCAGAGAGAAGAGAGAAACACAGGCTTTAAACAGTCTGACCCAATTTAACTCTAATATCTATAAAACCTGCTTTAAATCCACCCGAGTGAAATAAATTAAGACTTCCAGGTGTGTGCCTCAACACATTCTCATGGCAAAGAAAGAAAATGTTGGTGATGTAAAGTAATGCAGCATGCACGGTGACACAAAGTGCTCGTGGGAAACAAAATGTGGGCTGCATAACCGGCAGAGTGAGCAGAGATGGAGACATGAAATCAAAAAGAAAGCTAAAAAGTGGGGAGGGAGGACAACAAGCTTCTCCTCGGGTCAAAGTTAACGTCCAGAGAAAGAATTCGGAGGGAGAGTGCAGCATGACAAACAGTAGAAGCTGCGTTGTAAATGAAAGAAGTGGAAGGAGTTAACTGAGGAGGACTCTGAACTGTGAACATGACAGCAAACAGACCTTTGAAAACCGGGACCGGCACCAAAGACTTTCGGGCTGGGTGGGGGGGTGTTTTCTGGAGCTCGGCGGTACCGGTGGTCTGAGCCACATCGCTCCTCATGACTGAGTCATTAGAAATGTCAGGCTTTGAATAGCCGGCCCTATGTAACGATGAGTCACTGCTGCTGTTTTCAGGGGCCGTGCCAGATGGCATTTTGGTTAAAAGGCTACCCTCGGAAATATTCCTACTGCTACGAAGATCCTCTGAATGAGAATCAAAGATGGGCTGGGACACATTTTGTTGTGTTTCTGTGCTTCCAGAGTCACTGCAGGGCTTAAAAGCTGCTCCATCTACAGCCACTCCATCTTGTGTTTGCTCCTCGTCTTGATTCGCCCACATGCTTCTGTCTCCGATGGATGTCAGGTCTTCCAGTGCCGTGCTGCGAACCAGAGACAGATTGTTGATTTCAGTCAGGCACTCGGAGGCGTCCAGGCTGATCGCCCTCTGGGCATCTGCAGCTCCAGTCCACTCAGGGCTCCTCCTGCTGGCCGGTGCGTCCCCTCTTATCTCGGGCCTGCAGCTGAGGTCTTCGGAGGCCCATAAAGACTCACTTAGCCTCTTCCCGCACTCTCCCACCGCCTCGTTTCCTGGGTCCGGGGAGCAGGAAGCTCCCACGAAGTCAACGCCCTCCCCAGCAGCTCCGTCTTCAGTGGGTTTTGATCCGTCGCCTGCGAACGCAAACTCACTGCGGACTCCAGAACCAGGCTTTGCTAATTTGTTTGGAAAGCAGATTAATGGTGACATTCACAGCACTCGTTTTCCATCTCCCCATTGAAACCAAAGAATAATCAAAGAAGGGAACAGAACTGGGCAATTGATGTCCGTAAGGAAAATAAGAGACCAGATAAAAAACACCAAAAAACTATAAAAAGGTGAAGATGCAAGAGACGCGATCAGTGGAGGAAAACAGTTCACATGAAAGTAACATGAGATGAGATGGACAGTAATGCATCACGCTGGGGTGACAAACGACAGATGATGCATTCCAGTGAACACAATGAACAACAGACCGTCAAAATAAGTATTTTCACTACAAAAAGTGATTAAAATATAATATAAAGACTCTCTGAACTCCTTCTGACTGTAAAATAATGCATTTAAACTCATTTGTAGTAATAAAACAAAATATTAAAGAGCTAAAAAAACAAATTTACATACATGTAGAGTCTGGAGTGTGGCACCACAGTCACAGTGTAGATTAAAAATAATTTTAAAAATCGGATGCGTAAACTATATTTATACGTTTATTTAGCATTTAAATGATGCATTAATAAACTCTGGGTATAAGAAAATATAAGAAGCTCATTAAATAATGATAAACGTTGATAAGCAATGCATTTTGACAATATACCTTGAAATCTGCATTTAAATGATAACAATTCTCTTTTAAATGGTTTAATTTACGGCTGCAGATCAGGCCTTAAAGGAATAGTTCACTCTAGAACGAAATTCAGTCATTATCGACTCGACCTCATGCTGATGAGAAGTCCGGTGTAGTTTCTTATTCCTCAAAGTGCAGCTGGAGACCCGCGGGGGTTCCCTCCGGCAACAATAACCCATATAACGAGCGTAAGTGGCGCCCGAGAGGAAAATGTCCATAAAACTACACAAAAACTTTGTAATATTCCTCTATACTGCTTGTCCGCTGCAATCCAAGTGTCCTGAAGTGGCGACATCCAGAGTTTACTCGAAACGACGTCATTTAGTACATTTTTACAGCCTAAACAGTCACTATGCTATATCTGCCTGGAGGCACGCTCTGCGTTCACGCGAGTCTCCCTCACAGCGATTGCACTACGGAAGCCGCGCCGGACAAGAAAACTCGCGGTAGATACACACCGGTATTTACATCCAGCTGTGAGTTTCAAAGTTTTCAAATCACCAGATCCCTCTTGTGTTTGTGTGTCGCTCAGTCGCTCACAGCAGGATGTAAATACCACTGTGTATCTATCGCGAGTTCTCGTTCATCTTGTCCGCGCGGCTTCCGTAGTGCAATCGGCTGTGAGGGAGACTTGTGTGCACGCGGAGCGTACCTCCAGGCAGATGTAGCATAGTGACTGTTTAGGCTAGAAAAATTTACTAAATGACATCGTTTCGAGTAAACTCTGGATGTCGCCACTTCAGGACACTTGGATTGCAGCAGACGAGCAGTATGGAGGAATATTACCTTTTCGTCTCGGGCACCATTGACGCTCATTATATGGATTTTTGCTGCAGGACGGTACCCCCGCGGGTCTCCAGCTGCACTTTGAGGAATAAGAAACTACACCGGACTTCTCATCAGCACGAGGGTGAGTCGATAATGACTGAATTTCATTCTAGAGTGAACTATTCCTTTAAAATAATATAACAATATTTTTAAGTTATATCACAATATATAAGACAAATAGCGATAATATTTTTGTCCAAACACCGCAATATCGATATTGTGACAATATTGTAGGGATGACTCACTGATGACTATTAGTACTCACTGATATATGCTGATATAATGACAAAGTGGGTAAAGACAAGTCTGGTGAGTTTCACTTTACTGTAAGGCGACCTTTAAAACCAGGAAAAAGACAACACTGTCATATTAGGATTGATATCCAAAATCTACATCCTGACCTCATCAGAAAAACGACGATAAATGATGACTACAAAAGCAACCCATATTTACGTTTCTTGCTAGGTGGCGACCTCTAGTGGTCGTAGTAATTATTACAGCAGCAAAGAAGGAAGTCAGGTCAATAAATATTAAGAGCGAACACATATTTTTTTAGCGTCAAAACCCAACCACATATTTGTTTGGTGCCTAAACCTAACCAAGTAACGTGACAATGGTCATGATATATGTCATTTTGGGAGTCACTGGCAATCAATGTATAGTCTAATATCACAATATAACGATACATTATCAATATTCAGGTGGCACACTTCAGACTGTAATACAATTGCAGCAATATATGACAAATCTGTCAATATATAGCACACACTATATCAACAGATTGCAGAGCACATTCAGTCCACCTGTGGTCATAACTGTATTCATATCAATCTCCAGAAGTAAATAAATGCAGTCTAAGTGCGATCAATAAAGAATAAAGAGCCTACCTGTTGAAGTTGCTCCTCCTGCTGCTCGTTGAACATGGTGAGACAGATAGAAAAGACATTAGAGACATGATCAGTAATGACTTCCTGTCAGTCACGGCTGATTAATACACTCACTCACTGCAAAGAAATCAATACAAAGCCCACATACAGCACGTCTTCAGCTAAAGCAGAAAGCCCAGAGCAAAAAGCCGTTAAATATATCACTCAGGAACATATAGGTGCGGTCAGTCTGTGTAAGTCTGAGGTGGTGCAGCAGTACCACACCTAAGCTGGTGCTCCATGTGGCGCCTCAGCTGGTTTTAACATTATTCTGGCGTTCCCCCTCGACTGGGAGCGCTGCATCTGTTCAACAGATCACAGGAGTCTTAAATCTGCCTGTGGTTTGGCCGCGTACCCCTAATTCTGAAATAGCCAGGATGTAACCATCTTTTTTGTTTAAAAAAAGGACATGTTTGAGTCTGCTTATGATCATGTTTCAGTTCTGCGAGGAGCAGAGCGTTAACCGTCAGAGCAAGCATAAAGAAAAAAAGGAAACGAAGCCACACACAAAAAAACAAAAAACATAAAAGCACTCCAGTAAAGATGCTGAAAGAAAAAGATAGTAAGCTTTAGTTTACACTCCAACACAAGAGCAGCTGAAAACTTAAAAGGAATAAATCAACATTTTGGGAGATACACATATCCGCTTTCTTACGGCGAGTTAGATGAGACGATTAATACCACTCTGAAGCTACAACCAACAGCTGGTTAGCTTAGCTTAGCATAAATACTAGAAGCAGGGGCATATGGCGAGACTGGATAAGGCTCTCTAATAAAAATGTTAGGCTGCATCTTGGTTGTTTGATGTAACTGATTTTGTGCAGAGCTAGTCTAGCTGTTTCCAGTCTTTATGCCAAGCTGACTGCATCTTCACATTCGCCACACAGTTTCAGTGAGTGGTATTGATTTTCTGTGCTAGCTCTCGGCAGGAAAGCGAACAAGCGCATCTCCCAACATGTCCAACTAATCTTTTAAAGATGCTCGGGGAAAAAAAAAAAAAAACAACTGAATGCACAAGCAGCTGAAAAGAGGAAAGAGCTGGAAGGCCGGAGGCGTACCGAGCTGCCCCTCGTCTTCATGCGAGGCGCTCCCCGTTTCTGAGAGCTCGGCTTCAACGCCGCCTGTCTCTGCAGACGCCTCTGCTGTGGGGTAAATGGATGTCGAGTGAGAAAAAAAAACAGGAAAGGTTCATCTTTAAAACTAACCCCAGTGTGACGGACTGTCCTCAGGTTGACTCAGCTAAACCGACACCTACTGACCTCGTGTTTGGGTCAGTTGTGGTATTTTTCATGTTAGCTGTTTAACGGATCAAGGGAGGCTTTTCAACCTGATGACCCTCCACTCCACTACGCCTGTCACTCTCAGTATTTATGATCAAAGCATGCTCGACCCGGGCTGGAGTAGAGCTACTGTGGCTAATTCTTACAGGCACAGAGAGCCTTTATTTTCCATGTTAGTCAGCGATCTGTGGCACCATGTTACAAGTGGTGACTCGAGGGGGGATAATAGGCTCTTACAGCGCTGTGCTCTGGTGACGTCTCGCTATCACCAGTGAATATCAGGTTTAAAAGCAAATATTAGCACACAAGGAAGGAAACGCAAATTCAAAACCAAGGTGGGTTAGAGTTGAAAACTGTGAGGTACAAAAGAAAATCAACAAATCAAGATGTCTCCGATTATTTCTGTGAAACGAAAGAAAAGTTATTTGAGAAAAAAAAGGATAAATTAACTGATAATATGCACACAAACGTGGACATGCTAAACGAGGGTTAAGTTGCATTGAGGCGGGCGTACCAGGCGGCGCCTCGTCATCACAGTGGCTGCTCTCTGGTTCAGAGAGTTCAGACACAGATTTCACTCCGTTCTCACTGACCGCCGCTTCATCCTCTGTGAATCAAAGGTAAACTGGAGGTCAAGACTGAGGTTCACTGAGACAGACGGCGATGTTCATGTTCAGGTGAGCTGTGGATTAAAATGGTTATAACCTCGACAAAAGACAAACAGTCACATCTAACGCTTCAACTCACAACAACAAACCACAAAAACCTAAGACGTTGACAGTTAAAACATTTTTAAATATAACAGTTTTTTTTTGATAATATTTTGGGAGAGACTCATTTTGTTTTTAGAAAATAAACACGCACAAAAAAGAAACATTTAGAGGCTTTCATTGTTCATTTCACTTGAGAAAAATTAAAGGAAGAAAGACACATTATTCACGTTATTACACAATATTACAAAGACAAAAATCCAAGATAAAATATGAGATTTTGACGGTGCGTCTACGCATGGGGCAGATGACAGCGCAGGACGTAAACATTACTGGCACTCTCCTCGTTTTTTTTGCATTTTTGAGCACCACAAGCCGAGTGCCGTCTAGTTCCTTATACTAGAGAGAAGGCAGACATCTCTATAGCCGATAAATCCAAAATTGGCATGGGGTGATATGAAAATTTAAAGTCACGATTATCCAGATAACATTATCCAGATAATCAGATTACATTTTTTTGTGGGGGATACCATGGGACAGGCTTAGGATTTTGAAATGACTGAAAAGATGTGGGCTCGCACTACAAGTGAGGGGAGAAACATACATCTTTGAGCTTTAAGCACTATTATAGACTAATCATGAGTCCTACACAAGTATATGTGTTCTCCTGTGTGACCAATAATCATGTGACTTTCTAATTTGGGACTCAGACATTAAAACTGCACATGTTCATAGTCATATAGAGAGTTGAAATGAAACTAAATCTTCTCTTCCAGGACTGAGAAAACCTCAGTCAAAATCCCACTGTCAGTTTTAGCCAGGTTAAAAACTACACATGGTAAGGTGGTAAGGACTGTTATCTCTGAAAAACAGTCTAATATCAATTATTTTATATCTCAGTTTTCTTTGGCAGCTTTTAACAAACACCATTTCCCAAAAGCCCACGAGTTGCACTTAACTCAGACATGTCTGTAATCACAGGAGGACAGAAAGGCCTTAAAACTGCAGAAGCTTTTAAAACAGCCGAGATTATAAGTGAGGAAAAAAAATGAATTGAGAAAAGACGAGAGGTATGGTGAGTTTTATGCATGTGGTTTAAACCAAGTTATGACGAAGTTTCGGGCGTTTCCACCTTCCGTCATGTAGTTTTTATGTATTTTATCAAAAAACAAGATATTTTCTCTGTTGTTGATCTTCTTAACTGGCGATTCAACAGTTTCACACGAGTCCTAGCTACAGAAGTGGAAGTTTTTTGGGTCTTTAGGAAACAAGTTTTGACAAATAAAATAACATATCATCACCATATAAGTTAATATGGAAGGTTACAGGGCAAAATCCTCATCCATTTATATAAATCTCCATAAATTATGGCCATTTTAACTCAGACTATGAGAACAGGAGTTAACCATATCATCATCAACACCATTTACTCTTCTACATTAAAACTACAACCACACAACTAACTTTATACTACAGAAACTACACTTTCCAGTTTCTACTCCACTACGTCTTCTACTCTAACAGATCAGATACTCACCCTGTGTTTCACCGTTGATTAATGTGCTGTTTACCTCTGCGGACGGACCTGACTCTGTGTGCTGCTGCTTCCTGTTTGTACGTGACATGATGGGAAGTGGAAACGGGGAGAATGACTGCACTAGCGAGGGCTGTAAACTGGGAAACGCTAGGCTACGCACTAATTGGCCATATGGTTCATTGGGACGAGAAGGAAGAGACTGGAACTGATTATTAGCTACACGCTGAACAATCTGTCCCCCCTCTATTAATATTTATCTGCACAAGACTGGAGCGGACAGACAACAGGATCTTCCCTTTTCATATCAATCAGCCATTAAAGACGTGGATTTTTTCCCATGCTGCATTAAAAGCCTGATTGTTTGTGAGCTGAATTGGTAGCGGACAGTGACACAGGATGGAGACAGGGCTCGTTCTGACGGGGTCTGACCCAGATGCTGGATTACAGAGCACAGTGCAGCTGCAGTCAGGCACTCAGGGCCAGTCAAGCATGTCTTGTATCCATTATGTAAAGCGGGATTAAAACAAAGCACAGTAGAACCGCGGGAGCTCGGCCTCTTACCCAAATCTACAGACTACGGTGACTTTTCAGGAAACTGCACATGGAAATATAAACCCTGCTGAGATCAGTTAAGAATATATTCTGGGATTAAAGCGCCGACAGGAAGCGAGAGTGATCGACCTGTTAAACTTTAACCTGTAAGGCCCCACAATTGGGTCAGATGGTTATTATCTCCTATAAGCAGTGCATTAACATATAAACACTATAATGCCTTTTAAAGGTGTCATTTAGCTCCAAAAACACAAAGTCCAAGACCAACTGCAGCCGGTTTGACGACAGGGAATCTGGTATCGAGGTGGTTCAGATGCTGTAGGACAGTTACTGATGGCTGGTTTAGTCATTCAGCTAACATTAGAGGTCCTGTTGGGCCGGGAGGCAAACTTGACAAGAAAAACCACCTTGCTACCGTTTTCCCTGTTGTTAAATCAACAGCCGTCGGGCTCGGATGCTTGATTTTGACAAGCCCTCTGATCACATAATCGGCCGGGTTCACTCGAGGGTCCTGTCGATCCGGTTTCTCCTACCTGTCTGTTTTTACTGGAAACACTGGAAGCAAATATCAGTCCACCTTCTGTTTCAGCTTGATTTTAAAGCAAAATATCTTACAAACTGCCTCTTTAAAGCTACATTACAGTCTGCTAATGTGTATTCACTGCTTATAAATGCTTAATATGGGCCTCTACATGTTTATTTTCATTTGTGCTTGATAACCATTCAGAACTTTTGTATTGTTGTTCAGGTATTTCTGTTGCTGCACATCAATAAACTATATTAAACCAGTTATTCTTACTTTTGTTAAGCTGCAGTCTGCTACTTCAGGCTTATTTATGCCACAGAGGTAACACTTTGTCATTGAATCTGCTGTCGTCTTGGAAACTGTTCATAAACCGGACAATACATGTTTATTGGTTTGAAACTAAAACATTATGTAACGTGTTTTTAATAGCTCACTGATTCACACGCCGGTGAGTGTGAGGCTCTGTATCGTCTGATGTCATGCTAAGAAGATAATGAATGATGACATCAGGATTATGTCACCTTGTTCAGACGCTGCGTGACAAAACTGAGCCCTCGCTTCAATTTACCGGGACGGCTGAGTCGATGCAGCAGGAGTGCTGACGGAGGAGCTCCTGCAACTTCTGCTGCATCATGGTGTGACGTAGCTGAAAGGTGCAGCGTCGGCCAATCGAATACAATGTCGGACCCTGCCTGTTTTTGCATCTCTTAAACCTTCGGACTCATTCCTATCTGTTAAGGTCGCCATTTATCCTTATACATAAACAGAGGAAGTATCTCTTTGTTCGTCTGACCTTTCATTTTGGCGACTCCGTTCTCCTGGTGGTGCTGGTCGTTGATGGTCATGTTGGCTAAGGAGGAGCTCATGGTGTCTCCAGAGCTGTAGCTGTTGTTCACGTAGTCCATTGCCAGTCGCAGGTCAGGCTGCAAGAGTTCAATAAGCGAAGATCAGGACAGATGTCACATAATGACTAAAAGCCTGGTTTTAAGGATTAAATGTAATGATGGCGTACTTCACGGACAGCCCGTCACCCTGAAATATAAACAGACACTGTGTCTGTGAAAAGCTGTTATTTATACATCCTGACGTGGGGTCGGTGCTTCAGGTTACAGCCTGACCGACAGAAATAGTCCCTCCTGACCATGTGCACACTGTCCTGATGAGCTGCACTTCCTAAACAACCACCTCTGAACAAGTGCAGCGCTTGTGTTTCATGTACCGACACATGTCAGCACAGAACAGGCCATTGTTGGGGAGTAATTAGTAGTAACTGTAATCCATTACAGGTGCGGAGACAGAGTATGTAGTTAAATTACAGTTACTGATCAACATCTGAATATATTCCTTTCTGTGTCATGGTTTTGGGTTTTAGTTTAATCATTTCCTGTTTTATTTTGTAGGTTTCTCCCTCATCTGTCCTGTTTGTTTTACTTCCGGTCTTTGTCTTTTTCTTTATTCTTGTAGATGTTATGAAAATGTTGCACGCCCATGTGTGGCTGCAGAGCCAGACCATCAGGAGGAATAAACACCCGGAGTCACATCAGATTGTGCTCTGATCTGGAGCCGTTTACTGACAAGAAGAGAGCTCAGAGATTACTTTTTAACTTTTGGGATTAAAAAGTGGATTTATCTTCACTCCTGTTTATCAACCTGACTGCAGCAGTGATCCATGGATCACTGAAAAGGGCATTAACATCACTACGCAGTGTCAAGATTTAAAACCTGAGAAAATCTACAGGTAAATTAAAGTTAATCTGTAGGACATGGCTTTTTAAGGCTGTTACGAATGAAAATATAAGTACGAGTATTTCTTTGTTGACATTTTGTTCCTTTATTCCACTAGAAGCTACGAGAGCTTGTGACACGTGGTGAACTTGCTGCTCACATACGTACATCTCCCAGCTGAAACTACAGGGACTATCTGCTCTTGAGGTACAAAGTGGTATTAGGAGACTGGTCGGGACGGGGCTAACAGGTTAGCATGCTAACATCTCTGCAAAAGTACCTCGTGCACCATGTTGTTATTTATGTGTTTGTTGGACTTTTAAGTGTTATTGTCCATCTTAAAAGTAATCAACAAGGAATCAAAAGTAATAAATAAAAAAGTTGCAGTACATATTACATTTTAAGTTACAGGGTAACTAGTAATCTGTCTTCTGTTACTTTTCAAAAGTAACTTTCTACACACTAAATATTACTGAACAACAGTCCTGACCGGCTCCGTCAACCTGCAGCGAGATGTTAACTGCGTCAAATCTCATAAAAAGAGGATTACATGTCAGATTAAAGCCGAGCCTCTGGTTACATCAGCACTTTTCACTTTGAATCATATTTTTTTCCACTGCCCTGTCTCACACACACACACACACACACACACACACACACACACACACACACACACACACACACACACAAGAGAGAGGAGAGCTTATGGCGTAATCAGTGTCGCCATCCAAACTGCTCTTTCCGTGTTTGTGTTGACGCAGATTTGTCGGCTTCTGGTCTTTATTTTCACCCTCATGCCCACTTTGGCTCGTAAACACTCGACTCGGCTTAATCTGCCAGAGGTTCTGCTGGACGCTGCTGCTCTGACACAAAGACTGGTTAGAAATATTTACGTTTCCAGTTTAATCTTTAATGCAAAATGTCTATCAATGATTTTGAAAAACAGATTTAAAGGTTTGGTTTGCGTCCATTAAGAGACTCGGTTTAATCCCTCAGAGGAGATCCCAGCACTTCCTCCACATTGCAGCGATGTGACGGCACTCGATGCAATTGTCTCGTTACGAGCAGCAATGCCTCAACTGTTGCCGTGGTTACTCCACCCAATTAAAGCTCCTCTACGGGCTCACTTGGCTCAGCTATGTGACCTTCCCTCGGTGTACCTTCGTATCTCCTGACCTTGGCTCTTTAAACAGCGTTCCACGTCGGCACTAATGGCATGAATGAGAGAAAGGGGCGACAGGGTGACGCCAAAAAACACCATAAAAAGACCAAAACAGGCTCTGAGACTGAAATGTTCAGTCACAATGAATTGATCATATATATCAAGTATTGATTCACAAAACATTCTGCTGTAATATTGTGTTAATTTGGTCTCATGACCCAACAGTTTATTAAATAGATTAAAAAATAAGTACAGTGTGTTTATCACAGCCTGATATATCTTCTCCCTCTGTGCCACAGAGCTCCACTATTGTCCAAAAACCACAGCGTCCTGCTGCCAAAAACACTCACTAGAGCACTGAATGTGTATTAATCCGCTGCTGAAAATAGCCCCCAACAAATGCACCATTTCCTCCAGTTTGAATAACATTTGCTAAAAACTACAGTGCCCAGCTGTTACTGAAAAAAACTTTATATTTGTGACATTTTTTTTAAAGATATACGTCTTCGTAGTTCATGTTAGCTCTTTTCTGTTTGCTAGCGTCGTTATTTTGCTCGAACCAATCAGCAGCGAGCAGCATATCCCTCCCCCCAGCGTCACTTTCAGCCCACACACAGCAGCAGCGATTGTTAGTAGCCGTTAACATCAATCACTAAACAAAATTGCCAGTTTTTAATGCGTTATCTCTCTTAGTCCACTTACAGCCGCATCGATCTCTTCCACATTTGCCGACATTTTCGAGGTCTCGTCTTTCATAATTTTTCTGGCGCTGGTGCAGGAACACAACGTCCCCATTCTTAATAATACCCACAAAGCCCTGATCTGCTCTGTTGGTTTTCCAAACGGCCGTCAACACCGGACCCATCTGAATCAGTGAAATAATCAGAGATGTAGGCAGCGATTCAAAGGTCTGAGAGCCACAGACGGGACGGTCAGACACGACAACACATTGTTTGTTTGAGTCTTTTCCTTTTCGTACAGTAAGAAAAATATATAAAACCCAGCCATAAAAAAGAGGATATTATAAGTGACAGAGTGATGTTTGTGCGTCCCATAGAGAGTCTAATGAATAGTGGACTGTCAGTGCTCACACACAGCTCCGGGACAAGACCGCCATTGTGGCATTACACATGACAGAATCCAAACAAGAAGAAAAGCTGCACCCTCGCCAACAAAGAAGACAATCCCTCTGAGAAGCCGTTCGCTCTGCATCCGGGAGCTCAGACGGTTGGAGAGCAAACAAACTCGACGCTGATAAGAGCCGGATCCTTCAGCCTGCACTCGTGTGTACAGTACATTAGTCTACAGGAGAGAGGTGTAAATCTACTCTGTAAACATGAGAGCCTTTATTGTCATTGTGTTTTCCAGACAGGACAAAAACGCTCCCGATGATTTAACTCGCACACAAATTTCACCTGCTGCAGAAAGGGAACGTGACAGCGCTCTTTGTCGCAGCTTCACGAGGGGGAAAAGGCTCGTAGGTCTGCTGATGCAGCTTGTTCCTCTCAGGGTCGTGTGAAAATATAATCTTGGCACAGGTCCCGGCCTCCCGAGCAAACGGGACAGCTCTGCAAGGAGCTCGGTCAACAGGGATGTTGACACAGCTCCAGGAGCTCCGAGCGGGCAGGCTGACGAGTCTGATGCAGCAAACAGGGGGCGAAATGTTGTTTCTCCTGAGGGGAACTCCACTGATTTTACACATAAATATCAGTTTTGCAGTCGGGGAGGAAACTGGAGTATAATATCATCTGCTACTCTGCAGGAAATAATAACCAGTTATCTCAGTTTGGGCTCGAGTCAACAAATATTCAGGGAGAAACCTGCTGCTGCCTGACAGGTGTTGGCATGAAGGGGATGGCGATGTTTGTTTTTGGAGCTTGACCCATATAACCGACTAGAAATCAGGATATTCCAGCCTGTGCTGATTCATATTTGACCTCCTTTTTGAGATCCGTCTCTCGCGTGTCACTGAAGAACCGCTTTGAAACAGCTACAAGAGGTTCACGTAAATATTTTATGCAGAGTCCAACATGACATCTTCAGAACTGCTTGTTGCCTCACAAACGGTCCAAACCACAAAGATGTTCAGTTCCCTGTCTTAATCCAAACATCTCAGAGGCCGGAGACGGATCATTTTTGGCATTTATAACTGAAATAACGGCTGTTTTTCTGTCTGAACATGTAACCCAGAGCTGAAACAATTAGTCGATTAATCAAATCAATTAGCAGTGAATGAATTAACAACATTTCAGATTATTGATTGATTGGTAGAAAGATTTAATCAACCAAAAATGGCAAATATTCTCTGGTTTCAACTTCTGAAACAACCCTGTCGCCAAAATGAATTGGCATTGGGATTTTTTGCGTTAATTATTCTCTTAGTTACAGAATTAGTCTGTTTCCACTTTAACATATCACGTTCAAATTACAGGCCAGACACCACTGCTCAAGTCTGTGTTTCAACATTTGTAAACAGGAAACCATGGGATATTTTTACGGAGATGTTGGGTAATCTTCCAGCTGTGTTTGTAGAAACCAAGATCTTTTTCTGACCCTAAGGAAGTGGTGTTTGTACCTAAACCTGATGAAGTCCAATCTTGGCATTTATGTTTCTGCAAACCACAGATATGTTGCGACTTTACGTTTCTTTATGTTAAATTTTCATGTTGTGATAATGCTGTGCTAATGCTCTGGTTAGGTTTAGGCACAAAACCCACTTGGTTAGGTTTAGGAAAAGATCATAGTTTGGCTTGAAATACCTGCTTTGGTTGCCATGATCACAGATGGAGATGGTCCGAATTCCTGTGATGAATAGCCAGTTTTGGTTTCCACAACGCTGGAAACTAAATGTCCCCAGTTCTCATGAAAACACACAGTTTTGGAAATGTTTCCTTAAAACTATCCAGTGGCAAAAACCCTGCTTTGTTAGCTTCTACACATGTCAACCTTGGATGTATCTGTGGTTTGCATTAAACATTAACTACTAACATTATATCCTGGAGCCTGGGCTGATGACATGTTGTGTCAAAGTATCAATATTGTACGTATGACACACAAATATAAACATATCTGTGGTTTGCAGAAACATACTTCACCACAACATTTATTCTGGCGATTGGGTTTTTGTGTCTGAGACTGTTCATCGAAACGAGACATACATTTCATCTTTCATCGTCAGTTGCAGCTCTCGATTAATCACTGACTCGACTAATGGTTTCAGCTCCAATTCGTGGCCTCAAAAATATGCTGACCTCAGGGGGATACGGATGTTAAAAGATGCATGTTTAATGTAGAAAAATACTGCAGGGCAGAATGTGTCTTCACAGTGCGGGTTTTGTCGAACTAGCAGCCAAAAAAACAAAGATATTCAATTTACATCGACATAAAAACACAGAAAAGCAGCAAGTCCTCACATTTAAGCAGCTGGAATCAGAGAATATTTATCATTTTTGCTTGAAAATGACTCAAAATCGTCGATTCATTTGATGCCATGTGCCTAATTGATCCATCATCGACTGGTTTGTGCGCTAAAAAATGGATCAAACTTAAAAAACAAAAGGCGTTCGTCTGATGCCGCGTCTCGTCCTGCCGGCTCACCAGCGCTGCTCGTAGCTCAGCTGAGAGACGAGGATGCTGCTCTCATGCTTGATTGCTTCTGTATCTCTGACCTACTTTCCTCATCGTTCCCTCCTCTCTCTTTTCTCCGCGCTCTCGCTCAGCCTCCAGCAGCAACACGCTGGCTCTACCTTTTTCTAATGTGGGCCCGGCCCTGCAGTGGAGGGAGGAGAAGGTGGAGCCCGTTTCCATTTTGCCCTCCATCTCTGGAGCGCTGGAGGGGGGAACATCTCGCAAGGGGGGCCGGCCTCCACGTGGCCTCCTGCTCTGCTTTCGAACACACATTTAGCCGCTGCGGTGCCCTGCAGTCACCTTTGTTTTCACTCCTCCAGGATGTAAACCACACCCTGCTACCTCTCCACACACCCTCCCTCCACTTTTAAAGCCTCTTAAAACAAGACATCTGTTACATAATCAAAGCTCCAGTCTTTCAGAGAAGTAAAGAGACACGACACGACATTTTTTCGGCTCGACAATCTCACAGTGGATTTCTTCTGGTGTTGTCATGGTGCAGCTGCTGCAGGTTTCAATATGTACACAAGACCCGGAGCTACACGCAGACACACACAAGTCCTCTATCGGCATGGTGCCAATTAACTGCGCTCAGGAATGCAGTTTAAAGCCCGCTGAGGCATTTTCTTCTTCTCTTTAACGAGACGACGCAATCGGAAGCTCGTCTGAGCAGCTTCTTCTGGCAGAGATGACGACTCTGGCTCACTTATCTTGTCGTCTTCTGATTGAATGAAGGCGCTAAACAAGTCTGGGGATCAATCTGTCGTTACTGACAGTGACGATTCCCTAAAGCTCAAGCTGACGTCTCCATATTGCTTCATTTGTGCGTTCAGAACCAAAATATATTTTGTTTAAACTCATAAAAAATGCAGAAATCTTCACATTCGAGAAGCTGAAACCAGAGAATATTTATCATTTTCTGCAGATTAATCAGCTGATTGTTTCATATCGGAGTCAAACGCAGTAAATCTGAGCCGACTGCAGAGGAGTCATTTCACTGATGCTGGTTCTGCAGCCTCAGCTCGTCAGGCAGCTCCTTCCTAAATGAGGCCCGGAGGTTGGATGTGGTCACCTTTGGACTCGAGCCACTCGAAGCCTCAGTGTTTTTGCTAAATGGAGTACTTCACTTCACTTCAATGTGGATTAATTTCATAATCTCTGACGTTTGAAGCCCGTCGCTCAGAGGATTGATTGTTTCAATGAAGCCGCGGTTTCTATTCAAACTTCCATCTTGTAGTTTTGGATTTCCCTTCAGCTGATCGATGAGTGATTGAGAATTCGTGGCGACGACGTTCGAGGACGGTAATCCAATTCAACACATCAGATTTTGCTGTGGACGGGTCGATTAAAGTCTCGGGCTGATTTCCAGCAGCGTCTCTGGTGCTTTCAAAGTCTTTCAACATTTATGAAGACAGAGAGAGAAGTGCTTCCTGTCAAACCAAAGAAATACTGGAAACTACAAAGCGACTGCTCGGTGGCCACTCTCGGTATTGCAGTCAAAAATTATTTTCCCCATAGACCGCAATTATAAAAGAGACGCCTGTAAAACTATTGACACCAACAACTGCAAACAAGGTTGATTACGACTCTTTCTATTACGCATTTTTGATCCGTGGAGGTTTTATATTTGTAAAACGTTCAATAAACTGAGAAATAAAAACTGTAATTTTACTGATTTCATGGGAGCTCAGTTCCCATCAGCTCCCACGTAACTCGACCCTAAATAAATGTAACTGAACTTGCACATGTAGCCAAGGACGTTACATTATATCTGGACGCAGCCTTGTCAGCAGAGAGAGAAAAAAGAAACTCGGCCTACCGAGTACGAGAATACCCAGATCTTCCATGTGGTGCCGCCCATACAGCGAGCGCACTAGACACTTCCGAGTTTAGCGCCCGGCTAACTTGTATGGGGATAAAATAATTTAATCGTGCGGCTCCTCTAGACTTTCCAAATGTTACTGGACAGAATCGGTCAAATTATGACAGTCATAACGAGTTATTTCATGTCACAGACAGCTTCTTTTACAATGTCAGATTATGGGAAAAAGCCTTTTGGGCCGCAGTGCATCACGCGACGATGTAATGACACGGCCTGGCCGCTAAGAAACCTGGCTTCGAGGCCCGCCTTTCGTCCTGGGGGCCTGGTGCCGAGTCGATAACGAACAAAACACGAGACAAAAACCTTAGACTTCGACTTATTTAACGCACCGAAGTCAGAACGTACATGTCGCTCCTAAGACACGTATAAAAACTGGCTCTTGGCGTCAGAAAAAAGAGCGGGAAAGTCCGAGAAGAAACACGAGGATTTCAGACCGGAGACCTGTGTTTGTGTCCCCGCCGTAATTTGATTGAATTAACGGATGTAATTTATGTTGCACACGTAACGTAATCTTTTCCTAAACCCAACTACAAGGTCAGGTGTTTATTTTGGCTCACATGACGATGAAGGTCACCTGACTGTGGATCTACTGTCCACAGAAGTCATTGTACGCCTCCTGTCCGATGGTGTTATTGATACACACATCCATGTCCATCAGTTCCCTGTCAGTGTGCGCACACCAGCACATTTCCTCCAACATCACCTGCAGCCAGACCTTCCTGCAGGAACCTGCAGGAGGCTGCGTGTGTCTCTGCAAACACACTGACAGAGTGACACTGAGATGTCTTTCATGCCTCTCGTGCTCGTGCGGCCGCTCGGAATGGCTCCCTCAACACGAGGATGGAGGGAGAGAGACGAGGAGAGGTGTGTCTGAGCGCCTGGACAGCAAACAGAGCAGCGCGTTAAGCCCCATTGTTTGCGTGGTGAAAGGCTTCCCGTGCACCTTACTGAGGACCAGACCGTGTCCACTGACCCCGGGCGGATTATTGAGGAGCCCATATGTGTCAGATAAGCAGCCTCGGTTCACTGCTGCTGCTGTGCGGACACTCTCCACTGTTGATCGGATGAAAAATGGGCTTGGCATTTGCGCACAGGCGCCGCATCATCCCGATCCCCTCCAGGATCTGCGCTCTGAATTATGCACGAATATGAATACAGAGGAAATCAATGAATCCAATACAGCAAGGGGTGGGGGGGGGGGTGTACTGTTTGTGCGCTGGATGCACGCTCATGTGAAATAATAAAAAGCATTTAAGGCCTCAAAATGAAAGAGAAAAGAGCGAAAGATCCAGAAAAAAAAAGCAACGTGAAGACACAAAGAACAGAAGAGCTCCTGCTGCTCTCCTGGAGTAAATATGAGAGGAATAACATCGCGTTATCGTCCTCCGGGGATCCTTTAATAACGAGATTATAAATATTCTGGAGGATTAGTCTGGTTACAGCGCGCGAGGACGATCTCCGTGCGGCTGAGGGGAGCAGGACCTGCTCCGGAGGAAGAAGAGGAGGAGGAGGAGGAGGAGGAGGAGGATGGAGACATTTTTGTTTTGTGTTTCAGCTGAATGAGGAGACAAACATGTCATGATGCACCGAGGTGACTGGAGGGCCGACGGCTGCAACACACACACACACACACACACAAAACACGCTCCTGTGTTTGTTGGAGGGATCGATGGAGATGAAGATGAAGATGAGGGTCGCGCACAATGAAAGTCTGATTTTAAAAATGAAATAAAAACAAGAAGAGGCGCGATACAGCGGCTGCAGGAGCGTCCGCGCACACATCTGCCGTTAGGAAATGTGTTTCATTCATGTGCGTGATATTTCTATACGTGTTAACGCACACAGGCCCAACCTCTCCCTCCTCACGCAAATAAAAAAAAGATATTAAGTGACGAGACGAATGCCGATGCAGAAAAACGACGCTCGGCCCGCGGCAGCTCGGCCCGGAGGCGTCGGGGGCAGAACACGGAGGTCGGATCCGTCAGATAACGAGAGAAACGTCGGGGTTTCTTACCTGAGTGCAGACAGCGGTGTTGTCTCTTCAGCGGCGGCTCTCACCGGGATCACACAGCCTCTCCTCGCGCTGCAGCTGCCGGCCGGAGGGGGGCGCTGCGGAGCGCAGAGGGGGGAGACGGCGAGAAGGCTGTCTGTCCTGAAATGCAACCTGTCTGCACACAGAGGAGGCAGACAGACAGGCAGGCAGACAGGCAGGCAGACAGACAGGCAGACAGACAGACAGGCAGGCAGGCAAACAGACAGGCAGGCAGGCAGACAGGCAGGCAGGCAGTCAAGCAGGCAGACAGGCAGGCAGACAGGCAGACAGACAGGCAGACAGACAGGCAGGCAGACAGGCAGGCAGGCAGACAAGCAGGCAGACAGGCAGGCAGACAGGCAGACAGACAGGCAGAGAGACAGACAGACCGGCAGGCAGGCAGAGAGACAGGCAGGCAGACAGGCAGGCAGGCAGACAGGCAGGCAGACCAGCTCCTGTCAACACACAGCTGACAAACTCTGATTTACAGTTTATTTACTTTCATGCTAAGTGACAGTGAAGGAATGTAACTAAGTACATTTACTCAAGTAGGTTACACGTTTGTGGTACTCGTACTTGAGTACTATTATTTTCTGCTACTGAAACCTTTAAAAATATATTTCACTTTATCGGGTCAGATGCACAAATATGCAGAAATGCAGAAAATCAGTTGACCCATATTTTACAATATCAATACATATAAATATATTCATTTACTTTTACTAGCAGGTTACAATTTTGTGGTATTTGTACTTGAGTATTGTCATTTTCTGCTACTTTATACTTCTACTCCACTACATTTTTAGAGGAAAATATTGTACTTTTTACCAACTACTTTTATTTGACAAGTTTAGTTACTAGTTACTTTGCAGATTACATGATGCATCGTGAATACTTTACTTTTACTTGTACTTTTGATACTTAAGTACATTTAATATCACATGTTTTCAGACTCATGTACTATGGGTGCCTTTCACTTTTACTAATCTAATATTTTAACATGATATCTTTACTTTTACTCGAGTATGACTTTTGGGTAGTTTTAATTAATATGCTAATTTATCAGATAAGGAAATACTCAGATACTCTGTTACAAGTGAAAGTATGCAACGATGCAATAAGCACAATGGCCCATTTCCACTGAATGTAACTAAGTACATTTACTCAAGTACTTTACTTAAGTGGTTACTATTTTGTTGTACTTGTACTTGAGTATTATAATTTTCTGCTACTTTATACTTCTACTCCACTACATTTTAGAGGAAAATGTTGTACTTTTTACTAACTACTTTTATTTGATAACCTGAGTTACTAGTTACTTTCAGATTACATGCTGCATCAGAGCAAAATTGGCCATTTTTTTTCAATTAATTTGACTTTATCAGCAATTAGATTAAAAAATATAAATACTAATTGGATATGTACAAATATAAGAATGTGTAATTTAATTTAGTTTGTACTTTTGGTACTGAAGTTCATGTAATGTCAGATACTTTAATACTCAAGTAAAAAAGTAGGGACACTAAGGTGATTTTTCTGGGTCTCTCTGGAGTTTCAGCAACTTGGATGATTTAATTTATATTTAAACACGTACAGGGACTTTCTGTAGACTGATTCCAGTCGTTTTAACTCTCAATACATTTAAATTATTGTGTTTATTTCAGCTCAACAACATTTTACTCCTGGAAACCAAAATAAAAGACATTAGACAATAGTGTCTAAAATCTTAAATGTCTGTGTCAACAGGACATGGGCTTCCTGCCAGAAGCCAGAAGAGTGAAGGTCATCACGTGCATATGTCACAAATCACAAATGACTTCATGTTCATCTGGGCTCAGTGTTTTCAAACTGTCTTCAAAATTAAACACATTTATAATATTTGTAGATTTTCCATCTTGTGTGTTTGTATCCGTCTTCAATGAACCTCACGTCTGAAATAAAACAGATTTTGATATCAGTCGGCTGCAAATGTGTGTGTTTGGTGTTATTTATAGATTTCAGCAGCACATGGGAGGAAAATATCCCTAAAATAGTCTGCGGCGAGAAACAGGACGCAGGCTTTCAGAGCGAGAGGATTAATATGTACAGTGAGCACTGAAAGAGGTCAGCGGCACAGGAACAAACTCAAAACACACCAACAGACATGAGCGAGACGGTCCTTAACTGATGAGAACATGTGAACTACTGGGCCAAACCATTACACAGACACAAGGGGTGGACAAACAATACATACATGAGCTACTACAGATTGCTTCTAATAAAATATCAACTGTGAAAGAAAATTATTTAAACTAAATGTGAAAAATTAACCATAAAACATAGACATGCTCTCTGTAAACCCCCACTGTGGCAGGTGTTTGGTACAGTCCGGGACTCAGGTGTTTCACTGCTCATTGCATCAGTCAGCTTTTACATGACGGAGGACGGATGCTCCCAACACCTGCAGCACAGTAACCCAGAACAAAAAATGCAACTTAAAAATTACAACCAAAGACTTGAAATGGGTGAAAGTAGAAGTGAAGATGACGGCGATTTATTTTCTCAAAAGTCTCAACATGTGGGGGAGGAGGGGACAGAGAGGTGACGTCAACAAATAGAAATTAATAAACAAAACTTGGCCTTCATCTGAAAACAAAAGGGAAACACTTTTACTAAAACTACGATGAAGGAAGCGTCTCTGGACAAAAGTTTTCTACGCGTGTTAAAAGTTGAATAATTTCAACTTAATTTTGGATCAACAAGTCATTTGTAGAGATTTAAATGCAGAAATTTTACATAATATATCTTTAAGTAGCCTTTAAATACAGTCAGTGTCTGAATATATCTGAATAAGCTGCTACGAACTTACACTGTGCAGCCAAACTTTGTTCAAACCCACAATATCTTATTTAAAACTCTGGTGGATAACGCACATTTTCATATTTGTGGGTGAATTTTGGGGAAATTTGTTTAAAATGACGCACAAGACATTTAAAATATCAGCATGTTTAAATTTCCAGCTTCAACAAAGAGCAGAATGAGATTTAAAAACCTTAAATAAAGAGGAAAACATATATATTTTATCGTAAACGTGCAGTGATTGTGTGTGAGACGTCCAGGCCGAACAGAAGCTACAGTAACAGATCGGTGCAGTCGGAGCACAAAGGTCAAGTCTTGGCACATTAACCGGTGGAGGCCTGGGGGACTAAACAGTGCACCCTTGTGTCATCGTCTTTCACTGGCCTGCCTCTCACCATCACACACACTGACTGCCAACTTTTACACCAAGTCGACAAAACCATTCAGCTCCAGTGGAATTACTGACGGCCGGATCTGTTTGGGAAAGTTGAGGCTGTGACGCGTTGGCAAGACGAGACTCTTTGTGCCTCCTTCTTTCTTTCTTTCTTTCTTTCTTTTTTCCTCCCTCCCTCCCTTCCCGTCCTTTTGGAAAGTTGCCCGGTACAGCAGCTGCCGCTCGCTGTGAGGCTGAAGATGATTGGATTTATCCTGTGGCGGGAGTTCACTGCGGGCCAGGTGCTGCCGTGGGATCCTTCTCAGGCTGGAAATCTCCTTTTACACACCCTGTAAGCCCTCATGAGGTCAGCAGACTGTTTACCTGCAGCCAGAGACGCTTCACCGACCGCAGGACGTCTCGGCCTTTCCACACACGTGACAGGAAGTGGAGTTTAAAAATAAGATGGTAGATTTTTATGTGAAAGGAGTAGTTTGGAGACATTTCTTTCAGAGCGTTAGATGAGAAGAGTCAAATCACTCAAGTCTGTACGATAAATATGAAGCTAAACAGCCAGTAGCCGGTTAGCTTAGCACAAAGACTGGAAACAGATGGAAACAGCTAGCCCGGCTACATGTGACAACATCTACCTACCAGCAGATCCCGTAATATGTGTTAAAAAAGGAAAAGAAGATGCTCTAACTACAGAGTAAAGATTTTGACCTGATGATGATCGAACAGGAATCGATTGAGTGTAAATAAATCAGTCTTCTAATCAATACTGTCCTCCAACACTCGTACACTCACATGTGATGCACTCCCTCTAACAAGACCCATAAATGAATATCTGCAGCTTCAAAACGCTAAAAAAGTTAATAAAAGAAGATAATTTACATCTTTCCAGACTTTTATGTCTACGTTACACAGTATTATAAGGTTATTACTGACTCCCCTGATTATCTCTACGCAGACGCACGTCTTATTTCTGATTCATGTGAGAATGGATTCATTAAGAAACGAAAGGAGTCCCGCTGAGACTGCAGACGAGCGCAGAAACCCTCATTAATGAGATTCACTTTGAGATCTCACAGCTCTCAACCTTCTTTCTTCCCCAATAACTTTGACACTCTGAACATTTCGACGTCCATAAACTTCAATGATTCTCTGTATACGGAGGATATGTTTCTCCAGCCTCTGTCTTAAAGCTTAAAGGGACATACCAGAGTTTATAAGCTGCAGACTGACTTTCATTCTGCGGCGAACTTAAAGTGCGGTGTGACGAGCCGCTCTCTGCAGCAGCTTCACATTGTGTCTCGGTGTGTGACTCAAAGTATTTGTGAGCTGGCTGTGACAGTAGATGCGGATCGGTGTTGACCGTACAAAGCACTTCACGTCACAGTAATGAGTTCTCTGGATGCCAGTTTAGTCTTCAGGCTTCTGGAAAACTCTTAAAAAACAGAGCGGACCATCTGCCTCCTTCACTCTGTGAGGAAAACAGAAAGTTGTGTAACACGGGTTTATCAAAATCAGACGGACAAGTTGTGGTAATTCCTCTGGATTACTGTCAAATAACTCAACGTCACCGTCACTCACAGAGGCCTCGACTGCAGTTTGTGGAGGATAAACTGGTGTTTGTATTTACAAGAGCCAGGGACAAAACTGACATCATCAGACTGAGACTACAAGACTTTAATCTAAAGATCAAACGTGTAACAATCAATCCTAAAACTGACTATTGTGTGTGTCACAGCCTGATGTGTCTTCTTCCTCTGGATAAAATGGAAATATTCACATAAAGTAAAAGTACCTTGAGTTTGTACTTGCTGGGTCTCAGTAATTATGAAATCAAACACCAGAGGGAGACATTTCAGCATCAACAGCCTCCTCGTCCTCAGACAGTCAGAAGATAAGAGTGAACCATCAGTGTGACGCCACACATCCTGTGTGTCACTGCAGGCGTTCTCCTCGTTTGATCCTCACAGCGTGTGATGTTTTTTATCTGAATATTTCATGGAGACTCCTGCTGCTGAAGGATCGCTCAATCATATAAAACACATACCATGAAATGAAATAAAACAGACCCACTGAAAGCACGTGTTTAACATTCAGCCGGCCACAACCATGTCAACAGCGTGCGGCATGAATTATACAGCGTACTGTTTTACCTGCTGCTGTGAGCATGAAGCTGCTCAGGTGAGGTCATACTTTAATGTTGGTTCTCTCGCCTCGCTCTTCAAAATGCTTCACATCCAGCTGCAGGGAGGAGGCAGCTCACAAAACCAAACCTTCAGTCGCAGGTTTTTCTTTAATGCACAGCAAAACTTGTGTTTGATGCAGAGCGACGCTTCACAAGTTTCCACTTTTTAACGATTGAAACGATGAACTTCAGTCCGACTGCTGCTGCCGTTCACATCCTGATCATCACCAGATACGTGGTAAGTTCATGAACGTCTGCAGGGGAAGTTTATATTTTAATTTAAAGCGCTTACAGGTCTCTGAGTTAAGTATAATCCTGTCTGAGGTCTGAGGCTGCAGCACAAGGATTAAGAGTATGATGTGACACTGCATTTGTCTGTCAGGTGACGTCAACTCATCCAGAGTGTTCGTTTGTTCTTCATCTCCAAGAGAAAGAAACTGAGTGTAGACTGAAGATCAACGCTGCAGCGTCACACTCCAGCAGCAACACAACAACAGGTAAACTGTAACGTTGGATTATAGATATCATTCAATTATTCCTGATAATAATCTGATGATGGGTCACGTTCAGGTTGTGTGATGGAGTGGGACGGAGTGAGCTGCTGGCCGGCTGCCTCTGAAGGACAGATCGTCTCCGTCCTCTGTCCTCTGCCGCTGCTGAAGCCTCAGACTCCTCCAGGTAAATATGAGCTGAGGTGATAAGTTCAGTTTCCCAAACCCTAAACTCCTGATAGAATAATCAGTCCACGTTGTATTCAGATTGTCCCAGAAACTGTTAGTCAGGTCTCAGTTTGAACTTTCTCTCCAGCTCTCATCACACGGAGCTGCACAGGTCGAGGATGGAGTAAAACCAGCGCGCCGTATCATGAAGCCTGTTACTCTGAAGCTTCTGATGAAGATGAGGACATGAGGACAGAGGTACAGTGAGGTTTACTGTGAGGTTTATCCCATCTCACCAAAGATTTCTCCCAAAGACGTGGTTCTTGATGCCTCTGGCTGATAAATATTTCATGTTTTGCTCCAGAAAAATCACTTTGATACTCTGCAGCTGATCTACAGCGTCGGATACGGCGTCTCTCTGGCTGCTCTGCTCATCGCCGGCCTGGTTTTCTGCTGCTTCAGGTCGGATCATCCTGACATCAGGAAACTCAACTCAAAAATGATTTTGATGATTGATGATGATGATGATTGATGATATTTTGCAATGAAATTTTTATTTTCATCCTCTCAGGAAGCTGCTCTGCACACGCAACTACATCCACCTCCACCTGTTCGGGACCTTCATCCTCAGGATCCTGGCTGTGTTCATCAAAGATTCAGTGCTGTTTGCAGACAAAAGCACGGACCACTGCACCGTGTCCACAGTGAGGCTGCAGCACAGTGTGGCCAGGAGTGTTAGCCGTTTATTAATAAATTAGGGCTGAAACTAATGACTGCTTTCTTTTTTTTAAGATAAGCCACTTAATTGTTTATTCTTTAAAATTGCAAATCTTCCCAGAGACGAGGTAGATGTCTCCAAAAGTCTTGTTTCGTCGTGGAAAAGTCCAAAAAAGTTCTTTAGATTAAGTCTTTTCAAACTAAAATTAATTTGTATTGCACCTTCATCAGTAGAAGCTTTTCATTTTCTCATTTGAGAAAGTGAAATCTGAGAAATTGTAGCATTTTCAATCAATTATCAAAATCCTTCTTTGATTATTGACTATTCTTTTGTCCACAGTCCAGCAAGAAGTCTTCAAATGCTTTATTTTGTCTGGCTAATGATCCAAACCCCAACGATAATCAGTTTGTATCCCCAAAAACTAAGTCTCCACTGGAACCAGCACATGTTATCTATTAAATGATTATCATAATAGTTGTTGATTATTTTTCTGTTGATCAATGAGGACTAATCTTTCCAGCTTTTAACAATATAAATCATCGTGTGTAATCATATGATGCATGACTGACCCTCCAAAATACGATTCAAATTTAGATTTTTGAAGCAAAATATTTATTTATTTAGGAACATCAGAACTAATTACAACAAAAATAAAAGCACCAAACCTTTAGTATCCTCACTCCATAAAAACATTTTAGTGTAAAAGCACCTTTGTGTCCTTTGTTTCCTCTCAGCTCGGGTGTAAAGCGGCGGTGTCGTTCTTCCACTGGTGCGTCCTGCTGAACTTCTCCTGGCTGCTGGTGGAGGCTCTGTACCTGCAGACTCTGCTGCTCTTCACCTTCACTCGCACCGGGAAGCTCTTCTGGATCTACGCCACCGTCAGCTGGGGTACGTCCTGTGTCTACTCGCGTTGGCGTCTCATCACCTGTACTGGTCTTTATTCTACCTGTCTGATGTTGCAGGTGCTCCGTCAGTGATTGTTGTGATCTGGGTCCTGCTGAAAAAACAGTTTGATGATGAGGGGTGAGTCATGTTAATATATAAGTCGATGTCTAAATATTTAGATATTTTCCTTTAATGATAATATTTCTGTGTGGTTGCAGGTGTTGGGACGACCTGGAGAGCCGTCTGTGGTGGATAATCAAGATTCCCATCCTGCTCTCTATCTTCGTAAGCTCACTTCATCTCTTCACACAAACAAAACTGTGTGATCATCATAAACATTCAGCAATAAACAGACAGGAAGCAGCAGTTTAGTATCGTCTGTGTGTGATGTGATCCACAGACAAACTTCGTGATCTTCCTGAACATCAGCAGGATCATCGTCCAGAAGACAAAGTCCACACATGTGACCCAAAGTGAGTCGCAGCCGTACAGGTAAGATTCAACTCACCTGTTTCTTCATCACATCTTGTTCCCGCTCTTCCTGTCAGTCTGTGACCTTCCTGTCCTCTGCTGCCCTCTGCAGGACGCTCGTCCGCTCCACCCTGCTGCTCGTCCCTCTGTTCGGTCTGCACTACGTGGTGTTCGCTCTGTTTCCAGATCATGTTGGTGTGAAGCCTCGACTCTACTTTGAATTAGTTTTAGGATCTTTCCAGGTAACAGAGCTGTCACACCACTCATCCAAAAGAGTTGAGTTGGTTAGTTAGTTAGTGTCCTAAGTGTTGCTGAAACACTTTGATGTTTTATATTTTGTACTGGTGAAAAAAAACAAATGATTATTTTCCTTGTTGGTTAATCTGCTGATATTTTTCTTGATTAATTAACTGGTGTTTTGTTTAAAAAATGTACCTTAAACCTCCTGGAAATCATCTAAAATCCAAAGATACTCAGGTTATATCACAAAAAAACAGTAAATCCTCACATTTGAGAGGCTGGAAAACTATTAAACGATTATCATAATTGGCGCAGATTCATTTTCTAACATTCAACTAGTTGATTAAATGACAATTCACTGAAGCTTTGAAAGATATGATGTAATTTCAGTTGCCTAACTTTGATTTTTTTTATGTTGCTGCAGGGTTTTATCGTTGCTTTGCTGTACTGCTTTCTAAACGGAGAGGTGAGCTAAGTTTGTACAATAAAGTTAATCAGTCTCAGGTTTGTTAAAATCAACAGCATGTTAAAAATAATTACTATTTGTCTTTCAGGTGCAAAAGGAAATCCAGAGGACGGTGAGAAAATGGTGGCCTGAGACGAAAACTAACACCGTCAACCTTCCAACACAAGAATTCGTCCCCTGAGGTCAAAATAAAAGAAACTCCTTCAGATTTTCTTCTTCGTGCTGTAGTTTGGTGTTTACTAGAGCTAGAGCTGCTGTACATCTATATACTTACAGCGTTATTTGTTGAGCTGTGTTGAATTTTAAGTGTCTCCAAACGCACCAGATGACTCCTGCTGTATGTGTGTTTGTTTGTGACTGTGAGTGTTTGTAGTGTGACTGTAAAGTAAATAAAAGGTGATAATAAGATAATATTCACACTGAAGTATGTTTGTCGATTTAGTATTCAGCACGGAGCAAGAATAAAGTCACATTACTAAAGACAGGGAGAATATAAACAGTGTTTCTGCATCAGGCTGACATCTAGTGGTCACAATAAAACATAAGATATCACAGAAACTATCAAACTTTGTAGTGAACATCACATTCAGAGCAGAAATGATTTAACTTCCACATTTCCTTTTTATTATTTTAGCGTCTTCAGACCAAAGATGGACATTTATCATCGACTAGCAGCTGATAAACATATAATAAACTGTTTATAACACATTATAATGTAGTTTTGAGCAGATATAAGGACAATTTAAAGTTTTTTATGGGTTTATCATTTTTGTTTTTCTATTTTAACTTTCTTTTCCTAAATGTTTGCAAGTTGTAAATACATTTTTACTCGCTTTTACTTATTTATACTCGAGCACTAAGTTATGGATGCTGCACAGGAACTAGCTAAAGTTGTTTTTGAGTTCAATAAAGAATAAAAAATACCTTTTTTAATCAACTTTGTAGTGTGTTACACGTCACTAGTCATGAATGTGAAACACGGGGTTAAAATAAAGACTTTTTCAGTTTCTTACTTGGACCTTACAAAATAAAACAGAGTGTATTTAATTTTCTGTTTCATTTAACTCACATAACTGACACAACTGATATAGTTCAGTAGTTCCAGCTGTTTCCAGACGTAGGTGTCTATAAATATAGTTTAATTCAAACTAATTAAGATCTGACAGGAGACCCGAGCGCGCTTGTTCCCTGCATCACTTCACATCCGAGCTGTGAAAAGCGTCCAGTTGGCAGCAGCAGCAGCAGCAGCAGCTCTCTCTCTGTGTATACAGCCACAGACGCCCCGTCACAGACCTCAGGGGCCCCCAGGTACAAAGAAACAAAGAGCAGGCATGAATGAGGCGCTTCAAAGAAACTCAGCGCTCTGCTGCATGATTCAAGACGAGCAGTGTGACCATCAGAGGGCTGCGAGTTTGAAGAGTCCACGTTCTGACAAACTGGGAGCCCTCAGCAGAGGAGCAGTAAAAACAAAGTGTCTCTAAGAAGAATAAAAAAAAACAGGAATCCCACCCTCCCCTCTCTCCTCTCTGAATGGTCTGACCCACTGGTTCACATGGCACCCTCCCCCATGTGTGTGTGTGTGTGTGTGTGTGTGTGTGTGCAGGAGTGTATGTTATCTTTGCCTTATATAGCACAGAGTTACCCGGCTGCAGCCTTGGGACTGTGAGATCAGACTGCAGACACACACACTCTGTCCATCTTTCCCATGCTGTTGACTGATAACAAACACGAGGACACCATCACCCCTGCTGTCTCCATCAGCTCAGAGAGGACAAAATGAACGGGACGGTGGACAGCACCTATGAGCATGCTCCTCTGGACGGGTCCTTCATGTTTACCTCTGAGTCTGTGGGAGAGGGACACCCTGGTGAGTAGAGGACTCCCCTCTCCGTGAGCAGTGGTGGTTTTCATGTGTTCAACACTTTTATGTTTCACTGATCATTGATGACTTCGAGGAATGTGCAGAATCCTGAGCGCTGCATGGAGGCAGCGTACCAGAAACAGTAGTTTGAGGGGCCACACCGCTCAGGTTTAGGGTGTTATCTGTATTTTTGGATGCAACTGTGAAATCCTGAACTTTACAGACATATATCTACACATTTTTCAACATAGTAGCAAAGAGAAAAATGTCACTGCAGCTGCATGTGAGGCTTAGATTTCAGAGCAGGTTGAACCCTGCAGCTTTAAATCATTTCAACATTGTTTCTTCTAAAGCTTTTAAAAGTATAAGTTAACTGAACTTATGTTGAGTGATAGATTTGAAGTTGTCTCCTGAGTTTTCACTTAAAAAAAATGTCACATGTGAAATTAAAATGTGAAAAATCATGATTATTATGTGCGTTTAATATATTTTTACTTGTTAACTAAAACGAAAATAAAATGTCACGTGTGAACTGAATATTTTCAAATGTGAATTATATACATTCATATGTGATTGGCGTTGTTTCACATGTGGATTAGGATTTACACATCTGGAAACAAAATATGGCAACAAAAACATCGCTGTCTACTGCAGGCGAGAGGAAATATTTAAGTTATGCAGCAGTTAAGCAGATACGTCCCCAAACACCTGTGCAGTTAATATTTATTTATGTGCATGTAATCTGTTAATAAATGCTGATACCACGAGTCTCAGTGGACTTTGTCGCACTGCATGTGTGATGTGACGTGTAAATACTCATTTCTGCAATGCAAATACATCGTAATGTTTCTCTACTGGCTGATTTTCTTCACTTACACAGGATATTTACTTTGTGAAACGTAGCGGACTGTCAGTAAAAGAAATAAAGCGTTAACGTGCTTCAGTGCAGTAGCTGATGAATGAGTGTGTCGCTCAGTTACAGTGTACCGTGTCACACTGGTGCGCATCAACCGATGCCAGATCTATTCATAGGGCCGCAGCTCCGAGCAGGAATGATGTGTACAGTAGTGGAGAGGAGAAATCTGATCTGGTATTTCAGGCTCTGCCCAGATGAGGAATGTGACGAGCAGCAGAAGGTCACACGAGGAAACATGCAGACTGATCCACAGAATGATGTGAATCTTGTTTTCCAGATAAAATCTGCGACCAGATCAGTGACGCTGTGCTGGACGCTCACCTGAGGCAGGATCCTGACGCTAAGGTGGCCTGTGGTGAGTGGGAACCTCACCTCATCAGCCTGTGAAAGAAAAGTTTAACAAAGTGACGTGCTGTAGCTAACGTCCTCATTTGCCTTTTTGCCCCCCAAAAATAAATGAATAAAAGAAAAAAGAGCAGGAAGATCTACTCGATGCCTTTAATTTAGATCTCTTCAGGAGTCCGTTAGGATTCAACCAGTCAGGAACAAACACTGTGAGCACCCAGTCGGATTCTGACTTACCCAGGTCGGATAAGGTCCTCTTCTGTGTGTTGAAACAGAGACGGTGTGTAAGACGGGCATGGTGCTGCTCTGTGGGGAGATCACATCCCGAGCCAACGTGGACTACCAGAGGGTGGTGAGAGAAACCATCAGAGACATCGGCTACGACAGCTCGGACAAAGGTGAGAGGAACCCAATCAATTACTAAAATAAACTTTAGCCAAGTACGATTCTTTGTTTGTTTCATTTTAATTTTCCATTTCTTTCTTGTTGCAACGCTGTGCTCATGCTCTGGTTAGGTTTGGGCACAAAAAAACACTTGTTTAAAGTTCAGAAAACATCATGGTTTGGTTTAAAATACCTGTTTTGGTCGCCACGATCAATGATGGAGAGTCTAGCCGTGTTGGCTGTAATAACCAAGTCACCTTCACCTTCATCTCCTGCATATACATGAACCAAACAACATGATATCAGTCGAGAGTTAATGAGTTAATTCTTCTTTGCTGTCTCCTCCTCATCTCCTTCTGTGTGTGTCCAGGTTTTGATTATAAGACCTGTAACGTGCTGGTGGCCCTCGAGCAGCAGTCGCCCGATATCGCTCAGGGAGTTCACGTCGATCGTATGGAGAGTGACATCGGAGCTGGAGACCAGGTCACAAATTGATGTTGTTAATCACAGAAATGCTCAAAAAGACAGACAAAGAGACAGCATTATGTATCACTTTTCAATCCTGCTCGATGTGTCCTGACAGGGTCTGATGTTTGGATACGCCACCGATGAGACTGAAGAGTTCATGCCGCTCACCGTCGTTCTCGCCCACAAACTCAACGCCAAGATGGCCGAACTGAGACGTAACGGGACCATCCCCTGGCTCCGACCGGACTCCAAGACACAGGTGGGATTTTACTGTCAGACATGAAAATCACTTCTTACATTTCAGAGGTAAAACATTAAATATTAATGTGTCCAAACTTTTTTGGAGCTGTAAATATTTATATTTCAGTCAGATGACTCATGTTTGAAATGTTTATTAGAGCAGCAGAACATGGTTTGAGTTTGGCGTCCAGGCTCCGACCTCATCACTCCCCGCGGAGAGAGCTGAGAGTGGGGCATGTCAAGTGTCCGTCAGTGTAGCTCAAGTTGCCTGCCTGACGTAGCTCGCTGGCATCGCTCCATTAATTTTTAGAAATAAATATGGATCAAAACGTCTTTAAATTGACAGATATGGTGGTTTGCAATGAGTCGATTAAAGTCAGTATTTCTTGATGTATTTCCAGTTGATCACGTGACGGCGTGACAGTGATAGTGACCTCTAAAATGTGCTTACCAGCAGAGCGCACAGCTGGTATGTAACATCTGAGCCGGGAGAGGTCTTTCCAGGAACCCCCCTAACAGTTTAAACATATTGGTCCTTTGAGCTCACTTAACACATCAAGACTCGGGGTCCCTCATCTGCAAAAGACCAAACGAGAAAAGAGGAAGTTTGTTGTAATACAGTTGAAAATCACTTACATATTTACAGTAAACACACTGGACTTCTCCTCCACCATCTCTCCTTCAGGTGACGGTTCATTACACCCAGGACAACGGTGCTGTGATCCCAAAGAGGGTTCACTCTGTGGTCATCTCAGTGCAGCACGACGACTACGTGAGCCTGGACGAGCAGAAGAAGGTCCTGAAGGAGGTCATCAAGGCCGCGGTCCCCGCAAGGTACCTGGACGAGAACACCATCTACCACCTGCAGCCCAGCGGACGCTTCGTCATCGGTGGACCACAGGTAAACGTCTCAAGGTGTTGGGGTAACAGTGAATGTCCTTTAACTAAAGGATGAAGACGTCAAAGGTTCAGAAACACCTGTAGATTCTTAATGATGCTGTTCCTTCTTATGTGTTTTACGAGGACTCACAGAAAATGACCCGTCTACAAGTTTGATAGTTGATTATTTGATGGAAATCTGAATGTTTGTGTGATTCTCCGTCAGGGCGATGCCGGAGTGACGGGCAGGAAGATCATCGTCGACACATACGGAGGTTGGGGGGCTCACGGGGGCGGAGCTTTCTCTGGGAAAGACTACACCAAGGTGGACCGCTCGGCTGCATACGCTGCCCGCTGGGTGGCAAAGTCTCTGGTGAAGGCCAAACTGTGCAGGAGGGTGCTGGTGCAGGTCAGATCAACGTTACAGATTAATCTTTACAAAATATACAGATCATCAGCAAACACATCTAAAATATATAAGTGTCAGTTACGTAAAAAGGGAAAGAAGAACCCAAATTCAAAATCCAAAATATGAGCAACAAAACAAAAGTAATCCAAGAGCAAAAAGCAAAACAGAAGAAGATGCACAGGGGGATGATTAACTAACGAGACACAGATGTACACAGAAAACACAAAGACAGGAAGTGAGGATATAACTTCAAAATAAAACAGGAAACCAACAAACCAAAAAACCTAAAATCATAATAAAAAGTTAGCTGCGATGTTCAGTGTGGATCTTCTTTCCCCTTTTTAATTTTATATATATTGCATTACTTTATATTATTTTACATCTCTCATGTGATGTCGCTCAGAGGCTAAGTTGCATTGTGGGTAATTTAGGCGCCCGGCTTTGTGGAGGAAGAAGAATGAAAGGCATAAACCAGGTGATATCTCTTGTTCTCCTATTTCGATTTTGATCATTTATTTTCCAACTGTCCACAACCTGCTGCCTACATTTCCCACAATGCAACTTAGTGACATCACTGGAGGCAATGCAGCTTCCTCTGGAGCCACAGAAGGCTTTATAACACCCTTTAACAGAGTCTAAAATAAAAATCATTGTCACAGCTGAAGATGAAACTCTCTCCTGGTTTTATTTCAGGTGGCATATGCGATCGGAGTCGCACACCCTCTGTCCATCTCTCTGTTCACCTACGGCTCCTCTCAGAGGAGCGAGAAGGAGCTGCTGCAGATCGTCAAGAGAAACTTCGACCTGAGGCCCGGCGTCATCGTCAGGTCAGCGTTACGCTCATGATACTGCAGCTGCTTTCTTGTTGCATGTAATATGATCGCTGTGGGACATGTTCATTTATTTTCATGGTTGATTGTGCTGCAGAGACCTGGACCTGAAGAGACCGATCTACCAGAAGACGGCCTGCTACGGACACTTCGGCAGGAAGGACTTTCCCTGGGAGGTCCCCAAAAACCTCAACTTCTAGAGTGTATGCGTGTGCGTGAGAGTGTGTGTGTGTGTGTGTGTGTGTGTGTGAGTGTGTGTGTGCTGTATAGATAGCTTCCCCCCTCGTGCTTCTGTAACCCAGTAAGAGAAAGGCAGCTGGAGGGTGTGTTGATGGGTCAGGGTGGTGCAGATGGACGCTGTAAAGACATTTCATCTGTAATTTATGACTCAAAGCTCGTCAGTATGATCCTGAAACATGAGATATTTGGTATTTTGGTCTCATAGATTCAGTGTAAGGTCACGTGACCTTTATTTGTTTCATACTTAAACTGGCGGAGAATATTTTAATACCATTTTAATGTCTCGAGAGACATTTTTGTTATCACTGTCAGTATTTTTATATGATTAATACCCTAGAGCGAGTGCAGGTTTAGGTTTTACTTTGGATGATCTAAAGTGTCCTTTTTTTTTTAGCTGTCTTGATGTTTTACCTTAAATCTACTAATTTGTTGTTTTTTTCACCAACGTCTGTGTTCAAGAGAAAACTGTTGTTTTATATTATTTGGTATTAAAACATTAATTTCATCAAACACCTGCAGAGACTTCGCAAAATGACTCCAAAACAAAGATCACAAAAGACATACAGCAAATATCCCAAAGAAGTTTGTTTTGCTAACTTTAACATACTGTCAGTACTTTTATATAACAGATAGCTGGCTGCTGGCAACGTCCCAAAGAAGTATCTTAGTATGTCGATAACTCGTGAATCCTGAATGCTTTCCTAACATTTATTTTTGTATAATATTTAGCAGTCTGCAGGCGGAGTAAGTGGAGCTTTCAGTATTACACTGGATCATCTGAAGCCTTCTTCTTCTACTTGAAGCCTCTCTGATCTTATAATTACTACATTCAGCTTGAAGTCTGACTAGATTTTAGAGTTTCAGTAGGAAATCAATGCACAAACCTGTATCATAAACCTGTATTCTCATGTTTACATACGGTTGTTGTTTGCCGTTTCTTAGGTTTTATAATATTTGACCGGGAACAGAGTGAATTTTATCAACACATGCAAACATCTGCAGAGCAAAGATGAGATAGACAGTAGACAGAAACAGTTAATGTCTGTTACCTTGTATTTATCATCTATAAGTGATCATATCTCATTCTGTGTCATTAGTCCGGGAAAAGTCTGTAAATATGATTTTTGAACAATAAAACATTTTGACTAAAGACATGAATTATTTTTCTTCAAAGCTGCATTCAGGGGGAAAGAGTCAACTCCAGAAAACCTGGCACATTTATTTTTCAACATGGTCCAATCTTACATTTACACACTTACTCGAGCTGTCGTGGAGCAAACATCCTTTCTCTGTCGAAGTCGGCATCTTGGAGCTCCAGAAACCTGTCCACAGCAGCGAAAACATCGAAATGGTGACCACCGAGCTCCTTCTTCATCTTGGGGGAGAGGTCGCGGTCGGAAGGTGCTGAATCAGGTGGCGTATGTTACCGCAAAAGTTGCAAACTTCAGACCTTCTGCATAATCACTCAAAGAGTTGCAGTACATGTGCCAGGCCTTGAATTTACCGATAACCCTTCGAATAAAAAACACAAATCAAGAAAATCCTCTTAATCGTTTTGTTTTCTGCATACTTTATTTTCTTATAAAGGTTTTTCTGTATATGATCAAATACAGCATGACAACATCCCTCCTTACTGGATAACTTGGTCCCATTAAAACTGTCTGAGAGCAGTGACAGAAAGTTTTTGGCAGTGAGCTGAATGATACAACAAAAATATACAACAGAGCTTCTCTGAGCAATAAGAGACTATTATAACTCGAATCACAGGACAGCTTAAGTTAGTTGGTCCGACAGACATTTTTTAAAACCACGTTTAAAGGAACGTATTATCTTTGGCACCGAGTAACTTTCATCTATTGTCAGAACATTTTTTTGGAAACCTTCACCTACACGTGGGGTAAAGAGTGAGAGCCGGTTATGTAACAAAACTTCCTGAGTAGAAAACAATAATGAGCTCAGTGTCCGAGCTCTCAGCTCAGCGAGGAGTGACTTCTGAGGACGCTGGATCTGATAAAAACGACAGGAATTCAGAGAGTGATTGTTTCATTAGGAGGATTAAAACAAACAGAGGACTGCGTGCGTGTGTGTGTGCACATGTGCGTCTCTCTGCTGCCTTTGTGTTCAGAAAAAAAAGGCACTTCCAGCTACGTTGCTGTGCAAACGTCTGTCAGTCTTTGGTCACGGCTGTGTGCAACAGTGAGCGTGAGGATCTGCAGCGTCCAGGCGACACACTCCACTCTAGTGTCTCCGTGTGTTGCCCCTTTGACCTCCAGCGATGCTTTACGCTCGGTTCAGCATCGAGAAGCTCTCCGGCTGGCGGTGGTTGGAGCCAACGCCCACCTCCGTCTTGTGGTCGGAGACGGAGAAGCTCGACACGCCTCCCCCTCGGGACAGGACCATCAGAGTGTCCCCCGACATGCCCCCGAACTCGAAGGCGAACGTCCCGTAGAAGATCATGATGAGCATGCAGTAGATCCACTCAAAGATGGCGGAGGCGTGCTGCAGGGCGAAGCTCTCCTGGCAGAAGAAGACTCCACCTGGGGATCAGAGTTAAGGAGAACAATGGCTGCACAGCAGGAGAGAGGCGGCGAGACACCAAACACTACTCGTGAATCCAAAACATCTGTACGGAGGACAACTAGTTCTTCATTTCTGATGTTGTCAGTGGTGAAATGTAACTAAGTACATTCTCTCAAGTACTGATTTATGAGTATCCTGGCCTTTCTCTTTGCAGCCTCTGTTGTTTATTGTTTTTGTTATTTATATAATAACCGATAACTTAACTTGATTAACAAATTAGTTGATTGGCAGAACAACCAATGGAGAAAATACTCATCCGATTAATCCATAATGGAAGTAATTATTTGCTGCAGTCCTGTACAAAAGTCCAAAAGTCCAAAAGTCCCAAGGTTGGAGGTTTGTTTTTAGTCATGCTCGACTCTCACAGAGGGATGTAAAAGTGTATTTTCTCCAGCAGGGGGCGATGTGACACAGTTTACACTGATAACACCTGAACATGCTGGAAGGACGGCAGAGCATCACAGGAGTTTGGACGGCCAACAAAGTCACAGCCGAGATCACACACTGGTGTCCCCCCGTACCTTTTATAAAAGCAGATGTTGGATCACTTCAAAGTTCAGAGAGTTACTCTGTCTGTATCTGTCTTCTTTATGAAGTCATATTTTAATGGATCTTACGGCTTAAAACTCACAAAACAAGAGAGAAAAATATCAAAAATATTTTAGGAGACTGTTTTCAGGGTTCGTACGGCTTTCAAAGAGTAAAATTCAAGCACTTTTCAAGAACTTTCAGGGAACCTAAACCAAAAATGTTCAGATATCGAGGCCTTTACGATGAAAGATAAAGTTTACAGAATTACTTTATGCCCGATGCAGTAGATGTATATTGTCATATTGGTTATTTCACCAGCTGGTTATATTAAATTTGATTGTATGTTTTGATCATGATTATTTAATTCTTGCTCATAAAGAGAACAGTGGGATCGTTTTATTTTAAATATTTCACGACTTTGAACGGACCCCGTTTATAAAAGTACGACACTAGCAGCTTCACGTTGGCAGGATACTGAGCACCAGGGCGATCAGAGCCAGCAGGGTCATCCCCACTCGGACGTGACCTATCCGGTACTCCTCCTGGGTTTTGGCCAGTCTGTAGGTCAGAGCCGACTGCAGACACACAAACAGCATGCTGGAGGGGAAGGCCACGCCAGCTCCAACGTAGTGCAGCACTTTAGCAAAATCCACCTGGGACAAAAAAAAAAAACACACACACAAGAAACACTTGAAATGTTGCTGTTAATCAAATGCTGTTTGAAAGAATGAGCTGAATCAAAGTCAGATATTCCAGCTGCTGAATCTCAAATACCATTTTTATCATCTTTAACCAAGTCTCACATGAGCTGTCTCTGAATGTTGCTCGGGTCCAGATGCGCTGACCTCTTTCTCAAAACAAAAAGGGTTAGATAAAATAAAAACACAGTGAGGTAACAGTGGCGCTGTGGATGATCGTCTGACAAAGACGATCACAGGACAGGACGATCTGCTCCAGCACAGTACAAGATGAGGAGAGAGGAAGAGGAGGGGAAAAACTGTAATGATACCAATTTACAACAAAATCATCTCTATTTCCACCTCTGACACGTGAGAGACGTGAAGTCGGTTTGATAAAAGGTACTGTGACATCTCCGGCTTCAGCCTCACATACACAGGAAGTGTTTCTCCATTCATAATGTTGTATAAAGTTCCTGCATCCTACACACACGCATTTTAAAATACAGCAGCTGATGATGCATCCTGAACATGGACGACAGAGGTGCATTGTGGGAGAAATCACAGCTGTTTAAGTGTGTAATTAAAGGGATGAGAGACAAAGTGCAAATGTACAATCTGCTGTCTGCTGGTTCAACAAAAAACAACTGAAAGTACAATTTGAAAGCACAAAATTGCAGAAATTTGCTGTAATTTTACAGTAAATTGCAGGATTACAATTAAAGTCCATTCACAGTAGTATGCTCTAATTATTTTATTGTAATAGAGATGATATGTAGAATATATATTGTGCTTCTACAGTAACTCAGCACAGTTACAGTTACAATGAAAATACAGTATTTTGATGTAAAATGAGATTATGATACTGTACAAATGATCTGTAGTTATAATAAATATACAAATGTACAGTTAACAGTAATACTACATTTTTAATATTTCACGTTAACCCAACAATATTGCTTGCTAGCCAGTTAGCCTGTTAGCATGTGTACCTGGTTGGACCACTTGAAGGTCTGTGAGCCCGTTGTTAGCGTCTTAGCATGTGTACATTGTTGCACAACTACAATATTGTATTGCTACATTAGTGTATTTTGCTGTAATTGCAGTATTTCCTCCTAACGTACCATTTCTAGACCAACTGGCGACGCTTAATAATGACCCATCATGCGTTACAAAAGCATGATTACGGCAGTTTACTGTGAAAACTTGCTGTTTGTTAACAGTGTAGTTTGAATAGTTACGAATATTATAATCCATTTCATCCTCTGAATCCTACACAGTGGACTTTTAATTCAAGAAAAGTCATTTTATTGACTCCAGTAAGATAATTTATCCTTCAAACCACTTGTGTGGTCAAATAATCAATATAACTACTGAAGAGACCAAAACATACTTGATATGAAACAGTGTGTCTCTCTGGCAAACTCATTCATGATTTCCTAAAACTGTGACTCAACATCAACAGGTCATCCCCGACATGTAAACAGCGGCCCCCTCGTGTACGAGTGGATATTTATCATTTAGCAGATGTGGTGTCACGTTCATACAGTCCATCACCCCTCAAACACAGCTGCCATGTTTACTCTGAGGAGAACACTGAGGTTCATTATGTAAGGCTGAGCACAGACAGGGAGGTAGGCCCTGCAGCCAATCAGAAAGCAGAACAGGACCACCCTTAAACACTGGTGGGTGAGTTGGATGATGGACCCTGAGGATGAACTGTTCAGTGTGTGCACCGTGATGTAGTTAGAGGGGCCCAGACATGTGGAAACAGAGCTGGAGGAATCTGAGACGGCTGCTTCAAACACACTCCAACACTGACCTCTGACAGCAACACACACGTGCCCGAGTATTAGCACTCACATCCAAAACAAGTCTGATGGATGTAACGTTACACAGACACGTGTGTCCAGCGGTGGAAGAAGTATTCAACTGCTTTAATTCGTTCTTCAGCCACAGCAGGAAGCTCAGGCCAGCCGCAGAATAAGTTCACACGTACCGTCTCATTATTTCTACAGTTAGTATCATATCATGTTTAGATTACATGTACATGAGCTGACTTTCTTATCAGGTGGAGGAGGGGATGCTCGTGGCAGCAAACCACCCTTCACTCACAGCGACCGTTTGGACATTTTGCAACCATCTTTTAAGTCACGATAGCTGTCAAGAAAGGTAAATGTAGTGAAATATAAAATAAACAGAAATACGTTATATGCACTCAGTGTCTTTGCACCACTGCACGTGTCTAAACACATGTGTGTCAGTGTCAGAGTCAGATGCTGAGTTACATTCCTGTTAAAACCCCTCAGTTAACTCATGTTCAGCACCTGAGGCCGTGAAAACTCTCAGCGGTGGACTGGATGTGAGCAGGTGTCAGCCTGTGAGTACAGTTTGTACCTGTAAGTACACGTGCCGCAGCTCTCCTCTGCTGTAAATCTGCCTGTTTCTAACAGTTATTTCAAACCAGTGCGGTTACAATCCAGCACAAAAGATGACCCGATCACACCGAGCTTCTTTTCAGAAGAACGCCTCCTCAAACCGAACTGTGTTCTGACACACGACACGCGGCCGAATCATCTTGTTCTTGAGATCGTACCACCGCGGAGAGGCCGTCACACAGAACAAACACGACATCAAAAGAGATGTGCTTGGACGGTCTACAAAGTGCTGAGAGACTGCAGGGGAGAACACATCAGAGAGGCTCAGCAGCCGCGGAGCGTTATTCAACCAGCAGAGGCGTCACAGACCTGCGATCGGATCAGAACCTGCCTTCAAGACGAGGGTGACATAATCCAGTTGATTTTTAAAGGGTTACGCCACCAACTCTTAGTGTGTTTGCAGGTCTTTTGTGGCTCCTGAGGAATCTGCATGTAATCTGATCAATTGTCTCCAGTGATGTCACGCAGTCACTGAGTTGCATTGTGGGTAATGCAGTCGTCAGGTTATGAAAATGAAGAAGGCAGGGAGTAATAAAGAAGGAGATATCTCTGGTTCTGCTGTATCGATGCAATCAGTTGTTTTGAAACTGTCCATAATGAGTCAGTCCAAAACCAGCTGACTACATTACCCACAGTGCAACTGAGCCTGACAGTAAATTACTCAGTGAGTGAGCAGGTGTTACAGTAAGAGGTCCATGTTTCTCTGAGATGATTCTGACCTGCAGCAGACTTTAGCTCATGGTATCTGTGTGTCTGCTGGTTAGAGAGGAGCAGCATGTGTCACTGTTACCTCCACACTGTTTATGCTACACAGAGGCCACGGAGACCCTCCGCCGCCAGTTGCCATGACACTGACCCATAAATCATGTAAAGTCTCATCTAAGCAGCGAGCTCTGAGCAGCGTGAACACAGTAACTCTACTAGACAGAGCTGGATTGATATTTTTTTTTACATATTTCAATTTTTGTGATCAGAAGCAGCCCTGCTGACTGTGACTCGGCTTCACCTGCAGGATCAAACATCCGCCTCGGTTTCAAACAAAGTTATTGTGATCCACAACACAATGCAGCAGCGAGATAACGATCTGCCTCCGTGGGTACACGCTGTTTGGAAATGATGTAAGAAATTATGTAACTTTTTTTCTGTTTATTCATTCATTTGATCGTTTTTACGTAATCGATCTCTTAATTTATTTTCTTAAGGTTTCGTATTGTGTCCTTCAACTTTGAACAGGACATTCAGTGTTAAGTAAAGTAAGCCAACGCATTTTATTTTCGTCACCCGTCCTTTGGGACATTTTAGTTTCATAATCCCAATTTTCTCGTTCTCTCTAACTTTGATTGTATTATCTGTAATGACACCAAACAGATTTCTATTAAAAATAAGTCATCAGGGACCAGATTAAGCTCCAGGGCTGGAACGACCTGTGAGTCTCTCTGTGCATTGTGTACTGTACGCACTCTGCCACCTTCTAGTGTCCATTATGTACGAACACTAGACGACACATGGCAGCTTCAAAGTGAGACCCAGAGACCAGCACAGTGCTCCTCTTTCAGAGCACCACTTGGACTCAGGTTTGCAAACCCAGCCAGTCGCCGGCAAATGTTAACAAACCACAGATACAGCCGAGGTCGACATTTGCACCAAATGTGGCATATCACCTTCTCCTTCGGACCTTCTCCATCTGAGATCGTGGCGACCAAAACGGGTATTTTCAGCCAAACCGTGATGTTTTCCTAATCCTGAACAAGTGCGCTCAAACCTAAGCAGAGCATGAGCGTAAAGTTGGAATATAAAGACAATGTAGGTGTAAAGTTAAGAGACAGATTTAAAGAACAAAGACTGTGTTGCTATTCTCACTCCTGATTGATTCCTCAGAGTAAAGGTCAACCTGATGACACATCTGTACTGTCACTGTTGTTCTTGTGCCATGTGTGTCAGCTGATGACCCCCCTCTAAACCAATACCGTCAAGACAAAGTCCTGAAGCTTCCCAGTGATCGCCCGATCAATGACTCCGAACAGAGAGTGATTACCTGGAAGTTTCCCACCATGATGAGACCGGCGGCGCAGATCCAGGCGGTGGAGAGGCCGGCCGTGTTGAGGACGCAGTTCTGGTGCTTCTCGATGACGTGAGCGTAACGCAGCAGACCGATCAGCATCACTGGAGGAGCAGATGAAGAGAGGACGACATGTTTCATCACACTGTGTCCACACTACTAACTGTACTTCACGTTTATAGTTTGTTTTTGTTCCTACTTTCTGCTCTTGGTAAAGGTCTTTTTAATTCTAGACAGAATAAAAACACGTAAGAGTCAGGAGTTTCTTTCAGAGGCACACAACTCAGGGCTGTTTGTGGCGGTACTGGCAGTTAAATGCTTACAAACCAGCTGCATCCCACATTAATATAAACAAAACAGATATACATTTACAGGGACTGCCAAATACTGGGATAGTAATCAAAAAGTGCCTCTTCAGGCGGTAATGAAACTGAAATATGCTTTTACAACCTCTCAATGAAATAAAACGGGTAAACTAAAAGGTGTACAGAGGGGCTTCGGTTTCAAGGGGCTCAGTTAAGATAAACAAAGATAAACAAACAGCAGAAAACCTGCGGACGTCTGCTGCCGCTCGGAGGCATAAATGCAGCAAATGTAACAAATTCGCTGGCGAGACCTTTGCTCTCCTTCTTCCACGAGGACGGTGCCGCTCCATCAAAGCAACGGCGAGCTGCAACATTTAGCGGCGACGCTGCAGATGTCAGTGTGAGCAGATTCCTCGCGTCTGTTTATTAATCTGCTTTCATCAAAGCAGCCTCACACTGCTCGTCCTCTCCTCCATCTGATTCTCATGCCGTTCACATCTGGCGCCCGTCGCTGCTGCAAACTGCACAGAGCGGCTGTTTTCGCGTCCGTGTTGTCGATCCAGCCGTGAACACAGTGGTCGAGTTTTTGATGATCGGGCGGACGCTGAGATCAGACTCCTCGTGTTTGGGTTCTGGTTATCTGAGCGTTTCGCAGACTTTCTGATCTCCGCTCGACACCACACCTCCGAGTTAAACAAACCGCCTCACAAACACAAGCTGAGTATTGTTTGTGAGAGCGCGATAAAATAACGGGAAAAGCTTTTGATGTTGGGGAGATTTCTTAAGACGCGCCAGCACAGTCACTTCAGTTCAGAGCTGAAACTATTCACCTCATTGGTCGATCGGCACACGACTGTTGTGATCATTAATCGATCGCTTACAACAGCTTCGAACAAAGACAATGAGTCTACAGCCATGTGAGACACAAATGCTAATGGCAGCATGCTCACGATAGCTTCAGATTGAGAGGGGTTGTGTAAACCTTTGATATTCTGATGAAAAGGAAAATATTAAGCATGTAAACACTTATTCTGAAAAGAAAATTCTCTCTGCACATGCTGGAACCACGCGGGGAACATCATCGGGACGTGGCTGCAGGAGGCACAAAAACATGGGAAACAACAACAGGTCTGTGGCCGATACAACTAATTTGTTGGACATCTTATAGGAGTTAAAGATTATTGAAAGGCTCGAAACAACAAGTTACCCAAACAAGTGTTTGCAAAAGGACCAAAGCTGGAATCCACCAAACCAAATCGAGAGCCGCTGGACAAGTTTTCAAAAGTGGTTCCGATCCAGACGGACGTGTAGATGAATTAATGGATTTAACTCGTCAGCAGCATCACTGGTAAATTCAATCTTGCCAGCTGACACTAATGTCACAACATTAGCTAACGTTAGGTCTATAAACATAAAAAGTGCATCGACAGACCGTGAATAAACTGAAATATTGTCAATACAGTTGAGAAAAAGACCTTCTTCTGTTATATTTCAGGCAGATTGGACACGTCAGAGCCGGCAGAACCACTTTGCACGTCATTAAAATTATATTCAGATTAAAAGCTTTTTGCATCTATGTAAACAGTTAAACTGGAATCTTTCATCATAATGATTTCAGTCAGATTGATGAGATATTGTCCATGTATACACAGCTAATGACAAACATGTTTAGCAGTATAGTGTTTAAAATGATCACCTCAGCATGCTAACATATGATAATCAGCACTAAACAGAGCACAGCTGAGGCTCAGGGGACTGTCTCTCAAATGTGCTGCATTTCTTTGTTAAATATGAGTGTTAACTGAACACATTTCTTTTTTAACACTATTTTTCTGACTTTTTAGGTAAAATTCTCCTGAAAATAATTGTTATCTGAAGCCTCATTTATTTTAACTTTCTCCTTTACTATCTGACCTGACTCTTGGCCCTTCAGAGGAACCAGCAGGTCTCCTGGGAGTTGACGACATCCCCGCCTGTCGACACCGCTCGGCTCTCGTTCTCGCTGCTGTACGCCGTTCAAAAATGTGAACATTTTGACAGATTGCTGCACAGCGCGGCCAAACAACACAAGTCTGCCAAATTACCTCCCAACAGTAACTAATGAGTCTTACTGACAGAAGTAGAAAGTGCTTTTATACAAAAATGAGATTGTGCAACATTCCTTAGAGTTATGACTAAATGCTGAAACTTGTGTCTTGGTTACTTGAAGTCGTGAAGAGCGGCAGGACGCTCGCTGGGTTCAAGATATACAGCAGACACAGAGTAAACCCGGAGCTGCGACAGGTTAATGGGCTCGTTAAACGTCCCTTGAATTCCAACATTTTCTGAGGAAAGTCTGAAGAAGCAGGTGTGCCCCGGTGAGAGGTCAAATAAATTCACCCCGTGTTTGAAGAGAGGACAAAAACAGCACAGCCTCAGTCGGGTCGGGACGCTCACGTCAAGGTTTAACCATTTACTGCAACGTAATACGCAGAGTTGAGTGTGACGGAGACGCCGACATTAAATCGGTCTCTGACCTCGCAAACTAGCAACAGAGGCAGAGACGAGGACTGAACATTAACTCACGGAGAGAAACTGGAATAACATCAAGGAAAAGCTCCATCACTGTTCTCTATAGTAACTGTAGAGCAGGAAAATAAGCTGCCAGTGTGTTTGTAATGGCTTCTTGACCTCTCCTGACCCATGTCTTATCTTTTAATTATCAGATTTTATGTAATCTTGCAGCCCTGACAGAAACGTGCCCGTTCATCCCTGCATTTAAACATTTAGCATCTCCTCCTCCGTCTCTTTGACGGTTGTCTCTTGACCTGGGCGTTGCTGTCCTGAAGTATTAATTATAAACACTCCTGGTTTGACAACACGTCTCTCGAACTAGCTCTGTTTGAGCATGACACGACTGTTAGCTGATATTTGGCTGCAAAATCTGGCAGAAAATCAGGGTTAAGTTCACCGGGACGACTCTTTCCTCTTTGGAAATTAATATTCTGGAATGAAGGTCAGTTTCCAAGTTAAAACATCTAAGTTGAGCAACGCCTACTACGGTAAACACCTGGAGCGAAACTTTCATAAAGCACATAGAGAAAAAAAGTAAATATGGGCCACAGTGCACACAGGGCAAGAGTCAAACACCCAAAATAAATGGTTTACAGAAGGTTTTTTAAGGAGTAGTTGCCCGCTCGGTCAGAAGGTGAACGCTCCTGAGGTTTAAAAATGCGCCATTCATGGCATCCAGTACATTTTCCCCTCAGAGGTGGTGGGGGCGGGGGGGACCTGGCAGTGGATTCTGGGTAACAGAGACTTGGCTGGAGCCGCTACAGCTGAGAAAACAAGCCTGACAGTTCTGAGTGCACAGAGCCTCGTTCAACCCGGAGCTGCATGTTGGCTAAACGTGTGTGTAGGTGGGTATGTTCTCCGTCTGAAGGCTGCTGTGTTGATACTCACCCATGAAGGATCCGGTGCTGCAGATGAGGCTGAAAAAGCAGCTTTCAGGCGGTAGAGTTCCACATTTACTGCGGAGAAAACAGAGAGGAGAGGAGGGGGTCGTTAGCGTCGTCCGGCCAAAGTGCAAGTTCAGTCAAGTTCAGATCACATCCATGACCTCCACGGAGGATCCAGAAATGGCAGCGTGGCCTTACATGTGTTCTCACTCTGCGGTATTAAAAGCACGCCAACATTTTTCCCTGGAAAGCAGAGAAACGACCGTCTATAAATGGAAAGTCCTGCAGGGAGGTCGAGGTCTTTTTTCTGTCAGTCAGAAAAATCACGATAAACTCAAACTGAAGACGTGATCTTCAGTCGCCTCCACAGCAACACAAACCTCTCGTTCGTCGATTCTTGTTTACATTTCTCGACTCAGTGTGGTGACATTTCAAAGAGCGCTGAAGGATCCACTGCACACAACAAAAGCTCTTCTTCCTGTCGAGGTGAGGAGGTCGACCTCCCCCCTGCGACTCAGAGCCTCAGCCGGGCAAGTGTGGACTCATCTGACAACAAACTGTGCAGAGCAGCTGCTCACCGACTATCAGAGAGATTATCTGAAGACGGAGCAACTAGAGAAGAAGCACAATACATTCATCTGACTGATCATGATTGTCCAAACTGTCTATCATTTGAGTGTTAATGATCAAAAGCAGTGGGTTATTATGAGTACGTAACATCGCCGGCTTCATCTGTCAGCAGAGAGTGAAATTCAAGCACTTTAAGTACTTTCAAGGTACGTAAACCAAACATTTCCAGGAAGCTGTGGCGGCCTTCATCATCACATCTGAATGTCTGAATGTTCCTTATCTTATCTTAACCTGCAAATGTTGCAGCAGATGTTTTCGAATACACTCAGTTTCAACTGATCCAACCATTGAACTTGCAACAGCAATGTCACCAGACTCCCTTTGAAAATATGCAAATTTTAGAGTTGTTGTTGAGTGAAGAGAAACTTTACCAACTTTGCCAAACGGATACAGCACATTCTCAATCATTCACGTCTTCTTGTAAATTCGGCATTAGATTCAAAACGTTAAGTTGTTTCTTTCCTTGTAAAAAGTGTCAGTTTGTCGCAGCATCACTGTACAAACCCTGACAACATTTCATTGACAGTAAACATGTAAAACTTATAATACAGTAAATAGAAACCAATATAGGCCACTCATACGGACTGCTTTTGTACTTTTTTCTGATGTAGCAGGGACTTTTACGTAAAAGTGACCAGGGTGTTTTTTCAGACATTATTATAAAGGGGTGCACGCACAATATTTAACTGTCTTATATTTCACATTTTTGTCCTTGAGTCTCTCGTGCCCAGGACAAAGTTTTTCACTGATCACAGGCTGCACTTCCAAGTAAAACACAATCTCCACTGGCATGCTTTATGTTTTTTCTATTTGCTGTTTTGATTTAGTATTTCAACAAAGAGAATTTTTTAAAAGAAGCAGAAATGAATCCAGACTGAGCAGAGCAAATAAAAACGCCCGGAGGAAACCACAGACCGCAGCATTCGATCTCCGTGGACAGTCGAGTTCGAGTTTCAGAGGGTTTCTAGAAACCGCAACGATGGCGGCGACTCAAAATCAACACCGTGCCATTGTTTAGGTTACTGATGATCACGTTCAGGAAGCAGACCACGGCGATCGTTACGTAACAGGCAAACACACAGCAGCAGTTCACAAAATGATTAAAATGCTCTGCAGAGGCGAGATCACTGACCTGATGAGTGGGATGTTGTCCAGCGTGCAGCACAGGACGGGACCCCTCTGCAGTGGAAGAGGCTCCTCACAGGACTCATTATAAAGCCTGGAAACACACACATGAACATGCAAACACTCACTTCAGTCTGCAGATACTGAAGGATAATACCATTTAAAAGTTGACATCGCTTAAAATCACTAAAACGCATCTTAAAGTGGCTCAAAGTCTCAGGTTGAATAAATCTAAAGTAAGTGTTCATACTCTGTTAATGTTTGACACATCTGGAGCATCATGTGTGGAGACTTACGCACACGACGGTAGAAAATTAACCCAAAATATTCTTGAGTTAAATCTCTCTTAAATGATAAAGTTAAATGCTTCACTGCGTGTGCTAATGTGAAGACCAAACTGAGATAAAGGTTTTCCACTTTAAGCATGATCATTGCACAGGTGTGCTTTAGGCTCTTCGCAATAAAAAGGTACACGGATGCAAACATCCTGCTGTTTAATCAGCATCCTGACAAAAGGGGAACGTGGATTTAAACTAGGGGTGTTTACCATTTTTCCAAAACTTAATGGACAACCACTGGCCAAAAACAAGCACTATTGTATTGTTATGATTAATCTACTGACTTCCTGCACAAGCTTTCCCTCTTAGAGCGGAGAACATCTGGCTGGGCAGCCCTGGTTTAGACAAACTGGTGAACAAAATTAGCGTTGCAGCCGTTTGTTCAGCGCACTTTATGTGTATTTATGTTTCTTGTACCAGCTGGGAAGGTAACACTCAGGTGGTATACATCATGTTTATGTTTCACATTCCTCAGAAGTCGGTCGATATCAGACATAAATCCAGCTGCAGCTCTGACACAACTTTAAATTCCTCCGTCTGTTTGCACTATTTGTCTTAAACCAAAATCCTCCTCACACACTCTCTTTCTTAACACGTTCCCGTCTTGTGTCAACATTTACAGCACTTTATTTTCTTAATGTCCACTCCCTATCTCCGTCCCTCCGTCCCTCCTCCGTCTAATGCCTCGTTATGTTTGAATTAAGGCTGACAGACCTGTCAGGAGGTGGAGGGGCTGAGAAAATAAGCCCAAAATAAGCTCGCTGTGAATGAGCTTCTCCTGAAATCATACTGCACAAACACAGCAGCTGAGAAAGTGTTTTTACTCACACGTTTCTCACAGTTTTCCCCTGCAGGCATTTGCGAGTTATTCACAATCGGTGACCGAGTTTTGCTTTGGGAGTTTTGTGCACATTAACAGGAGCGCAGAGAGTAACTCCACACTACTTTGGAAAAAAAGCATGTTTTTGCTCTCTGCTTTGGCCCTCGGCCCACTGAACTCAGAACCAGAAACTGAGCTTTTCTGCAGCTTAAATCAATATAAAACGCCGGCTTCCTGTTCAAACGTGGACGAGGGAGACGAGCTTTTGGAAAAAACAGTGACGTGAATGCAGAAACAGAAAAATTAGAACATAAGAAAATGAGTTTGCTGCGTTAAAACCAGGGACGTGCGATTAAAAATTGGCACGTCATCAGTATCAGTCCATAAATGCTTTAAAATTAAGTACTGGCACCCTGATATGAACATGTTCTGCTGATCCGATGGGCTGAGAGGATGAAGCTTCTGCCTGTGGGTCATCATGATAAGAGCAGGCATCATAATATGTTAAAGGAGAGACATGATGTTCTGTGCAGTGAGGTGGATGGTTGATAGATGTGTGTGTGTGTGTGTGTGTGTGTGCTGTACCAGTTATGCACGGGGCAGACGTGCTGGTTGTACAGGGCCATCGCATATCTGTAAGATTAGGGAAGAAGAAGAGAATCAGTGGTGAGAGAGCTGAACAAGACATGAAACACAGAAGACGCTGTCTCCACTGTGATACGGTCAGGACGTAATCTAAGTTACACTCACGAAACACGGCTGCTGGACGGATAATAAACGAGCGTCACGATGACAAAAGTTCTGTTTTACTCAAAGAAAATGAAGCCCTTGAAAGCACCGTCACACACAGTACGACATGTTTCGTGACACATGAATTAAAAACACAGTGTTTCTTCCCGCTCGTCTTCGTCATACATGTACGCATGAGCTGCTGGCTGTATTTTAACCTGTCAACTACACAATAACCACCTCAACACACACACACACACACACACACACACACACACACACACACACACACACACACACACACACACACACAGCCTGGCTGCAAGCCTGAGATCATTCATTACACCCAAACACACACAAACACACTGTGAATTAGATTTTAGCACTCTGGCTGAGAGCAGGAGACGTTCAAGTTGTTGGTGTGTGCAACACTTTGGTCGAGACTGACACATCTCTACAGTTCGCCGTCCTAACACGCGGTTAACACTGTGAAAGGTCTACTTTAAACCCAGGATTGTTTCCTGAAGTAGCTGTGTCGCCTCCACCAAACTAAACTGTGACTGAGAGCTGAATGTTTGTGTTTATTTAAAGGAAAATAAGTCGACTCAGACTAAAAATACGAGGTCAACATTGAATTTTAGATTCCCCCTGGTGTCCTGCGGTGACAGTCTGACTTTACCTCCAACTCATCTACCTCGTCTGACTTCTGATGAAGAAATGCCTCCAGGAAACGAAAGGAGACACTTCAGAGAGCGGGTTAACCACTGATTTTTTTCTGTCGACACATTGTTCGCCCCCATAATTTTGAACGCTCCTGTTAATTGCAGTCTCATCGGTGATATTTGCTCAGACCTGCCCTCGTTTGATCACAATATTATCAGCGCCGTCAATCATTTGGAGCAAAAATCAGTGGTTAACCTGCTCTCTGAAGTCTGCTCTTTCATTTTCTGGAGGCATTTCTTCATCAGAAGACACAGTACGTTGGGTTTTAGTGCGTTTCTCCATGCATCTCCTCATAGACTTCAATACAGCCGACACCAGTCTGGCACCAAAGCGAGATTAGGTGACGTAATGACCCTTCCTCCTTTTGTAATTTCAATTTTTCCAGTGCTTCATGACAATCTATGACATTACTCTTCTGTTATTGAATGCTAACTAGCAAATTAGCATGCTAACACCACATAAACATTGTACCTGCTAAATATCAGCATGTTAGCATTGTCATCGTGAGCATGTTAGCGTCCGTGCTGCAGTACAAAGGTAGCCTGACTGGAGACTCTCGGCCTCGAGCCTCCGATTCGTCTTTTAACCGCAGCTTCACGTCAACAAACTCTAATCTGACACTTGAACGCATCAAGAGAAAACTTGACGAGCACACAAAGACGCACTGTGCGGCAGATAAGATACACAGGAATCAACAAAGGAAGCTGCTGACAAACGTTACTGTGCAAAAACTAAAATTAGACACGTGATGGTTGGAGCGTTTCCATTGATCTCTGAGAGCCAGGGGACGCTCCGGGCTGATAGCTGACTTGTCTTTACTCAAACAACTGAAGTGTTTCTGAGGGTATCAAAGCATTTTAGTTTCTATTTTTACCTCCGTTCTTTCCTGTGAAAACTCTACAAACATCAGTGCATGCTCTTCTTCTGTCTCCGGGTCACTTTCGACGGAGCGTTCAAAGGCACGAGCAGACAGGTGTCGACGTGTCTGAAGAACAACAGGTCTGTTAAAACGAGGGGGGGATTACAGACCCGTCTCTGACAGGGACAGGCTTTGGAGACCCGGTGTGAAACATTCTTTGCGCCCACTTTGCGAAGGTGTGAACGGGCTTCTTACAAAAGGAGGCTGTGTCAATCCGAAGTCACACCGAGGAGAGAAAGGAAGAGAGACAAAGAGACGCTCAGTGAAGAGGTGAAGGTGAGGCGAGCAGACTGTACTCAGACCACTGCACAGCAAAGCATCTGACCACAACTGTGGTTTGTTGCTGTTCTTTGAGATTCCCCTGAAAACTAATGACCCGAAATCTAATAGTGAGCCTCCAGGGGAAAGTTTTAGTCTACTATCTGATTCTTGATGCAGAGCAACACAAAGCTTTATTTGTGTACACGATTAAATCACGACCGTGCTGATCTTTATACTTCCCCTGAGTGCACACAGTGGAGTTACACGAGACATACAGAGTACATGAGGGCGACGAGGAGGTGGAGGAACACTATTTTTCTTATCGGACCGTCTGCAAAAAACTGGTGACATCTGATGCAGCAGAGGCCGAAAATATCCGAGCTTCTAGTCACAAGACTGAGTTAAGATCAGAGGTGGCAAAGGCCCACACATCCTCCCCTCCAGTACAAGTACAGATGCTAAGACTGCTTGCTCAGGCTACATATTCAGCACACAGGCATGACAGCGGTGTCCATATTTCCAAAAATTAGGATGTTTTCAAACACGTCTCCCCTGAATCCTTGTGTCGGATTACTTTCAACGCTTGTTTCGCTTCAGACTGTGACAGAAGCCGTTGGTGATTCCTCCACAGCGACGCCGCAGCACGTCTCACATCTCACCACCTGTCGCCTCTGAACGCAACCAACAGCTCCGATTCCTCATTTCCACCATGAAAGCAGCCGCTTCAGAGGACGAGCTGAGAGGAATTTCAAGGATGACACTTTTCCGACAACAATCGCAGAGCAAACAGCCAGTCGCCGCTCGCTTTTCCCAAAATAGGAAACTGTTTTACATTCATGAACTTTGCACAGTCAGCCGAGGTCGAGGCGGTCGCTGCGGGGATAACAGGTGGCCTGTGTAACCAGGTTGACGTACAGACGAGTGGACTCTTGAGTTGCGACACGTTAAACTACCTAGTTTCTCTACAAATGTGGAGGAAAAAACCTGAAAAGACAGCAAATGTTGGTGTTTGTTCACTGCGAGGTACTTACACGACCCATATTCCAGTGATGGTGAAGACTGGCAGGCTGACAGGGAGGATCATCCACAGAGACATGACGACCACCTGGAGAGAGAAACCACAGAGACGTGAAGGACTCTGACGAGGCCGTCAAAACCAGAATCTCCACTCTGTCCTGGGGACATGACTATAATTTGAATTTTACTCTCGACAAGGAGAACTTTTATCTTCCTATACAACTTTTCCAGCACATTAGCTCAGGTTGAATCAGTGTTGAGGGGAAACATTATAGAGATGTGTAATCACAAGAGAGGGCCTCAAGATGAGGTAATAAAGGAGTGCTGGCAGATTCAGTTTAGTTTAGTTAATAAAAGAAAGTAAAACTGACAAAAACATTTGACTTTAAGTCGAGTTGAGGTCCTTAAATAGTTTGTTTCGTCCCAAAAGAAAAAAGAGCAAAGATTTACAATCACATAAATCCCAGAGAAACATCCGGTCCCTAAAAATGAAGAGCTTGAAATGACTGTTTAGTATTTTAGTTACACTTGCTTCAGATCCAACTCGTCAGAAGAGGTTCCAGCTGAACATTAGTTACATCGGACATTAAAAAAAGTATTATTTCTAGGACAGAAAAGTTGCTGGCGACTTCTTGAAATACTCTCTACACTCTTTTTCCTGCTGCTCCTTTTCACCTGCCCTCCCTTTAAATGCAAGTGTTTCACATTTACTAACACCACCTCAGGAGAAACACAGTGAAGTGACTCAGATGTTGTCTCCTAGATCTAATCTGTACTTTTAATCAAGTCGACTAATCAGAGCAGAAGAAAGAGGAAAGGATGTGGACACTTTCCTGAGCATCCTGTGCGTTTATTCGGTATTTTAACATGTCATTTTATGTCGATTAAACTCACTTTGAATTACGATAACAAATGCAACTTAAAACCTGGCTGAAAATAAAGACACCGAGCCATCGAATTGAGTCTGAAGCTGTTATTTTGAGGTGAAAAGTTACATAAAGTTGATTTTAAGCTGCTCCTCTCTACCTGTCCTCCCTTTAAATGCACGTATTTCACATCTACTAACCCTGCTTCATGCACAAACACAGCACAGTGACTCAGTCTGCTCTCACCTCTTGTTCTTCAGGGGAAAGCCTCGGACTCAGCTCTTCATCTCAGCTCCTCCAGGCTCGCTGAGAAGTTGTAGAAAGTGTGCTGCTGTGTGAGCTGCTCTGTCTGAGCTGCTGCTGCTGCTCTCATTGTTAACAACCCGGGTCAGATGTGATGCAGGTTTATCTCCAGCAGCAGGAAGACATCATGTCTGTTCATTCATCCCTCAGTCAGTCAGTCCTGTGTGTGTGTGTCTGCAGCCGGGCTGTTGTGATGTGAGGTGAGGTGGAGGCAGCAGCTGGAGTCAGTCACTGTAAACTCCTCCCTGTCTTCACTCGCGTGTTTTTCCTGCTTTAAAACGCACTTTTAACCGTTTTGAGTCGTTCAAACTTCATTTTCACGTTGATAAATTGTCAGTTTTATCATTTTTACGTGCTCACGTGTTGTTATAAACTCTGCAGCAGAGTTGTAGGAACTTCTCTTCAGCTCTGAGATGTGATTTTTCCGCCGCAGGTGATTTTTTTTTTTGTTGTTGTCCTGTTTTCCTGTCTTTTCGGTCTCCGTCTATTTCCTGGAAACACGTTTCACAACCGTTTGGCAGAGTGATTACACATCACGTTGCTCGGACCCCGGAGTGAATGACTCAGATATTAAATATTATGTTTTTCTTTTCATTTTTCCTCAAAAGTGATCACAAGTTATTTCCAAGAAAGCGGATGTGATGCGTTCAAGTGCTCCCTGTAAGCGCCCGTGTCCCAGTTGGCAGAGGCGGATGGGGCCCGTGTAATGTCTGATGAGTGAAAACCATGTTGAGCTGGATTAAGTCGTTTAAATGACTGATTTTAAAGACTTTGTGTCTATCGTGTGTTAGAGTTAGCACGTTAAAGTGGAGGAAATTTAGCCTGCGTTACTCAAATTCTGAAGTTAAAAGGAAAAGTTCACTCAAAAATGACTTTAATTCAGTTAATCAACAGTCAGGTGAAGGAAAAAATCAAACATTTGCTAACGTCCTAACGCTCTTAGCTGAGCAGCTACAGGGAAGATTTCATCTTAAGAAAGTGTAAATAATGTTTTTCCAACTTAATTTGGGATCCAAAGACTTGGATTACGCCGGACGAGCTGTAAGAAGCCATTTTATGGGATTTTTTGGTTGTCCACAAAACATTTCACACCAAAACATTGTTGCAGCATTCTCATAAACAACTGAAGTAGATGGAGACTTGTTTTAAAACTTAAAAAACAACAGAAAAAAGTATAAAAATGGATTCTGATGTAATCTAAGTCCCTAGAAGATCCCAGATTGATTTGAAAGACCTTATTTACACCTTCGACGAGGTCAAACTCAGGCAAACATGTAATTCATAAACAACCAGTCCAGTAAAGTTATTAATTATTACTGTCAAATCATTATAGAGGACTAAAAAGTTGTTTGTTCGACTTAAGTATAGCTCTTGAGTAAATGTAAGGTTACTTTTATCCAAAGCTTGAAAAATGTATTTCAGTAGAGCAAAAAAAAAAGTGTAGATGTGTGAAAAACATGATCATACACAAACAGGAAAAGGTTGCTAAAGGTTTGTTAGAGTTTCCAACAAAAAACAAACAAGCTAAGCTGACAAACAAGAGAAATTTGACTTGTTATTGTGGACCTTCACTTCAGGGTTCCTTTTTCCGACATCACCTGAAGGCATCTTCACGTGCCTCCTCTCGTGTACAGATGTTGCCACAGCTGCTCCAGATTAACGTGTTTAAGTCTGAAATAAACCTTTGTTCTGCAGATATTTCACAGAGTTGAACTAAAGCCTCAGTTTTGAGAAACATGGTGAGGTGAGAGGAAACACTGGAGACTGACTGCAGCCACGAGAGGGCGCTGAAGACCCACAACACCTTCAGTCCGACATCACGATGAGCCAATCAGTGAAGACATGGGTGTAGTGGGACTCTATTTACTGTCAACAACATATATAAACTGTATTTTCTGTTGTAAATGTAACTTCAACTACTCTTTTTGTATAAAATTACAAGTATATAGTTAGATTACACGTACATACTTTTACTTTTGTTACATTTTCAATACAGGGATTTTACTTTTAATGATATTTTCACTGTTTAGGAGTACTTTTACTCTGAAAATACTCAAGTAAAGTACAGTACTTGAGTAAATGCACTATATTTTTAAGCTCCTCATGTGTTTTGCGTGTAAAATTCTGTAGAGTAACTGGTAACTAAAGCTGTCAGATAAATGTAGTGAAGTAAAAAGTAGAAAGTGGCATGAAAAGAAGAAAGTATAAGTACCTCGGATACAGTACTTGAAGTAAATATAGTTAGTTACATTCCATAACTTATATTTTTTATTTACTACACTTTAAACGTCATAGTGTAGTTTTGTAGTGCACGACTTCAAACCCTCCTCTCAGTGCGTCTGTCCTCGATGTCCTCTGGTGTCACCACCCACAGCTATGATACTAATGTGCTGAGCAGGCAGAGCTTTGTCCTCCATCAGCCCACAGTCACCTCCCAGAGGTTCATCTCTCAGCCTGGACGTTTGCAGGACGCGCTCAGAGCCGAGGAAGAGGAGCTGCTTGTTTTAACACCGCGGGAGGCTCCGAGGACTTGAACTGTGTCGACAAAGACACATTCCTGCACTTTCACTGCACTCTGGGGTTTAACTGGCTGTGAAAATGGAGGACGGCGTTATCACAGAGATGGATTATCTCTCTGTGAGGTGTCCTTGATCGATCTGTCCTCAGTGGATAAGATTGTCGGGGGGGTGCAGTTTGGTTGTTACAGAACGACTCAGGGTCCGGATAAAAGACCCTGAAGTCATATACAAAAACACAATAAAATATCCTGGTTTAAAAGAAGGACACAGTCCGTATTAGTGTCGTACAAAGAGAACTGAAGCAACGTCTCCTCCACCACAAACTACATTTAAGTTTTGTTGACTTTAATTGAAAATCAGTGACAAATTTTTGACTAGTAGTTGAATTGAAGCAGTTTGCACTCGTTTTTAGGCTCCAACGACACAAAAATAACTTAATGAATGGTCGTTATTATCCTCCTGTTCTCTGTAACATAACAAAGAAACGATAAACGGAGACATTTTAAAACCAGAATGGATTTATTAAACATTTCAACATCAAAAGCCCTTTAACTGTTTTTTTTGTTACCCTTCGTTTGCAGTCGACGGTTGAATCCACAGGGGGAGAAATCAGCGTGTTTTCTGATGTTTTACAGGAGGAGACATGATGAGACACACATGATGCTCACATCGATCCAAGAAAGAAAAAAAAAACAAAAAAAACAGAAGCAACGTTTGGCACACAAAGTTCAAGTTTAAAAAAAGGTGTCACAACAAGTCCGGGGATCATTTCTGAGTCTTCTCTTGGTTCCTTCTCAAAATGATCCAACAGTTCGAGCTGTTTTACAGTAAAAGTACAGGTTTAGTAGTCAAGAGAAGTAGAAGAAACACGAGGGAGCTTCAGGCTGCGTTGGCAACAAGATAAAACAGGGAGGGCTCCAGACGTAACGCCCTCTTTCGGTCACACGGCGCTCCACACGCAAACCTTAGCATTGGTATTATTTACCTGTTAACCAGCTGCATCTTCAGACGTGTTTTTGTGATGGAACGATCACATATTTGTACGTTAACAGTCTCAGGAAACATTGGATTTAAACCTTGACGTTTGTGGAATGATGAAAACACATCTGAAGATCCAAAACTCTGCAGAATAACAAGTAAAATATATAGTGGTTTAACTTTTCCAAGAAGATTTGCGCAGAGAGCGCTACTTGACCGAATCACAGAGTCGCGTATCAAAACGCCGAAGCCACAAATGTTCAAGCTGGAAAACTGAAAACAAGTTTCTAATGTAAACCTCAGCTCCTTCACAACAAAAAGACAGTAATAGTGGGGTTTTTTAAGCCGCTGCTAGGACACAGATTTAACCATAATGTGCGCTGGTTTTATCTAAAAGAAAGAAAACGGGACGGTCTGAAATCACACCAAGTGTAAATCACAAATGAAGCCTCCTTTCAACATGAAGTATCAACGGCTTTAAGTGTTTACAGTGATCCTCCATCTCTTCACATTTTAAGAGGCAAAAATGGCGTCATGGAAGGAAGAAACACACGAACATGATGGATGGAAAGAGGAAAGAAATGAACCACAGCCTAACAAAAATAGTCTCAGATCTGCCAGAGAATGTTATATATTAAGAAAATAAATATTCTTATTATTTACAGTGGACACATCGGCTTGTTTCTTCCCTTCTTAGCAGCTCGAGCGCAGCTAATACAGATAATCACTGACAGCAGCCCGTCATTTTCTGTGTCAGAATCAGCACTTCTGAATATTTTGTTTTCACAGCCCATACGTTCAACTGTCGAGTACAGTTTCAATCAAATTATAGGTCCGTAATCACTCGCTGCACTCCATGGATCTACAGTATACTGGATGTAGCCACACACGGGGAAACTGTCACAACACCGACAGGACAAAGAAGTGAAGGAATAGTATTACGCACATTAAAATAAAAAGGGCAACAAAACAGACATATGACGATGTGTAAGCACACAACAGACGCTATTATCCACAGATTAACTATTTGCAAAAGAAGACACACAAACTATGTTTCTGCCAGTCTGAATTAAGCTCTGCCGACATTTTTAAGGTCCCCACTTTCAAAAAGTACAGGAACTTTTGCTGAATAGTTCTGATTGATCGAGTACTCGCAGCATTTTTTCAGCCATTTTAAAAAATCTGCAGCCGCAGACCCCTTTGTTTTGTTGATTGTGCTTCAACATGGAGTTACAGACGACAAACGGTCCAACGACGAAGCACAACGATGCGTAGGAACAGTTTTATCGTCCATCAGTGGACTAATTTGCTTCATCTTCACTGGTTTTTAGATCAAGGTGGAAACAAATACAAACACGTGTTGAAATAAAAGCAGCTCCTGGGACTCTGGTTGGAAATGCAGCCAGTCTAATGGTTTCCAAACTGGGGGACAGGAACCTCGACGGTCCCAGGATACATATGAGGGTTTACAGGAGGATTAAAGGGATTAGAGAAGTTCATTTTTCCTGACTTTAATCTAAGTTAGTTTTTTCCCAAATTAGATATTTTGAAGTCTTTGCGGCCTCTAAAAATAGAAGGCAAGAAAAAAAGAGGAAAGAATAATTTCCTGGTTAAACTGATTACAATTAAAACCGCTGACGCGTACACGGGTTGCGTTCTGGCCTTACGCACACATGTAGGCAGACATTGATAACACAATGATGGAAAAAAGAGACAAAAACGGCTGCTTACAATGTTTTGCTGACAAATAATCCAGGATTAGATTCTGTGAAGAGCAGTCGAGTTTCACTGCCTCGGTCACAGTATTTTCTGAAGCTGAGCAACCAACAAAAGTAAACAATCTGCTTCCTGTTTACAGCAACACGCACAACATGAATTATCATTGGATATGTGTTTTCAGGTGTGTTGGTGTGGACGGATAATCTGGGATTATAACGCTCATCTGGACGGAGATATTCAGAAAACATAGAAATTGTTTCATTATTGCTTTTTTGTTCCTTTCTGTTTGTTTTTATTTATCTTTGCTGCTTTTGTTGCGTGTTTGTGACACCTTCTTCTTCTTTTCTTTTTTTTTGACTTTGACTTGACTAATTTGTTTTTGTTTTTTTTTGTTCTTGTTGTAAGAAAAGCGACCACTTTGTTGAAGCGAATGTGATTCAAATAAAGTGACTTTTAGCTCAGATGGAACAAAATTAGATTTTCAGATTTGTTAATTTTGGTTTTGCTCAAGAGGGCGGCATCACAGACTTTGTGTTAACTTATATTTAATGTTATTCTCGTTTACACTGACTTCATCATCTTATCTGCCTTTTTATGATCTTTTATATCCGTTTCAATTAAAGTGCTGCAGACTAAATGAATGACTACCTGTGGAGAACCTCGCTGACACGACACAATCAGTGAAACTTTGCCTCTTTTCTTTAACAGGTCTAAAGTCTTGTGAACGAAAAGGTGATTCGGGTTGTTTCTAACATCTCTACACAAATATGACAAAAACAGCGAAGTGCTCAACTCTCCTCGATCCTGACGCGGCGCTGCAGATGAAAAAGGCAAAATGTGCACAGTGTGTAAACTTTTGTACAGAAGGACAGACAGGACAGACGGGAGGACTTCAGCTCCACATGTCACCCAACAGGTAAGCTGAAGAATGTGTTTATCACTCAGATCTTATCTTCTCACAGTGTTTGTGTGGTGAGAGCACACATGAAGGAGAGGCCGTGTGAAACTGATCACCACTGTACGAGTTACGTCTGTTAAAAAAAATGCCCTCTGTGGTTTCTGAGCTGTTCTGAGAGCGACACGTGATGAAGCTTCAGAGCTAAATACAGTCATTTAATTGCAGTGTGTGTTTAATATGTGTGTGTGTGTGCGCGTGTGTTGTGCTAAAACCGAACATGAGAAAACACCCTGCTTTCATTCAGTGCATTGTGAGGTTTCCTTCCCTTTTTATAATCCTGTACGTACTATCTGTAGGTCACAGTTATGGCTCGGGCTAAAACACACTTTATTTTAAAGGAATAGTTCAACGTTTTGGGTAACACACTCATGTGCTTTCTTTTCTGAGAGTGAAACGAGAAGATGGGGTTGTCACAGACATCACGTTCTAAGTGCTATATCGTATGCAACTGGACTTGTTTCATTACAGGAACCATCTGCGTTTCAACTTGAGATTCAGGCACCGCAGGATCATTCCTGAGAGCTTACGCTTGGCTTCCATTGTGAGAGGACGCATGGCCACAAGGATCCTTTCAGAGGGCTCGAAACCAGCTAGAGTGCAGCAGATTAATTTCACCATCGATGCACTCACTACTAGCAGTCTTTATGCTAAGCTAAAGACATCCAGCTCAATACTTATATGTCATTTTTTGACTCATTAACATTTTTATACAGACAAATCTTCTTTTTTTTTTTTTTTAAGCATCTATTTTGATTGTAAATCAATAATTTTAAAACATTTTGTCGGGTTTTGTTTATCTCGGTCAGAATTCGGACGGCTGGTTCCAGCTTCTAACAAGGTTTGTGAGCCAATAGTAAATGCTGTTGGCATCACATTGTATCTGTGTTTCGTCAGCATCAAGAGTCATGGTAGGTGCCAGTTTGTAAAAAACTTATAATGGCTGAGCTGTACAGCACACTGTACTGCCCTAACGTTAGCTATCTAGCGTTAGCAATGTGTGAATACATGCAACAAACTGGCAACCACTTGAGGAAGTGACGATTCAAACAACAGCAGTGCAGTGGGGGGAGAGGGACTGCCACATTCATGGCTGAATGTTATCAATAACATCTTTAAAATCAATTCTCTCATCTCACTCTCAGAAAGAAAACAGTTTTGTTGAACTATTCCTTTAACAATTTAAAATTCATAAGTACTTTTTTTCTAGTTCAGAGCTTGAACGTATAAATCAAGAACTCACTTCTTCATGATGACATACGAACACAAACATTTGTTAACCACCTCTGACAAGTATTTGGCCCTCATATGGCTGTTTTTAAGATACTGGTCGAGAGTCTAAATACCAAGGCAATCATTTAAACAAAGTGAGTACTGTTAGTTAAACACAAATGCGGTCTTCCTCCATCCCTTTCCCTTTCATCAATTTCCATTCTGAGATCATATTAGACTGTGCTCAGTCCGAACCTCCTCATTCCTAACTCTCTAATTCCACAGATGAATCATTGTTTTGAGCTACAGATGCTATAAAAAGTCAAGTGAAAATGTCATAAAAAGAGGAGGACCGGTCACCAGGTAACTAGCTGTGACTCACACATTCATGGCCCCATTCACTGTTGGTCATTTTCTACTTATGGCACATTCAACACAGCACAGGGCAGACTACTCTGCCTTGGATCCTTTGCCACCGGAGGAGCCTCTGAGGTAGGTGTTGTAGAAGAACACGGCAAACAGGACCAGGTAGCTGAGGTACATGAGAGAGCCCCACGTGACGTTGTCCACTTTGGATGGACAGCGCACCTCGTGCATCCAGTGGTACACCAGGCCCAGGACGGCCAGGCCCATCGCCATCTGCATGATCTGGGTGGCCGTGATGATCATGGCGAAGGGACGAGGCACTCGCAGGCCGGCCGCACGCGCCGCGTAGTACGTATACATGAGAGAGTGGACCACGTAGTTCATGGTCATGAACCAGCCGCCGCCCGCCACCTGGTCCTTGTAGGAGTACCAGGAGTAGAGCAGCACGGTGATGTGGTGGTACCAGTGCAGGAAGATGAGGCGCTGCTTCCGGAGGATGATGAACACTGTGTCACCTGAGAGAGACGGGGACAGGAAGTCATTCACAACGTACAGTAAAGTACAGTATAAAGTATAAAAGGACCTGAATGTTTTTTGCTCCGTCAGACTTTGCTGTGCTGATACTGCTGTTTTTTCTGTATGTTCCCAGACTTCAGCGATCACGCAGTTCAATGAGTACAGAGTTATAACTGATAGAAAAGCTGGACAAACTTGTGAAAGCAAGATTAAAGTTGTCATAAACCAGAAGGTCCTTGATAAGACTTATTTACACAGAACATTGTGCTGCGCTATATGCACAGGTCAGTATCTGAATTCCCCCTCTGGAGATCAATAAAAGCTTATTTTATGTTATCATATCTATAGTATTACAGTGTATATACTGTAATAAACTAATGGCCTGACCAACAGGAGGGTGAAGACATTCTTTCTGTCTGCAGATGAGGAAACTCGCTATCTGTATCAATCATGCACTAATGGAGTTTTCTTGCCACCTCAGCTTCTGCCTCCATTTCCTCCAGAGCGATCGGGTCTGTGTGTCCGACAGAGAGCATGAAGAGACTCGATTAGCGTGCAGACAGCGGCAGAGGAAGCTCTTAAGGTAATTGTCTGCTGCTAAATTTACTGGAAAGTTTAAGTGCTTCAAGGTACATAATTCAAGAGTCATTCAAAGTTAAAGTTGATGCCTGTCGTTGCATGTGAACACACAGTAAATTGCTCAGGGTGAGGAATTCAAGTGACATGCCTCAACTGTTTCAACTTGTTTATAGACCAAGACGCTTCTGAACTTTAAGGTTAAATTTTGTTGAAAATTGAAGGTTTATTTCAGACCTCTTGTTGACATATAACCACGGCCTCAACAGCATTTAATCCCCTCCATTTCAACATGTAATTAGGACTTATTTGAAATTTAGATTAACGTTATTTAAAGTCTGTTAAACCAAGAGTCAAATGGAAGTTAGACAGCAACTTTTCAAACACATTTAGCCTAGTTTTAACAGACATCTTAATGTGTGTAACATATCAGTAGCTAAAGATGAAATGTGGACATGGAGGAGTACACAGTATGAGAAGATATTAGGAGGAAGCCTTACCCAGCTCGGGGGCCTTGCTAAGAACGAAGGCGTAGGCCCAGAACTTGGTGACGGGGGCGCTGTAGAAGCTGGTGTCACACACCGACTGCCTGAAGCCGCTGGTTGTGAGGACGTGCAGCATGTAGAGGCCAGTCCTCAGCGCTCCGATGATACTGCAGAGTAAACACAAGGCATGCAAACACATTAACAGACCGTTTGACTCAAACTCTGATGTGTTCAAAGGAAACCATACAATTACTATTAATATACAGCTACTTCAGTAACATCTACGCTTCCATCATGCTGAACTAAAAGCAGATCGTTCAGCTGTAGTTCCTTGTTGCAATGGTTAGAGCTGCAACGATCAGTCGATTGAAAGACGATTAATCGGCAACTATTTTGATATTCAGCCATTTTTAAAGAACTCAAATAAGAGGAAAGAATGATAAGAATAATTCATGAGAAAATAATATATACCTTTTTCCAAGTGCAAATATGTAACGTGCAAGGGGCACATGAAGGAGTGGCTGAAGACAATGGCCAGACAGGGCGAGGACGTTCAGAGGACAGAGTTCATCAAGAATAAAGAAGCTTTTATCTGAGACCGTGTGGTCTTTATCTGTTTGCACTTACAGCAATTTCATGTTCAAGTTCCCAGCTTGCATTCTGAGTTTCATATTTATGCAATACTGGTTCTGGTTTCAGTCTGATGCCACCAAATCGAAAAGAATTTAATCAAATTTAACCAACCACATCCAAATCAAACAGAGGGAACAAGTGCAAATATCCAGTCCCTCCAGTCCTACACTAAACTATCAAAAATAAAAAGTATGATCTGCCTTATTTATATTCAACAGACATTACCAGGTTACCTCGTTGTGTTCTTTACAGAAAATACAGCCTTATTGCAGCAGCCAGCATCATCATTCTGAAGGCAATCCAACAACTCCCTTGGAAAAATGGGATAGTCTCAGTCTTGAGCCCTGATGTGTAACCGTGTAATCATTCAGCCAGTGCAGAGAGTATAAAAAAACTATGTCAAGGGTCAAGATACTTCCTAAGTCTCTAACTTGAGCCTGCAAACACCATTTTTACAACCCATGTCATCGTTTCTCATAAAAACATCACTCATCCAGAGAGTACAATACACTCGTCCATTGTTTGTGCTCTGCTACAGCCATAAACACTCCACATTACTCATCCCTGTAATGTCAATAAAAGCCTCTAAGAGCAATGCAATCATACTGTAGTGCAATCATACATTGATCCAGAGCAGGAAGCAATTCTTATGCCCAACATTATTAACAAACAGACCTAAACTGTGCAGTGCGGCTAGTCTGATTTTCAAGCACAACCTGTACAATCATTATAAAATATAAAACACTAATTTACAAGAGAAATCCCTCCACTGCTCTGCAGAAAACAAGCTATACAAGTATGAATGAAATGAGAGATACAACTCCTTCCTCGTGTCTCTCAATGATCAATCCAAGAAATACTGCTTTTGACATCTTTCCAAGCAGAGACGTGAACTGGTTCTTCTTACCGCTTTTCTCATTATGGTTTCTACTTCATGAGGTTATCTAAAGCCTGTTTTGTTAAGGGTATACTATGCCTAAAAATCGAGTGTGGGATCACTACAAGTTGAAAAGAAAACACAGTACGGTGTTGTCCGTTGTAAAACTGAATTAGCTTACCACAATAGCATGCTGCAGCACCTCAACAGAAAACATCTATTCTATGCATCCAGTCCAACAAGGTGTCTTAGCGTTACGTTTGCAACAGCATTTAGCGTAAATCAATGTGATTGCGAGTTGATTAATGATATCACCGGCCATCTAAGAGCCTCGGAAACCTTAAAGTCATGTCCTGTATGCAGGCAGCGGTGGGGTGGAGAGGGCAGGTTGTGCCCACTGCTGTGGGATTAAGATTAGAGGGAGGGCTCAACACACCACAGATCCACCGGTGATGGAGCTCTGTGCAGCAGCCCCGCCTGCTGCCACCTGCCAAGTGGGTCACCGTGTCTACAAACTCTGCTGGCAGCGGCTGCAGAGTCGGCTCCATGTTCGTTTGTTTGTTTTTAAGTGGAAGCAACAAACATTTAGTCACGTATAGTGGCAGATGTTTTAAATATGAAAATGTGGCTTTCGTATGGTAATTGGATTTAAAGATAAGCATCGCATACATTACGTAACTCTCCAGGGTTTTACTATAATCTACATTCTCTCATCTAATGGAATGTAAATAAAAGCTACACAGTAATCTTTACAACATAAACAACAACAAAACTCTGTAAATCGACCGAGGAAGAAATTTCAAATCCTGTGAAATGACGAGACAACAAACCGGTGCAGCAGAAGTTCGTGCTACCACTGTGCTCTATAACACTCACATAACATTGCTGCAACACACAAGATGACAATCTCAGCTTTCGAGGTGTGAAAATTCTTTCTGTGAATTGTTTGTCCTTTTCCTTTGAGTCCACAGCTCACACCTTTAAAGCCAGCGAGGAATGTGTTGGTGACAGTCGTGTCATGTAACTGGTTTCAACCTTTTAAGGCGTCACACGTTCTCAGAGCACATTCCCAACCTGAACTCATCCGGCCTCAGATGAAATGATATCATCTTCCTGATTAACCAGATAGCTTCAGAACTCAAAGTAATTACTCATCTTTGTGAACAGCAAATCAGAAGTAAAAACAACCAATAAAAGGACTGGGGGATGAGAGTAGACAAGCAGCAAGCCATCCTGAGTTTATTCCATCTACATGCACAAACCTGTAAGACGTTCAGGTCGTAAAGCATTAATCCAAATCAAAATCCACACCATGAATCATTATTCTTGTTGCAGCTTAGTTTTCTGAAAACGATGTTAGTTAAGGAGCTATAATGAGGTGACTCACACAGACAGCTCTCCCCTCAGAGGATTTAAACTTCATTCTGAGTTTCACACATTTTATGCTCGAGCCCACGAGATCATATTCTATATAAATATTCTGCCTACAGATATCTTTAGACGGTTACACCCTGTTGTCTTCTATTAAACCTTTAAACCTGTTACACACTGCAGATTAGGGCTGTAACCAACGTCATTATCATTATCAATCAATTTGTATGTCATATTTTTCAATTAATCATTTAGTCTACGGTGACAAATTGCTTGCTTTGTTCAGGGATGGAAGATGTACTCAGACAGCACTACAGTACTTCATTATAAAGCTGTTTGTCACACATTTTACCTTTATCAGAGGAGTCAAAACAGAGTCATGCCGATTTGCATTTCCATTGTAAGTTTTAATGTGCCAACTGGAGCCAAGCCAAGTCAGCATTTCCTGATTTTACTGCATCATGATACAAGCTTTTAAAGAACTAAGTACTAGAGGAGTTTTATTGCGAATAAGTTATAGACAATTAAACGTGTTTGTTATAAATGTATGGAGCTTTTTTAGGAGCCGAAGGAAGAGTATTTATAGCAGCTCCTCTGACCACTACACAAGCCATAAGCACCTCATCAGTTAAAGACACACCTTCAGGCAGGAAGCCCTATTGTAATGGAAATGCAAATCACCAGCAGTGCTGGGCCGATGTGCCGAGTCAAACCGATGGGAAAAACACCATGTGACTCACCTGAAGATAGCCAGGCTGAGTGACCACAGCACTAAAGGCCGTCGCAGGTTCAGCTTCGGCCTCTCTCTCATGAAGTGCTGACCGCCGAACACGAGCGCAGCATACAGGCCACAGAACATGAACGACTTGCTCCTGTGAACGACAAAAGACAACATTATAACGCACTGAACAGAACCAGAACATTAGCGGGGTTATTTAACCTAGCCTCATTCATATAGGGTAGACAAAATTATGGAAAAACCTGTCGGTACGATACAAAACAAACAACATTCTTCCAAATAAACACACAGTTGAATCAACACATCCTAAAAAACTGTAACCATCAGATCTGGGCAAAGTCATTTAGTCAGTTTTGATGCTCTCCACATTGATTTTACATTCATTTAGCTTCAGTGCTGCACCTAAACCTTCTGATGGGAGCGGTAACAGTGCTCACATGTACTCTGACCTCTATCAGGTTACAAAAGAGGAAGAAGGTGACGTCCTCTGACAAACAGTCCTGTTAAACTCTACATCACCTCAGTCAAACCCTGAAACACTCAGTGATGATACAGATGTAACACTGTTACATAAGGACATTACTCAAATAGGATGAACAGACCAGACAGCTGAAAATCAAAGCAAATATGACCACATCTGACTGTCTGCTGCTGAGGTCATGTCTAAGGTAAATGCATGACATATATATATATATATCATGTTTACAAAACTATAAATTAAAAAAGTCATCTTTATAATCCTTCACTCCTGATGGCAGCCTGATACTTATCCTCATTTATAATCACAGCAGAGGATTAACAGAGATTAGTGGCTGACACACTGACCACTCAGACTGCCATGTCTGGGTGATGAGGCAATTTGAACTGGGCACTGCTCCACCTGGCTTATCAGCAGCCAATGATACCAGTTTAATTAGAGCCAGTAGCAGAAAATGATGACAGAACAGAAAAAGTCAGCTCCGGAGCTCGGACACAAAAAGCAGAGCTGAATATCACAGATGATGTGTGCACTGTGCTAAAATCAACCCGACCTGATATTGTAAAATCGTTTCATAAATAAACACCGTCTGTGTGCATTACATGTGTGATGGTGTGCGTGCGACTGAAGTGGTCTGGGAATACACCAGATGACTAATCCAGATTGGCACAATACATATCAGGATGAGTAGATGCTGCTGCTGCTGCTGCTGCTGCTTGACCCAGTTAATGCTTCTGATAGCTGCTCCCAGTCCAACCAGGCTGGAGGCAGAAAAACCTGCATGAAGCCTCCAGGACTGATAGAGTCAAATATTTAAAAGCTGCTATGGCTGTAACTAAATACCAGTTTTATTCTTGATTAATTTGATTTGATTTATTGATTATTTAGTATATGCAATGTATGAAAATAGTGAAAAATACAATTTCACAGATTAAACAGAGCTGCAACTAGGGCTGCACGATACTGGAAATAAAACTGACATTGTGATATTTTGGGTTTCTTTTGCAATGTGAAAAACTACAGGAATTTCCTCCAGATAAGTTGGGTAGCTTTATTTGGAAAAGAAAATATTAATTTCAGAATGATTGGGCTGATTTTATCAAACACCCACAGCAGGCCCTGCTTCACTTGATAAACTGATCTAGATCAATTGTGATTGGTGGTTTGCTGTGCGTGCCGAGCCTGCATGCCACTCACAAGCAGCAAACAATTCCCATGTATCCAAGAACCCTTAAATCAGACTGAATTATGTAATTTTAGACACATATCACCTGTTTATTAGTCGAGTTTCAAGTTTTGCTTCTGGATCAAGCGACAAAAAGTTAGAATATGACGTGTCTGAGTTTATCCTGCGATGTGACTATTGTAGATGTGCACATCGCAATGTCAGTGCTGAAACGCTGTATTGTGCCACCCTAGCTGCAACGACTAGATTAATCGATTAGTTAATCAAAAGAAAATTCCTTTCAGTCATTTTTCAACCAAAACCCCTCAAACATTTACTGGTTCAACTACTTAAATGTGAGGATTTGCTGCTTTTCTTCTCACTTATGACAGTAAATGAAGAGTGTTTGGGGTTTGGACTGTTGGTTGGACAAAGGAAGCATTTTGAAGACGTTGCTTTGGGCTCTGGGAAATTGTGATGAGCGTGTATCAAAATTATTTTTTTGGGATCAATTTCTATTGGTATTTGTATATCAATAAACCAGTTAAACAGGAGAGAGGGATTAAGTATACTCAATCCATTGCAAGAGAAGCAAGAGAACAAAAGAAACAACAAAGATTAAATTCTCATTCTCCCCTGGGCCAATACAAATAAATTAAGAAAAAATTATTTTGACATTTTACGAACTAAAGGATTATCATGACACAAATCATCAGATTAATTGACAATGCCAACAATCTTTAGTTGCACCCACATACTGCAAAATGACGTCTTGAAAATTCTTATGTTTTCTGACCTACGGGCAGAGCCCATAAGAGAGCCCATAAGAGAAGTAGGAACCAGGATTTTTGCTTGATGAATGACTTAATGATTAATAAATTATTAGAATTAATGTCCATTGTCTAATCCAGCTTTCCACAGTGTTTTCCAAAGGCAGAGAGCAGCATTTTTAAGTAGCTCTCAATAAACAGCGTTTCAAGAACACGTGCACTCAGAGATATCCGAGTGTGTGTGTGTAACACAGATAGAGAAAGATGAAGAGCTATGGTGCAGGCTAAAGGTGAGCTACTCATTAATACTGCCTGAGAACAGGAGCTGATTCGATAAAGAACATCTCCCTTTCTGTAAACTGCTGCGCCAAGGAGTAACACAAAGTCCTCTTTAGCTACATTACTGAAGTGTGTGTGTGTGTGTGTGTCCTGCAGAATGATTAACATTAATGTGGATGGTAATGAGAAGGAGAGGTGATACTAAGGGCTCCGTTACGAACCACAATACATTATTAGTGCAGACTAGGGCTGCAGTTTACGATTATTTACACTATCCATTTACCTGTCAATTATTTTCTTGATTAATCTCTGAGTAGTTTCATCTATAAAATGTCAAGAAATTGTGAAAAATGTCAATCAGTGCTTCCCAAAGCCCAGGATGACGTCCTCACATGTCTTGTTTTGTCCACAAGCCATAGATATTCAGTTTACTGTCACAGGGGAGGAAAGAAAGCGGAAGATATTCACATTCAAGAAGCTGGAATCAGAGATATTTTCTCCAGAATTATTTAAACCAATTATTTATTAATTAATTTCAAATATGAAGATTTGCTGCTTCCCTTTTACTGTTAAGTGTAAATGTTTGGACTGGAGAAGTCGTCTTTGGCTGTTAGGAACAGTGATGTGCATTTTATAGCTCAAATAACATTTTGTTTTGAATTTCTTAAATAATGTTGTGTCTGCAATGTGAACCTGACAAGATAAATTGAAATTTAAAAAACAATAATTATGGTATTTCATGCCAAACAACCGGTTGACCCTGTCACCTGGATGTCACATTCCCTTGGTTACATAACACATGTCAGAGAGAGAGGAATAGTGTGTGTAAGTGACAGGTGATATGGTTCAGGTGATCAGAAGAAGTTTCAGCAAACAACCTGAGGTGTGGCTGTGATGTGTTGACAGAGTTGAAAAGTGAAATATGCCCGTTATAATTTATCAGGGCCTTCGATACAGCACTCAAATCAAAGAAGGTTTTTTTGAAACCTGTAGTCCAAAATCAATACATCTTCAGTTTTCTGTCATATGTGACAAAGATAAGCATCAAACCACACACTATTTTGTCTCTAAGTAGGTTTCTGGGAGCTGCAACAATTAATTGATAAGTTGTCAACTATAAATTAATCGGTAACTATTCGGATAATCGATTACTTGGTTTGAGTATTTTCTTAAATGAAAATAAGTCAAATTTCTCTGATTTCTGCTTCTTAAATGTGAATATTTTCTGGTTTCTTTCCTCCTCTATGACATTAAACTGTGGACAAAACAAGACATTTTAGGATGTCATCTTCGGCTTTGCAAAACAGTGATCAACATTTTTCTCCATTTTAAAACAAGCAAACAACTGATCAGTTAATCTTAAAGATATTCCACAGATTAACAGACAATGAGAGTAACTGTTAATTGCAGTCCTGGGATGAACTCCAGCACGGCAACTTTGTTTCAAGATGTATCTTTGCCATTTCATATAAAATTTCTGACCCTAAATCCCCCAAAATTCTACACACAGGACCTTTAGATGATGATCAAAAATAAATATCTGCAGCTGTAATCTTAAAGAAAAACCTGTTTGTATTGATCAAAGTCATCTATGGTATTGGCACCTGTACTAGAACATTTCAAACAATAATCTGCCTTATAGTGATATTGTATGCTGGAAAACAACAATAGGCACGGTGAATAGTGTTAACAGCAGATAACTACAGGCTGCAGAAAGATCTATGTGGCCTGAAGTGATCTGTGAAGGAATAATCTGCTGTCTGGAGGTACAATTTTGTGCCTTTACAGCAAAGTTATTGGACGATTCAGCAGCAGGAATGTTGAAGTGGATCCAAACCTCAGAGCTCCTGCTATTATTCACTCGCCCCTCTTTAAGGTGTCTACATCCTCCATGCTGTGTGGAGGCCCTGGTGGGGGATGTGTTTGGCTGGACGTTGCTCTGACAGCTCCCTCTCTCCTGTAACTGCTGTATTTAGTTTCACTCTTGCACAGGCCTACAAAAATGTGGTCCTACTAGGTCTCTCAGTGAAGGGTCACTCCCTCTTTAGGAGCCGTTTAATTGGACAATGAAGAATGCGATTGTACAGGCAGCGATCCAGCACTTGGCCCTTTGTTTTGGTTGCATACACAATAGACAATGCAAGATGTGTTAATGCATTTGGATTAGATGTACTTAACGGTTGAATAGCCGTTAATGAAATAATAATTTAATTTAGATGGGAGCCTGGCCTATGGGAGCACTGATGAAGTCATATCGTGCATCCTCAAGGACGTTTGAATTAAAGCGGGTAAATTAAACAGTTTAAGCTAACTTTAGCTAATTAACCTGAGCCTGAAATGAGACACGTTAAGACAACAGTTACATAAGAAAACCACATTAATGGAGGGAGAAGTGACCAGTTCAATAATGTAACACCGGGTCCGCATGGCGAGCAGCAGCAGCAGCGGACATGAAGTTACACAGAGCCGACCACCCACCACAGGCTGTCTGGTGAGAGGAGGAGGACATCTTTTATCTTATTAACTAGCATTTCCCCGTTAGCTAACATCCTCCCGGGTACATACCAGTTCTCCTGCATCCATTCTAGAGCCCGTCTTTCGTCGAAACGCCGCTCGAAATCGTACTCCGCAAGCGCTGAGCTGTCGTTCATCTTCACCCGGGAACCTGGAAGTATCTGGGGGGGGGTGTAATGTGTGGTGTTCGGAGGGATGTGACCGCGCCGAGCCGGGCTACACGAACAGTCTGACAGCCGCTCGGTGATCCGGATGATATTAGCTGGATTATCACCGGTTAAAGTCCGGGGTGACGGAAGGATGCGGTACCGCCAGATGCACTTCCCCTCTGACTGTCACTCACTTTCATTAACGGCATCCAGTTAACGGCAGCAACGGCTAGCTGAAACAATGCTATTCCGGTTCGGACTTTCAAAATAAAACGTGTAGGAGCGATGACGCAACAAAATGTCTTGGCCGCAGTTTCTAATGCTTCAATTAGGACTTAAATATACTCTTAATACGCACTTATTTATTTATTTTACTTTATATGGGGTCAGATAACCATGAATTACAGTTTGAGCCTGTGAAATGATGTTAAGAAAGGCTTATGTTCTTTCAAATAATTATATATCACCCCTTGTTAACAAGTGGAACAGTCCAGTCACCAAAATAAAATGTTGACAGCTAACGCAGATTTCCAAGAATGGTATACACCATATTAACATATATTATTATTATAACATATAGTACATATTATTATTTCTATAATACGTGTCAGGAGGAGGAATTCGACAGTTGAGACCTCGCTGTGTTTGTGGTGCAAAAAACCAGGTGTTTTAAGCCAAAACATGATCTTTTCCTAAACCTAACCAAGTGTTTTTGCTGTGATTAGTAGCAGCAAAGTTGGCAAGAGTAATATTATACTATCTACTACAACAGCATACACAAGAATACTATGTAGATAATATGAATAAGCACATTATACTGAGTGTTTTTCTTTATTACTATATAATATGATGTAGTATATAGTTTAATAAAACAGAATAACATAATATATAGTATAATACAGCAATATAGCATAGTTTAAAAATATTGTCGCCTAGTATAGAACAGTTTAATATTTAATAAACAATGAATATAGTACAATACATCATATATGAAAAAATATATGAAATATAGGATAAAATATAGCAAAATAGATTTATTATATCATTTAAATAAAGTAATTTTTGCTCTTCCATAATTATATCTAATTGGTGTGTAATGACATTGTATGGATTAAAGTAAGTCATAAATTACTTATAACTTATAATAATTTAATCATTAAAAGAAAACGATCATTATTTGCTGTCCTAAACTTTACTGTGAAGGTAAAAGCAGGTGCTTCCGGTTCCTCGCGCTGTCACAGGGCGGTTGACGCAGTCAGAGCACGTTCTCTCGCTCTCTTCCTCGAGCATGCGGCGGGGGCGGGGCTTAGTGGTGACGTAGTATGATGCGGTGGGAGCGTTAACACCGAGAGTGCTGACCCTACAGAGGACCAGTGAGTCCGTCTGGGTCCAGTCTGACCAAAACTGGGACACTGGGTGCTGGTTTCTAGACTTTAGTTCAGTGAGAATATTCAGTCGAGTACTGTAGATTCTGAGGTACTTGTACTTTACTTGAGTATTTCCATGTTATGCTACTTTTTCTTCATTTTGGAGGCAAATATTGTAGATATGTTGCCACACTGATATTATTTCCCAGCCCTGCACATATTACTTATTATGATGCAGTAATATATATTATTCTGTAATCAGCTATTCTACTTTTACTTTTAGTAATACTTTTGTACTCTTACCCAAGTAGAGTTTTAAACGCAGGGCCTTTACTCACATCGTCCCACAGTATGTCATTGTTATTCTTTAATTAAGTAAAATACCTGAGTACTTCTTCCACCACTGTTCATCAATTAGGCAATCAGCCTAAAGATAATTGGCAATTATTTTGAAAATAGACTGGTCGAAATTCACTGGCTGCACCTTTCCTGACTACTTGTATATCCTCAGGGACTTTTACTAATGCTTGTACTGCTGCTACTGCACCACTTCACTTCTCACCTCTATTAATAGTTTTGATTTTTATCCTCTTTCATAGTTGTCCTGCATAGGCAACGTCATGTTTGCACCTTGTTTTGTATCTTCCTCTCTGTCTGAACGTGGCTTCAGAACAAAGAGAAACAAAATGTCCATCTTGCACTGCACTGTACAAACGTGTCACCATAAACTCTCTCTTATCATTTGTTCTTGGTCCTGAATGTGAATAATTGCTGATTTTCTTAGCATCCAATAATAATTAACTGAATATCTTTGGGTTTTGGACTCTTGATCGTACAAAACACGAAATCTGAACACGTCACGTTGGACTCTGGAAGACTGTGAAGGACATTTTTCCCTATTTTCAGACATTTTATAAACCAAACCATGAAACAATTCATTGAGAAGATACCTTCTGTATTCAGTTAAATCTGTTCTACCAATATACTTGATGAATTTAATTAATTCCACATCAGTCACTCTATAAAATCCACACCTTCACCTCCACATCATCTGTCCTCATGTGCAGTCCTGTTATCTATAGCCACTTACTGAATCTGCTCATTGATAAACTGGAATATGTGCCAAAGGGGAAACAGCCACTCACAATATATCTAAACTGTGAGGTGTGCAGTTACACAAGACTGCTGATTGCACAGCTGTACACGTCCGTTACCTCACCTGATGTGACGCGGCAGCGCTGGACGCACAATCAAGGCTGGATCAAAGGTAAAGGTTAGCAGTCAGGTCCCAAGTTCACTGTGTTGCAACAAACCCTATCACCGGAATAAATGATGGTGATGTTCATTTCTGCATTTCCTTTACGCTGTGCTTTTTGTCCGGTCCAGTTTCAGCACAAAATCTACTTGGTTAGGATCAAAAAGAAATCACTTTTTGGCTTAAAATAAAATTAAAATAGTTCTGTAAGAACATTTTGTTAAGAACATTCAGCGGTTTCACGCTTACAAATGTGGAAACACAGTGTCAATCAGTGGTCTCTCGCTTGACAAAGATCGTGTTTTGGCTTAAAATACCAAGTTCTGTCACCACAAACATGGAAAATGGAAAAATGTCCCATTTTTAAAAAAATATTCAGTGGTTTCATGCTTGCAAATTTGGAAACACTGTCTCAAACAGCGGTCTCTGGCTTAAAACACCTAATACTGTCAATACAATCATTTAAAATGTCCCAAAACTTTGATAACATTCAGTGGTTTCACGCTAACAAATGTGGAAACACAGTGTCGAACAGTGGTCTCTCGCTTGGCAGCCATCACAACCCCTCATTCTCCGTACATGAAAGTCAGCTCATACACATGTGATCTGATCACAATGATAAGCAGTCACATGTAATGGATTGATAACGGACACTTTCCAACACTGCTGAGTGAGTGAAAGGGTTTAAAAAGTAAAGAATGAACTCCAGGTCCATCTGCTGGACAAATCATGAAGGATTTTCTGAGCTTGTAAACGTCTCCAGTTAAAGAGCTGAGCATGAAAAAGAGCAGAAAGTTATTCTGTTTCCAAACAAGTCATTCGTTTCTAACTAACTGCAGCAGCTGTCAGATTAAGTAACACACTTAAAACAAAAAACACTTAATTTGCACTTGAGTGTTGAAGTGAGGCAGTCGGCGTGGGATAGACGAGTTATTGTGAGTCTGTAGAGGAGAGAGGAGTGAACGCAGCTCAGACACAGGCCTCCTTTCAGCAGCCTGGACTCACTGAACTGCTGCTGCACTTTGATCCACTTCCACCAGCCGACCAAGCACAGCCCCTCTCTGCCTGCAGAGGGCAGCAGAGGGCGGGCCGGTGCTGCCTCTGGTCCAGTGAGTCAACGCCTGAGAGGTTTATTGTTCACAGAGGAGGGAAATACTTCTGTGTGGTATTAGTGAGTTTGGTCAGTGGATAAAAGATGGGTATCAATGTTGTGTTGTGTTGTGTTGTGTTGTATGTTATGTGGCAGAAGTCAATATCAGAATCAGCTTTACTGTCAGTTCACATCTCACTTAAAACAAGACGACAAAGCTGAATAAAGAGAGGGAAACATTACCATTTAAATGTACGTTATGTACAGTTGGTTAACAATTAAATATATATAACATATATATATTAAAGGCTACAGTAGACAACAACATACAATGTTGAATGTTGTTCATTATCCCATTTTACATCATCACACTGCTGATTTTAAAATGTCCATAAACCTAAATAGATTGGCTCTAAACTGCTTTATGGAAACTTTATACTTCTCAAAATATATTCAAAGAAAATAATCTGATTTGTCCGTCAGCGGGGTGGAGGGAATGACAGATTACTGCTAATCCAACACTTTTAGATCTGTTTATCAGAGTTTATATTTAAGGCTCTTCTGCTATTACCACATTTTAATGTTAAGACTAATCTGACACAGGCTGGTTTTTATGATTTTTGTTTCATGGGGCAGCTCATGACCAAACCTGACCTTCAAAAGTTTTATCCGCTGTTCAACAGCACCAATAAAAGAGGAAATTAGTAATTGAAGCTTTGAGCTGCTCTAGAGTGAAAGGTACAGTATTTTACTCTGAAAGGTAAAAGGTTTTAGATTAGAAGTATAAAGTGGCAGAAAAATAAAAGACTCAAGTCTACAAGTACCTCAAATGTGTACCTAGTCACCGTCCACCCCTGCCTGTCAGTGCAGACTCCATTTAGAGTTGAACACGGTCCAAAGGGATTACAGCAGGAATTATAACACACATAACTGCTGTAATCTAAATGCATTTCAAACCAGTGTACAGTAAATTGGCACTAATGCCTCCGGCAGGAAATGAGGGTGACAGTTTAGACAAGCATGAACATTAGCTCCAGTCACAGCTACTGTGGTCTGAAAGGAAACAAATTACAGATGAAAAATACTCATTGGAGTACATTTCTCATCAGTTCTGCCTTATAACAGCCGATCATTACTGAAACAGTGCGGTTGAGAGAAAAGGTTTTAAAGGAGGCGTGTTGCTCATTCTGAGGTTGAGCATTTTATTTTGGGTCACTACTAGAACAGGTTTACACGCTTTAGTGTTCAAAACACACATCAGTTATCTCTGTTTTAGCTCCTGTCTCTTTAAGGCCCGCCCCCGAATAAACAGTCTCCTCTGATTGGTCAGCTCACACACGCCTGAGCCAGCACCGCTAAAAAACAACAACAGAGCAGCTGTGCTAAATCAATTATCATTAGCCAAACTAGCCTCTAGGCATAAATGATGCGAATGTGTGATGTTGTGACATAGTGTGATGTCACAAAGTCACAGAATTCAAGGCGGGACTACTGACGAGGCGTTTCAGGAGCGGTGTTTTCTCTACAACAGTCCTCTACAAAATAAACATTATGTAGGTATTTAAGCCAAACCATGACATTATCATAAAATTCATTCCCACAATCGGGTGTAAATAACGTCTCCTCAGAACAATTTGGGATCTCTGGGCTTCCGGTTACTTGAATCACAACGGATGAGCTGTATTTAATTTAATGCATATTTAATTTTGCTTCTTTTTTTTTACATTTTAAAACAAGTCCCCATCTACTTCAGTTGTTTAGGAGAATGCAGCTGTGACGCTGTTTTGCTGTGAAGCTCCAGAAATGTTTTATGGACCACAAAACTTCATTTGACGTGAGGGGGTGAGTCGATAATGACTTGGATTTTCATTTTTGGGTGAAGTTATCCTTTAAACTTAGACCCTGCAAGCTGTGAAAAGTGATGCTCATGGTGAGGAGGCAGCGACTGGGCATGCCCAGCCCGGTGGGGAGGGAGGGAGGGAGAGGAGGGAGAGGAGGCTGAGCGAAGAGCGAGAGAGAGGGAGAGAGTTGAGATGTCTGTGAGCTGCTGAGGCGGACGACGAGGAGCTGCTGTCCATTTTACAGCATCACGTCCGAGTCCACCTGACGTGAAACAGACCCTCCGCACGACACGCACACACAGACACACACGCACGCACTCACACTCACACACACACTGGAGGCTGGAGGAAGCGGGTAGATGTGGACCGCAGTGTCTCATTTGCAGCATCTCATCGTCTCCCTGGTTCCGAGGAGACAAACGCTGCAGCTGCTGCTCAGAACACATCCCACTGAGTGGTGAGTACATCCTGTCGGTTCTGTTCCGCAGTCGTGTGAGTGAGTGAAGGAATGACTGGTGCGTTTTTCCTGCCGCTGCCTCACATGCACACACACATGAACACACACACACACACACACACACACACACATCCATGCAGCAAGTGCATAACTTGAGCTGCTGCTGCATCACTGACACAGGCTTGCAGGCAGGCGGGCGGGCGGGCAGCCGGTCCGGACCTGTAGGATGCAGAGAAAGGTCATACACCTTCACAAACACCGCTGTCATTGACGCATCCGTGCGTGCCGTTCACGCAGCCTGCACAAGCCTGACAGTTAAGTTTCGCCCTTGGCAGGAAAAGTTGGCAGCGGAGTGTTTTATCACTGAGGTGAGCGTGTACGTGAGAAGGGTTCAGATAAGCTTGTTGCACCTGAGGACGAGAGAGGCACAGGTGAATGCAGACTGCTGTGTGTTTGATCATGTCCTGCAACAAATGGAGGGTTCAGGTGGTTCCGAGTGTGTATTTCCTGAGTATGTGAACGTGTTTGCTTCATTGCTTTGCCAAAAAATATTATTTCTTGCTGTAATTGTTTTATGTATGTCATAATTTATCAGGGTCTCAGTTTAAAGCAGCCAAACTTATCAAGCCATTCACAGATTCTTCTAGATTTCGCATAAATTAAAGGTGCAGTATGCAGTTTTTGGGGGAAGAGATTTTAATCCGAAGAGAAAGATCTGCCTAAACAAACTAAATAAACAAACTCTCTTTGTTTGCATGACTGAATAAACTGAATAAACAAGCTGACCTTAAAGGACAACACCATTTCATACTGTTTTACTTTCTTTATATGTGGCGGACCCTGCCACCTTTCTAGCTTCAAACAGTGTTCTGGGACCTTATTTTCCTCTGAGAACAGCTTGTTTATTCAGTTATGGGAAAATAGATATTTCTGGGTCTGTATTATTACTTAATTACATCCTCCACCGGACGCTGATCACTGCCGGTCCGTGCCGGACTTTTTCCCACTGCACACAAAGCCTGATCTTAAGTGGGATTCCTGACTAACGGAAAAGAGGTATTAAGCAGTCACCTCTCGAATGAAATCTAATGATATGAGTGAATATTTGTCAGGATCAGATTGTACGTATGCGTCCTCCGGGTGATGAATGACACTGCAGGTAGAGTCTCTGCAGCCAAGCGAGGACAGAGCTGCAGGACGGGCTGCAGACGCTGTCTAACGTCCCTGATGTTACCCCGACAGCAGATCCATTCCCAGCCGCCGAGGGCAGCTGGAAGCATTTTGTCTTCATTTGTTGCAGTTTATGAATCCCCCATCTGGGGCTCAGTCTAGACTCTGCCTCTGGGTCTCAGTGACCGGACGGTGGGGGTAGAAAAAAAAAAAGGACATTATTCTTCTCACCTTTTTCCTGGAGAGAGGTGAAACACACACAGAAACACACATCTGCTTCATCACGTGTGAAGGGCTGTTTGTCAGAGCGCCTCTCGGAGGAATCTGCTGCTCCAGAAGTCAACTGCACTCTGTGTTTGTGTTTGTTTCCCTGCAGAACCTCACGGTACTTTCTTTTATTGCTGTGTAACAATCAGGATCATTAGCAGTTTCGTGGGTAGTTGATCGCAAATTGCTGAATGTGTTCTGAGCATGAGAAGAGTGGAGAACCTCAGGGACAAGGTCTTTTCAAGGATAACCAGTGCGTTTATTCAGCTTTCAACACTTTCCAGGCGTCTCCTGACAAACATAAAGTTTCATTTAGAAAAAAAACTCAGTGATTTCCTGGAACAGCTGGGCATTGTAGTTTTTAGCAAGCATTACTCAAAGAGGAGGCGATAGTAGTTTTGTTGGGGACTATTTTAAGCTGCGGATTAACACACATTTGTGGGTATAGGGAGTATTAAATGCAGCAGGATGTTTATTTTCTTGATAATGAGACTAAAATGCTGATTTGTTTCACTGTTGTGTTTATTTGCAACATATTCTCACTCCAAGCTCGTCAAATACAGAAGTTTGGTCGGTGGCCTTAAGCTTCAAACGACGACGCAGCTTTGCGGTGAAGTCAGCAATGATACCTAATATGCAACATTGTGTATTGTTGTGAAACAGTCGGGGTCCGGTCAGGGTTAGCCACCAAAAATAGCTGGTTAGGTTCAGGGAAAGATCATACTTTGGGTTAAAATAACTACATTCAGTCTCGTAAAGTAAGTTGCGTAAGTTACGTCTTTTATGTACGTGAACTTACGTTGCATGAATTCTTACAGGCTCCTTTTCTACTGTCATAATTACAACAACCATTAGAGGTCGGTGCCAACAACAAACCTGCTTGATTGTATAAGAGGGTTCAAACAACCGATGGTCACGTTGTCAGCGATGTCAGATGTCGGTAGTAATTATGACTCGAGCAGTGGAGGAAGTCAGGTGATGGCGAGGTCAAACACAGGACTATCGGCCGGGAGATCACTGATCGTTTCCTGTGCAAAACCAGTTGACCAGCGTTAACGTAACGTAATTTGCATGTGATTTGATGAAGATAAACACGACGGACAGCTGTGAGTAACAGGACTGCACTCTGACGCGGCACTTCTCCGATCAGATTTATTCATTTACCTGTCGCGCTGCCTTCAGGTTGCTGCAGAGATTCAATCAGCTGAAAAATAAACGCTTCATTCGGCAGTCAGTTTGTCAGCAGGATTACAAAAAAACTACTGAAAAGATTTCCACCACACTTGGATTGGACCCCATTAACTGTTTTGGTGGAGATCCAGATAAAGGGACGGATCCAGGAGCATCACGAGTGAGGGTGTTTTTAATACATTTTGTGAATTTCAAACAAAATACCAACGACTCATTTTACTTCAGATCTTTTTACCGAACCTCAATTAGCAGAATATCGGTCATATTTCCTGAAACAATAAGAGACGTGGGCAGTGATTAAGTGATCCGTAACCTCGCTAGATGTTCACATACAGAGAATATAACAGTGTGTGTTCATGGTAGTAAAGGAACATGTCAGCCGGTGCAACAGTGTGAATCGCTGATGTGTTTTTAACAGCTTTTGGACGACAATGCGGCTCGATACAGACTATCAGCAGGCTGATCCCTCAGTTAGAGGATAAAAGGTTGTATTGTAGAGGCAGGACACACACAGATGCCTCGATGGCCGGCCTGTGTGAGAGCTGTGATAACAAAGTGGTTAGCGCTAACAGTGTTTGGGTTCCCATCGGTTCTTATTGGAAGATTGAGATGCTCAGGCCCGTAGCTATTCTCACGTTATTAATGGTGCTGAGAAAACAGCATTAGTGACCAGAGCGGTCTTGAATTACTGCTTTTTTCTCCTTCCCACGTCTGTTTTTATTCCTTCCTACACTCTCCCACTCTCTGCTCTCTCTCACCAGCTCATGTTCGCTGCCTCTCTCAGTTTTTCTGTTGCCTTTTTTGTTTCAAGCAACTTGTATGTTTTTGCAACTTTGAAGTCTGTAATGAGGAGCTATACGGTCACAATATTCAGCGCTGAAAGCCAAGAATACGTTTCGGAGGTGTGGGGTAGTGGGAGTATTTAGGAGGTGAGAGCGCTGGCAATGAAAAGGGCCTTTTAGCATTTGGATAGGAGCGAGCTTGTGTGATGATGGCGAGCATTAGCATTTTACAATCCTGCTGTGTTTCCCTATAATGAGCGGTCGTCTGCTGCCCGCCGCTCCAATCTGTGAGGCTTTTTCTGTATGTTGGCTGCGGTGCAGATGGAGCGCTTTGCAGTGTGGCCTGGATCCTGTGTGATTAATGAAACGCAAATCTGTTGTAGAGGCGCTTTCTCCTCGTTACATGCTGAAACGCTGTCTCGTTGTGTCACGCCGCTCACTCAGAAAACTGTGCAATATGAGTACGGGGCTACGGGCTTCATTCTTGGCTGTTTGGTAACATCTCAGTGCCAGTAATTGATTTTTTTTTTCTCGACGCTTGATAGCCCACAAAGCCCTGCAAAGTGTCCAGCAGCAAGTGATATCACAGTTTATCTGATTCCAAGGGGTTTAATGGAGGAGTAGAGTTACATAAATCACACGCTCTGTAATGCACTCCTAAATATTTGGGCTGCCGTGATTTCTTTAAAGGGAAACTACAGTGTTTTTCGACCTAGGTCTTAAGGTGCATCCAAATGTCTGATACTGCGCGCCGTTTAGTGCTCCAACAAACATTTATCTTCAGTGTTGAATAGTTGTTTTATCTATAAAATGTCAGAAAATGTTGAAAAGTGTCGATCAGTCTTTCCGAAAAGCCCAAGATGACGTACTCAAGTGTGTTTTTTTGTCCACAAACAAAGGACTTTCCAGATGTTATCAGACTAAATGGATCAAATTCTGATCTTTAAATGAGTCGGGTTGTGACGCATAAAACAATTTTATCCGTCGTTTTGCAGCTGGTCCTTTCACAACGTGAGCTCGAGGGAAAAACAGTCTTTCGTGGCCCCTGTGCATCACGGGGTTTCAAAGCTTGGCGCCCTTCACAGGGGGCCTGTCTAAAATGGTTTGGTTGCTTTGTAGGGATATTTAACAACAGCGATCTTGTTTCCCTTATTGAGAAGTGACCGTATATTGGGCCTCATTCGCACGTGTAAACAAACTGGTGTGCAGCTAGCTTAGTTAGCGGAAAGGTTGCCCCAGAAGCGCTGTCTGAGTGTTTGAAATGAAACAGACATTTATTTTGAAAGATTTAGGAAGCCTGAAGGATGAAAAACACTGTAAATGTTGCTTTAATTTCTAGTTTAAATTAAGTATCAAGGAAGTAGTGCCACGAATCCCCCAAAAACTGACTTAAACAACAAAAAACTGTTGCTGATCGATTTTCTGCCACTCAACTTGTCATTTTACCGGCTCAAAATGTCGGCTCCCGTACATTCTTGACCTTCCACAAGTGGAGAAAGACAGTTGGGAGTGAAGGACAGATAGAAAGCGGTGATCCAATCTCGATCCTCCACTTGTCACACTGAGGAGTTTATTTTTAAAACCTCTCCGATCAATGAGCGCCGTTGTTTGTCTTCGCAGGACTCTCAAGTTCACCCACAAAGGCCGCCTTTGGCCGGTGGAGGCGATCAACATGGTCGTTTAATTCGATTGTCCTTAATGTTATTTGTCTGAAATAGGGCAGCGGTCGAGATGTTGTTTTCATCCCGGTAGCTGAAAGCCTCCCCGTTTTTAAAAAACTCATCCACATCTGCCTCAGGAGTGCTGACACTGCTGTACACGCTAAAAGCTGGCTCGATCAGCGCTGCTTGGTGCAGACTGCAGAGATGTGCTGCTGCTGATGGCTGCCTGTCACTTTCACCTGTTTCACCTCACACACACACACACACACTGCTGCCAAACTGTTGACTTAAAGGCTTTGTTGAGACTGAAAGCGATGATGAATCCCCTGTCAGAGGTACGTCATTGTCAAACACCTCAGAACTTCTCAAGGTTTTAATATTTAAGTAAACATAAGCTGCTTTAGCCGTAAGTTTTGCCTGATCTGGTTTCTGTCTTCTTAGAGGACCTGACGAGCTCACATTGTTGCTCAGAGTCAGGCTTCATCCTGGTGCTCGGCGCTGAGGATGCTGTAAGTCGAGTGCCAGACTGCTGACGCTCACAGCCGTGGCTTTATTTAGATAAATGAGCTGTTGCTTGGAGGGACGAGTAGAGGTCAAAGGATAAAAACGCCCAACTGTTATCTATCTATTTGCTATTTACCGATGCTGGATTTTTGGGGCCGATGCCACCAGCGAAAGTGGGGAGCAAAAAAAATGTCTATATCGATATGTCAGTCGATATTATACAGACATAAACACACACTTTTCCCTTGGTTGTGGTCACATGTGACAAAGATACGTACGTAACGGAGGCAGGATATTTTACTGTTGAACAATAAACCTTATTGTCCAAAATCTACAGGAAACTTCACTGGGAATTTAGGAAATTATAAATAAGGTTCTGTAGAAACAAGAAGAACATTTTCATATCTGTCCATATTGAACAACGTATACGCGGGGCTCTACTTTCTATCTATCTATCTATCTATTGCAAATTACATATTAGACGTCCGCTTTATCTTGATTCGTCATCAATTATCCACTCAGTTCACTCTCACTCTTTAGTCCAAAATGTCAGTTACAAGTTGAAAGCTGAAGATTATATAATTAATAGACACATAGCTGCGTTAACACCGGCCAAATGTAAAAGACATACATACGTTAACATGTTAAGACTCGAGCGGTTTCTTGAAAATGGCTGACACTCACTTAAAACGCTGAATTTGAGAGTCGGCCATGTTTACATGGAGTCTCAGAAGGCCTTTTGGCTGATAAACAATAGTTAATAGTACATTTTTGATAATAACCCAAGTCTAAGCTTCATCACTGTTTGTACAATTACTATCACAAAAACAAAAATGGCTGAGTTGATGACTTTAAACGTAGAAATAGCATGTAGTACATACGCAGAAATAAAAAAAACAAAGAAAAACAAACAGCGTCCAAACACTGCTGCATAAAATATTTGGTCTAAAGAAAAAGAAAGTCAAAGTAGGGAGGAATTTGGGGTTGAATGACGGCTCAAACAAACACGTTATCATGTTAAACAGAACATCGTATGCACCTAACTGTCAGCTAGTGAATGTGGCCGAGGTCTAATATATTCATTTAACTCTTATCCTCCTCCTGATCTAACAATGCAGACCAGCAGTCCTCTGTGGCTCCATGTCTCCCCACAGCTAATCAAGTTGCTCTTGTTATTAGTGTAAATACGTCACATTGCAGAAGCTAAAGATGCTCTAACTGTAAGCAGTGTTTAAGCCGGTGTCTTGAAAAGCAGTGTCATTCCCAACTGAGCCCTTTTTAAAAACCTATCAACTCACCCAAACTTTGATTTGAGGGTCTGTTGCGGCTACGAGGTTTCTCTCTTGAGTCTCCGAAGGCCGTTCTGGCTGATCGAACGAGGAGAAAGTTATAGTTGTGAAGGCCAAAGTTTATCAGTGGTTGTAAATCTGAGAGGAAATCCTGCGTCTCACGGCCAGACACCCTGACGTTAGACGTTACTGAGATAAACAAGCAAAGCCACTGATCAGAGACAGAAACCAGAAATACAGACAACTGTGCTCTCATTCAGTGATTAAACCACTTAAGGCTTATATTTTTAAATGTTTAAAGGACTTTACCAGGCATGTATGACAGTAACATGATATCCACAACATGCATCTCTTCAGACAGAGTTTTATCTTTGTCTTGAGATGGTGTCAAAAAACTGCTACACAGGGAAATATAATTAGGGCCCGAGCCCTTATTATATTTCCCTGTGTAGCAGTTTTTTGTAAGGATTATTTATTAATTTTTGCATATGCATATTATTTGCATATTGCTGCATATTTGGCGGCCTGAACATACCCCAAAACTCACCAAACTCGGTGACATACGTCACATGTGCGCGCCCACATCTGAATTCAACATGATTGGGGGTGGGTGTGGCCAGGGGACTCCATAGCGCCACCTAACAACGTTTAACTAGTCCGACAGATTTCACGCCACAGGCTTCACACTCACTAAGTATCATCTTGAGACCTTGATGATGACACCCTGTCAAAAGCTTTCGCCTCCGATATCCCTGGTGGGCGTGGCGGTGCGGTTAATTTTGATGACCCCTCTTTTCCCATTCTGTACGGACCCAATATGTCTATGCCTCGTACTTTAACTCGTCCTACAGATTTAACACCACAGACTTCACATGCACTCAGTAGCATCCTTAGACCTTCCACAGCCTGTGTTACACCTGATTGGCGTGGCGGTGCGGTCAATTGTGATCCTTCGCCAATACGCAGGAAGACCTTATAACTTCAACATACACTTGTCCATCTGCATCAAACTGCTCACACATGTAGAGGAGCTCACCCTGAATACGTCTCTGCACCAATACTGTGTCATATCTATAGCGCCATCCACTGGACACAGGAAGTCACTGAACATTCCACTGTTGTGTTTTGTGTGATACGTATCCCATTTAGGTAGGACATTTCCACAGGCAAAGGGTGACTACACATCTGGGCGCGCGGCCTCCGACAGCGAGGGCCCGTTCATCACTGCTTGCAGTTTTAATTTTTATTATTTTTCATTAATTATTATAAATATTAGCATGTTAGCTCAATAGCTTCCAGGTCATGTGATCGATTGACTCAAAATCATGTTGGGATCATGTAACTACACTGGCTGCATGAGATACGCCTCTTGTTTTTACATTTAACATCTCTAAATATTTTTTATTAATTTTCATTAATTTTTATATGTAAATATTAGCATTTTAGCTCAATAGCTTCCAGGTCATGTGATCAATTGACTCAAAATCATGTTGGGATCATGTAACTACACTGGCTGCATGAGTCATGGGTCACCAGATTTGGCCCGTAGCTCGTTACACATGAGTACGTTAATTCGATGCCCTCATGTGCAGCACGATAGCTCAGTAGCGCCCCCTAACGCCCCCTTATGGCTTTTCCCATTAATTTTTTTTCATTTCTACGCCTCGTACTTTATTTCACTAGTCCTACAGATTTAACGCAACAGACTTCACACTCACTAAATATCATCTTCAGACCTTGATGATGACACCTTGTCAAAAGCTTTTGCCTCCGATATACATATGTATCATGACCAGACGCACAAAATACCCCTCGGCACCGAAACCCTCGGTCCAACAGGAAGTCGGCCACTTTGGTTCACAGCGGCCATTTTGTCAAACTTGAACCCCCGCCTCCTACATGCACATACACTAACGAATTTCAGCACGCATAAGTATCGTGACCAAACGCACAAAAAAGCCTCTTGGACCCATAACCTCAGTCCAACGGGAAGTTTGCCATTTTGGTTCAAAGTTGAGATGTTGCCGCCATTTCCACCCATTTCCATGGCTCGTACTTTAATTAACTTGCCCTACAGATTTAACGCCACAGACTTCACAGTCACTAAGACTCATCCTCATACCTTGATGATGAAAAGTGGTACAAAGCTTTCGCCTACGTTATTCCTGGTGGGCATGACAGTCTGAACTTTCAATGCTTGGCCACTGTACGAGCCATGTCAATGTGTGGTGTGTGTTGGACACAAACTGTCCACTAGGTGGCTACGTTGTGTTGTGGGTCAGCCTGATATCAATCAATCAGACGTCATTTATATCGCACATTTAATACAAATACAATGTAGCACAAAGAGCTTCACACAATAAAAGCAAGCACAAAAAAACAGAAGTGAAACCAAAATACACACACACACATACACTTTCTCTCACACATAACACATACATGCATTTCTGACAGAAGCTTACTGAGGCGCTATCTTTCGCTCAGCTATGTGCTGTGACGACAAACATCATCCAATTTACATGACAGTCACAGGCTGTTTTCTCCAAATCATACATTACAACATGACATATAATTGATGGGTGAGCTCTAGGGCCACATACTGTAGTGGACAAACTTGCCCTCTGCGTCTGCCCTCCGACGGCGCCACGGCCCGACGTACGTGGGGGGGCGAGGGCCTGTTCATCGCTGCTCGCAGCTTTAATTTATTTTGTGTTTTCCTCTCGGTGGATGCTCACTTTGTGACTTTTTTTGGAGCTCATATTTTGTGATTTATGACGACAACACAGGTGCAGCTCTACTACTGCAGCTTTAACCATAACTTCTGCTTGAAATTGCTCATAAACACAACACTGTGTGTACAAACCTTCAATAAATCAGGGAGCGGAGGAAGTTGTGTCTTCTTTAAACAACCCCTGTAGCAGTTTTAGTGCCTGAGTGTGGATGTCGAGTCGACACGTTCGCTCATATGAAGATAAAATGGAGCGAAGAAGTGTTTTGTTCATTCGAGGCCTCCGTGCTTCTCTTTAATATTTCAGTGGAGTGAGAGCGAGCTTTCCCTGCTCTTTCCCCTCTGATGTTTTCTATAAGAGGTTTCTGATAAGTCATAGCGCACATGTCACTCATTTCTTCTTCATCTCCCTTAAGAAAGTTTTTAATGCATCATCCGTCATAAAGCATCTACTCCAGCAGCATTAAGGGAGAACTATTATAATGTTACTCTTTATGCTCTGTTGAATTATTTAAAAACACATAAAGAACAAACACTGAGTTCATGTGCCAAATATAGATGTTACACATCATGTTACACAACAAAATATGTGGACCCCAGAAACACCAACAACCATATAGAGCATAAAATGTAAAATATTTAGTGTCAGTTTTTTGTTTGTTTGTTAGAATTGTTATTGTCCTTATGGGATTTTGGCATTAAAAACACAATTGATGAAAAAAGACAAAAAATAATTTCTACAGTGTGAACAGTTGAGTCTACACAGAGTCGTGTAGTCTGTCGTCCTAAAACCCAGAAATCAGTTCGCATTTTTGCACGTCCGGTTCCCTCGTCTCAAAGTCTGAGTTTTTTTTATTGTTTTTTGGTTAAATACCTGAAATAAGGTCTGTAGTTACCTCATGCTGAAGATATTTACACGTTACACATCAATAAATGTCCCACCAACAACGATATAGAGCATAAAATGTAAAATATTTAGTGTCAGTTTTTTGTTTGTTTGTTAGACATGTTATTGTCCTTATGGGATTTTGGCATTGAAAACACAATTGATGAAAAAGGACATTGAAACAGTTTCTACATTGTGAACAGTTGAGTCTACACAGAGTCGTGTAGTCTGTCGTCCTAAAACCCAGAAATCAGTTCGCATTTTTGCACATCCGGAGTTTTTTTATTGTTTTTTGGTTAAATACCTGAAATAAGGTCTGTAGTTACCCCATGCTGAATATATTAACATGTTACACATAAATAAATGTCCCACAATTTAAGTATAAAGCACTTACGTGTCTCATCGACTCACTCGTCCGTCTTTACGGGCCGACTTCAGGTACAAACTATTAAAACTTTAACTTCACCACTTGTGCATTGATCAGTTTAAAGAAAACGTGTACAGTAATTGTGAAGTAAGATGCCTAGTGGTGGTGGCGTTTAAGTCAAGTGACCGTGATGTCGCCTGTTTGTAGCCTAACATTAGCTTTTTACTTGAGATTTAATTTATGCTTGAAAATCACAAAAGTGGTGTTCATCTGTGCAGATTATCCTGCTGAAAGAAACACGTAAGTATCATAAACTTGTGTTTGCCACAGAGATTATATTCAGCGTTTATCCAAAATCCAGTGAAAACATCTCACAGGCTTTTTGTCGAGGGAAGCAGGGCGATGCTAACTACAGGGTCAGCCTACAGAAATACATCATCACTACACCACTCTATAATAATAATAATAGTTATAATAATGTACCATATACCATGATGCTGTTACTGTATTGTGAAAATCTCCTGTGTTTGAAGTATGTTTCCACTGTAGTGAGCAGCATGTCTTCTTCATTTCCTCATCTTTTCATGAAGCGCTGAAGTGTTTGGGAGGAGGGGTTCACACATGCTCGAGACGTTGCCGCCCTGCAGATCAGACCACATGTCCACTTTTTTCATCCACTCACATCTGCCACTTTTATTTTGAACCGCGTCCCACATGGAGGGAGCTCCAGCTTGTACGAGTGCCCGGTTGCCTTTAAACGGTCGATGCCTCCCCGTCTTGCACGTTCCCCTCCTCGCTGCACCTCCCTCACCAATATAACTACTCCACACTGACTCAGCATACATGTGAAAGGCAGAGGGAAGGGAAGGGGGCAGGGCTAAGAGAGGCTGCTGCCGGGGAGGGAGGGAGGCTGGTCGGACAGGTCTTCAGTGCTCTGCTGGAGAAGGAGAGGGAAGGAAGGAGGGAAGATGGGAAGGAAGGAAAGAAGCACTAGCAGAAAGGATGAGACGAGATAAACCATGTGGGAGGTGTAAATCCTGTTCGGATGAAGCGGCTGTGAGAGGAGGAGAGGTGAGTGTGAGTGTGAGATGAGAGGAGGAGATGAAAGATCCTGTGTGTGTGTGTGTGTGTGTGTGTGTGTGTGTGTGTGTTTGTGTGTCTGTAGTACAAGTGTAGCTGCCGGTGTCTCTGGTTTGTGCTGACAGCTCGGGGTCGATCCAGATAAACAACCTCACGGCTCTGCACGACGAACAAGATGATCCAGATGTGGGTGACACGTCGTAACTCTTATGAACCGATGAGGAAAGTGGCGCTCTTCGATATATTGTGTGTGTGTGTTTGTGTGGGTGGGTGAGATTGTGAGTGTGAAGGCATGAATGAGAGAACATGTGCGAGGCTGTGTGAGATGAAGGACTGCATATTTCTGTATAATCAAGTTTTTGTGAGCGTGTCAGTACATGCACATGCCATCACTTGTGATCAACAGTGTCATTTAAACCAGTGAGCTGCTGTTTATTTGGGCTGGGTGATAATGATTATCGTTATTGATTTTCAGCTAATTACCACATTTGTCTTTCTACAAATGTGATTCTGTGCAAACTGGGACACAAAATTCAGACGCATATCGCTCTGTTTACTTTGGAGGAGAAGACTGAAATCAGTTGCCAAGTTTCTATCTCAATTTAGATATTCTGCAAAATTGACTAAATAAAACTCGTGTCTGGTGCTGTTACGGCAATATTAGGAATTAGTTCCTCGGGATAAATAGCCCAGCTGGTGTTGTTGGGGGCAGCGGTGGCGGGTGACATTAAACTACAGTTGAAGAACCTTTAACTGGACAAAACAAGCATCACAAATTGTGATGGGTGCAATGCTTCTCCCTTTGTTAGTATTGCTTTGCCATTTGTGTTTCAACATTTATTTTTTAATGCTCACACCAAACTTACCATGACAACCCAGATAGCAAAATTGTTGTGGCCCACATCCGGCCCACATACGCTGTGGAGTGACGCCACTTGGGCGGTCCACTCCTGTTTGCCAGATCTGAGCCACAAGCATGGCCACGTGTCAGCCAAGAGCGAACTGAATAAACCAGAAGTTCATACAAAGTTAATTTCTGTTCTAGTGGGCTGGATCAGTTCTGGTTTATTAAGTTCATTCTTGACTGACATGTCGCGTCTGTATTTGACATCCCGAGACAAAAAAAATCAACTGTCTCTCTTCAGAGTGGCCGGTATGATGTAGCTTTAACGCACCTTGGTACATGCACACTGGCTTGCCTCTCCTTTCTGTTTCTCGACCAGCAACGTTACCTGCTGTCATCGTCGGCAATACGTTTTATAAAGTTGGCCACAAAACGCAACTCATGTTTAGGATATTTTCACCTACGATTCTGCTGTCATACTGTAACAGCAGGTGAGCCGCGTTTAGCAAGTAGCATCGCAACAACAAGGTGCACTTACAAATATAGCCAGATTGACGTTGGTGGCCGTTAATATACCTGTAAAATATATGCGTGCACTGCAACTGAATAGGTCGATGTCTGTACAGGTGGACAGACAGGATGATCTGCAACATGATGCATCATTGATAACATGTTGAATAAAGCACCAACGTGCTAATCACCCTGCATGTTTAAAATTAAGAAGGTTTAAATATCCTCGATTCATACATTTCCACACAAGTTTCAGATGTAACTACAGGGAATGAAGCTTCACCTGTTCGTTGTTTACCGTAAACATGAATGCAGCATGTAGTGAGTGGAGGAGTTTTGCAGGCTGCAAGGTCATGGCCAACACGGTGCTTGATTGAATGCCTCCTCCTCCTTCTCTCTCCTCCATTAAGCCTCTCTGCATCCTCCTTCTCACACACATACACACTTTTTATTCCTGTGCATGAGTCATAGGATTCGTCTCTTTTGTCTGAATGAGTGTTTGAAGGCAGCAGGGAAAGCTGGAGAGCGAGGCAGCCCTCGTGTCAAATGCAAACAAAGTCGTGTTTCTGAGTCAGCATCGACGCTTTAATTCCAGCTCTTCCTCTCTGGTTAATTCAGTGCAGTGGAAGTTCATTGAGGCTGAGCGAGGATATTTTGGGTGTGACAGTGAGCCCTCGGCTGTTTCTTGGAAATTAGCGCGAGCAGGAAGCTGTTCCAAGTACTGATGTAATATTATATGAAGAGAAATCAATAGCTGCTCTGATTAGCGTGGTGATTTAGGGTTACTCTCCCATTGACTTAACTCTGAATCGCCTCAGGCTTTAATGTGTTACTACATAACCTGCACAACCTGTCGTGTTGCTGAAATCATAGCTGCTAGTGCAGCAACAAGCAAACTGAGAGCTAATATTAGCATGAGCTCCACCCCCCCACCCCCACTGCCGTCGTATCAAGGGAGCTAATTTTAGAGCTGCACAGGCTGCCTGGGGTTTAATTACCTGTCTGATTTGACTCATAAATGCCCGGCAAAACACCCCGACGGAGTTAATCTATATGTGTGCATGTGTGTGTCCGCCTGTTTGCAGTGTGACCCAAAAGGACAACAGGAGGATGAGTCATCAACCTTGAGCTGCTGTGGCTTTATGTGTTGTTGTGGAGAGGTGCAGCTCAAGTTGAACATTTTGTCCTTCAGTTTAAGCTCCAACATCGGTTATTTAAACGCCAACAGTTTGGCCAAAAAGTGACCAAATCCGTCTGAAATAAAGTGAGTAAAACATGTTGACATTACAGCTTCTCCCAAAGGCCACACAGGATATTTATTAAATGCTCAAACTGCAACTTTATCACCAGATCTGATTGCAGATAGGCAGTCAAATCCGTCATAAAGCAATATTCACGTGCAAACATCGCCTGTCTGAGACGCAGCTGTGAGGTGAACGTGTCGGTGTGTTTAAGGGGAAAGTGCAGCTGGCAGTCTGCTCGCCACCTCTAGCAATGCAAACGCATCAACGCACACGTCTAAAAAGGCTCACTACGGTGCAGGCCACTTGCGTAGGTTACGGCTAAGTGCAACCTTAGATCCACTTCAATGCTTTTAGCTTAGCATCTACAAACTCTAGGGCCACTGAGCCATGAGCTAATTAGCTAATAGTAGCTGGTTACCACAAAAAAGATAGCTAGCAAAGAGCAGTTGTCTGTAACTGGTGATATGCAGCTCTCATGCCATATTCTGCAAAAATTCCACCTTTATTGATGTCGCTGCTTCAGATCAAGATAATTTTAACGACCTTATAAATTCTGAGACAGTTAAATTAATAACAGGACGTGTTATAAGTACATACATATTGAGTTAATGTCATCTAAAGTCTGCAGTATGGCGTCAGAGTCCAGAGAAGATTCCCGGTAGCTTACTGTAAAAGATTAGCAGATTCATGTGATTGAAGTGTTGTACTGTAAATCAAGCAGAGAATGGCAGGTGGTGAGTGGTAATGGTCTGTTTCTATTGTTACTCCTGGCACAGCAGCGATGGTCCACCAGAGCTGCTGCCAAGCTGGACGGCTGTCAGAAAACTGGGCACTGAGTAACACTGCAGCACAATTAGTATCGATCAGTGTGGATTATAGGATGGATCCAGAGAGAAGGCAGAGTTTAGGTTCACTGTATACATCTTAAGATCCAGTTTTCTCTCATATTTCTTACCAAGATCTTAACAATCTAGCAAATGAGTACCGAAGACTGCTGTGCTTTTCTGTCTTGCCTCGACTGATTTAGAAGGTTAAATGTAAATAAAAACATGGCAGTGAAGCAAAGTTGGCAGAATATTTTACTTGGCCTCGAGTAGTCACTGCAGGTGTTTCTTTTTAGGCTGCATTCACCCCGAATAACCTTCAACAATAAGGTAGGACAGCCTGTGTGTCGCCTGAGAGGCAAAACCCAGGGCAAAGTAACAGAAACCCCACCTACTGCAGCTCAGTGCTGTGAGTGCACGCTAATGACTGAAGGTGACTCAGGTGAGTTTATCAACATGTTTATCAGCTCTGCAGAGGTGGAGTGTCACAAAGTACATTTACTCAAGTACAGGTACTTGTACTTTATGTGAGTATTACTGCAGTGCATTCTGGTTGTTGTAGGTTTCTACCTTTTGAGCAAAAGAGAATAAAACAGCCCTTTTCCCTCTGTTTTCTCAGGTCATGTAGCACCAATTTCAAATCCACTTTTGCTTAAATGTATTACATGGAACTGCCAGAATCAATAGCAAAATGTGGTCCAAAAAGTCACTGTAGCTGCTTAAAGTAAGGTTTAAAATGCAGGACTTCTATTTCGATACTTCCCAGGACGTCAGATATCCACATTTTGGGTTGGCGAAGCGTCCCGAGCAGCGCCAAAGTGAGAAAATAAGAAAATCCAGGCAGAGGGCTGCAGGGTCTCTGCAGATACGAGACACTAACACGCCTTGCGTCCGTGCGTGATGTGCACTGATAGGTTGAAATCAGTCTTGTGATGTCGGGGAATAAAAATAATCCATACTTCCCCTTGAAGCTAAAGTAACAAGCCTGTTTTGAAAATGTTAAGAGGAGAAAGTTCAGATATTTGTGTTCAAATGTAGGGAGGAAAAGTCAGAAGTTGTCAGAAAAATAAATACTCAAGTAAAGTACAGATACCTGAAAAAGTACAGTTATGAAGTATTTGTACGTGAGTAAAGAATTTGAATACTTCTTCCACCACTGAAACTCAGATATTCTCACATCTGGACTCTGGTGGCAGTAAGAAACCATCCCCCCACCCTGAGTGGAAATGATGCTCTTGGCTACATCTCTCATCAGATTGAAATATTCAACATGTCTTCTGAATACATTTATGCACATTTTCGAAAAAGATCCCTGATGTCTGGTATCTTACAGAACTTCAGCATCTCCACTAGAATGAAAACACGGCTTTAAATTTGACTTAGTTGTGATTTTAGTCGAACTGACCCTTTAAGCAGTCTCCTTGCTGCAGAGGAAGAGGTGTTGTGTTACATCTGCAGTCGTGTGTTTCTAACATGGACCTTCCTGTAACTCTACACTGCCTCCGCTGCCAGCTCAGCTCTCTCCCTCACATACATGACTCTCTCATCCTGCTTCCCCTTCACCGTCTCTCTCTCTCTCTCTGCTGCTCTTCCCTCACCCGTCTTTATCTCGCCCGCTCCCATCAACATCTGTCTCACATGATGAATCAATGGACCAAAGGGGAACAGATGCAGTTCAGGCCCATCAGCTCCCTTCAGAATCGATACAGGCTTCCTCTCTTGGCGGCGACAAAGATGACAAATCATATCTAAGAATAATCCCTGAGGATCTGTCCCTCCATCAGCTCCGTCACGTTTACGAGCGCGTCCATTTTCAGCTGAAAACACTGCGTCCACGTGAGCGTTTTGAGGACCTTTTCCTATTGATTTCTTTCCATACTTAAACTCCAAAGCAACAGAAACAGGTTAAAGTTCCTCTTTTTCCTTCCTATTTTGGTCTACAAACAACAAAACTGTGCATCATAGCCAACATCTCCCCCAGAATACAGGACAGACAATCTCCTGCGCTGTTTTAAAACAAACTAACGCAAAATTTTGATCTTTTCATTTACATATTTTCATTTTTTTTGTAGTTAGACGATGAATTAAGTAAGAAAAAGTGATTTGATTGCAGTTTATAGATGCGACAGATGCCTGTGCAGCTACGTCGAGACGTGGATCGAATCCGATTTCATGATTGCAGAAAGTTTGGGCAAAGCTAAACTTTAAATTGTAGCCAGATTAATGCAGAAATCCTCCTTCTTATTAGTGACAAAGATGACAAAGTAAATCTCCTCATCAGCTCAGTGGCTTCATCCTTTAATCACCTCTGTCACATTCAGGATGCAGCCGAGGAGCCTCGTCGTCTTCCTCACACCTTTAGGAAACAATGGGACTCCGTGGAGCCACCAACAGCTGGACAAAGGCCTGTTTTGTGAATGGTGTAGCTGTGGGAACAGCGGCTCAGAGGTGTGAAAATGAAGGAAAGACAGAGGGTGACAAATGGAGAGGCAGGAAGAGTTGTCTGCTGATGAGAGAAAGAGAAACTCCTTTATTACAGATCGAGGATCTTTGCTCACGATCTTGTCCGCAACGAAGAGAGAAAGAAAGTCTTGTTGCTGCGGCTGCATGCGGAGAGGCCCGCTGGGATAATTAAGAGCCAAGAGGAGGATTTGTAACGCTCACAAGGTGGCGAGCTGGTGAGATTGAGATCGGTCCGTCTGAAGCGAGGGCAGAAACATCAGCCGGGAGGTCAAGGAGGGAAATCTGCCTTGCGTGCCAAGTCGCTCACAAGTTCTCTTTGTTCTGTCAACTTCAATTTCCAACAGACACGTCCTCTCCCACTGCTACCATACGGCAACTCCAATCTGTCGCTGCTGGCAGCCGCTCGGAGTTCACCGTCCCCGATCGAGTGACTTTTTATTCCACAAACAGAGTTCTGTTGTCTGCGGCGTTATTGGCGGGGGAAAGTCGTTCTGCATGAGCGCTAAACAGAAGGGCCGACAATTGGAAAGAATTCAGCTGGGCTCGAGTTGAGCAACCGCCGTGGGAATTAGCTCGACAAAGACAGAAAGTGGCTCGAGCAGGAGAGGTTTCTGTAATAAAAGTTTGCTTCGGTGGATGACGTGGTTTGACAGATGTGAGTTGGAAGAAGGAACCAAATAAGCCGCACAGGAAGTCCTCGTTATCACGCTGCATCAACGTGACAACTATTCCTAAAATAAAAGCAGATCAGATCAGGCTAATCTGATTCTCCATGCTTCATTTAAGCTTCTCTCACAATCGGAAACTCAATGCCTCAAATAGATTCATTTGTGACTGAATCCTGAGCGGCGAATTGTCTCGTGCAGGGTTTAGATAAAGCTCTGTCACCGGGGTCTTATCGATGGTGAGTCAGAGAGCAGCGGAGGACGTGAGGGATAATTTCCTGCTTCCTCTCCCGGCAGGATGAGCTCACGTTCTCTCTGACACCCAGAAACAGCTCCTCACCTCAATGCAGCACAGCGAGTTTTGAGTCGAAACATAGATGCTACAAAGAAGATGTGTTGCATTAGAAGTAAAATAAATGACCTTCTAATAGGAGTGTGACGATACATTGATCCAGGATCAATATATCGATTCAACGAAGTGAAAACACCATCAAATCACCATCGCCGCCATCAAGAAACGCCTTTATTTTGAAATTCCCATGGCACGTCTGTGTCACCGTTTCCGTCCATGCACAGCTCCTTTAAAGCTGCAGAAGAAGTTTTGTGATTCTGTCAATAATCTGGACAAACCTGATGTGTTTAACTGACGTGAACTGAACGATAATTAAGTCCAACAAGTGTGTGGCAACAGCAGTCTAACCTGCTGTAATCATCTGAAACGAGGCTGTTTACCTTCTTTCTCCCTCGAGGCGCTCAAGCCACTGCTGCTTGGCTAGCTGTGGCATTTTGTTTTGGCAGAGAGGGTGTTGTTACTCTGCTTAAAGATATGAGATTAAAGTACTATTATTTATTTTCTTATGAATCAATTAAGACGTCAGACAGCCTCAGTTTGTGCTATTTATGGGACATTAAGGAACGGGCTGGCAGGAGAAAGAAATGTCACCTCAACAAATTTAAATCCAAGCTGTAGATGTTAATTGATCAGACCGGCGATATGATTTATTTTTTTAATTGTCAACGAATCACCAGTCAGTCTCACATACGCCTTGTCACGGTGAAGCGAAGACGATGGACCCAAATGCTGTAGAGAGCATGCAGGAAGATCGTTGAACTAAATGTACTCAAGGTAACGAGAGGACCAGACAAACACAACAGCAGGATCACAGAAACCGAACAGACGACTCGACAATGACTGAATGGACGACTGGAATTAAATACAAACTAAACTAACGAGGGGTTGAGGTGCTGATGGAGGAGATGCAGTGCAGGTGTGGAGGGACAGCAGACTGGGGAAGAACTCAGGTAACAAGGCTCGGCTAATTAAACAGATACAAGACAGGTGTGGAGGGAAAAATCAGGCTGGTGAGAAGAAAACAAGGAGGGAAAACAACACTGGGAAACCAAACTAAACTAACAGGACAGTGACACCTTCCTGCTGCGATAAATACTCCCTGTTGCACCAGATGTGCATTAATCTGGATCTAAAAATAGTCTCCAACAAATATTTACTTCTGATTCAAGGAAAATGTGTTTGAGACAGAACACGACATAACTTTTTGCGTTTGTTTTATTTGTGCAACTTCCCTGAGAAGCAAGAAGCTAAGTTAGACGTTCCTCCTCTGTTGCCACAATAATAACTACGGCCACTAGAGGACGCTGCCGAACAAGAAACTTAAATATGGGTCGGAATAAGATGCTTTCGCAGTCGACCTATGTGGTCATTTTTCTGATGAGGACGGCCTGTTCATGAATTGGTGTGCATGTTTTTATTGATCATTTTTTCAACTCATGTCACTTCACGTCCGCTCTTTGCATTTACTGTACATGTAATGATCAGATCTAAAATTTCCTTTGCATTCTGTCTGAATGCATCTTGATTTTTAAAAATGTTTAAGTATCTTTGACATGTTTTAAAACAATTGAAGCTTCGGGTGTTTGGGGTTTTGGTCTTTTCATGTTTGTTTGACAATAAGAAAAAGTGTTGTCGTATAAAACCAGTCTTATTCTTCAGTGTTGGCATTGTTTAAGACAAAATCAGGGAAAAAAAACTCTCGCACACTGTCCACCTCACTCACAAATACGTTTAATGACAACGTTTCAGTACTGCGAGAGTTTCATTTCCTGATTTTGTCGGCCCTTGGTCTTCTCCTGCGCTCCTGTCGATCCTCAGGTGTGCAAAAGCTGCATTGTGAATGGTTTAAGAGAAGAACAGTAATCTGATACGTAGCAACAGTTATCTGCATGCATCACAGGTACTGGAATATCCTGTATGTGTCCAGCGTCGACGATAACACCTCCTCTCCCTCTCTGTCATTCACAGGTATGAAGAATAGCGAGTGGTTGGAGGTGTCCCACGGGCATGTTTGTCCTCTGGCCGTGCAGCCTGTGTGTCTCTGCTCTGCACACAGACGCTCTGGGAGGCAGAAGAAAGACCGTCTAAAAATAAACTGACACCCACCACCAGCAGAAAAACAAAAACCAAACCAACAAATAAAAGACGAGGACAAAGAAGCGGGTGTTTTTGTCTCTTTTCACCCTGTCTGACTCTCTCTCTCTCTCTCTCTCTCTCTCTTTCTCTTTCTCTGCTCCATTTCTGTTTCTGTGTCCTCATTACGGCCTGAGAGGAGGTCATGTCCCAGTCTGGAAAAGTCCTTCATTTGTATGTGGAAGTGAGGTCTGCCCCAGATCAGAAGGGAGGGAAAGAGGCATTCAGAGACGAAGGGATTGCTCAGGGGCAATCAGTTCAGGACAGTCCTGCGGAGCTCCTGTCTCAGCTAGCGAACCAGACCGCCACAAAGCCCTCTGCGGCTCACCGTCTGGTTCAGGACTGCACACACAGCCAGTCTCCTTCTAGAAACACAGTCAGCTTTCAGCTCCAGCAAGCCAGCAGCTCCCCAACAGTGACGAAACGTTGGAGTTCACCCTGTAATGAAGCCAGCCACAGTCCGCCAATGACCTCCTCTGGAAAGGTCGCTCTCCCTTACACACCTCCCAGCTGTCGAAGGTTTAAGGAAGAGCTAAGCGATGGCAAACGGTCTGTGGTCACCTTCAGCTACGTTGAGAAGTCCAATGTGAAGACTTTAGACAGTCCACGCAACTCGGAGAGAGGGTCCAGAGAGGACAAATCGACCCCGTCACACATACGTAAAAGACTCAGCGACCCGGTTTGGTTTGGAAGTAACGATTCATCGTGCAGCTCCAGTCCAAAGCTGACTTTCCGATCTCCAGGAAGTCACCAGCAGACGTTCTCCCCCGGCCTTCGCCAAACACCCTTAGACCCCATCGGCAGGGCAGCTACCCAGCGGGCTGTGGAGGAGTTCGGCTCGCCTTTACTGAGGATTAAACTCGCCCACGCACTTGAGCACACCTCGTCGTCACGCTACAACCAACAGCCGCGCTGTCAGTCCTGGGCTGGGTCTCCTGTTCAGCGTCAGAACTTCTGCGTGAACCCCAAAGACCACTTCGCAGAGAGGAGCCAGGCTGTTTGTGGGCTTCCTCGGAGCCCAGCGTCAGACCAGCTAGCCTCCCAGTCCAGACAGTCCCAGAGTCCTCTTCACTGGTCAGGAGAGGACAGAGCGATGGCAGGAAGTCCAGCCACCAAAAGACACGTTTACAGGAGCTGCAACAGGAGCACTTCACCGCAGGGAGCAATCCTTCAACTTGGCAATAATATAATCGAGGGCTTGAACCAGTTAAGTGACAGTAAATCCTCCTCTCCGGCTCATAGCCCTGAGGTCGCCCGCAGGCTCGCAGAGGAGGCCACTAAAGTTTCTACTATTTTCACAGAGGCAAGAAGGTCCTCATTGCACAATGCTTTAGGTGAGTCCGAAAGCATCTCAAACTCCGGAGAGTTTCACGATTCAACAAATGCACAACAGTCTAAGCAAACGCTCAAGATGAACATCCCTTTAAACGACCAACACACGCCAGCAACCGACAACACAGACTCTCACCAGCCTGAGAACTCGATCCTGCAGTCGCACTCGCTTGAAACAAACTCTCATAATAATTACGAATCGCACCAGGAAGATTGCGTTCAGCATCACAGCTCCATTTTACCAGCAGCTCAGAGTTCTCCCGCCATCCCTTCACGTGTCCTCCGTCCATCTCATCCTCCCACCGAGCTCAGCTCCCCCATGAGGGACCCCAGGCTATTCCAAGCAGAGCTCCGAGCACCGGATACCCCGACCCTGCATCGCCGGCAGCTCCCACAGTACACCAGAGACTCCTGGTCCCCGGGCCCGGACAAGAGAGGAGACCTGAGCTGTTTCGAGAGAGGGGACTGCACGGAGCTCGCTCGCAGGCTCTTTATCAATCAGAGTGTTGAAGAGGCGCCGGTCAGCTGGACGTCCAGGCAGCAGTGGGGGGGCGAGGTGGAGAGCAGCCAGAGTCCGGAGCCTAAAACTCCTGATCGTCAGTCCAGTCACCGTCGCAGGCCGCTCAGTCCCACAGCGCAGCAGAAACGGGCCGAGCAGCGGAGGAGAGAGATCCTGCTCCTGGGCCCGGTGGCACTGGACTCTGCAGAGGAGGATGAGGGTTGTGATGATGAGGAGGAACAAGGTGATGAGATGGAGCAGCAGCCACACCTGCAGAGGGTGGAGGAGCCTCCAGAGGCGGAGCAGAATGGGGCAATGGGAGGGTCGTCCTCGCGGAGCTCCAGTGGGGTGACGGGCAGCTTGGGGGACAGAGACTGTGTGTCCCCGGAGTCCAGTCAGTCCAGCCACCAGAGCAACGAGACCGGGGCCGCCACCTCAGGAATACAGGTGAGCGCTCAGCTACAGATTACACTTAATACTTAAACACATGTTGATGCTTATAACTGTATAATTTGATGTTTGATGAGAAAAATGTATACAACTCTCATGTCTTTTTGCTAAATATGGAGCTCAAAGCAGTTAGCGTAGCCTAGCATAACTGGATATCGTTGGAAACAGTTAGCTTAGCTCTTCTCCAAACTTCCAAAATCTATCAAGCAACACCTCTATTCACTATTTTGGACAGAGCCAAGCTATTATTTCGGGATCTCTGGGCTTCTGGAGACTTTTGGAGATTTTGCCGGACGAGCTGTACAGAGCCATTTTATGTGGGGGAAGGGGGGATTTACATTTTTGGGTGAATTGTATATACATGATTGCATTTTTGGAGCGAGCCAGGCTACTTGTCCCCTGTCTTTATGCTAATCTAAGCTTTCGTCCTCTTAGCTCTGGCTACATGCATCACACACGAACATGAGAGCGGTATCAATCTCATCTTAAGTGAACAATCTGACCTCCCCAAAATGTCTGCCTGTTCCTTTAATGCTGCACTGCAGATCTCCTCCAGCTTTTTTGTGTCTGTGTCTCTCTCAGACGGACAGTGGCTGTGCTGCGCCCGTGCCCTCGCTCCATTGTCAGAGGATCGCTCGTGCCAAGTGGGAGTTTTTGTTCGGGACCCCCGCTGAGGAGGCTGCTAGCAGGGGGGAGAAAAGTGAGAGCACGTCCCCCTCAATTTCATCCAGTTACTGCACTTTCATGCTACACCAGAGCGGAGGTTTCATTCCTTTTACTTCAATCTTCAAGGCAGAATATTACAGTGAGATCTCAAGTGTCGGTGTCACTGTGTGTCAGTTAGGGCATGCCGTGCCCTTAATATGGCGAGGTGTCATTTTAAAGCCTGAGATATCTTATACGTCTGTGTCATAGAGCTTCATAGTACACTCAGTTAGAAGAAGGAAGTCAGAACATCACATCATCTCCAATATATCGTGGTTAATTCCCCAGAAGGCCTCCACTTATCTTCTCTTCATCAGGGTGGTAACTGAGATTGCTTCCACTTTGTATCTATAGTCTATCAATCAGTCATGAGTCCTTTAAAGGGGCACTGTGTAGTTTTCATTTACAATATTAATGAGGTAATAAAACAAATTCTTTTCCATAAGTGAATAAACAAGCTGTTCTCAGAGGAAAATAAGGTCTGAGAACATTGTTTGCAGCTACAAAGGTGGCAGGGTCCGCCACATATAAACAAAGTACAACAGTATGAAATTGTATGAAACAGTTTATTTATTTAGGCATAAAAGAAATCAGTCAGTGAAGATCAAAGTGTATCTTTAAACCATCAAATTATAAACACTGTATAAAGCTTGACGTAACTCTCTCTTGCAGACTCTCTGGAAGCCTCCACAGCTCCTCCTAGTGGAAACTCCAGCGAGTCTCCCACCCCGACTCCCCCGTCGTCCCTCCCTCTGCTTTCTGCCAATCACGAGGTGCAGCACGTCGAGGTCGAACTGGTGACCCCGCCCCCGGCCATCATCGGGACTTCACCCAAAACCGGCATCATTCGCCGCACGCTGAAGTACTCAGAAACCGACCTGGACGCCATCCCGCTGCGCTGCTACCGCGAGACGGACATCGACGAGGTGCTGCTGGCGGAGCAGGACGACGGCGACTCTGCGTTTGGGAGCAACCGCAGCGTTCAGGGCACCTCAGGGACAGGAAGCAGCCCGATGGGGGGTCTGGCTTATGGGAGGACAGATGGGGAGGTGGTGGAGGACAGAGGAGGGGGGAGGGAGGATGGGGAAGAGGAAGATGAGGAGGAGGAGGAGGAAGAGGAGGAGATGGTGAGTTGGGCCAGTGTGAGGATGCAGGGAGACAACAGGAAGCAGCAGTACGCCGCTCAGGAGGAGCCGGAGGTGTTCGGTCACCTTCTGAAGAGGTGAACATCAACACACAAGCCTGTAAACACACACACGTTCACACACACACACACACACACCCTGGTGAGCAGGATTTTCCCCTGACCCATATTCTGATCTGAATTTGGATCTCACTCCTAACCTATTTTTCAAGTAGATCATAAACAGGTTCGGAGCCATTTTCCATGAATTAGTCACAACTCTCAAACAGTACAGTACACACATCCCTGGAAAAGACAGCCTTTTTCACGTTTAAAGGGACAGTCCACCCCAAAATCAAAAATACATATTGGTAGTGCTATTTCTCCATCTATATCAGTGTTTGTCTAACTTTTTCAGACCAAGGACCACTTAACCAATAAAAAATACCTCCTTACGTCTGTCTATTCCAGAGACATAATGAACTATTCTGTTTGCTCTCTGTCCAGACCGATGGAGACGTTCTTTGACAACCACCACCCCGCCCTGAAATCCCCCATCCTGGTCTCCGGTCCTCGCCTCGGAGCAGAGGACACCTTCAGCCGCCACTTTGAGAGCATCATGGAGTCTCACCGAGCCAAAGGGACGTCGTACAACAGCCTGGACAGCGAGGAGCTGCTCACCTCCAGCACCCAAGAAGTCCTGACCTTTGACCTGCCCACACTGACCCCTGCCATCCACGCTCCGGTTTGTCAGAGCGCCCGGCAGATCGTCCAGCTCAGCTTCGCCCCGCTGGCGCACGACGAGCGGCCCAGTCTCTCCGATTCGATCTTCACCGTCACCGGGGACTCGGACGCCACCCGAGCACCGTCCAGCGAGAGGCTGAGCAGCGGATCAGAAGATACGCCGCCCAGAGGACGAGAGTGTGATCAGCTGGGGAGCAGCTGGTACAGCAACATTACTTTCTCTTTACCGAGGTGAGTTAGCAGCACGTCAAGGCGCCATGATGAATACTGTGACATGTTGTTTTTTTTCCTAAAGCAGTGCTACCTAGTCCTGCCTTTCTGTGCTGTGATTGGCTCGTACATGTTGCCTCTAAGTGAGCTTGAAAGTGTCTATTTTAACCTAGCTCTTCTCTAGCGTTCTGTTTAACCCAAACCATCATAAACACGATACGATCCAATACGATACGTTACGATACGTTGCGATACGATAAGATACGATACGATACGATACGATACGATACAAAGTACTTTATTAATCCCCCAGGGGGGAAACTGAGTGTCACCACTTGTTGTTATTGTTAAGTGTATTTATGGTCTGAAGCTGTTTCTGTGGTTTGCGCTGAAGATGTTTTGTCTTCTGTAATTAAAGTATCTTCTTGTTACTGAGTGCAAAACATCCTCACTTGTCATCGGGCCCCTTATGTGCTTAATATATGATTGTACTATGACAATAATCTACGGAGCTTCAACGTGAACATGATCTGTTTAGTCGGACATGAAGCGAGCGGCTGACAGTGTTGACAGCTGATATGCAGATGACCTCTGCTTTGGTGATTCACCGAGAATCTGTGATATGAATCTGGGTCATGTTTGTTGTTGTTTATCACTCTCTAATTTCTTCTTTTAATTTTTCATGCCGTTGCTGAAGGCGCAATCTTTTTGGCTTGTCGATCGTCCCAGTCTTGTGTACCTGATTTCTCAGGAGCGCCTTGAGGGAAAATCTTTAAATGTGTCCTGAGAGTTACTGCATTCTGCTGTTTGAACACTTCCTGTAACTGTTTCAAGTTAAAAGCCTTCATTTCTGAGCGAGGCTTTTATGGTGAAACATTTGTAAGATTGTGTTGTGAAAAACTCTTTGACTTGAGAGGTTCAGATTCCCGTGTGACTTGTAGCTACTGCCATTTTTTCTCACTCTTGCAGTAGGCCCAAAATCTTATTTTATTTATTATTTTGATGGGTTTTTTTGCTTTTCATTGGGTAATGCAGCACAAAACAAGTAGTGACAGTAGAGACATGACAGACACAGGAACAATAAATAAGCACAAGACCAATAGATGAACAAGCAGATACAAATCGCACATTACATTGTATGTTGAGGGTGTTGAAGGATAGTTGTGTGTGCTCCTTCCATCCTCCTTCATTTAGTCATTCAATAATCCCATTTTTTAAAATTATTATTATACTTTTATTTTTGTTATTTTGATGTTAAACTTTAGAAGACAAAGGCGAATTATTATTGTGAGAAACAAAAACACGATGTGTCACAGTCGCCGCTACACTCTCATTCATGGACTCTCATTCTGTTCCACTCGGGAGCAACTGAGTCATGTGCGACACCTAGTGGTACGATTGGGTATTACTGGTCTGGTATCGGTTTGGAAATTGAAAAATGTTTACATAGGCCCAACCCTGGCTTTTAGTGCCACGAGCCAAGTGTCATCTAGTCGAGAACTGATCAGCTTCTGGTGGTCAAAGGTCAAAGTCTAAGGTCAGTGTGACATCACAAAACACACGTGATTGTTTTTGGCCGTAACGTCAAACAGAAGAGGAGATTGAGACCAGATTTCACACTGAATTAGTGACACCGGTTCTCGATGTCCGCCTTCGAACTGTGGCGATTGTCGAGATCTTCTGTGCTGCCTGGTTGAACGTGTTTGTGAAACATCCACGTTTTAGACTTTGCAGCAACATCCATATTTGTAGCATTGTCGTCAATCATAATCTCATTGACATTGAGCTTCAGGTGATTGACATTGCACTGTGCATACTGTTCATCATAAACACATCTCTTTGCTCATTCTGTCGTGTTCATAACATGTTCAGCATGCGGTTACATGTTGGTTTGAGCTCACAGAACGATACAAAATGAATAATCTCATGTCGACCTCTTAACCTTGAGTAAACTGTTGGAAGAGCATCGTGAACAGCTACAAATGGCAGAGTTTTCTATGCCAATTCTGTATTCATGCAGTTTTTATTGCCTCCTCTCTGAGGTCAGAGCCTCGTTAATGGACTGTTGTCAGTCTCCAGACGGCTGCCTGTCGTTCTCCTTGTGCATAGCGCTGCTGCAGTGCTATTCTGGAGTTAGACTGAAGGTCGCTCGATGGCTGCCTGTGGCCCCTCCGCTGTGTGTGTGTGTTTGTGTGTGTGTGTGTGTTTAATATGTAAATCCATCTGTACATATTCCCAAATCTGTAGGTGTTTGAGTGTGTGCATGCGTGTGTATCTGTAGGTGATTTTAGATGGTTGTTTACTGGAAGTGCATGCTTTGTGTGTGTGTGTGTGTGTGTGTGTGTGTGTGTGTCTGTGGCAGATGGCTGCTGCAGCAGTGAGGGACTCACCTTGACTTGTCAGCGAACCAAAGACTTCATGTTAACTCTCCACAGTCTCTCACCTGCAGTACACCAGACTTTACTCCACATCCAGAAGAAAAGCTTTGTCTTTGGTTTGTGCACATATTCCTTCATTTATAGCAGAAAAGTCGCTTTCTTCAACCATTTTACATCCTCCTCCTTGTGACAGGATGTGATGGATTCAAACTGTGGCAGACATCTGTGTCAACAGTGTCCCGGGTGTGTTGGAAAAGCCTGCCATGGTGTTTATGTGTGTCTGTGAGGTAGTCTGGCTGTGTGAATGTCACCCTAACTAACTGTGACAGCACTGCAGAGGTAGAGCTGGTAGAGCTGCACCAGGTCACTGTGTTGCTTTGACCACTAGGTGGCAGGAGAGGACAGCAATCAAGCTGTTGAGCTCCTTTTCATAAGAATAGAGTCTCAGCAGGAGGGTCACTTTGAGCATCAGGAGCAGAGGTGTGTCTGTGTCTCAAGGTTCAGCTGGTAGTCTCTCTGACAGACCACAGGTTTTATCAATTTCTTACAATAATAATAATAATAATAACTTTATTTATATTGCACCTTTAAAAACAGAGTCACAAAGTGCTTTACATGCATCATGTAAACAAAGAAAAGAGTCGCAAAAAAGCAAGTAGCAAACAATTGCAGTGGAAATCACGAATATGAATACAAACAGTGAAGGACAGGGACATAAAACAAGTGAAATCTTCAACTTCTTGTGGACAAAATGAGCAACACAAAAGCAAACACTTCAATAAGGAACCTGAGAAAAAATGTATTAAAATTATAAAATTATTAAAATATATTTCTGCAACTTTTTTTCCACCTGTTTCCACAGACAAACAAAAAGTCATATTTGTTTTTTATATCATTATCATATTATATTATTCTTTTTTACATATACGTCATATTTTATTTTATCTTTATTTTTATTGCTTGTTTCTATTTTTTATTCTTTATCTTTATATTTGAACTACCTGTGCATTAGTCTCTAAATCCATTTTTGTTTTCTTGATATCCCATGTTTAAAGCACTTTGTATTGTAATTTGTTTGAAAGGTGCTGTATAAATAAAGTTTAATTGAAGTTTTATTGATAAACAGTTAAAAAAAAATGTAGGTCAGACTTTGAAAATGTATCACCAGATGTGTTTTGCCTCTCGGGGCCTCTGTAGTTTTCAGACTTCAGTTTTGACCGATGCACGTTAGCGATCAAAAAACAACTGTAAAAACAAACAGCAGCTTCATGTCGCTCTCTCCTTTCTCTTCTTTAAACGTAAGCTCACATGTTTCTCTCTGTAAACTTCCTCTTCATATGAGAAATCAAATCACACTGGACCGGCTCAGGTGAATGTTTGCTCAGCGCCCGATCTTATCTCAGTCTTATAACTCCCGGCTGCCCCGGAGCTGAGGAATCCGGGAGGGAGCCGATGAGAAAAATATTTCTGAAGGCTCGTCCATACTTTGATAAAAGTTGGAATTTCGCCCCCCTCCTGCTTCCCCTCACGTCGACTCTTTCAGACGGTCTGCAGCGTGAGACAGTGGCTCATTGTGCCGAGCTGCCCAGTGGACTGAGAGAGGGGGGATACCGCCGAAGCAGAGGCTGACACCAGGAATTCTCTCAGGACCTCTCGGCATTGTGCTGCCTCTTGATGAGACAATGCCAACAGGTGGCGGCCTAATCTTTTTTGATTATGAACACTCCTGCAGGCCCCGATGAAGCGTTTGCTGTAAACACCCTCCACAAAGGCCTCATAACGTTGACAAAAGGCCACGTTTTCCTTTCAGGAAACACCCACGGTTTAAACCCGACACCTCGTATCTTTGTTTTCTCTGTAGGTGTGCTAACAGCTCACACCAGAAACAAGGTAGATTATTTGTCCAACACCCAAAGGATGGATCGACTGAGTGTGTGTAATTGGAGAAGCAAAGGAGAAAGGGGGGGGGAGAGAGAGGAATGAATGGAGGGTGAAAGAGGGAAGGGAGGAGGATTTTTAGGCGACAGACAAGCCAAGTTTCGTGCCATGTTTCGAATCCAAGGTCAGCAGGGGACGGTGAGAGTTTACACAGTGGAACAGGGTGGGAGAGAGAGGGAGGAGTGAAGAGAGGGAGCAGAAACAACAGCAAACAGACTCAGAAGGGGAAACAGACAGAGCAGGACAAACAGCTCTTTTGCTTTGGGGGGGGGGAGGAATCTCGCTGCGAAGATCAAATGACAGCAAACACAGAGGGAGAGTGAGAAAGTGGAGGACGGAGAGAGGGGGGACACGTGAAGGAGGCTCAGTCGGACTCGGAACCAGAGCTGAGGAATGTCAGAGTCTGCCGGCGCGTCGGGAGCGGCTACAGGTGTTCGTCTGCGTGATGCGTTCAGGTTACGAGGCCAGGAGGAGAGGAGGAGGAGGAGGGGGCGGGCGGGGGAGCGGTGTGAGGCGAGGTGGCGTTCAGGGGACAGCCGTGAGGACGCAGTCTGTCTTCTGCTGTCACGGTTCATCTGCAGTCGGAGAGGAGAGGTATTCGTCGATCAGGCGGTCTTGTCACAGGTACGTCTCCACTCAGGAACCTGTCTCACCTGTCTGCCAGATGATTTATACGTCATGTTTGGCCAGACGGGAAACTGAAACAGTCTGTTGTGTTGTTTGGAAGCCAGTTCACCAGAGCAGATCTCATTTTGGAAAAACTGCGTCCTGAACCCGAAGGTCTCTGTGTTCAGACAGGTTGATGATGTCATGAAGTAGCGTGGGATCATGGGAGTTGTTGTCTTCATTATTAGACAACCGCTATTGCAGATAAAACATCTGCCCGGCGTGACTCGGGCAGAAATGTTCAAAGACAAAGTAAAGTTTTAAAGTTTTACTCGCAGCATGTTCAGTTGTGTTCACTGACTTCCTTCCTCTCTCTCTCTGAAGTATCATCTGATGTTTTCCCGGACATTGTAGCGACGGGCGACCAGATGAAAGGCATTGTTACCTCGAGTTAACTTGTGGATTCCTCTGGTTTGAACATTGTTGTGTAACAGAGGTCAGAGGAGTCGCTTTTAGACATTTTAATGAAAACACGTGATATCTTAAAAACTTACTTGGCAGTGTTGGTTTGTATGGACATTCATGGTCCCCAGAGAAGCATCTTGACTTTGGCGATCTCCTGACGTCACCTCTAGCGCCTCCATGAGGTTGCTGTTTGTGTTTTTTGTGTCTCAACCAATTGCATATACTGCCATGCAAATTGGGACCGACACTTAAAGCCCCAAGAGGATGGATGAGCTTTCCTTTAGTGTCACCAGCAGGTCAAAGCTTATATTTATCTAGTCAAGATATCAACATGTGCTTTATGTATTTTGGTGCAGACGTTCAAGGCCGTCATTATAATACATGTTGGAGTGGACAACCCCCGCTCAATATCAATCAATCAGATCTAAATGCACTCAAGTTACCTAAAAGGCTAGTTTTCATCCACCGTCTCTTTGCCTGATGTATCTTGATGATAAAAATAACAATATATGCATTGCGGTGGTTAAAAACATACAAGATTGTGGTAAAAAAAAGCATTTACAACACAACTGAACAACCCTGAGTGGACAAACTCTGATAGCAGGTGATACAGGTGCAGAAGCAGGTGACATAATAACCATCCTACCAGTCTTAGCTGTACGTTGTGTGCATGCTCGCAGGCTAAACTAAGATGTTAAACGTTGGGAAAAAAATAGCATATTAGCTGATTTTGGCTCACGGCTCACTGCTGCGTCTCGGTCCAGCCTCTCAGTCCGTGTTCTCAGAGCGTACTTTCTGAAACTCGTAGCTTTCTTAACCAGTCAGATCGTGTTATTGATGACTGTTTGCTCTGGTGTGATTTCGCCCCACTTGTTGACAGTATGAGGATGTGTAAGTGTGGGAAGCGAGGCCCTGGGACTGTGGGTTTTGTTGGCTTGTTCCTCACGCTGAGAAATCCAAATGAGAGCTCCGCTTGTTCAGGAAGTGTTTCTGGCTTTTTTTGAATACAACTCGGGAGCTGCTGGACCGTCGTCATTGTTTTTCTCCGGCCGGCCGGCGTGACTAGAATTGTCACACAGCTCTCGACGGCTGCGACAAATGTCAGCGTCACGTCGCATTTTAAGTAACTGAACCCGGAGACCTCGTTTCTCTCGTCCGTACTCCGGCACAAGCCAGAAAAGAGGATCTGCCTCGGCTCGGTGTGACATAACATGCTTAAATTATTATCACAGAATAACTGAGATGTAATAAGTTTTGCACTTCTGATCTGGCTAATGCTTTGAAGGGGCTTAATTAGGAGGTGATAAGAAGAAAGTGAGAAAGCTGGCGAAAGAGGAGACTTTGAGTGAAGTTATTAAAGTGTGTGATGAAGCCATGTGTTGTGTTTGAGTTTAAAATGTGCAAATGTGAGCTTTGTTTGCTACCGTGTGTCTTTGACCCCTCGCATCCTTCTCTGTCCACTCACCAGTCGTCATGCATGTTTTATTCTATTTTATTTAACAGAAATTGATCTTTTTTTAAGCTAATATCTCTTGATCAGCCTTTTCATCTCCTCTTTTTTTAGTATTCTGGTATTAAAACATCACAGAGAGCTGGAAACTCTGATTTAAGATCAGCGCTGCAGAGATCAGATATTAGTATTATTAAATTATTAATATCCTGGAGTTATTAGTTTTATTATTACATCACCATCATTCTTTGTTCCTCCTTTTTTATCCCTTTTTCTCTCGTTCCTTTTCAATTATTTACCAACCTCTCTAATTTCCATTTTCCCCTCCTGGTTCTCTTCATTTCCCATCTTCTCCTTCCTCTCCACTTCCTCTTCTGGTCACCTGTGTGTGTCTGGTTTTTAATCACTCGCTGATTGATTAACCTCTGACCCCCCCTCCTCTCTCAGCAGGGACAAGGCCCGTCTGGCGACCGATTCGGAGCTGGACCAGGACCTCAGCGACAGGCTGGGTCTGGGCAGCAGCGACACCCTCACCAACGGAAGTCACCGCGCCGACGTGGCAGCCGCCAAGCGTTTGGCCAAACGTCTCTTCAACTTGGACGGCTTCAGGAAGTCGGATGTGGCGCGACACCTCAGCAAGAAGTGAGCTGGTAGAGCGTTGTCATGGCAGCTTTTCAACTAAAAGGTTTTTTTAGTTGAAAATGTTCAAAAATGAGCTAAAAATGGTCGACTTTACATCAGCAATCCATATTTTAACTTTAATTCGAGGCAGCCCTGGTTAAGATTCTGCCTACAAAGTGCTGTTTTAGCAGATGTGAACTCTTCGGTGCTTCCAGCTCGATCAGCCCGTCAGCTGCTTGCTCGTGCTGATGAGAAGGAATTTGGGATTAAAGGGTTTCCTCACCCTGTGAATCTCTTCTTCTCCTGGCCTCCGGTCCGCATCTCCAGCTGACTGAGCCGGTACACACCGGCTGACTGACTGACAGCCCGAACTGAGACCACACACTGAGCTGAGAAAGCTAGTATTTGAACATTTGATTGACGTTTCGTGCTTTTGTTTTAATTTTTTTTGTCTCCTGTTGTCCTTACGTCGCCGTTTCCCCTCTTGTACATGTTATTTTATGTCTGTCTGTCTGCAGTAATGACTTCAGCCGTATGGTCGCAGAGGAGTATCTGAGTTTCTTCAACTTCACAGGCCTCGGTGTTGACCAAGCACTGCGGTGAGAACACGATGTACAATGTCTAATTGTTAAAGAATGAATGTTGACATTTTTTAAATTGCGACTGTGGTCTAAATGTGTGTTTTCTGCCCGTCACGTGGTTTTTAATCCTTCCCTCTGTGTGATGGTGGCTTTGATTTGTGTTTTTAATGTTTTAATTTCATCTTTGTTAGTATGTGTTGGGTACTCTGCACTGTTAAACACTGCTCTCTAGAGGGCAGCTTTGTTCTTGCATTTGGAGTGAGATGACAGTTTGTACAGTGTGTGCTTTTATTTTATTAGTTCATATGTTAGTTAGACTGAGCAAATATCATTCAAACATTCAGCTCAACTTTATATTTATAGAGTTAGACACATTTAAGTGTGCTTTAACTAGTAATTTGCTGAGTAACACCGACAAAAAGTGTGTTTTAAGATCATATTTTCAAAGTAAAAGTATTATTCAGCCGCCTGTCACATATTTATGTCACAGCATTGCGGCTCTGACTGTCCTGTGTTTGTGTTTGTGTCTGCAGGACTTTCCTCCGGCAGTTCGCTCTGATGGGAGAGACTCAGGAGAGGGAGAGGGTGCTGTCACACTTTTCTAAGCGTTACTTGGACTGCAACCCAAGAGTCATACCATCGGAGGGTGAGTCGGCTGCTGCAGAGGAGCTGTTTCATAGAAACATAGAAAATATACGTCTTATATCTGCTCCTGAATATTTATAACAGCCAGCCATCCTTAAAGTGGCTGTAATCAATATTTTATACCAAATTGAAAAAAAAAAAACAATGTGTGAGAGACGTAGCTGTAGAGAATTATCACCTGAATCTGCAGCTCCACTCGACTTTATGGAAGTTTTATAGACCTTCGCTGTTTCATCTCTTTTTGTCGCTCTCCCCCGAGCAAAACATATCCAGAAGACGTCAATTCAACGCCTTTGACGACGATGGAGAGCCACGAGGAGAGCTTCTGTGACGTCATTTATAGACGTCTTTTTCCTGCATCGAGTTAAATTTGGCCGTCATAAAAAACTTTAATTTTGAACCGCGAGAAAATTCTTCATATTTCTGCAACTGAGGTTGAAAAGATGTCTAAAATTACAAGGTCCAAACTTTTATTTTGAACCTTGTAAGGACGTCACTTGGACATCAGTGCTGAACGCTGAAAAGATGTCTGAAAAAGGATGTCACAAAAACTTCCATCCTGGCTCACCGGTGGGCGTCGCTTCAAGGTCGTCGAAGATGTTGAATTGGTGTCTTTTGGATCTGTTTCTGCTCGATCTTTCACAGTTATTTTTCAACCGCAACAGTCACCTGTTTTCAGAGAAAAAGCTGAAATGGGGCAGATTACAGTTAGTTATTCTTTTGCAATCTGACAGCACGTAATCCCAGTTACATGTTATCCGTTACATCCAACATATAAGTCCTATATAAATGTCTGTAAATTGACAGCAAAAGCACTTTTATTTCTATGTGAGGTTGTCCCAAGATCGTGCTGACTTGCTGTTTTCATCCTATAGATGCAGTTCACACTCTCACCTGTGCCCTTATGCTGCTGAACACTGATCTACACGGTCAGGTGAGTAATGCGAACATGCGTTGCTGCAAGTAAGTGCGTGATATCTATAAGGAAAATCGACTGTGTCATGAGTGTGCAGGTCCAGCAGGCGTTGCAGACAGGCGTGCTCAGTCAGGCGACGGATAAACAAATAAAATAAGTTTGAACAGCTGCGATCTCCCCTCAGAGGCCCTTCTGATTAACTCTGGAGTTTTGGGGATATAAGACGTGATCTGTGTCTGCAGGTCTGCCTGCTGAGCTTCTTTCACTATCATTAATCTGACTCTTTTATCGTCAGAGCCTCACTTTGCAAAATCTGGGCCATTGGCGGCTCTCCTCAGTGATAGTTCAGCTCTGCGGATGAATGATTAATTAAAGTGGCTACAGAGGTGACTGGATGGAGGATCAGCTCCTTTAGGGAAGAGTGGATCAGAAGTTTTTAGAAAAGTTAACAGATATACTGTAAGTTTGATCTTTGTTGTGAACGTGGTCATCATCCTCATCATGGTGGTTTGATTGATACAGGCTGTGAGCTTCATCCAGTTTATATTTAGTGTCCATGAGCCCAGTATGACGTCTGCAGATTGCTTGTTTTGCCCGACCAACAGCAGTACATACATGTTTAAGAGATAAAAGTCTAATTTCTCTGATTCCAGCTTCTTATATGTAAATATTTTCTGGTTTCTCTCCTCTATGACAAAAAATATCTGAATATCTTTGAGTTGTGGACAAAACGAGACATTTGAGGACGTCACCTTGGAGTTTTTTCACCATTTTCTGACATTTTGTAGAACACACAGCTTTATCAAGCTAATAATAGGTGGATTAATGAAAATAATTGTTACTTACAGCCCAAACCGACTGTGTGAAGTTTATTTTAAAAGCGAAAAAGCAGCAAAATCCTCGTATTTGATTTTCAGAATTTCTGCATTAAACTGTAGTTCATGAATGGATTCATTGGACAGGATTGTATTTGAAAAATTGTCGAACACGCACCAACAAGACGGATGAAATTCAGAAGTAATATCGGCTGTGACTCAGGGGTAGAGCCAGCGTCTTGTTATTGGAAGGTCGCTGGTTCCATTCCCCTGGTCTGCATGTCGAAGTGTCCTCGGGCAAGATACTGAACCCCAAACTGCTCCTGATGTGCTGGTCAGCACCTTGCATGGCAGCCACCACCATCGGTGTGCTACTCTGATAGTTTAAAAAACTGTGGATGTTAGCAGACTTGGGTCGGTACCAGAAATCTGTCGAGGCTGATTGCCCGCCCCTTTAGACGAATCACTTCAGCGCTAATCATCATCATGATTAACACTGTTACCATTATTATTCCAGCTGTTCCGACTAATACTGAACAATCATAGACAAATTATGGACAAATCGTCGTCCTTGTTTTTAATTTGACCTCACATTTAATTTGATCACCCTTTTCGATACGTTAACTCATAACGGAGCGAGTGCAAATGATCGGGGCTAACTGCTCTTTTCAGTTCATTGTAATTTAATTCAGGTAGTAAAAGAGGTTTCACTCAGTTTCTGACTTTATTTTAGAGAAAGGTGCTTGCTTTAAAAATTAATTATAAATTGACTACACATTCACAGAGTTAATTGAAACAGACCACATTAAGGAGGCAGTCGGTGTGAAATAAAGAGTTTGAAGAACGTGTCGTGTGAAATAAAAATAAATGATATTCGTCTCCTTTCAGAACATCGGCAAGAGGATGTCGTGCACTCAGTTCATTGGCAACTTGGAAGGACTGAACAACGGCCAAGATTTTCACAAGGATCTGCTTAAAGTAAGCTACTTTCAAGTCGAAAATAGCACACACAGGCGCACACACGCACACACACACACATGCACATGCTGTCATACACAGACACACATCCCAAGTGAGAGCGAGCAGACTGCGTGTGCCAGCATTGTATTGTCCCACAGATCTGTGCGACTGAGCCTGGCTGTCTGCTCGCCGCTCACTGCCAGCTGGCGTTCGCCTCCTCTCCAGAGGCCTCCAATCACAGGCCTGCCCGGGCCCGCCACTTCCTGGTACGGTCCAGCCTCGGCGCGGCCAGGAAAGACTAATTGTTATGTGATCTGGAGACAAGGAGAACGAGACGCAGCCACCCTCCGGGTATCTGTGCGTGCCTTCGACAGCATTAGATTAGGCTATTAGCGTAACCCAGTTGAGTTTGGTCGCGATAGATGGTGAACCATCAGACAGGGGTCAGACGGAGGCCTGGGGCCGCGTGATGTGGCGAAATAACCCAATCAGAGCGGGCTGCCTGTCCATTGGTGCACCTAATGATGATGTCGCTGATTAGTTTTGTCTGCTGAGTGGTCCGTCAACATGCCACGGGCCTCCAGAGTGCAAGTCAACAAGTTGTAATGGGGTATTTATAATGCATGAGGGAGAGAGAGAGAGAGAGGCCGCGTCCGTCTGCCGAGATGACGGGAATGAATTCAGGAATGAGAAGCTGCGTGTTGTTAAGGGCAGATTGTATCCACGCTGCGAGGCAGGCAGGGCAAGAAACAAAGACGTGCATTAGCTGTTTTATTAAAGCCCGTACAGATCCAGGAACAGCCGTTTTAATCATGCCTTCTACCTTCCACGAGCTCCCGCTCTTTTATTCCCGTTCTCTCTCAATGAGACTCTTTTCCTCTCTCGGCCTGCAGCTACACTCTCTTTTCTTCTCTCCTCTCGTTCCCTTGTTCTGCGAGTCTCTAAATGTTCTGCCTGCCCACTCTCACTTGCACCTTATCTTGGCTCTGTTAAGCTCCGCTGCAGTTTAATCTCTGTCTCTAGTCTGTGTCTCACTGCCACCTTTATCTGCACTCTTTCACCTCCGCCCAGTTCTGCTCGCTTTTCTTTTTGCCTTCCCACTCCTGACCTATCGTCTCTTTTCCTAAAGCTCTCTGTCCTCTCCTTTTACTTTCTCTTCTTTTCTTCTGGACTGTGTTACACCAGCTATTCATGAATCCATTTTATTGTTTTCCAAGCCGTCCTAGATGGTTTTAAACGAGTGGTTTGCAAAATCAGGATGCAAAACGTGCCCTTATATGTACATTTAAAGGTGCTATCTGTAAGAAAAGTTGTTTTTTGAGTCTCATTCCAGATGTTTTGGGATGGCGGCCGACCCGTCAACCATTCAAACATCAACTTTTCTTACAGATAGCACCTTTAATGAGTTATTTGTTGCTGTATTCATTTTCCCTGTTCTTACTGCTCATGAAGAGGTCCCTACCCAGTGTAACAACGTTGTGATGTTCTCAATCAACAGCACCTTTTCCTCATCTTTCTTGTTTTTTTCCTCTCCTTTTTCTCAGTTACTGTATCGCTCCATCATTTCCTGCTACAAAATGAACCACCACTCCTCCCTCCCTCCCCTCCATCCTTGTATCCCTCATTTCCTCCGCTCATTTTCTCGCTTCCCCATTTCCCCTTTTGTATCTGGTATCTCGTGTTTGTGTGCGCTGTAAATACATTAGGAATGAGCCGGAGAAATCCCTCGTTTTCATCCCTGCCGCTTCGTTCTGCACGGCAAACACACACATGTACCGCATATCTCACACATTGTCTCAGATCAGCGCTTGTTTTCTCTGTCACCACAGCGTCGCGGCGACCGTTGTGCCTTCGTCACATCTTTCCTTCGTTTCTCTACCATCCTTCTCTCCTTCTGTCTCTTTTTCCATTCTCTTATCTTCGGTTTTAAAGTGGTTTATTTTGAACCAAGTACAGTAAACAACTGAAGGGGGTTTGCATGATTGCACAGCAGCAAGTGGTGTATGATTGTGTTTGTGTTCATGCTAGCAGCCGGGCCCTGTGGATCTAACGTCTGTCGGTTGGTCGACCGCTTTGATCCAGAATGAAATGTCTCCACAGGATGGATCGCCATGAAATTTTGTACAGACGTTCATCTTCCCCAGAGGATGAACCCTAATACTTTTGACGATCCCCTGACTTTCCCTCTGGGGCCACAAGCAGTTTGACATTTGTGCTTTTTGAGAGAAATATCTCAACGACCACTGGATGGATTTCACCTTAGGAGGCAGCTGTGATCTCGCAAAATCCACCTTGCCAGGCTGCGAGCTCTGCCCTTGTGGCCGAACACGCAGCGGTTGAACCACAGCTGCTAGCACAGCTGGAGAGTCTTGTTTGAGCGACTGTTGATTCTCAAACGTTTCATTCTGTGAAGTTTGATTTTTAAAAAAAAGGACCCAAACCCGAGACACAGAGGCAGCCAGGGGAAAAAACCAAAGGGCTAGCTTTAATAACGAAGCTGGAATCCAAAAAAAAATCAAAATGCAGGCAACAAAAAAAACTGGCAGTAAAAAGACAGGGAGCAAAACCAGTCTAGAGAGAGTCCAAGGAAAAAGTAATGAGTAATATAAAAAAGTAAGAACAAACCAGAAAGCCACAGGGAACAAAACAAAAGCAGGAAGACCGAAGAGACACAGGAACGTAGACAAACCAACAAAGAACAGGAGCTGTTTAACTAACGAGACACAGGTGGTCACAGATTACAGGTGGGAAAAAGACAAAGACAGGAAGTGGTAATTAATGACACATGAGCATATAACCTACAAAATAAAACAGGAAATAACAAAGCTGAAACCCAAAACCGTGACCAACATTGCTTGTCACCTTCTATTAAATGCCACAGTCACACTGAGCAGACATTAAATGATGCACCGTGTAGTTTGGAGACGAGTCTGCATTCATTCAAAGTTGGATCCTCTGCGTTTGTGTTGGCTTCATCCATCATAACTCACAGTGCGATGTGATTATTACAGACGGCGCCGTGTGTTGAAGCTTCACTCTGAGGGACAGAAACACAGGAGTGGATCTGAACCACTGAGGCCCGTTAGCTAAAACAGAAAATCAGCTGCCTGGTGGACTGGAAAATAATGAGAGGGGCTCTGCATCCCCATGACACCCATTGATAGTCCTCTCTCTCTGGGGAAGACTCCCCTCCCTCTTCCATCATCAATTAGCTTCCTCTCTCTATATTTCTTCTTTTCTTTGTCTTGTTTTCAAGCTTTGCTTCATTTATTTTCCTCAAAATCATTTCTTCTTTTCTCTCAGTGATTCCCTCTCATCTCTCGTCCTCGTTCTCGGCAGTTCAGCTTATTTTGATCAAACCTTGTGATATGTTTCCCATTAACGCCACAATAGAGCAGCAGAATTGAGCAATCAACCGAACTGAGTGTGTGAAGCTTCGGCCTCTCGGTCCTCCCTGACACACTTAGCAGCAGGACATAAGACTTCTGTTTGTACGTTAATATTATTTATCCCATTTCACCTTTATAATAGCAGGGAAGATAAATGAGGAGATTATGTGGGATGAAGGTGTTTGTGATTCTGTGATTTCATGTTTTATTTTGAAGTTTTGCCCTCACGTGTGTTGCTTTTCATTTCCTGTTTTTGTGTGTTTTCCCAGCCTTTTTCTGTGTTCACCTATGTCTTGTTAGTCATGTTAGTGAGTCCTGTTTTGTCCCACTGAGCCTGTTTCCCGTGTCTTCCTGTGTCTCCCCGTCGTATGTTTCTGGTTTTTGTTTCTGGCTTTATTCCTCACACTTTTCCTGATTTCTACTTCGCTCTTCTTGGTTTTGTGTTGCTACTTTGCATTTGTTGAATTTGCACATCTTGGTTTTTTGGAAACTAGAATTTTTTCGATGGGTTAGGGTTAGGTTGTTTGGTTTCCATCCAAATGTATCTTAAATTTTAAATAAAATCTAAAGAAAAATGAGAGCACTTACGGTGACAGCAGTCGGTAGGCGTGCAGGTTGTACGGAGATTACATACATCTCAATCAGTACTCATTCATAATGAGGCTATAAACTATCTTAATGTACTCCAGAGCATGTTTTCCACCTCCAGCTGCCCACACCAGACTCAGTTAGCAGACATGTGACAGACCGACAGGCGTCATTAACTCAAAACAGCAGAGCATTCAGTCTCAATCAGGTGCCTGTGATATACAGAGGAGGAAGTCGTGTCTTTGGGATGATGGAGGCCGAAGATAAGGCTGTTTTTTTTATATAACCTGGGTTTTGATTTATAAAAACTCTTTAATCTTTCACAGCGCAAAAGTTTTGTGACTTGCCCTGTTAGACTTCGCTGTAGTTCTTCCTGATCTGAGCAATTACTTTAGTGAAGGAAATGTTATTATTAACAATATTATGGACAAAATAAGCCTTAAATGAAATTAGCCTTTACCTGAACTCTGAATTAGTTTTGTCTTATCAAGATATTGAAGCTTGACATTTGGGGAAATGTGCTTATTGGCTTTGTGGCAGAAAAGACTTGGAACAGAGTGAAACAGTTTGCCAGATCTGTCTGAAGGCAACAACATCCACCTACAACCCTTTAACCCTTTAACCCTGGAGCTAACCTGATCAGTTAACACATACAGTCGTGGTCAAAGGTTTACATACTGTATACTTAATGCAATTAACTACAATAATGAATTTATTATAGGTCATCTGAAAATGTGACTTAAAAAGTGACTTTTTATCAAATATAACTGGATTAAAATGTTTTGGTTGTCATTAACTTAAACCAGGCTGAAACTATGAGGGATAAAAATGACTAAAATGTGACTAAAACTAATAAGCACGTTCGTCTAAAGATTAAGACTAAATGTAAAATAGCTGCCAAAATAAAACACTGACGTCAAAGTAGAACGTGCAGCTCACATCGGGAATAAAAAGGTTTTCTTTATAACGTCTCTAAATTCAGCTGCAAATGTGTGAAGTGGAACCAAAGTGTGAAGCAAAGACATACTATAATTTGTACACTCGTATAATTAATCTACTTGTTTATTTATTTACTTGTTTGCTCGTTTCCTTTCGGAGACTTTGTAGATTCAGCTGGTTTTGCTGCACTGCAGCGTTTTGGACTCAACGTGTCTATAACAGCACTGTTTGTGCAATTAACACAGAAAGAAATGATTAAAAACTTGTGGTCCCAGTGCAACAGTAACCTTTTCATCCTTCATCAACACTTCATGTTCCTTTACCCTGTTTTTACCAACTCGCATGTAAAAAAAAAACACATCGCTGCTGACTGTGTATCCACCACAGCTCCCTGCAGAATCTGAAGCTCTGGCCGCGGCCCAAGCCGGTGCTTTGGAGGAAACTTTCTTCCTTTATCGAGAGGCTCAGAGATGCATAGGTTTGCACTCATTCACACTCCCTCTCTCTCTCCTCGGCACTGCTCAGGGCTTAAAGCTTGAAGTGGGAGCTAATGATGCTCTGAAGTAGGTTACCAGCCCGCATTAGAGCAGGAAATTCTGCTGAAATGAAAATGTTGTGTAGCTCAATCAGACGCCGAACCACGCTCTTCAAACTGTAATTAGGTGCACTGATGTTATCGATTGCGTAGCGGCATCGATGCCGAGGGAAAAGACGGATGACTTATTTGTTTTTGTAAATGAGGGAGAAGAAATCATTCTCGAGCGCATCGCTGCAGTCGAGCTATGTGTGTCTGAAATCTGCACAGGAGCTGCGGTGCCAGAGCTCGACGGCCTCGCCAGCTCGGGCAAAGACAAGGAGGTCAAATCTGAGGAGGGAAGAAACCAGAAGACAGATGGTCCTTTTTTTAAACACATCATTGCTGATTACATATTCAGCGTGTGCAGAGAGGAAACCGTTAAAACGGCAATACACGTGACTGTTTTTTTGGTGTTAAGGGTCTAAAACTCACGCTGCTTCAGGGCCACGGGACAGTTTGTCCTTTCCAAGGGGGCGTGCTTCATCTCTCCTCTTCCTCAGTCTTCTATTCGTATTTAAACGCCGATATAATAATAATAATGTCTTCTTTAACTGTGCCATAGAAACATCAATGTCACTGGGTCACAGTCGATTAACTGATTAGTCATCTGAAAGAAAATGAATTGCCAACTATTTTGATTACTGATTAATCTTTTTAGTCATTTATAAGCGAAAAAATGTCAAACATTTGCTGGTTCCAGCTTCTTAAATGTGAGAATTTGCTGCTTTTCTTTGTCACGTACGACCGTAAATGAAGCGTCTTTGGGTTTTGGACTGTCGGTCGGACAAAAGAAGCATTTTGAAGACGTCACTTTGGGCTCCGCTGAGCATTTTTCACAGTCTTTTGACATAATGTAGACCAAACCATTCATTTATTCTTAATCAGCAGATGACTCGATAATGATAATAATCGTTACCAGCCGTGTTACCACGAACACACACACACACACACACACTGTAGTTTATATTGACTCAATCCCACACACACCGTCCTGCAGCCTCAAATACTCACCAGAGCAGCAAATGTGGATTCATCCGCAACAGAAAATAGTCCCGAACCAATGCGCTAAATCACTCCTCTGTGAGTTTGTGAGCAGATTTTTAAAAGAATGGTCGTATTAAAAACTAAATTTCATATCTTCATGATGCATTTTCACAGTTAAAGTTGATGTTGGAAAATATCGAGAGATGAATTTTCATTTTATTGACTTTGATTGTTTCATGGAATTTATGACAATAATAAATATATCCAGCTTCGCTCTTAAATATGAAATATAAAACACATTTCTATGTCTTGGTTTTAAAAAAAAAGAGTGAATTCGAAACATGACGGGAGCTTTATAAGATTATCTTATATCTGGCCCCTTGTAGTTTGAGACCCCTGTGTTATTAAGTGCACTGTGCTGAGGTATTTTAACATTTCCACCGCATCAAGATCAACTGCAGGTAAAAACAGTGCAGCTGTCTTCAGTAAACGAAAACCTAAAGATGCTGCACTGAAGCAGGAGCAGTAGACAGAGCACATTTCAGTCTTACAGGTGTTTTTCAATGTATAAAATGTTTAAAGATAAGGCCGATAAAGGTAATGTTTTTAATGCATCCTCTGAACGATTCCTCTTTTGAAACACATCCTCAACACCTGCTGTCCAAAGCAGCTGAAACACTGACCGAAAATACAAATCTCACACATTTTTTACTCTGGAAATCAAAACAAAAAATAGCGGTGCTATTGAAGGTGAAGGGTCACAGGGAGCCGTAGTGAAAAAGAAAGACGGCGTGTGAAGAAGAGACAGCTGCTTCGGTCAGCAGAGATGCGAGGCTGTGGATACGCTCCCCCTCTCCCCGAGCTGTCTGGACTCTCCAAGAAGGACGGACGGAGAGATTTAGACAGGATGTGAAATATTGAGTGGGATGAGGAGCGGGAGGGAGGAGAGGTAACAAAAACGACAGATTTATTTTGCTTGTGGTTTGCTTTTGGTGAGCAGGTGTTCCCCTGTTTGGCTGCCAGCTTCATTTGACTAATTGGAGGTTGAGTGCTTTGCTCAGAGGCACCTCAATGTTTTTTTTATTGGGATTCAAACCACAAGCTGCTGCTGCCGCTGTCGCCGCCCACGCTAGATAACTGTCAGAGGGCTCTCGCTGTAACAGGCTGTCGTCCTCATGCAGGTTGTTTGGGTTGTGCAGTCAGAGGTGAGCTCCACTCCCTCGACTCGCCGATGTTCCTTTCTTAACCTCCTGAAGGAGTCAGGGATGTCGAAGCAGAGCGGAGCGGAGGGCACCACTCACATGTCAGCTCGCCCACATGGCCGCCCTGATGGTTCATGTCAAAGGACCGACAGTTGAGTCATGAGGGGTTTCCTGTTTGTTTTGTTCACAGTCACAGTACCCATTAAACTTTTATTATAGATCTTTAAATTTAGCAAGAAGGTAACACACAGAACAACAGCGGGAGGTACGGCTGAACACAAACTAACAAACAGGTACAGTTTGCTACACAACCGTCCAGGCATATTAAGTATTAAAGATAAAATGTGGGAGAGTTTTGGATTGAAATGTCTAAAAACAACTAGACTTTGAGTTGTTTACTTACATTGTCCAAAATGTTTCCAACAGACCCAAAGAAATCTGTAATTTTATTAAATGAAACACACCGTTTAACAAATTACCGAGTTATTTGTCGGCAAATGAGGCTAAACGTAAAAAAAACTTAAAAACATTAACTTGTCTTAGTCACTTCAGATAGATTTTTATCATCAGTTGTAGTTGTTTAATGGTGCGTTCACCACCAGTGAAGCAAGTTACTTTACTGTTTTTACTATACCGTACATTAGCCGCAAGCTAGCGAGCAACGGCACGCACCGAGGGTGTGTTTGAATTTAGGTCAACCCTGACTGAACTCAGCACTCAGCAGAGACTCTGGTTCTCTCTTCTTCTTCTTGCCCTCTCCGCTCTGTAACGTTACGTTCATGAAGTAAAGCACATTTCCCCTCCAGCTCCAGTCAGCAGTCAACATTACACCTCCGTGGATCGCTGCTGCAGTCTGGTTGATAAACATGAGGCCCTCCCCACACGACACTTGGCAATTATCTTTTTGTTTTGTTTTGAGAGACCAGCAGCTGCAGACGTTAGCCTACATACTGTGCATTTAAAAACTCACGCAAATTAAAAAGGACTAGAAAAAAAGTCGAGCGTGGCTAAGGTCGTATCGAGGAGGATGGGGTTTTGCTCAAAGCTCAAAGCCTTAAAGCCACAGTCTGTTATTTCTCTCGATCAAAAGAAGACACAGCAGGGAAGCAGTGTGAGATCATAGGAGTTGTTGTCTAAATTGTTAAGCAGCCACCATTCCCAACTAAAATCTATCTGGTGTGACTCAGGCAGAAATGTTCACAGGTGAGGTAATGTTTTGTAAATTTTATTCACGTTACGTTTAGTTTAGTTTGCAGACTTCCTTCCTCACTCCCCGCGAGCAAATTAAACACAACCTTGCTTTAATAAAATGACAGATTTCAAACGTTAGACATTTTAAAGCAGGAATTTGACATATTATATCTTAAAAATCACTTAAAACGGTGGACACAATCATTTGTAACTCTTCCACCCCATCCTCTCAGGCTGCTTGAGATATGTTTATGACAACACTGTGAAACTGAGCACTGAATCCTTTAGTCCATTTTGATTACAGATCCCATAAAAGTCCAATCGATGCCCATCTGTGACTGACACAGTCGTTAAACCTGTGGTCACAGTCCTGTAGCTCCAGATTTTTGTTTTCACATCGTCCCTGTTGCTCCCACTCCAGTCGATAATTGTATTTGACCAATACGTCTCTCGGGGAAACAACTCGTTCATTCGTCTTGTAAGCAAAGATTTCTGTGAGACGCTCAATTTTCTCTGTCGCCTCCTTTTTCTTTCCTGCTTCATTATGGTCTAGCTTCTGTTTGGTTTTCTGTTTTTCAGTTGTAACATCTGGCTGGGCTGGTTTTCTTTTTGCACATTTGTGTTTGTATCTTTTGTGGTTGTGAGAACAGAAAAATGTGAGGTTTAACAATCATGTAATCGCTTAGAGATGCCTCAAATCTGTGTGCTGTGATCAGGTAGTTTGTGACGCCATGTTGAGGCTTTTTAGAGCACATTAAATCACAAACACTCATCATCTGAGGCATTGGAGCAGACTAAAAGGAAAATGCAAATATGGTTAAGATAATTATGCGTCAGATTAAATGTCAGATGGTGGTGGAGACCAAAAAAGAGACATTCATCAGGTTCTTCAAATAAATTCTGATGTCCTCCACATGTGGTGGATGTGTGACTATGAAGCTGTTTGCTAACAAGGTTAGCACTTAACACTTAACACAGGTAGTGATGCATACAGATTTCTTCTGCTGCCCCCAAGTGGCCCAGGTTCATCAGGATATGTTTAGCTGGTAGTTTATCATGAAGACTGGATGAAGAGGTGCCAGAGTTCAAAACTGCCTAACTCTGAAACATGATAATTAATGTGTTACCAGATAACACAAGCACCTGTGTTGATGCTAAACTGAGCAGCCCTTATAGTCCTGTTAGTGTGATGGTTAAATCAACAAGATACAACATGTTGATCACGGCCCGTTTCACACTGGACAATAAACCCAAGAACATCTGGCTTTAGTCTTTAATGTGAATGGTTCCCATCTGCATTCACTCTTGTGTTAAATGACTCTGCAGCAGTCACAGGTGTTAATAGGCTCCAGCTAGAATCGGCAGTGATGGAAACATCCGGATGCGCTCTAATGTTCGCCACTTTTCTGGGGCATTTCTACGATGGGCGCAATGGTTGGAAAAATGAACAACCATAAGTTGTCAGTACCGGATTGGTCCTACTCCAAATAGAGATGGGAAAGAAGAAGCGAGATGTCTCACTCCTCAGCTACTTCCATCATCAACAGTGTCCTCTGTATGCAGTCTGATGACCTGTCTGGTGTGTTTGTGACATTTAAACCATGCTAAGCTAGGCTAACCACACCCTCACTCCAGCTATATAAAGCACTTGACGCACAAACACAAAACTGACGTTCATTTTCTCATCTCACTCTCGCAAAGCAAGCTAGCATTCCTCCCTAAAATGTCGAACTAGTCCTTTAATTCAGTAACGGTGCTGCTGAACACACACTTGGTCTCACACACCTTTACACACTGCCGATTCTTTGCATGTTTCTCTCTCCTCTCACCTCGCCAGTCGCTCCCAAAAGACCACCGCCGAATACTAATCGGCGTTGCAAGTATATTTATAAAAAGATGCACATGTTGTGTGTAACCTCGCCTGCATGTGTGCATGTGTGTGTGTGTCTGTGTGTGTGTGTGTGTGTGTGGAAGAGCCAGTTGGGAGACTGTGATTTGCTGGTGATGACTGAGAGAAGGAGGGAGGGTGAGAGGAGGGAGGGAGGGATGGAGGGAGGGAGGTACGCATTGACGAAGCGAAGGCAGAGGGAGGCAGAGAGAGAGGCAGAGCACCGTCCCTGTCGGCGTCTTTTTCACTCTGCGATCCGGGCAGCCAGCTCTCATCTCCTCCTCTCCTCTCCTCCTCCTCCGCATCAGCAGCAGCAGGAGAAGAGAGGAACGCAAAAGCGCTGGATCTGAGGACAAAGATCGCAACAGATTGAGGAGCCACAGACGACAAAATACGAGGGAAGGTATGAAAGCCATCGGCAGCAGGAGGAGAGCGGCGTTTTTTCCCTCAAACACCCACACCCGCCGAGTGTGCGACGGGAAGAGACTAAAGAGAGCGAATACTGACTGAGAGAAGAAGTGGATCACAGATGGGGCTGAACAGTGACAGCGGACCTCCACGCATGGACAGAGAGCAGAAGAAGAAGAAGAAGAAGTGAGAGTAAATGAGACAATCAGCGCTGTGACTGTACAACTGATGGTATCCATTTTACTGAGGGAGCAACAGGAACATCCAGTCGTCTTTGTGCCACGTCTTCTCAACGCTCATCTGCCCCTTTTTCTGTTTCTTCCCTTTGATTTTTATTGCGTTTGTATTCGTGGGCTTGTGACGAAATCGAGGGCGCTCTTAGGAATCCCTCGCTCTGAAGTCCGAGGGCGGACGTCCTTCCTCTCCCACCCACCCACCCGCCCCTCCGTATCTCCCCCTTTTTGTGTGTTTGTGTTCGCATACGCATCAAGAGCTCATTGCATGTTTTTTCTTTACCTCCCAGTTTCCGCATTTTGCACCCATCTGTTTCATGCTGGCTGTCCGTTCACACCTCTGCCAGTGTTTCATACCATCTGTGAGAGTGTCAGCTTGGGTCTGAGTGTGTGTGTGTGTGTGTGTTCATGTTAAAGGATTCATCTCTGTAGTCACTGGCTTTCACTAAAAGGTGGCAGCTGGAAAGGTGTCACCTTTTGGTAACTTGGCAGAGGCTCGCATCCTGTCGAGACCATGTAGAGACGGTGTTTACTCACTTCTACGCGGTCACCTGGAGAAATTAAAGCTTTAACTGCCCTGAACTGCAGTTTATCCCTCATTTAAACTTCAGCCTGAGGACTCACACTGGAGGAAAAGTGCTGGATTTATTGCACCAATTCTCAGAAGAGAGTCTCGCCTCCTCACAGCGGCAGAGGGGTCGTTTCTGTACATGTATAATACATGGCTGTCTTATCAATAATTCACCATCAGGTGGGCATGCTGGTGTTGCCTGGTGGGCGTTGATCAAGACATTGAGAGGCGAGGCTGTCGGGTTTTGATGCCTGCTGATAGCCCGTCCTGCCTCGACAGCAGCCTGATGATGTGTTGCCTCTCTCTGTGGTCTCCGCTGATCGCCGGCTGCTTCCTCTAAAAGCTGAACCCGCTTCCAGCTGGCTGTTGGCACATCAGCCTCTCCAGGCGAACCTCGTTTCACACTTTTTTATCTCTTCGGATCAACTTTTTTCGCAGCTTGATCTCTGCAGGACTTAAAGACTGAATCATTTCGGGCAGGTTCTGACCGCCCTGAACTGTGCGATCCTTCGTCTCAGACCATGATCGGTGTCAACAGCCTGCACTCGGCAGGGCGCCTACGCTCACGCTCTCTCTGCACCGTGCGCTACGGCAGGGACTTCCGGATGATGGACCCGTTCCGCTATCCCAGAACCCCTCGCTCGCGTTCGCTCAAGCCTCTGGTGTTTCCAGACCTGCTGGGGAAGGCTCAGGACGGACAGAATCACCCACAGGCCAGGAAGAGGAGGAAGGTAGTGAAAACTAGTTCCTGTTACTTTGACACGTCAGCGAGACACGTTATGTGTCAGTTGATCTTCAAAACTTCAGAGATGAGTCATGTTTTTTTACAACTTTATTTCACATTGTGTAACAAGTGACATCTAACCCCACGTAACATTGAGTAAGAGCTCATTGTCATTCAAGGCCAGTTGGGCCAAATCTGTCAGATGGTCTGTTGGGGTTTGACCGTGGACGATCTGTTTAACTTATAATCCTCCACACACAGCAAACTAGAGCTGCAGGATATGTTAGACAGTCATCTTAGAATTATCTTGACAGATATTACAATTTAGTGTGACTCACGATTAATGGGAATGGGAAACATTTTTTATTTTCACCAAAATAATAATCTGCCGAAAACACTGAATTTAAAAAGCTTTTTAATGACATTTTCCTTTTAATTTGATGACACCAGTTCAATGTAGAGAGTCACATTTAATGCAAAGTTTTTCTATTATGTTTGTTCCTGTTAAGTGAATTTGAAATGCATTACTTTTACGAGTAATACCTGAAGAAAAACACACATTATCTTACAGAAGTTGCCCTTAAAGGAACAGTTCACCCAGAATGAAAATGTAATCATAATCTCCTCACCCTCTTGCTGATGGAAAGTCAGGTGAAGTTTCGAAGTCCACAAAACATTTCTGGAGCTTCACAGCAAAACAGCATCGCAGTGTTCTCCTAAACAATCGAAGTAGATGGAGACTTGTTTTAAAAAACGTAAAAAATGGCTCCATACTGCTCGTCCGGTGTAATCCAAGTCTTTAGAAGCCCACAGATCCCAAATTTGACGGCTTTTTTAGGTTATTTTGTACGTTTTCAAACAAGTCCTCATCTATTTCAGTTGTTTAGGAGAACGCTGCAACGCCGTTTTGCTGTGAAGCTCCAGAAATGTTTTGTGGACCACGAAACTTCACCTGACTTTCCATCAGCATGTTGGTGAGATGATGACAGAATAAACACATAAGGTTTACGTAAATGTCCAGTTTGTAAGACAGTTGAATTTTGTGTCTCAGTCCCTGATGCATTGGGATGACGACTGACCCGACCTACATCCCCAAAACGTCACTTGGGACTGAGACTCCAAATTCAGTACTGTCTCACAAACAAGACCATTAAAGTATTTCTAACGTCTTCAAGAAACCGAAACAAGTCCAGCTGCCTACGATAAAGCACTTAGAGTTACCATGACCTGGATGACTGAGAACCTTCATCAACAAGTATAAAATCTATATCTATCTATAAAAAGCATGATGAAGTGATGTTTGTTGGGGTCTGTACCAAACAAACATGATTTTCTTACATCTGGACAAGATTTATAGACCAGGACATCTCTGCAGCTCTACAGTCTTTCATTTTGTTAACATACTCAAACTACTATTGCATTACAATTTGAATAATCATCTAAGCTTCACGCACAGCCTTTGACGGAGCAGATTGGTCGACTGCCAGGCCTGATTGGCCGCACACCACGGCTCAGAGCAGCGCACTGTGTAAAGCCACCACTCAAAGCTAATGGCTCTCATTTGCCGGCACTTGGTGACGTTGATGAAGCAAGAAGGTGAAGGTGACGAACATCCATCCTCGTCTCAATGAGCCTCCAGACTGAATGAGTCAGACTGATTTACGCTCCACCTCCATCTACCTTTTCTTTAGTTATTTACCTCCTCTGTGGTCGTCAGTCCACAGAGTCAGTCTGATGCTGAGTCTGTGTGCTCCTCTTAGATTTACTGTAAGGGATATTCTTCAGGGGTAAGATTAACTCACCTCACGTACACGAATCAAATCAAAGTTTATTTACAAAGCACATTTAAAAACAGAGCACAGTGCTTTATCACATGAGTGCGATAGCATGACATGGCAGGAATAAAAAGACTAAACAATCCCATTCACAGATAAATAAATACAGAAACAGACGTCAGATATAAACACAGAAGAGTAGGAAGTGAGACATAAAACCTTAAAGATACTCAAAAGTATATATCTGTTCCACGTTTACTCAGGAAAATATGTAAATATATGTATCCTTATACATCAATCACAAGAAAAACTACAAACCAATGAATTGATTGTCAGAATAGTTGGTGATTAATTTAATAGCTGACAACTAATGCAGCTCTATTATAGATGGATACGAACGATAATTTTTGGGGAAATATTCTGCAGATTAATCAGCATTTGCCCTTATTTATTGTCATTTTACAGGGTAAATTTCTTCCAGCCAAAGCTCCAAGTTTTGTGTTATTGCTCGACCTTTTGAAAATGAAACAATAAGTTTACCAAAACATTAAAATTCAGTCATCATCTCCTCACCCTCGCGCTGATGGAAAGTCAGGTGAAGTTTTGTAGTTCACAAAACATTTCCGGAGCTTCACAGCAAAACAGCGTCGCAGCGTTCTCCTAAACAACTGAAGTAGCTGGAGGCTACGTAATATAATAAAATATGTTTGGTAATATCCAAATCTGTAGAAGCTCCGAGATCCAAAATTGATTTGAAAAGACGTTATTCACATCCTTGACGCAAGGTTGAGCTCGAGCACCGACTGGTTTTGCGCTAACACTTTCAGTTTAGCAGCTACAGTGAAGATTTTGGCTTTAAAAATGGGTGTAAATAACGTCTTCTCAAATCGATTTGGGACATCAGGGCTTCCATAGACCTAGATTACCCAGGACGAGCAGCAAGGAGCCATTTTATGTTTCCAGTATTTGCATTTTTGGCTGAACTGTTCCTTTAAGCGGCTCCCTTCACTGATGAACCTCTGTATACAGAATATGTTGCTGTTGTGGCTGATCACTCCACTTTCACATCTTACAAATTCACTGTTAATATTTGATGTTGACCAGATTTGTGCAACAGAAGCATTTTCAAAGTCTTCCACTTTGTAATTGGCCGACTCCGCCGTCCCGGGGAAGCTCAGCTGTTTTCCTGTCTGCGATGATTAAAATGTATGAGCACGGCTAGTTTTGAAACACGGTTTGAATGCTGAGGTTTTTACAGTAGAGCGTATGGAAACCAGAACTAAATCTGTACGGATGTCCATTAATATTCATGAGTCTCTGCAAGTATTTCTGATGAGGCGCCGTCTCAGAGAAAACTCTGGAAATGAACATGATTAGACACGCAGAATCAAACCTCATTATAAATGCAGTTTTTTTTTTTTCCTGAAGTCACAATGCAACAGAACGATGCCGGGCGCCTCAAACAGCTGAATTGAAGTAAAGACCGTTAGCAGCGGCTCTTTAATCAAAGGAACGTAATAGGAATTGATCGATTTTGGCTGAGTATGAGGTTTCTACCCCCACACATGGCAATTCTGAGCGTGCCTGTAGAGGACGTATGGCGAAGGTCTGCGAGGGATTCAGAGGTGAACGAGGTGGTGATGAACTGCCTGCAAGTGTCCTCTCCATCACCTCAGCTGTCACAGCTGTCTATCAGCTGCATCCTCCGCCTCGATACGTCTTAAACACGACAGTCTGATGGCTTCATGCTGCAGCAGGAAAAGGCTGCTCCTTTCTGAAGCCGAGTATCTGCATCGCGTTCAGCTGTGGCCAGCCAGCAAGCGTCTGCCGGTCGGGCTACAGATTTTGAGCAAGTGTAAGCCTGCAGAGACGCAGCGCCGACTCCCTTTTCATTCTCCCTGCTGTGTTTTCCTCCAGTTTTTCTGTTGATTATGACGATAATGGGAGCAAAAGAGTGTTTTCCCCCGAGGGAGGAAACAATGACCCATAAAATTATAAAAAAAAAAAAAACTGGCACAGAGAAAAGGAGTCCAATCACAAACAAGTTGAAATGGATCTGGAGTTAAAAAAACATAACCCAGATAAAGTTTGTGGAAATAAGCCAGAACAATTAGAGGTATGCAGAGCTAACACGGAGGAAACTGTGCTTTTAAAGTAAAACAGTGTCTTTAGTTGTACATGTTGCAGTTGTGCAATGCTGCAAATCAGGGAGCTGATTTATGTTTATGACATTTCTGTCTGTTTTTTTTAATCCATGAACAGATAATTGTGTAGGAAATGTACAAAATCAACATACATACATCACCCAGTCCTTGGCAGTGATGCAAATTCAATGCTTTCAGTTTTCCATGTTACTTTATGTTTCTGCTCCACTTGGTTTGATTCACAAATACGTTTAACTCGACATTTATCTGACTACTAATCGGAAAGTATCGCAGTTGCACTAGAAGGGTTAGTAGAGCGCATACCTCCGCCAAGGCCAAACAGTCCCCTTTTGTACTCACCCATAGATACCAGCCAACTAATTATACCATGGTGATGTTAAAGAAAGCGAGAAGAAAATCCAGGATCTGTGTCTTTAAAAGTTAACGGCGTCTTTTCTGGGCTGGGGCCCATCCTCCGTCCAGGTTTTGTGGATATCTCTAATCCTCATATTGGAACTTAAGTACATCAGACTTAAGTCTAATTTTGAATGTTGGACTTTGACTATTTATACTTAATGAGTCTTTTTATGATGTCTTATCGCTCCATTTACTCAAGTAAACGATCGTCCAAAACTGCTCCTTTGCTTAGACTAATTATCGTTCCCATTGATTAGTCTGTCGGTAATTTGTTGTTTGATTTAATCGATCATTTAGACTATGAAATGAAATGTTGCCATTGTGTTCTGATTATTTTGTCTCACCAAAAGTCTTTAAACCAAATATGATTCATTTCATTTAGAAAAGCAGTTGAGAAACCAGGACTACCAAATGTTTGACGTTATCAGGATTTTTCCCATTGATTGACAAGTCAATTAATCAGCTAGTTGATTCAGCGGTAAACGTGTAAAGCCAACTCAGCTGTGTCTTTGTCATGTTTTAGTTTTTATCGTTTTTTGTGTTCATGTCCCGAAGCTGTAACTTAATTTTCTCCGCGCGGGTCGATCGCGTTTGCGTCCAAATTATTTATTGGCTGATTGATTCGCTCGTCCATCCATTGACAGGCCGGCTGCTCGGCGGATAATGGCTTCGTAACTGATGCTGCGGCGGTTGACTGATTGGATGATTGATGGATTTGGTTGGCGAAGAAAATGAGTTACGCTCGGGCAAAGGGCAGTTTGAGCAGCGTGGACAGGGATGACATTTCTCCGAGTACATTTTATTGAATGAGGCCAGCTTGCTTACTGTGCAGCTTTTATAGAAAACAATATACCTGCCGCCCCTCGCCGTGTAATATTTGATCAAATCGTCAGGTGAACACAGCTGAGCGTTCGCCCGTGTTTGTCTGAAAATGTGATTTTCTTGTTTTTCCCCCGCAGGCGCTCTACAACTCAATCAAGAATCAGAAGCTGCAGTGGACACTGTAAGTCATTTTACATTGACTTTTATGGCTTTACTCACCTTAAACTTTATATATTTTTTTTCATTTTCTCCTCCTGGTGTGGCTCTGTTTCTGTCACACACACACACACACACACACACACACATTGTCCAGGAAACAATGAGGGATATTGATTAACTTGTTAGCGTCCACATTAATGACGTGAGTGTTGTCTGGCATGTGAAGGAAACATTAGTGTGTCAAGGGTTGCTATTCTGGATCACAGCTCCAGAGATGCCAATTAAGTCACTGGCTTTCCAAGCTTTGTTGCCATGGTTACGGCACCATGGATACGACTCCATAGCTACCGCATTGCTCTTTCCTCCCTGTGTTCTCTCAGCAGCAAACGCACACACACACACACACACACACACACACACACACACACACACACACTCGCTCTTACAGATGGATATACTGTACACACAAATGTACAAAGGAGAGACATTTGCATGCATGTGCACGTGTACAGTAGGTGTGAACATGTAAAGTGAGAAAAAAGAAGGAGTGACTAAGCGAGAGGGAGCGAGAGGGAGAGAGAGCCAACTCCATTTAAACGTCTCTTTACCTGCATCCTGTACAAAGGTGTGACCACAGCCTCCCACTAACTCTCCAAAAATAGCTGCAGCAGCGCTCCCGAAGCAGCCGAATAAAAAGTGGTCAGAGGAGCAGATCGAGGAGGAGATCCACAGAGAGGCAGGCAATCCAGTTCAAACATCTCCGCTGACATATAGACAGCTATTTAAACACCGGGAGGCCACGCGGGGATAAGAGGAGATGTCATTTTTAGACACGTAAACACCATCAAGCAAAGAGAGAATCCACCTCCAAACAAAATGAATTACAGATTAAGAGATTCAGCCCACAGCCAGTCAGTCTGGCTTTTGTTTTTTGTGTGCCTTTTTTTTTTCTTCATTTGGCAGCAGGGAGTTGCACATGTTGGTTTTTAATATTTTAGCTGGCCGAGATCAGTGAAATAGAGTAAATTCTGTCTGTGATGGAGCGGCGCTTTAAAAAAAAAAAAACCCTATTTGGAGGCAGAGCACAGTGTCGCTTTTGCCACCACTTTCACACCGCGCTCGCTCGGTTGATGCATATTTCATCACACAGAGGACATTTCTTCACTTGCACAGTCATTGACAGAGATCACAACACGAGGACTGAAACCCTGAGACGGATACGCCACGGCTCTGTGTTGACTCTGAGGCTGTTAACGCAGCTTGTGTTTGTCCTCGTGCTTTTCTTGTCGGAAAATGTTTAAGGATTGTAATCACAGCACAATGATGACCGCCTTTAACACTGGACAAAAAACCCACTGACGCCCGCTAACATCTGACTTTCGTCTTTAACGTCACTGTGTGCAATCTGCATCCAGCCCCTCGACAAATGACTCTGCAGGAGTCACGTGCAGCTCCGATCGGCTGTGATGGAAACAGAACAACCGGCAGGACGCGCTCATTTTTTTGCATATTACGATTTGAAAGAGCAGGAAGTTAAAGACATTAAAAGGTTAGCACTGTTGCATCATCAGTGGCCGCCATCTTGATAACAAAATGATGCCAGCTGTCCGATCCGTACTGCACATGTGCACCTCTCAACAGAGACGGGAGAGAAGCGAGATGTCTCACTCCTCGGCAACTTCCGCCGTCGGCTCCAGAAATAAACGATGTTAAGTCGTCTTCTGGATGTGGTCTGATGAAGCCTGTGATCTGCTGCTTTCTACCTGTTGCCTGCTTTTGTTTTTGATAAACGTGACACCGGAGAAAATCAATCTATCGCATATTTTAAGCAGGTTTACCGGCATTTAAAAAACACGCACATACAGTACACGCTAATTTTGGTGTGAAATGGTATGAAATGCTATTCTTCTCAAGTCCATACTTACGTACTGTATCTAAAGTCTAATTTTGAATGTTATTGAGGCTTTTTGAAATGTGGTATTGCTAATTTAATTTAAAAGACTGTCCAGCACTGCTCCTCGGGGAAACTAAAATGGTTTCCATTGATTAGTCTTGATGGAGATGCTCCGATCGACTGGCAGAGGTTTTAGGCCCGACCAGCGATGGCATCCCTCACAGGATACCTTGATGCTTTCTAATGCCTGTCTCTTTTCCTCTGCCGCCTGTGAGTGTGTGTGCTCTTACTTGAGTTGACAACAAGCTGTGTTTTGATCTGTTGCACCTGTTTTCTTTTGGGAAAGTTAAACATAGTAGTCGAGGGTTATGAATGCGAAATAACAAAGGGGAGGCTCTGTTCTCTGAACCACAGCAGTCAGCTTTCAGCTGCAGCGCATTAGACAGACTCCCTCAGACACGAGTACCGTTCTTAAGTACAATTTTGAGGTACTTTTCCATTTTCTGCTACTTTATACATGATAAATTTAGTTACTAGTTACTTTGCAGATTCTGATTATTCAGTGTTTGTCGGCTTTTCATTGTGACATGTTTCCAATCAGATATTGTTGTGAGAGGACGCTGCATCAGAGGCAAAGCTGCACATTTTTAAATTAGTTTATTTTGTCTGCAATCCAGCAGAAAAATCACAGATACAGATATTTGGAAAATGCTGAATATCTGCCTGATAATCGTCCTGGTCTACCTCTTGTAGATACCAGCGTACACAGGGAAAATGCTTATCAGGGGGAACTTAAATGAACTTAGTCCATAAAGGTCACTCAATAACTAACAGCTTACACGACGTTAGATAAAGTGTGATTACTGCAAATCATTTTCAGCTGCACGTTACAGGTACAGAGCACTTTATTTGCTGATTACTTTTAAAGCTCGTCTGGGTCTTGCCCCAAGTTTCGCAGTAGAAATGTGATCACATATGAGCCTTCTCACAGCCTCAGATCCTCGGGTGCAGCCCGTCCGGTCGCTCCAAAGTCGAGGCTTAAAACTGAGGGTGACCGCGCTTTTACTTTCAGCGCCCCTCGACTTTGGAACGACCCAACTGAGGAGATGAAGCTCGCAGAATCAGAAACTTCTTTTAAATCTCTTCTTAAAGCCCACTTTTGGATAGACGTAGACATTTTGTGTGAAGTCGTCCTTTTTTAACCGAATTTCCATCTTTCATCTTTCATTCCTTTTCCTGCTCGTCGTCTCTTCGTCTGTTTTTAATTCCTTTGATGTGATGTTATTTTTCCTTCTCTTAAAGGTTAGTTTAAGTGAGTGAGAGGAGGTCCTGCAACCTGGTGCACAGTCTCACTTTTGCCATCACTTTCACACCGCGCTCGCTCGGTCGACGCGTATATCGTCACACCGAGGACATTTCGTCGCTTGCACACTCATTGACGGCGATCGCAACACGAGGACAGAAATCCTGAGACAGATACGGTGCTCTGCTGAGTTCATTCTGAGGCTGTTAGTGCAGCTTTTGTGAACGTCTTGTTTGCAAAATCACAGCGGAGTAAAGTGTATATTCTGTCCTGTCCTATTAATAGATTACATCGCATCGATTTACTTATTTACTCCCAGATTGAGGCTTTAAAAAAAATACTCTCCGCCACCACACAGTATAGTCAAAGGCCTGTGAGAGAGGTGTGAGATTCAGACGCTAAAACAAAACTGCTCTCTGCGATTATATGAATACAGAGTGTGTATATGTGAAAATCTGGCATGTACATCTCATTACAGGTGTGTCTGTGTGTGTCTGTGTGTGTCTGTGTGTGTGTTTGTGTGTGTGGGTGCTCGGTACAGTACGTGTATTTTTGCGCCCCGATGAGAAACAACAACGCAAAACACAGCGATGGATGTTATTTCACACCCCCACAGAGAGAAAGACACGCACATGGCCACGCTCCTCTCGACGGTGCAGTTGGATGCACCCACATGTTCTTCACACACACACACACACACACACACACACACACACATGCAACACAGACATATACAGCACACACATGCTTCCTCATTCAGCAGCGGGGGTGGAGAGCAGAGGGAGAGGTGGTGGCGGCGGTGGTGGGCATTGTGCAGCGAAAGAGAGACGCAACAAGTCGGAGATGCAGCAGAGACGGGGCGAAAAAACGGCAGAGGAATAATTTCAGCTGTTCAGGATATGATGATGATGAGAGAGCGAAGCATGCTGAACAGACACGACCCATCTGCTCTATTATTGCTTTTATTCTGCTAATCCCCTCTCTCCTCCTCCCTCAATGCTCCTAATCATCCCAGTCTTACTATTGTCTGCTGCCGCCACCTCTCACCTGCAGCAGCAGAGCAGACTGTGTGCCATCGACTCGCATCATATGACATTAAACAGCAGCGACGTGTCTGTAACACTGAGTACTGAAGCCTGGCAACGAACACACAGTCCAATAATACTGTTTGCTTGTACATCAGTCAGATAGTTCCAGACTTCATTTGAAATTTGGCCGATTTAAGACTGTTTTATTTTCAGCAAACTTCTTTTATGGCAGCTTGGGTTTAGAAAAACAACAGAGCATTGAAGTGAAATGAATTGTTAAAAATCTGGTGTGCTGTTAGCACTTCCATCCATATTAAACACCGGAGAGGCTTCTGAAGTCTCAGTCTAGACACAAGTATAAAGTGTTAGCATGACAATGTGGTGATATGTTCAAATCTGTACATCATATCCATCATTTCATGTTCGTATTACGTGTATATGAGCTGGCTTTCGTGTCAGGAGGATGGTTGGTAGTGACGTGACAGCTGGGTGAGATGGCAGCCGAGCCAGAGACCACTGTTCAAGATGGCGTTTAAACATTTAAGTAAGCGTGATACTGGATATTTTTGGTAAGATGTTGGGACATTTATTAGCTGAGGTTGAGGCACCAAAACCACTTAGTCAAGGTCAGGAAAGCATCATGTGTCGATCGCCAGGTTCACGACGGAGATGGTCAAACTTCCTGTCAAAAAATAGTCTGTCAGATCACAAACACTGCTGGAAATTTCCCCAGGTCTCCTTAAAAAACACCCAGTTTTCATGCAAAACACGGATGGTCACCTGTTTGGCAGCTCCTACTGCGACAGGTGGCTAATAAGAATGCTAATGTCTTGATATGCCACATTCGGTACGCATGTCAACCTTGGATGTGACTGTGGTTTGCAGAATGACTGTAACAGTACATCCCGGCGTATGTACTGATCTTTTCCAAACCCTAACCAAGTGGATTTTTGTGCATAAACCTGACGAGACCATGAGCACAGCATTGTCAGAGCGTAACATTTCAAATTTAACCCAGAAAAATGTGAAGTTTCAACATGTCTGCGGTCTGCAGAAACATACATCGACAACCTTTATCAAGGCGATAGGTAGGAAGTCTCTGTGATGATACGAAGGTCGATTTTGAGTGGAAGTGCTTCGCCACGTCCTCTTTCACTCGCCTGTGTTTGGAGTGACTCGGTGTCACAGGTGAAACATAGTGAATCTGTTCCTATAGGCTGCAGATGCAGAACAATCCACCCAGCATGCATTTCTCTCAGCTGGACAACTGCATGTGTTTCCTTCATGTTGCATCAACAACATTTCCTGTATTTTCTCACACACTGTTTCCTTTCTTTTTTCCCTCCTCTCTTCATCTTTCCCTTTCTTTTGTGTATTGTTCTTTCTTTTCCTTTTTCCTGCCTGTTTTGGTACTTTTCCTTTCCACTCCTCTGCCCCATTTCCTTTTTCTTCAATTTGCTGTCTTTCTCTTCTTTCCTTTCTTCTTCTTTTGTCTCAGATTCATTATTTTCTTTTGTTTCTTCTCTTGTTCTTTTTTCTCTCCTCTCTTCCATTCTTCAGTATTTCTTTCTTTCATTTTTTTGTTTTGTTTCTTTTTGTTTCCTCTTTATTCAGTGTAATCTCTTGTTTTCTTTCTTCTCTTCCTCTATTTTACTTTCTTCTTTTTCCTCTCCCTCGTCCCCACTCCTTTCAATTTCCCTTTAATATCGTTTCATTTCATATCCGTTACTTTCTTTCCTTCTGTCCTTACCTTTCATTTTCTGTGGTTTCCTCCCCTCGCCCTTTCTTTCTTCTCTTTCCTTTCCTTTCTTTACTTTCTATTCCTCTCCTCTCCTCTCCTCTCCCTCATATCATTGAGGATAATGTTCTGCCATCTGAGAAGGATCATCTTCGTCTTTTTTTCGTCTTCTTCTGCTCCCCCTCCTCTGTCTCTGTCTCCTCACTTCTTTCTCTCTCTCTCATCCATCCATCCATCCATCCCCCCGCTCTCCAGCTCCTCTACACTTTTTCTCTGTGTAGAATGGGATTCAGGCAGGCCAGCAGTTACCAGGCAACAGGCTCCGTGCTCATTGGCTCCGTCTCTGCCTCCCGTTCTCTCTCTGGCTCCTGCACGGGGTTAACTGCTGTTATGTACTGTTGGTTACTCATAGCGCGGTCTCGGGGGGGTTCGGCATCCAGCCATTATTCTATTTTCGGGCTGAACTTTTGCATGGGTGCCGCCTGGTGAGGTAACAAGTGGAATTGCCATGTTACCTCGCCAGGCAGCTGCAGAGACGCTCGGCGTTGTTGCCTAAAGCATCTATCATCTCCTAATGTGACAAATCCCTTTAAAAAACACGAACAGAATCCATACAGTGCATTGTGAGGGATTATTTACAAGAGAATGGGATTAGCACTGCTGTAGAAATGTGTATACTAAGTATTGTCTATCAGTCAAATGCAGCACAAAGACATCTTCTCTCTCACTTACATTATTTATAACATACTGTAATATATACTCTTAATAATGAAGGTTCTCATGATACCAAAAATGTAAAGTTTGATAGGCTCCATACCTGCTTTGATACCGCTGCAACAAGAAAAGATAAATCCCATGCACAAGATAGGACACTTTTTTGTCTTTTTTAAAATAATTTGATTGTAGATTTGTTTTTCAAATAGCTTCAGTACTTTGGAGACTATCAAATGTACAACATTTATATTGTTTTAAACACTTGGTATCGAAAAAGGATCAAGTATCAAGACTTCTGACGTCCTGATACTCAAAAAACAAAGGTTTACAAGGATTTTAACAAGCAGATGTAAAGATACGCTGATAGATACACAATTAATAAAGACAGAACATTTGAAAGAATAAGGTAATTAAAACCTCAAGAAGGGCTAGTAGACAAATTAAATTAAAAATGGTAATAAAACAGTAAAACACATTAAAATGAAGCAAAAAGAAGTGCTTAGTAGACAAGAATATGTGATTAAAACAAACAATAAACATAAAAAAACAGTAGATGAATAAATATGAAATCAAAAATGGGCTACCAGACAAGAATATATAGTGAAATAAATACCATAATGGGTGATAAAACAAAAAAAATGGTATTAAAACCTAAATAAAATAATAAAGCATTTTTAACACCAGAAAAAAAGACATGAATATACAATAAAAGCAAAAATCGATGACAGAACATAAAAAAAGGTAATAAAACCGTTGTAAAACAAATAGTAAAATGAAAAAGGGGCTAGCAGACAGGAACATAAAGCAAAATAAAACTCATATTGGATGATACAATCTTTGAAATGGTAAGAATACAGTAATTAGCCAAAAGTGGTTAGTAGACAAGAATATACAATGAAACCAAAAATGGATGACAAAACATTAAAAAAAGGTAATAAAACAGTCATAAAATACATTTAGAAAACGTAAAATGGGCTTCAAAGTAAAATGAAAGCAAAAACAGAAGACAAAACATTTAAAGAAATGATCGTACAACAGCAGTGAAGGAAATAAAACACATTGAAAAGTGTCGAGTACACAAGAATACACAAGAATACACAATACATGAAAACTGAATGGGTGAAGAAACACAGATTACAACAAAAGCCGTTGCTTTGTCTCAAAAATCCAGACGTGCTGTTCTCTTTTTCGATAAAGGGTCATAAAAGACATCCAGAGACTTGTTTTACTGGAAACACACACACACACACACTCACACACTCACACACACACTCACACACAGACTCACACACAGACTCACACACAGTGCACATGAGGGTAGTTAAGAAGAAATGAAGCTGCAGTCGAACACAGTCAGAGCGCTGCGGCGCGTCTGAATCCTCATTTACAAAGATGGCTCCTCCAGGCCTGTTTCTAATGAGCGATGTGCAGCAAAAACTTCAAATCCACCAGCAACAACTCTCAGCCTGAAAACGCACTTTAATAAGAAATGGATTCTAGTAAATTACATGTCTGCGCTCCAGTTTTAACACTTTAGGTGAGACAGTTTATTAGATTTCAGGATGTAATATGCAGGCGTTCACCACTAAAATGTCTTAAAACGAGAAAAATCAGACCTTTGTTGTATATTTTGTTGGATTATGTTCTTACATTATTCCAAATGTTTGCAATAATGTTCAAACCAGAGAAATCCACGAGGTTGCTCAAGGTAACGGTGCGTTTCATTTGCTTTCAGGATAGGGAAGTATGCGAACGAGACTAAACTCATCATCTTGCTGTTTTTCGCCCCGAACACTGTAAACTAGTCGTAAGATAACGTTAGCGAGCGACGGTGCGTACCGAGGGTGTGTGTGTGTGTCTGTGTTCGAAACAATAAAGCAATATGATGAAAGTGAGCAGTAAAAGTTTGGAAATCAATAAAATATGAGCAGAATAATTGTTGATATTAATGTCATTGGTGTCAAATCTCTCCACAAAGTCCTTGTTGGCCCTGAGAGCTCAATGCATCAGGCGCTGACACGAGGCATGAGCAAAAAGTTGAGTTTTCCTTCATCAGTTTCCATTCTTTCTGAGCATTTAAAGGCACTTCTCATTCATCTCCGCTTGTAATTCAAGACTGAGAGTGTTGTGTTACTGCCAGTCTTGTAATACAGTGCCTTATACACTTGACTTTGTAAGGAAGCAGACTCAGGGAGCGTCCTCTCTCTCTCCTCTTTGTACTGTAAGTCTTTAAAGTCTCATGGAACAAAAGTCTTCCTCACCTCTATGAGCCTTCAAGAGGAGGAGGAGGAGGAGGAGGAGCTGTGGTGATGCGTCTGCGTTTCTGAGGGCCCCCCCTGGGTAACGCTGCCCCTGTTTTTCACCTCAAAAGCTGGAACAAGATAGATGGTGTCACTCTTTTTGCGGTAGTACTTTTTGATCAAGGGGAGCGGACTGCTTCTCGGGAGAACAGCAGCCGAAGCACAGAGAGAGAGGAAAACACACAATTAAAGCTTTGAAGACACACGGCTTCATTCAGTCAGGTTTCTCCCCCCCCCACCAGATACACTTTTTTCTAAATGTCTGCAACAAAAGCTCTGCCAAGACGCCATCAGTGGACGGAGATATTACTCATGTGTACTGTATGAGACGAAAGTTTCCCAGCGAGTGTGTGAAATCTCTGGACCTCTTGTCCTCGTGTAACAGAGTGAGAGGCAAACGGACAGGATGAATGATGATGTGTTTATTCGCCTTGCTAATGAGACATGACACATAAGTGTTGATCACCATCGAATCTTGTTTTTGTTTTTTTTTTCTTCTTTAATTCATTTATTTCATTATTTGTCTCCATAGCGACGAGGAAGAGCTGCGGAAGTCGTTTTCGGAGCTCGGGGACAGCCTGTGCGACTCCAACGCCTCCAGATCGATGAAGCGGGTGGGCAGCAGCGGGAAGCCCCTGACGGACGAGTCGGAGCCGTCCGGGTCGCTGCTCTACAAGAACGGGTTCCTGGTCCGAAAGGTCCACGCCGACTGTGACGGCAAGAGAAGTACGTCAGACCCTCTCATTTATAACTCGAGGTTCAAGATCCATTTACAACAACAACAACATAAAATGTTGGGATTACAAGACACCATCACAAACCAGAAATATGTCATCTTCCGGTTCGACTTATAGCAGCAGACATAAATAAATACATTGAATTAAAGAATAATGTATTAGCAGTGCTCCCATGCTTTCTCCAGGTAACCAGCTAGTCTAAATGTTTTCATATAAAGCACGCTTCTCTTTTAAAAAAAGACAAGAATAAGCATAAAAACATGTGTAGAAAGCTTTAATGAATGTGAAATAAGATGGAGGATAAAACCTACCTGATGAAAATAAGAATGAAAATAGAACAAAAGATGGAAAATCGCCCAAATCACACCAACTGTTGTGTTTTCGCTGCACCAAGACTGGAGTTCAGCTCTGAGAAAGACAACATCTAACAGCTTCGTCACTTTAATTTATCTCCATTAAATCCTCATTGTTCCAGTCTGACCGGCAGAAGGACCAGGGAGCTCTTATCCAAAGTCTGTGCCATGCCCGGTTTCACACCAGTATTTATCAGCGATCAAACAAAATGTCTCCTGCTTTCTCTGCTGTTATTCTCTCTTTAGTTGCAAAAATATAGTTGGATACATCTTTTATTTCTGATGACAGGTATAGAGCTGAAAGCTAGCTTAAGAACTACGTTTACATGCACAAAATATTCATTTTTTTGCCCTTATTTTGAAAAAGTTAATATTCCTAACAAGCAGTTTACTAATAAATGAATATTCCTGGTTTACATGCAGCCGTGCATACTCAGATTAGCGTGCCCTAAGATGTCGTTTATCACGTCAAAATATGACATGAGAGCAACAGAATAATTGTGGAAATGATCTGTATCCGTGTCCATGTTTCTCCAGCACCGAGAGGGAAGCGAGGCTGGAAAACCTTCTACGCCATCCTAAAAGGGCTCATTCTCTATCTGCAAAAAGTAAGTTTCTTTTTTAACACTCTGAGTTTAAAAAACGGCTGCGAGAAGCAATTTGTGACAGCTTCTGCTTGATATTCATTATTCAACCTTTAAGATAACAGATGACTGCGTCTCCATAAACATCCTGTTTTACTTTCATCGCAGCAACACGTTTGTAACAGAAGGTGAATCTTGATCTTCGCAGCGGTTATCTCTCGAGAAACCAAACAAAATGTTCTGTTGCGCCGCGTCACCTGCTTTACACGTAATCCACAAAAAAATGCTTTACATCAAGGAGCTCGCGTCCTGTTTACGCGTCTAAAAAGTGTCAGAGACTTTGGTGCGGGGTGGAAACAGTCCCCGCATTAAAATAAGTCGGTGTTAATCAAAGCGTTTCTTCTCTCTAACTGTCATGTCAGGGGGAATACCGGCCCGATAAACAGCTCTCTGAGGAGGACCTGAAGAACGCCGTGTCCATCCACCACTCTCTGGCCATGAAGGCCTCAGACTACAGCAAGAGGCCCAACGTCTTCTACCTGCGGACGGCCGACTGGAGGGTCTATCTCTTCCAGGCACCGTGAGTCCTGTTTTATGTCCCTCAGTGAGATTTAGACACATCTGGTGCACGGAGACCTTCAAAATCAAACCAGATCCGATGTTAAAAAATAAAACCCTGCAGAGGTGGACCCCTTATCTTGACTCTGCACGCTGACTGCTCGAGGCAAGTTTGTTTTTCTGACGCATAGTCTCAGTTCAAGCGACAGGATGTGGTCAAAAGTATGTAGACGCCCCTGTCCTTGTCCACGTTTGTGTGCTTTTTGGTCCTGTTTGTTCAGTTGAAATGCACACAGTCAGTGTGTTAACATGCACTTAAGTAGCTGTGTAGATGTTAATTTGTGTACATGCATTTGGAGACAGTAGTAGTCAAACACTCAGTGATGAAAAATGACTTATTAGGACTAAAGAAACTCTTATTAGTTCCCTTTTAGAAGGAGCGGTGAAGGATGCATTGCTACGTGTCACCACATCTCTGCTGTCTTCTAAAGGGCAGATCAGAAACCAGGTTACCTGAATACATGGCCAAGAAATCTGTTTTCTTGAGTTCGGAAATCAGGCTTCTCTAATCCACTACCCCAATTTTTCATGTAGTTTGAGAAATGAGCTTGCCGGAGACAAGCGACTATAAACCCGGCACGTTAACACACTTTAATGGTCTTCCAGATTTGTGGAAACAGTTTGGAGAAGGTTTCCTTTCTTGTTTCCTCATTGAAATACCCATGTACACAAAGATAATGTGGAGGAGCTTTTCCATAATGACACTCACACAGACTCACAAAGTGGAAACATGATGCTGTCATGGCTGGTATCTACCCTAAAACTTAACATACATAAATAAAAAGTAAAACTAAACATTTCTGAACAACAGAAACTAAACAAAAACTATCAAACACACTCTGACAGCTAACTCAAACCGAACTAAAATTAAATCTCAAAGATAAAAGTAAGTAAACTGCACTGAACCGTGACCTCAACACCATCCAACACCTCCCAGAGCCGGACTGTCTGTTTTCTTCACGTTTAACAATCGCATATGGGTGTGATACTATGTTGTCCACATACTTATGGCCATGTATTGTAGCTGTGCCTGGCTAATCAAACAGCTGAGCATCCATCCTGGACTGACAACATGCAGCTGTGCACATGTGTCGTGGTGTGCAGAGCACATGCTGGGAGCACACGGATCAATGCTGCGCACACACACACACACACATGTTGAACAGGATGTCGAGTGTTAAGGTGGAGGTGTGTGCATGTGTGTGTTATCAGGAAGTGGCACATGAGTGGCCACATGTTTCAGCCCCCTGGAGGACCGGCTCTGTGCTCCAGTTGCAGCTTGCATTTGTCCCAGATACTGTACCCCTCTCCTCGCTCCGTCTCTCTCCTCCTTGTCTCTCTGCCTCGCTTCCTCTCTCTCGCTCTCTCTCTCCCAGGGGATTAAAGCGAGGCTGTCTGATTCAATCTGATATTTCTCATGGGCCCCTAATGGGTCTGTTAGTGTAAAACAGGCCCTTTTCTCTCCCGCATTAATTGGCTCCAAAATAATTTCTTTGTCAACAGCGAGGCTGCGTTTTCTGATAATTACTCCTTTGATGTTTAGCCATGTGCTGATGTGAGCACCACGGAGAGGAGCTGATGGTGAGTGTGTGCGTGTACCTACTCTATGTGTGTGATCACTCTTGTGTGTTTGTTTCCATGTGTGGGCGACGTGCATTATCCAACGCAGGAACGCCGAGCAGATGCAGTCCTGGATCACACGGATCAACACGGTGGCCGCCATGTTCTCGGCTCCTCCCTTCCCGGCAGCCATCGGCTCGCAGAAGAAGTTCAGCCGGCCGCTGCTGCCGGGGACGATGTCAAAACTGTCTGAGGTAACTAAATATTCGTCCTAGAGGGGGGTGCAGTTGGTCCGAATCAAGTCCTGCGTCCTGGGAAGTTTATTATGGCGATAGAAATCTGTCAAAATTAAAATAACGATCCGTTCTCAAGAGCCATTTTCAAAACGGGCTGACACATCATTCTTCATCACATAATGGCCGAGTAATTAGAATTAAATTTTCATGAATCAACACTCCACTTAACACAAATGTAATATATGACCAGTGGCCACGAGCGGCTGTGATTGAAGCCGTTTCATTCCTCGTGTCGATCCGTTGTGAGATGAAAGCGGAAACATATTTATGGTGTTTGCAGCCCGGGACTCAAATTTAATAAGTAACATTAGCAAAAAAAACCTGATCGCAATCAAAGAGCTGTGAGAGTGCATTACTGCCATCATGAGTTTGATAAAACAAGATCGTTTCCTTCTTATAACAAGATTACTGTGACTTTTGTTTTAGTGCTGCAGGTTGTAAAGTCTAGAAACAACATTCAGCATCACAAATGGACATTAAAACAGGTTTTTTCTTGCTGTGATCACTCCTCTGATTCATACCGACCATTAAAATATCTCTTCTCTGGGCGTCCTCAGCCAGGTTTGTGTCTCCTTGCTGCATTGCGTCCTCTCTCTCGTCCCCCTCATTTAATGTCTGGTCGTCTCATCCAAACTAACCGTCCAGAATTTGGCATAAAAAGGCCCCTTCTTAACTTTCCAGTGTTAGTGATGATGGACAAAATCAAAGTAGTCTGAGACTATTCTAATCCAGTGAATATCATCTCACGTTGCCGTCTTTTTCAACCAAATTCCCTGGTTTTGTTGCTATCTCAGGTTCCCACGCCTCCTGGAAAATCTGGAAGACAGTTGACGAGTATGAGTTCAGGCAGCCATGGATAATACACTGTAATTCACGAGAGAAAAAGGCGTTGGGGTTATAAAGTGATTAATTAAAGGAACATAATAGTGTCTGGGTGTTCTCCCTGTCCGTCTTACCAGCTAGATCGTCACTGAAGAAGTCCTGGAAAATGACCTCTAGGAAAGAGTGGGAACCCTGTGTCTCAAACACTGAAGCACAAAGAGGCAGTTTCACACAAATCAAAACCTTCTGTAATTTAAAGCAAAGGCAAACAAGGCTCAAGGCGGCAGGTAGAGGGTCCACATAGATAACAGGAGGGTTGGACAGAGACGATGATTACATACATTGAATATTCTGGTCTTTACCCTCGGGGCCCTGATGCACCAGGCCGACGGTTGGCTGGTGCTGTATGAGAGAGAGTCAAAAAATGCTGCTTGGGGCGCCCCGGTAGCTCAGTTGGTGGAGCGTGTCCCACATGAACAGAGGCTGTGTCCTCACTGCAGCCCTCATAGCCCTTCGCTGCATGTCAACCACTCTCTCTCATCCTGTTTCCCACCATCTGTCTGAGCTGTCCTGTTACATATGTTAGTGGTTAGTTAGCAGTTAGATGTACAGATTATCACCACCTGAAAGTACAAGCTAGTTAGCCGTCGGCTGTAGTCTTGGTGGTGTGTTCAAGTGCAGCTTTTTGGCCGAGACGCAGGTGTCATGAGGACATAATATACTAACTTTAAATGCAGCCGTGCATACTCTATGAGTAAATATTAGTGTGCATGTAAACGTAGTCACGAAGGCAGGAAGCACATTAGACAATCTGTTGTGGACGATGGATGTGTTGGGGAGCTGATTGGTAGCAGGTGCACAGGTGGGACTCAATAATCCAGTCAGAGAAAAACATTTTAAAAACTGTAAACGAAAGAAGGCAGGTGTTTATTTATTTTTTGCCTTCCTCTCCCTCATGATGTCCGTGTTGACCTTGTGCTTCACAGGAGGAGCAGGTCAGATCCCACGAAACTCGATTCAGAGCGCTCTCCACCGAGCTGGCTGAGCTGCGCTCCTACCCTCCTGACCGCAAGGTCAAAGGGCGAGAGCTGGAAGAGTACCGCCAGCGAGACGAGTACCTGGAGTTTGAGGTGAGCTCGTCTCGGAGGTAGAAATAAATGGAAAAAGTCAGTCGAGCATGAAATCATTATTACAGCGCTGCAGCTCTCTCACATGTCTCCTGTCTGTCTCTCTTACACCCCTCCACAGAAAACACGGTACGGGACGTACGTCATGCTCCTGCGAGCTAAAATCCGTAGCGGCGAGGAAGACCTGTCTGTGTTTGAGTCTCAGCTCCTGGAGGACAACGGGCTGCAGAGGGCTCACTCCAGCCCAACGCTGCAGGACAGCAGCCAGGCCAGCCAGATCAGCCAGGCCAGCAGCGCCAGGGACGGAGGCAACAGCAGCAAAGCCAGCGCCTGCAGCAGCAGCAAGCCTCGACAGGAAGGCCAGAGACACAGCTACCGGCAGGCCGTCAAGAAGTGAGACGGGGCGGGGGCGCCGGGAGCGGCACAGCGTTGCACTGCCAGCGGCAGGCTGTCTCCCTGCAGAGGTTTTTATTTGAGATCCAGGAGGGTTTGGAGCTCCGCTTGAAGGGGGAGCAGGGGTGAGGGTCTCCCCCACGCCCTCCCCCAAACCATGACGCCCTACCCGGCACCCCAATCTTCTCGTCTACCAGAGGAGGGCTGGGAAACACCAGCGAGGATGTTGGTGCAGGAGGGGGGAGGATCGGCTGGGAGGTCACAGGTCTGCAGAGACGAGGTGTCTTTGAGAACGTGCGCTGGGTGCAGCAGCAGACTGAACTGTGCACGGAGATAAAGAGGGTGCTCACATTGAACTGGGCACCGGACAGGGACGTACATCCAGCATCCTTTCCTTTACTCCCCTTTTGTTCTTTCAAGGCACCTCTCCGGCCTCGTTCTCCCACCTTTTTTCTTGACCTTTCACTCAGTTTTGGGACCAAACACATTTTAAAAACATCACATTTTAGACGACTGATGAGTTGATTTCAGTTGACTTGCTGCCATCTCTCTGATTTGAAAAGCGCTGTAACAGTTGCTGGACTCGTTCAAACATCGCCAGGTGTTTTCGGAGCCGTCACATTCCAGCTCCTTTTTTTCGCCACATCGCTGCGGCGCGTTCACATTCCACACTGGGGGCCGGACATCGCAGCTTCTAAGCTCCTGTTCGTAAATCACTGAAGTCGAGTCTGGGGACTGTGCACAAGAGTGTGGCTGCAGTGTACGACGTGATGAGGTGGTGCAGCTCAGAGCAGCTCGTCTCTCCTCTTTTCTCGAGTCGCTGATGGCGACGCCGTCAGTAGAAGTTCCTCATCAAGAGTTTTTTTTGTTGCTCTACTTGAACAGGCGATCTCTCTCCCGGTTGCTTTGCTTCTGTCCGTGGTGTGCTTCTGTTCTCTTTCTATTTCTTGGCCGAACGTTGTTTTTCTCCAGTGATCCGCATGCCTGCATCCAGCACAGCTTCTTTTAGGCCTTTTACTACACCGAGGGCTCATTTAGTCCTTCTCCTCATGCCGGCGCCATGTTAGCCAACATGTGTAATCTGTCTGTACCTATAGCCTCTTCATTTATAAGCCCTATTTTAACACTCACCAGGCAGACCCTGAATGTTCTTGTTTTTTCAATATTTTTACAGTATTTTACAGTCGTTTGTTGATGTATCCCACCTGTGTATGTCAAGTGTACGATGAACTATGATATTGAAAAATGTAAAAGGAAATATGTTATCCATGCTCTTTGTAAACATCCAGGATATGTTGTATATAACGCACCGTCAGCTTATATTGTAGGATACATGACAGTATATTTACAATATATTCAACACGCTATTGTGAAGATGCATTAAGGTACGCTCAAAGTTTTCTTCTTGTGAGTCCCAAAAAGCGCTATGCGATAATCACGTGTTGTTTTCTTTTTCTTACATGGTGGTAATAATTCAGCACAATATGAGTATTATAGTAAAGCCTATGTACCTATCAGAGATTAGTAAGTGATCGAAGGGTGTTCGTGGCGACAAAAAAAAAAGCGAAATTCACGTGAGGATTTGAAGCGGGAAGTATCCAAAGACAGCGCATGGTTCGCTACTAGCATGATTTTAAAAGGGGTCAGGGTTGATTCTGTTGCATGAAAAAGGTGAGGAATGTAAAAAAAAAAAAACGAAAAAGAAAGAAAGAAAGGTGTGGCCGGACTGGTTTGGATCCACGTGACGTTTGGGTTTGATTTCGGTAGCCATACACACCTCACAGCGTTCTCGATGTATAGCCATTTTCTACTCAGGCTTTTAAAAACGACACCTTGAGCAGCTGCAGTGCCAGCGTCCGACCAGCAGGGAGAGCTGTCAGTTTTTTTTTTTCCAGCCATAATCACACCTGCAGTGAATATGCATGGCATCGCCCACCCGCCTGACGGAGGACAGGTGATGGGTGTTGCAGGGCTAAAAATGAGACGACAGGTGTTTGTATTAACTGTGGATGTCGAGTCTGGTTCGAGTGTTTCCACGTCCGTCTGTCTGTCTGTCTTGCTGTATGTGAATGTGGGCGTGTGCATGCTGTGACTGTTCAGAGGAGCCTCATCCACCATCCAGCATCACTTCACTTTACGTTGTTAACGGATGATTTCATATTCAGGCTGAAGCATATCAGAGCGATCGCCTCTGGATCACAGTCTGCCTGCAGTTTAGACTTGATTAATCGTTTAGTCATTTGACAGCAGGTCATTTTTTTAAGCGACAAAGCCAAACAAACTTTGTCCTCTTTGAGAGTTAAACTGAGAATCTTTCCGTTGTGAGTCGAACGAATCAACTCAAAGACGTTTATAATCGACGTTTTCACAACTTTCTGACGCTTTCTTGACAAAACGCTTAATCGATAATGAAAATCACTGGTTGTCTGCCTCTCGATGACGTTCTGCCTGCAGTTTGGAGTCGATTAATCGATTAATCGTCTGACAGGAAGTTAATCGGCAACTAAAATCTTTTGAGTTTCAAGCAGAGATGCCAAATAATTTTAAGTTCCAGCTCCTTAATTATGAGAATTTCCCTGTTTTCTTTGTCTTTACTTTATGTGAGAGTAAAACTATCTTTCTGTTTTGAGCCGAAATATTAGACTTTCTGACGTCGTCTCGACCAAACGATTAATCGATAATGGAAATCATCCGTGTCTCAGTTCATCCTCTGCTTCTCTTGTCTACATTTCGCTGACATCACATTCGAGTTCTGGTGGTTTTAAAAAAAGAAAAAGCAAAGTTAACGTGGATATTGTCGCCATATCCGACATCTTATACCGGTTATGTAACATGACCTTACTCTGTATTTATTCATAGTGTTTTTACTCTGCTGTTAATAACGTGGCCAAAGTGTCAAAGAGCAGCCAGAGTGTCATTCATGGTCCGCTGAGGGGACGGACGATGAGTTTTGAGTCCATCTTGGATATTCAGTTACATCAGATAAATCCAAATACTGCATACATTTAAAGCACTTCTTAGATTTTAACTTGAACTCTTACATTTCTTAATATTCTGCACTTCGGGGAGACACTAACCCCAAAACAGCAACTGATGATGTTACTTTACGTTACTGAAGGATATCTTTCTGTGGACATTATAATCACAATACACATATCATTTAGCACAAATGCTAACATTTAACAAACGACTTTCCTCAGCACATTGAGTTCATCCAGCTCTTATGAAAATGTTTCCAGGGTCGGCAAAAGTGGACATTTATTTGCAGCTGTCTCCATAATCGATCCATCTTTGCTGTTTTTTAGCTTCTCACAGTGAAGATATGCTGCTTTTCTTTTCCATATATGACAGCCAGTGCTGTGCATTTGTATCTTGGAGTGTTGGTCGGACTAAAGAAGTGATTTAAAGACGTCACTTCTGGCATTTTTCAGTATTTTCAGTATAGTACCGAGGAAACGATTAATCAAGAAAATGTAAAAAACATAAAAGATCTCGAATGTGTGTCTGACATAGTGACACATATAAAAGAGGATAAGGGCCACTGACTTTAAACTCTAAAGTCAGTTCTCAGTGCGTGTGAGTGACAAGGAGGCTTCAAGTTCCCACAACGCACTTGTTTTAGCTGAGTATTGAATCAGGAATGGCTTTCCAAAATATTTGTGATGTCACAAATCATGCTCATAGGCCCAGCCTCTTCAACTCTGATTATCAATGAGCACAGAGACATTTTTACACTTGTGAAAACAGTCTTAAACTCTGCACATACATCGTTCTACAACGTGAAGCTCGGACATTTAACTTTAGGAACAAGGAGAAAAATATTTCTTTTAATTGAATTTTTTTTTTTAAGTAACTGTAGACGGCACTGATATAAGATCCTTGTAACTAAATCTAACGAGTTCAGTAACTTAAACAGATGTGTAGTCTGAGCACAGGCTCTGTACACTCCGTACAGTGTGGATGGATGTAGTATGAAAGGAGCTGTTCGGAGCCTCCACCTTGACAAAGTCTCCAAGGTCCCCCTCTCCTCCACCTCGTCCCTGTCTCCATGTGTTGTCACCACTCGCTTACATCAAAGAGCAGCTGCAGGATCTCCATGGCACTGGTTAGCATGGAAATGGCTGGTTCCCCTGGTGACGGCTCTGTGATGCTCAAGTCAAAGTCACCCCGTTGTGCTGCATCCACCTCTGTTAAAGCAGCAGTGCATGCCTGCGGCGGTGTGGACGGACTGTCCTTTAAACGTGCACTGTCTCCATTCACAGCCTCATCTTTGAATGTAAATAAAGCATGAGATATTACGGCCTGCGTTCATTTATATTATGGTTAGAGTATTAAACGAAGGGTTAATATATAAGGTAGGTCACATTTCTTTCCTGTCCTTGAGCTCACGGTCATTTTTTTTTTTTTATTTCTCTCTGTGAATGAAGGAAATGGCTATATTTAACGCTGTTGTATGCTGTTGTGTTTTAGAGAATCGAGCCAGCTCATGAATCTTTTTACATGTAGAGGTCTGATCTGATCCATCTCAGTGTTTTTTAGACTGGTGCAGGTAAAGGCGATGTTCATCTGATGCTATACACATGCAGTGAGCTACAGTACGTGTGTCACTGCCTTGTTTAAACTCACCAAGGAAATGTTGTTTGTGAGCTTCTCATTTTGGGAGGCATAGAAGATGAAAATAAAAGTGTTTTGGAAGCTTAACTGTGTCCCAACATCATTGTGTAGAACGTAACAAAGTATTTTTACTCTGGTTCACTCAAGTACTGTACTTAGGTACAATTTTGAGGTACTTGTACGTCCATTTTTTGCTACTTTGCTTCCACTTCACTGCATTTTGGAGGCAAATATTGTACTTTTTATTCCACTACATTTATTCAATAAATTTAGTTACTAGTTACTTTGCAGATTACAGTAAGTACTATTTGTATAGGTAACTCACTTTTACCAAAGTAATCTTTTAGCAGTAAGTAACACTTCTCACTGTATATGAGTAACTATCACTTTTACCAAACTGATATGTTAACATGATATCTTTACCTTTTCTCAAGAAAATGTATACATACAGTATACTTTTACTCAAGTAAAAATGTAGCTACAGGACTGCTTGTGACGACGTTCTTAGAGTTTGTGGTACTTCTACTTTTACTTAAATGGAGCGCCCAAAATCCTCACAGATTCAATCTTTATAGGTTTTATTTGGCTCACCGGATGTTACTGGAGAATGAAAACATATAAAATTGAGAATATAAATCCTGTTTTATGTTGTTTTTGTGAGGTAAAAATGTCTTTAAATAAGTAGGATCCCTAATTATGAATTAAATGTTATCTGATTACAGCAGGCAACATGAAACTTTGAGCAGGAGGTCAGTCAATTAAGAAATTCAGGGTTGTGGTACTAATTTGCACCACAACAGTGCATTACAGTACATTATTTTTGGCCCACCAAGAAAAAAAATGTTTGGACACCTCTGATGAAGATCTTGTGCACGTATTATCTTGTGTATTTTGGCTGGGTTAAACTGTGAAGGAGGCCTCGAAGGCAAAAAGAAAAAAATGCTTTGCCTGTTTGGCAATCCAGCCTTTTTTTTTGCCAAAAAGATAAAGAAAAAGAGGAAGGTCATCTTTTGGGACATCAAGGCCAGACTTGAACAGATGATCCACTACTAGTGGAATATAACTTCAACTGTGTGTGATGGATCCAAACACTTTGACTGGTGACGAGTTGAGGAAGTCGGAGGTGATTACTAGAAACACGGGTTCGGTTTGAGAAGGAAGTTATCTGTTTCCTTGTAGAGTCCTGAACACAGCTATAACCAGCCTACAATTACATGCAATTATCTCAGTTTGTTTTGAATATTAATCTGATTTACTGCCTCCAGTGACGTCACTCAGTGGCTAAATTGCATTGTGGGTAATGTAGGGAAGAAGGAAGGATATGTGGCATAAAGTAGGTGATGTCTCTGGTTCTGCTGTTTTGATTTTGATAATTTGTTTTCCAACTGTCCACAATGTGTCCAACATTTTAAAAAAAAAAAAAAAAACCTGCTGCCTACATTACCCACAATGCAACTTCGCCACTAAGTTACTACCAGACTAAACAGTTACCCTTTAAATACAGAAGGCTGGAATGTAAATGTAGACTACATTGACTGCTGCTATGTACAGAAGTGTCATAAGATTAAAACTATTTTCCATATTGTGCTATCTGTTGTTTAATTCGGTCGCTTGGCGGTTGGTGAACAGTTTTAGCAGCGGCCGAACGCGGCAGCGGGTGTGCTGTTGTTGAACGCGCCCCGGTTTCGTTATCGAGAAACACAGCCGGGGTTTCTGGTGACGTCACGTAGGAAAGTACACATTCTCACGGTGCTGCATTCTGCATCGACCCGAAAACAACAAGATTGCACACAAATCCAGCGACAGCGGCTCATGACACTTTCGTAGAAACCCGAAGTAAGTCTCAAAACTGTGTTTACCAGCAGCTCGCCGCGGAAACGCTCGCTGAAACGTCACCGAGGAGGCGTCGAAGCCTTCATTTCTAAACGTCAGAGAGCTAGCGACGGGCTCCGGCTATTTCCTGGAATGCGTTAGCTAGGGCTGCTGTTGTGTTTTTATGCGGCGTTAGCAAGTTGTCCGCGTCGGTAGCTGAAATTTAAACAGTTCCCTTTGTGTGTGCACTTACGCTCTTGTTATCTTTAGTTGAATATGTCACGTGACATGAATTGCCAGCTTAACATCGCTATTCGATGTAATCTGACATTAGCTTGGCAGTTGATCCAGGATGTAGTCACGTCCCAGTGCTTGATAGTTTTATTATGCTAGGTAGAAATCCAAACATCGCAATCGGTTAATGCCTTGAATATAAGTCCTACGTGGCTTCACAGCTCTGATTGTGTTTGTTGCTGTCATAAACGTTGTTTGTACACTTTGGTCCAGATTGTGTCACAACAATGGAGAAACCTCCCTTCAGGCAGAACCAGAACTGCGGAGACTGGGAGCTGAAAGAGAGGCTGGGTATGGGCGGTTTTGCCCATGTTTACCTCTACCAACATCATGTGAGTTCAGAAACATACAACACTGACACTGCAGGCATGTGACACCGAAGCTCATATTGAAACTAAGAAGATAAATAAGCAGTATAATAACTGCACCACTACTTCCTGTGGGGATTAGTAAAGTAAACTGTAGTAATTGTGGTACTTTCTGATCAACTATGAGGAGCAGCTCCTCCAAAAACTGCACACAAACTGCCACTTTTTAGTATGCTTGCATGTGCTGGTATAATAATTAAATTCCTGTTGTCTGTTTTTGAAGGAAACGAATGAAAAACTAGCTGTGAAAATGTGCCGTCTGGAGCTCACACCAAGGAATAAGGACAGATGGAGCAGAGAGATCCAGATCATGAAGAAGTTGGTTCTGTTTTTATACATTTCCTCCCTTTTCACACATTTCGTTTACACGACACATTCATCTAAACATTGTGCAGTGACGTTCTGTCCTGATATCATAATAAAGATGCATATTCAAAGTTTAGTAGTCTTAAATTTTTAGTCTGTGAGGTCTTAACATTTAATCCAATGTCATTTATTTATTTTAGATAAAATGAGTCAAGATCCACATTTCTGATGTTACTTTATACTTAAACTATCGGTTGGGATAATGTAGATTAACCTTACTAACTCTAGTAGCCATACTTCTATGTAAAACCTCCCTCTGCACAGACCCACATGTATGCTTCTTCCTTTAATACTTTCCTCACCTTACCTTGAAGATGATTTGTCCAAAAAGCAGTCTAAAAATAATCTTGAAAAGGTCTTAAGAAGCATCAACTCTAAGCGTCTGATTCATGTAGACATCCTATTAATGTAAGTTATTTATCACCTAAAAGGAACTGTGGACATTCAGTCGGATAAATACGACATCTGAAGTATTTTGCAGGTATTTTAGCAGTGGATGACTTTGCAAAGTCTGTGCGGGCCTCATGAAATAGTAATGACTCCTCCTTCTCTCACTCAGATTAAATCACATCAATGTTGTGACAGCCCGAGAAGTCCCAGACGAAATGGAGCACATAGCCTTAAACGATCTTCCACTGCTGGCCATGGAGTACTGCTCCAGGGGAGACCTGAGGAAGGTGAGGAGCTGTGGAGAGAAGGAGCAGAATATGTCCACGTTAAACTAGATGAGTTTGAAAATGTATCTTTTTTAACATTCATATTAAGACGATGTTTTTCACACCCAACAAAAGTCCTGAGTGGTTAAACCTACACGTCTTGAAAGTGTTGGAAAATGCTCATATACTCCTTAAGAAATGCTTGATTTTCAAAATAATCTGGTTATTTTCATCGACACAATCATTCATGTAAACCAAAAATCTTATATTTCAAATGAAATCGTCCCGTTGCCATATTTGATTGACTCATGGCATTGAAATGAGCAAGAAGTGAATAATCGTGATCAAAACATACAATAAAAGTAAATATATGAACAGCGTGACAATAAACATTGGTTGACCTGGGTGTAAAGAAAATCCGTACACTTGATTTATTCCAGTTGCATTAACAGTAATAATTTAGATGTGATGGTAAAGGCTTGGAGAGGCTGGAAACTTTTGGTTTAGGTACCTATTGATGTGCTTGAATTTGACTCTTCAAAAGCCGTCTGAACCTTGTCGCTACAGCTGACCTTAAATCAGCACTTTCACAGTCGGCCCTTCACATCAGATTTCCGCAGTCAGTAGTGTGTCCTGGTTATAAAACCCTCCTAAGCATATCACTCTTGCTGGGCTGCATTGTTGGCTGAGATGCACACTTTTGTGGCTTATAGGCCAAAAGAAAGGAGAAGAAGAGAGGTAGCTGATTTGATCTCAGTGTTTCATCTCGTATAAGGCAGATTTTCATTTCCAATAATAGCAGTGCATCAAATCAAGTTAGGTTTCCATTCCCTGACAGAATTGTGACAGAATTAAATTTGTGTGGCTTCCAGATGCTGAGCAAACCTGAAAACTGCTGCGGTTTGAAAGAGAGCGAAGTGCTTTCATTACTCAACGATGTTGGTACGTCCAGTGTTTTCCTCTGCGAACCCTCTTCATTCAGACGTGTCTTCTAGAGCGTTATCTTTCAGTTTAATCGCTGTTTTCTGCTCCAGGATCTGGTATCCAGTATCTGCATGAGAACAAGATCATACACAGAGATCTTAAACCTGAGAACATCGTGCTACAAGATATCAACGGAAAGGTAACCATGCTGTGGTTTCGAGCCTGTTTCTGTTTCACTGTAAATTCAAGGAAACTGTCTGACATTTGTTGATTGTTCTGCAGCTGGTTCACAAGATCATTGACTTGGGTTATGCTAAAGACCTGGACCAGGGCAGTCTGTGTACCTCCTTCGTTGGCACGCTTCAGTACCTGGTGAGCAAACAGGGAATGACCTCTTTATCTTCAGATGCACCTGCAGTCGCTTTATGTTATCTCCGGCTTCTAATTATGTGTTGAAACCCTTTAATCTTCCTCTTAAATTGACTGAAAATGATGACAATGTATCCCGTTGACATGCACCACCTTTCTCTGCAGGCGCCTGAGCTGTTTGAGAACAAGCCATACACTGTCACTGTGGACTACTGGAGCTTCGGCACGATGGTGTTTGAATGCAGTTGTGGTTTCCGTCCATTTCTGCACAACCTCCAACCTGTGCAGTGGTAAGTTGACCTGATATTCAAAACATTTTTGGCACGTTAGTTTTGTGTGCAGGAGTGATTTATTTCAACAGTCATTGTTTGTTGGATTAAAGCATATTTGAGACTTTAAATAGCTCGTAAATCAAAGAAAAGAAAAGCTGTCAGTCTACGGCAAAGGTTGAGTTTAGAGTGACATGAGGTGAAGACGCTGAGGGAGGTGAAAGGAACAGGTGCATGCAGGTGTTGTGAACAAGTTGTACTTGAGTTTGCTGATTTGGCCGCCAACTCAGTCAGCAGCAGAGGGTGTGACACATCTCAGGTATTTAGGGTGCTTTAAAAGCCTTACAGCCTGTTGCATTAAATCTTCTTGTAGCCATAACTCAAGAATCAACACACAGACATGATCCACAGATCTTTAGATTCAGTGTGACTTAATATATGATTTCTGATGTGCATCACATCCATAAATCCGCTTAGAAATCATAGAAGATGCCCCTTAACTCCAGAACTTGCCTGAGAAAAGTCACATTTTTACGTTTTCTTCAGTATCAAAGTGATCCAGTCATAGTCGTCTGTACATACATGGGTACAACATAAACACTAACTGCTAATGGCTGATTCGGCATGACTTTTGCTGGTGTCAGTTTGCCAAATGTGAACAAATCCTGCCTATAAAAGTTCACTGTCACACAATCCTTAAACTCCTCTGTTAGATCCCTCGAAGCCCACAAATTCTGGGAACTGTAGATGTGTCTACTGTCTTAAACATTAGAGCAAGTCAGTTTTGGTGTTGTGTCTCTATTTAGTCTTAAGTGTGTGTTTCACTTATGACAGGTGGGTCCATTATGCAGTGATATCAGTTTGAGTTGCTGCTATATTTAGAATATTTTCACAGCTTTACCTTGTTGTGAGACGGCGCTTTCAGACAGGGAACCGAGGCTGTTATATCCATCTATGCTTCTTCAAAGCCAGACTCCTTTGACAAAAACATTCAGTCATTTAACCTTGCAGAACATAAGCGTTGCTGGTCTGCTGCTTCTTCAGTCGGTTAGTTAGTTTGTGTTATTGTGTGACTTTTATAGGGTTAGTTCGGCTTCACCAAAGTAACACAAAGAGTGCATTGGCTCTCCAACACGTGTAGGATTTCTTCTGTAAAGTCAAATGACTGCTGAAAAGTTTCACCAGCATTTAGCTGATTTGAGGAAAGAGACGCAGGTGAATGATAGGGGTTCGCAAACGTGGGTGAAATGGAAAGAAAGGCAGCACAACTAAGAAAACTGAGGTGAGCAACAAAATAAAGATGACCAGCAGGTGGAGCCAAATCAAAAGTACTTCAACAGAATGAAAGCAGGTTTGGATAACTAGAGATGTTTACAGTAATTGGAGCTGTGTTTACATGAGCTTTTATTGTTGATGCAGGACGTCTTTCCTACAAGTGTTCAGTATCAGCGTTGGCGGGAAATAACTGAAAACAACATCTTCTGCAATTAACATGTTCAGTTTGAAGTATAAGGATTAGTTAAATGTTTATCTTTCCATCAGGCTACTCTCTGCTTTTGTTACTTGTATAGAAAATCCTTCAAGCCTCCTAACTCTGGTCTTCTCATCCACAGGGCCAGCAAAGTGAGGAATAAAGGTCCAAAAGACATCATGGCTGTGGAGGACCTGAACGGAGAAGTCAAGTTCTCCACGCACCTCCCCTACCCCAACAATCTCAGCAGGTTCGGACCCTGTGACAGCCAGAAACAAGTCACCACAAACACTTTTCATACAGGCTGGTGCAGGAAGGAAAGGGAGAATAGTCTGAGTGTTTTAAAACACATGTTTTAATTGCTTTTTTTAGGACGCTGTTGGAGCCAATGGAGGCTCTGCTCCAGCTGATGTTGAACTGGGATCCTGTCCTGAGAGGAGGCCGAATCAACTCCGACACCAAGAAGCCTCAGTGCTTTGAAATGCTGGAGCAGATCCTGAGTATGAAGGTGAGTTTACTGGCAGAGCTCCTTTCCTTCAGGTTTTATCTTGAGATGCAGTCTTTCATCAGAGCTTTTGAGCCAGTTTTATTTGAGTCAACCAGCATTTACATATTTGTCTTTTAGCTGATAGCATTTATTTAAAAAAAATAATGAAAAATAATTGATATCTCAAGAATGCCTTGAGGAAATTTCTTGAAATTTGGAACAAAAGTCTACTTGAACACAAAGATGAACTGATGAGATTCGAGTGCTCAAAGGTCACTGTGATCTCACAAAACATCTTTAGCCATTACTCAACAATTTATATAAGTATGACAACATTTTGTACACTGGTGTGTTGGGGAGGGAAGACATTTTATATCTGAAAGCTCAAAGGTCAACTTCATTCTGACGTCACAATATTCTGCACAAACATTATTCAGCGCCACAGCTCAGAAACAAGCAACTTGACTGGTGTGCGGAGGTATATAACCACAATGTGGTAATTCTATTTATGTCAGCGCCCATACGATACGAAGTTTCTGTTCTGAGATCAAAATAATCTTTGTTTGGGCTTTTTGTACTAACAGGTTTTCTCACGTCTCTCCAGGTCGTCCACATCCTGAACATGACCACAGCTCAGGTCCACTCGTTCCAGTTGACGCCGGACGAAAGTCTCCACAGTCTGCAGAAACGCATTGAGGGTGAGACCAAGATCGAGGTGGTGAACCAGGAGCTGCTGCAGGAGACGGGAGTGTCACTGGATCCCAGGAAGCCGGCTGCACAGTGCGTCCTAGACGGAGTGGTAAGTCTACTCATGAGCAGCAACAACAACAGGTGGAAGTAAACAGAAAAAAACAAACAAATTAAATCGCTTTTAACTACTCCCTTCTTAACCCCTCAGTATTACATGTGTAATTCTTGACTTTCTGGAACATATGTCACGTTTTCTTTCACATGGTAATTCTCCAAAACATAAATACTCTGATGAAAGAGTTTAAACCTCCATCAGTGGTTGTCCTGGGGGTGTCAGGGTTTAAGGTGCCGGCTGTGTATTGTCCCCAGTTGGAGTCCAGTTGTAGACCTTGTTTGTACTTTGTCATCATCGCCTTCCTGTCTCTACAGTTTCCTGTTGCTAATAAACCGAAGAATAACACTTTAATGTTAGTATCTTCACAAAGACAGGTTTAGATGAACAAAAGAGTTGTCTCAGTGCTGAAAAACTAAACCGTCTCTGCAGTATATGATTCACACTCTCACTGCGTGTGTGCTGAGGGACTTTGAATCACCCAGTAGTAATTCTCTCTGGAGCAGCAGGAGCTGTATTTTCAGCCCGTGTAACTGATGATTTTCTTCTCTCCTGTGTAGAGAGGCTGGGACAGCTACATCGTCTACCTGTTTGACAAGAGCATCACCACCTACTCCGGTCCCTTCAGCGCCAGACAACTGCCTGATAAAGTCAACACTATCGGTGAGTTTGTTTTACGTTACGCCCGCTGATTATCAGACAGACTTTTGTCACACGTCCTCCTGTGCCAGTTAGGTTGTCAGGTAAAAATACTGTTCTATAATGGATGGTATTTTTGGAAGTGTTCTCCATTCTGTTTTAACACAAAGAGTGCTGCTCTTGTTTTAACTCTGCAGTGCAAGAAGCCAAGACACAGCTGCCCCTGGTTGTGTTGAAGAAGGTTTGGGGTGAAGCAGTGAGCTACATCTGTGGCCTGAAGGAGGACTACAGCAGGCTTTTCCAAGGACAGAGGGCAGCTATGTGAGTTACTTGACATTTCCGGACTTTACGGCTGTCGCAGATTTGCGGGAAGTCTTGAGGGCTGTCCAAACCCACAATTCATCCGGTCTACAAGTGTCTTCACGCGGTCCTCCAAAGAATCCACAATTGCAATACGGGCACAATGTTGTAGTTTTTCCAGTTGCCAACTAAAAAACACAAAGAACTTATTATGAGGGTAACAAACAACGACTTTGTTAAAAAGTAACTTGAATTGTGTAAGTCGGAGACAATATTCAAAGACATTATGATACAGAAATATGTCGAATGTAGATGCAGGAAAGGCAACGTACTCGGTGTATGTCCATCCTGTCCTCTCAGAGATGAGGTCAGAGATATGTTCTGTGTATAAGAGACATAATCCAGACTAAAAATGTAAATATGTATTTATCTATGTAAATTTACATGGCACGAGTGTCTGTGTATTCAAGGGAACGTTTGTTTTTTATCTGCAGGGCTTAAAAAATATTAAAAATCAGTGAGTGTTTTTCAAAAGGAGGTTGTGTAAGTCAAAGTCAAATAACACTTAATTGTCTCCATCCTCCTCCTCCTCCTCTTCCGTCAGGTTGAGTCTCCTACGCTACAACACCAACCTGACCCGGTGCAAGAACAGCATGTTTGGCTTCTCTCAGCAGCTGAAGGCCAAACTGGACTTCTTCAAGAGCAGCATCCAGTACGACCTGGAAAAGTACAGCGATCAGATGCACTACGGCATATGTGAGTTTTGACTGGCAGCTGTTTGTTTCCACACTTGACCCCTCTGAAGGAGAACATGTTCATGTGGGAACATTTCACATATATTTATATATCTCACTGAGCACAGTGTTTAATTTGATGAGCTGTCTGTTTGTCCAAAGCCTCTGAGAAGATGCTGAAAGCCTGGCAGGAGAACGAGGAAAGAGCTGCTGCTTTTGCACAGGTTAGGCGTGATTTACAAAACAACGACTGAAAAATGAGAACAGGAATGTTTCTCAGATTGAATCCTTATGGTTGCATGTTCCTCTTTTGTCCTGCAGGTGGCAGAAGTGAGCCACCTGGACGATGAGATCATGGCTCTGCACTCTGAGATAGTTGAACTTCAGAGGAGTCCGTACGCTCGACGCCAAGGAGACAAGATGGAGCAGCTGTGAGTTTCCAGAACTGTCAAAGTAACTGCATTTAGCTTTGAGAGTTATAAATCTGAAGCAGTGTTAAAGCAACTCATCGTGAAGAGTCTGTCTGTGGTGAGGTGTCTTCATCATCATCAGCTGTCCACTCACCAGCTGCCACTGCTAGATTAGATTTAGTGTTTAAAAAACAAATAAACAAACCTCCCTCTGTGCTGCTTTATAAAGCAGTGACTGGTGTCACTTCCATGAGACAAACAGACGAGAGAGGATGGACGTCTGACAGCACTTTAAACATCGGACAATAATCTGCTTTTTTAAAGACCACAAAAATAAACAGCTGTTGGTTCTTATTTGCTAATAATTTTACTGACGTGTTATTTGTCCCTTTGGCGGGACGTTATAACTCAGCCTTGTAAATATTAAATTGTGGCTAATTCATTTTATTGCAGAGAAGAAAAGGCGATTGAGCTCTACAAGCAACTGAAGATGAAATGTAAAAGTAAGAAACATTCAAAATGTCATGATATCACAATTTTCCTCAAGAATCAAATACAGTTGTCAAAGTGAAATGTGTGTTCAGTAGTTTATTTTATCTCATCTTTCAGCACCTGAACCAGATGTGAGCAGCGACAGCTCAGAGATGGTGAAGGCCATCATTCAGACGGTCCAGAACCAGGACAAGGTCCTCAAAGACCTGTACACACACCTCAGGTAAGAGTCCAACACCCTCAAAGATATTCATTTTCAGTCTTTCTCTGCTCATTTGGCACTTTAAAGAACTACAATACCGTGTGTTCACATCTGCCCTGTGTCGGCTCTTCCCGACAGTAAGATCCTGATCAGCAAACAGAAGATCATTGACTTGTTTCCACGAATTGAGAAAACGCTGGAGAGTATAAAGGACGCCGACAACACTGTGATGCAGATGCAGATAAAGAGACAGAGAGAGTTCTGGCATTTACTGAAGATCGCCTGTGTGAGTGACTCTGCTGTGTTTATTTATAATGACTGTGTAAAAATAACATATTTTTAGTCTTTTAGTATTAACCAGTGGTCAAAATTTAGCAACTAGAACTTATCGATATTTGTCATACTGGCTTGAAAACTGACAATACATCAAAGTCGTGTCTGACTGATTTTCTGTCAATCGACTGATTATTTCAGCTCCACGCTGTCCATCACGTGTCTCTGTAGCTTATTATTCAGTACTGTGGGTCAGTGTTTCCCCCGCCAAGTTGTACTTTGTGTCCTCTGTTACCTCTTCAGTCATAGACATCCTTTTGTAGGAAAGAGACAATATGTGTATTATTGCTGCTGGTACCAATATGATGACCTCCGTCTTTCCTTCAGGCCCAGAACTCGTCGAGGAGCTCGATAGCAGCGAGTCCCGAGTCGTCCAACCTGCTGCAGGTTTCTCAGTGGTCACAGTCGGCACAACCTGTCAGCTCCCCACATCCTCTAACATCCCTACCGGGGCCAAACGACAGGTAACTCATACATTCATTCAGAACAATCATGTGACTTACGATCGCTCCGTCAATGCCTTTATTGAAGTATTTACCCTTTTGACCTTTTTCATGTGAAACTGTATGAAATCAAATCTCCACAAATTGATCTAATCTCTGTGTAAACACAGGGCAAACAAGAATTGATTGTATGAATGTTCAGCCACTTGAAGCCGACATTTAGTGGAAGCACCTTCAGGCAGTGATAACAAGGATCGGTCTGTATCAGGCAGATTTGTACATCCGACCACTGCAGGGCTTTCTCAAACTCAAAGTCAGGATTTTGAGTCCAGCCGAGGACATACTTTCTTTCTAAATGTGCATAAGCTCATGTTTTGGCCACTTGAGGGTGAACAATGCCTATTAAAGCCTATTTTGAGCCAGGATCCTTGCCGGGATATGTATCTGTGTAACTTTCCATGACAGAGGTGCCCTGAAGGGATCATGCTACTTGTGAAAAAGTTGTAATCAAACCACAGGACAGGAGGAATTTATTTGCTTGGCCAACTGTGTGTAACTTTCAGGGTTCGTACCGTACGAGTGCTGGAAATCCTTTTTCAACGCTTGAATTTGAATGTGGTATTTTCAAGGTTTGAAAGATTCTTTGATTTTGGATTAAGTGCTTGAAACTTCTCAATATTTGTTAAATATGTTGGCAAATCTACTCAGACATCAATAACATCTGATTTAAAGTGACGAAGTGAACTCATTTTGTGCAGATATCTGTAAATATATAGATAAACTTTCAAATGCACCTTGAAAATGCTTGAAAAGTGCTTGAATTTGTTTATGTAAAAGGTGTAGAAACCCTTAACTTTGATTAGCATCCAGCTGTAGGCGTGCTAACACCGCACACAGACCGTCACAAAGCTGTAACGTTCGCGCCCTGCTGGGCAGTGAGGCCGAGGCGAATAAGGATCATATACCTTCTCTAACGTGTGGTTGTGCAGTTTTGGGTTTGAATGTGCTTCTTGTGCTGATATTCACCATAGAAGTGAAGCTAACAAGAAGCTAGTGTGAGAAGAAAAAGAGCTTTTGAAAATCTCCTATTAAAAAAATTAAATAGTCACAAGACTATTACCTCATGTATCATAAACGTCATTACAGTTGGTTAGTGTGATTCTGTTTTAATGTGTAAATACAGCTACACATGGTTTAGTAGGTCAGTGCTGTTCCTCCTCTGGTAAAATGATAAACACACTGTACATCTTGCCGGAGGTTTCATGTGATTGAACAGTCGTTTTATGTGTTTTCCTCTCAGTGACGCTGCACCGCGGCTGCTGCAGGAGAACCAGAGGTACCTCAGTCAGCTGACCAGCCTGATGCAGGAGGCTGCGGACGAACAGACCAAAAGTATAGTGGTGAGTTCACCTGTTTTAGTTTGTGGGGTTTCAGGGCAAAATACAAACGGCCTTCATATTAGCTCTGAGATCTTTCAGACAGGCCTCTCAGAACACGGTGGAACAATTGATCGAAATATCGAAATTGCAAGCGCTGCAATTTTTTGATAAAGGTACACAACATACAATGAAATGAAGCATTGTGGTGCCGACGTACGCGAACATACTTGTATGGTACAGATCCAGTTATCAGCATTTTAATGTATATATTTATTTGTGGTAATGAAATGCAAAAAACCTTCCCAGAGATGCATTGAAGAGTTGTCTTTAAAGATGTTTAATTCTCTTAACACCGTGGTTTCTCTCCTTCAAGGACCAAGACTGGAGCTGGACGAAGTACGAAACTTTAACGACAAAATTAAAAAAGAGAAACGCGTGAGCGCCGCCGCGTCCTCCATCCCTGCCTGTTCTCCGAGTAACACTAAAGACTGAGAGCTGTTCACGTAGCAGAGCGACGTCACACGCTGTACAGTTGTACATGAACTCGGGAAATTCTCTCCTGGGGAAAAAAAAAAAAAAGACGGAGTTTACACATGCTCAGTGGTGTCTGTCCACTCCCATCGTCTCCCGTGGTGGAAGGTCTTCGATGATTATTCTTGTTTTTATATGAGAAAAACAACAAAGCTGTGTCAATCTACGTTTTACTTTTGCTGCATCATAATCCATAAAAACTTGTTTCTACTGTTATTGCAGAACTGTAGCACCAGATTTTTGGGGGTTTGAGGCCGATTTGTCGCGCAGGAGAGCGTTGGACAGAAAGATGGGAACTAGTTCAGACTTGTGACATACAAGGGAAACACAGGAAGTGGTCGGGGGTGGGGGTGCGGAGGGTCGCGGAGGAAATTACAATCAAGCAAACAGCACTTTGATACTCCCATGTATCCTCTCTCTCTGTGAAGAGTCGTGTCGTTCCAGGCTGCCAAAACTGTCGCAGAATTTACACAAACTTCTTCTCACTCATAATCGATTTGATATATTTTACTATACACAGTCTGGGGTTTAGATTCTATATAAATGTTATTATGATTTTTTTTTTTTTCTTTTTAAGAATAAAGTGTTATGTATCATAGGCAGAAGTCTTTGGTCATGATATGTGAAAGACGTGGCTGGCCATTATGTTTATACGATGTCTATACTGTACATCTGTCTTTTTAATTGTCTAAAAGATACAACGGTTGTTTAGTTTATGTGCACATAATGTTTCACTGGATGGTTTCTGCTGCGTTCATGCCACACAGATGAAACGAAGAGTCGATAGACGCGTTTCAAGACAAACTCGGTGCAGATTTGAACACATCTTCAGCAAAAGTCGGCAAAGAAAATGAAACATGGCGGATGAAAGTTTGAGTAATTTTAAGAGAAAGAAAAGTCAAATTCTCTGGTTCGAGCTTCTTAAATGTGCATATTTTCTGGTTTCTTTCCTCCTCCGACAGTAAACTGAATATCTTTTGGGTTTGGATTTGTTGACATCTGACGAAAAATAATGAATCAGTTTAACAAGAAAATAATCAGCAAGATTAATCGATGAAGATGGAATAAAGAGATGTCCCTGCTGCCCCAAATGTCACATGAAAGGTAAGGTTGGAACCAGTTCCCGACTATCAGAGTTAGAATCTGAGGAGGAAAATATGTTTTCAGGGCCTTTTTTAAAAGATAAAAACCATGGATGACTAACTTCGACTGTCCCGAGTTATTTGATGACGTAAACATTTAAAAGTTGCCTGCAGTGGCTGTTTTTGTTGTCTGTTAAGTTTTGGTGAATGTCTTCTTCATTATTTTGTTCATTATTTTACGAAATGTCAGAAAAAAGTGAAAAAAATCAATTACAATTTCTCTGAACCCAACGTGACATATTCAGATTAACTCCATTTATCCTAAAACCTGAACCTGTACTATTTGAACTCAAAGAAACAAAAAAAAGCAGCAGTAACCAGAGAATATTTGCCTTTTTTTTTTGCTTAAAAAGTTAATAAAACCGTTGCAGAACAGTCGATTAGTCAAGTAGTCGGTTCAGTTCTGGGGCTCTGTCTCTTCATCTGTCCTGTATGACATGAACGTGGCATTTAAACATGGAGGGGTGGCACCGCCTGGTTTCCATTAAACATCGTAGCACTTCAGCCATCGATCCTCGGTGAAACAGTGGTTGATCTGAGTTCAGAGACGCAGTGAACAGTAACTGGTTGAATGTACTGCAGTCACACCGTCAGGTGGAAGCTGAACTGTCGCACGGTTTCTTTGGGCCAGAGAGAAATGAATCTTCTGAGTCGTATTTATGAAGTTAAAGTGCAATGGAGAAGATTGTTGTTTTTTTTTTTATTTAAGTAACTTTCCATTCAAGTATTTGTTTCCATCTGCTGGTTTAAACTTTGTCTCTGAATGTTTGATTTTTTGGAAACGTCATTGTATAAAGATCAAATGTTTGCCTGGTAATGAAATAAAATGACTTTGGCATGATTCTGATGTGGACGCTTCTGCTTTCAATTCACCGCTTATGCCTGAAACCAGTGATTTACTCTTTGTGGGTAGTTTCCAGTTCCCCTTTGTCAGCAAGGACTCTTTTGGCCAAACCCGACTGGACAATAGGACATCATTTAGTTTCTGTCGCTTGCGGTCTCTCAATCAAGATGGAAACAAAAGAAATAGTTTGATGTGAAAGAGCGATGGATTATGGGAGTCATCTCCCGGTTAAACAAACACTGTTGCTGATAGAAATCTACCTGATGTGACTCAGGCAGAGATATTCACAGATGGGGTAACGTTTTATGGTTTTATTTACGTTTAGTCACAAATGCGTCGACTTCCTTCCTTCCTTATCCTCTGACGTATCCTCTGATGTTTTCTTGGGAGTTATAGAGACAGGTGACCGCATGAAACAACAGTTGCAGTGACTAATTTTGCAGATTTTTCTTGATTTGAAAATTCATTAAAGATAATTTTAAAGCAGAAGTGTCACATATTATATCTTTTAAGTTTAAAACTGTGTGTGTCCTTTACACTAATTAGCCATAATGTAAATGCCCTCATATCAAATCAAGAGGGAAAACATTTTTATAACTAAAGATCATTAAAAGTCGATTTGATTTGCCTTTAAACTCTCAAACTCCCCACAGAGCAGTGTGGAGGTCACGGTCCACTCATAAATCTTATAAAGTCATTTTCTCATGAAACATTTTCTCGCTTTCCCAAGAAGCTTTCTCAAAAACGAGCTTTGTCATCTAAAATGCGGAAAAAATCAAATAAGTAAAGACGCTCCCGGCCTAAACTGAGGCAAGGAACACGTTAAACAGGCAAATTTAAATGATTTTCTATATTGACTCCAACAGGATGTACACCTGATATGTCAAACAGTCATCTTTCCTTTTCAAAAACATTAAAATAACCTTTTAAAAAAGGGTCAAAATGAAACATTTTCTAGATTAAATCATGACTTCCTGTTCCTCTTCAGTGGAAGTGTTTCATCCTTCACAACAGGAAGTGAGTTTATCGTCACAGCTGTGATCACACACCTGCTGTCACCTCTTGAGTCATTTTTCTGTCACAATGGAGGACACTTTTAGAAGAGTACAGTTGCTGTTTGTCCTTGTGTGAAACAGGAGAAGCTGGAAACAATCGAGATAATTTGACTCAAACTGTTGTACTGGAGTCAGTCAGCCTTTACAGTGAGTGATTAACCCTGAGTCACCCGTTCACTACTTCTTTCTTTCTCATGACTTGTGCTGAAGTGTTTTCTGGGTCAGTTGAGGACTCACTTTCAGCCAGAAACGTCTGGTCCACATGTGTCAGGAAATGAATTGTCAGGGGGGTTACAAGCATGCAAAGTCTGCCAGGTCTCTTCTGTCGGCCTCTGGAGAGTTTCAGATTATTATCTCACCCTCCTACAGCAGAAATGTTCAGAAAGAACAAGCCGTGATCAGTTATATTCTGCTGTTTTGACTTTAAAAAATGTTTATCTCTGAGGCCGAGATGGTAACAGCCCAAACCTTGAAGCGTGCATCGTAAATCAGCAAGATAAGCCAAAGTTAAACATTAACAGGCCACACAGAGATCATCATGCTTCCCTGAAAGTCTTGTGGATCGTTGTGAAAGTGGAATTTAAATCAGAACACAAACACAGATGGCTGCACGTCCCATCAAACACCCTGATCCCTTTGACCAGAGATGTCGTCATCACATTTCATCTCCTGCAGAATGAGACCAGTAAACCGCTGATCTCAGCCGGAGACAAGCCGAGACAAAAAGAAACTGTAGAGCAGGCCACAGTCCGTGTAAACTGTGTTGTTTTATGAGCTCCTCGGCTTGTGAATCAGAGTGAATCAGACGAGATCTCAGTGAGAAACCAGCTCCTTGGCTCGGCTTCGCATTCCTCGACGCTCGACTCCTCTGAGCACTGATTTACACACATTTCTACTCATTTTACATGAAATATGTGCGGAAAAAAGATCCACGAGCAGTTTTTTTTCTTCAACAATCCTCAAAGAGAGAAGAAAGTCGACAGTTTTAGACAATAGATTTCTTCCAGCAGTGTTTGTTCGTCTGTTTCCCGTTTCAACAAAACAAAACCACCCTGCACAAAGCCAGCCGTGGAAAAATGGTTTTCACAGTTTGGGAGCCAGATTTTATCAACCAACATCAGTGTTGGCCTTGTAACAAGCTATTAACAAACACTTACATTATGCAGAGTTGATGTGGCTCATGTTACTGAGCAACATTTGGAGTCTTAGATGTAAATCCAACATTAATTAAAGCTATTTTAGCTCTGTTTTTGGTCTCAACCACCTCCAGTTAAATTATCTGTGTCCGTACTTGGACTGGGCGTAAACCGTAAATCTGTAGGACTAACTGGAAGTTGTTCATTTAAGCCTGACGTTGATATGGCTTGATCAGAGTCTTATGTTGGAGAACTATTTACAGAACAGACTTGAGCTTCAGGTCAAAGTTTTTGATCGTAAGGAGTAAGAGAAGTATTTAAAGAGCAAGTTATTTAAACTTGAATACTTCAGTCGGCTACCAAATAAGGATTTTACTTAACAAGTATTGATTTTTGTACTCATACTTAATTGATTATCTGCACTGGATACTCACTTTAGCTGATGATTCACTCAATCCTATTAACAGTTGTAACAGTAATTAGTAGGTGTGTCACTGATCAAAATGAGCCTTAAACTTCGACAATGGAAATCAAAAGCAGTGTCGACGATCCTGTAACTCTCTACACTGACAGTTTGTACTGAAAGTCATTTAATAAAACGAATCTAAAGAGCGTCAGACACTCAGAAGGGACTTCATGGTGCATGTCTTAAACTCTACATTGTTTTGTATGGTGAAGTACATGTAAACCAACAGGGATGTCACGGTGCGTTCAAGTGCACCTCATTAAATGTACATGGCAGTTATTGGCACATAAAACCTTTAACAGTAGCATAGCCGCCAAAATCAAAACTTGAATCGAATCGTGACCTTAAAATCGAAAGTCAAATCAAATCGTGGATTTGGAGACACTTCTAGTTATCAGCACTGCACACAAAGTAAAGCTGAGGTTATTATTTTGCATGTTTTAGTACAATTCAGTAAAGTTGACACCATTTCAAAAGCACCTCAAATTTCCAACATGTGTATCTGTAATGAGAATGATAATATCTCTAATATTAACAGCCTGTTCAGTCCTTAGTTCTTGGTTTGTCTCCCACAATAACTCTGAGTCTCTGTTAAACTGGAGACGAAGAAAAACCTTCAAACTCTGTGCGATTGTTTAAGAAGCCTGAGCAGGAAGCTGCAGATAATGGGAGCTCACACTGGGAGTCTGAGCCGGGCTGCAGCGCTCTGACTCACTGCTGCTCCTCAGCCTGTTTCCTCATGACTCTCACTGGTGACCGATAAATCTGGATTAACTGGTGAAGAAGCAGTTTGCCGGGAAGAACAATAGAAGACTTCTCAGGAGGTTAATAAAAATGTTTTCCCAGATTGAGACAAGAACAGCGAGACGTCAGAGAGAAGAAAAAACGTTTAATTATTATGCAAAACTTCTGAGGAAACCAGATGAGAAGTCTGGTGTCATGTTTTGTTTCTCGCTGATTGTGCAATCAGCTGACGCAACACGATCATCTCGACATACTTCTGTAACAAAGTGCAACAGACAGCCGCACTGGAATTGATCAGGTATTTACATTCAATCGATAAGGCGTGAGGTTGAAACACAGGAATGAGATCATGCCAACATGTATTTTTAATTTACAATTTAACTTAAAACGTATAAAACCCTGTTACTGCTGCCACTGACACGCATCAGTGCGGTAAAAACAAACAAGTACTAACTGAAAACAAAGGAGCCTGTAAGAGTTTCAGTAAAACACACGCACAGCTCATGTGAACTGTGCAAAGCCTCCCATACTGAGCGTACCATTCAGAGGGTTTCAAGTACAGTGCAAAGAGAAACATTACCCTGGAAGAAGGCACAGACTGGCTTCGGACAGTGTAGGGACTGTAGGAAAATTATTGGGGTGGGGCTGGGTGGAGTCCTTCCCCTCGGCACACTAATGTATGAAGTGTTCAATTGGTACAATTAATCTGAGCTCACATCAGCATCAGTGAGCCAAGAAGCACGTAACATGCTTGTTGTTCACAGATCTAATAGTGCTGGTGATTGGCTGTTGTGAGGAGACACACAAGGTAACGCCCAGAGACGGGCCTCATCGTGTGCATGTGTAATATGTCTTTTGTTAAAACGGATTTCATAAAATTGGTATCAGAAAAACTGTCGCTCAGGAGCCAGTATGGAAGTCAAGGTATAGATATTGGTGCATTACTGCCACCTGCTACGACAAATGGAGAACATTAAGAAGCAGAAGTTATTTAAAAGGCGATATTATCATGTTTAATTTTAAAAATATGCAGTTATTGTCAACAACGGTGTATCGCGACACCATTTACTGCAGGTTTAAGTTGCATATAGAATTTAAAATGAACTCCCTTCATGAAAAAGGAAAAACACAAAACCCTCTTCCCCTTCTTTGGTTTTCTTTCCTCCCTCTTATAATTTCCATACAGTCCCGCACGCAAATATTAAATAAATACCGACTAAGTACATTTTCACGTAAGCACCATTTTGCTCACAGATGTCAAAGTGCAATAAAATAACTTACAGTAACATTAGATTTGTTATCAGGAAGAAGAACAATCAACTGCAGCAGCAGTTAAAGGAGAGTTTTCTCCCCAAAAACTCACTTTTCCACAGCAGCTGTGAGGCTGTTGGTCATTAAAGACATTCTCGGTCGGTGAAGCTGCGGTCACACGCGACATCTTTAAAGGCTTTCAAGGCAAAGAGTTTCCAAACTCTCTGGCCTCTGACTCACGTCTGCCTTCTGTCTATATGTATGACCGCGCGGTGAATGTCTTCTGCTTTGGTCAAACTCGATACTTTAATGATACTTTAATGAGAGTTTCATGTGAGTCTGTGAAGTTGTGGCTTTGCTGGGGGCACAGGAGGAGTGCACGGTTTGATTCTGGCAACCGCAGGAGGGCTGGGCTTGACTGGAGGTACAGGAGGAGGACTTGGTTTGGCTGCCATGTACTGAAACAAGAAACAATATCAATTTTAGACCCATTTAGCTGAAACTGTGGAGGTTTGAGGAGTGTTTTTAATGTTTTGGTTTCAAAACTACTACTTAGACTACCAGTCTAACCGACAACAGTACAGTGACCTGCAAATTTAAGCCTTCTGTGGAGCACAAACTTGCTTTTGCCTGCAGTCCACCATTAAGTTGGGGCAAACCCTGCCTTAGAGGCTACTTAAAGACCTGCAGTCTGTCGAAGCGTCTGAACTCGACTGAGACATGTACAGTATTTACTGGCAATGTGTCACACAAGTAGTTACCTGACTACTGTGGGTAACTGGGATGGAGGGAGTTAGTCATACTGGCGTTTGGATATTTATAGAGCTTGGAGATAAATTTATTGTTTCAGCGTTTTGTCTTGTTTTGTTAAAAAATGCCAGTTGTTTTCTTTAGTCAAACCAACATTCCTCAACCCAGAATACTCAGATAACAGTTACTAAACCCTCTACTGCTGGTAGAACGTTGGTTTTAGCGTTACTGAGCTGTATTAATCATCTGAACAGAGATCAGCGGTCGGTGTGACTCACCTGTGTTTTATTCAGAGAAGGTAAAGGTTTGGATGGAGGTTGAGGTTTTGTCTGTGGTGAAGAAGAAGAAGGAAGACAGTGAGACTTTTGTATTTGATTTGTTACTTTAAACACTCGTGCATACACACATACTGAGGATTAGATTCAGAGTTAAATAAGGACTGAGCTGTGAGCGGCACAGAGATGGAGTCTGGTGATTTCATATGTTTTTTTGATTATTTTCAGCAAATCCTACGAACAAAGATCAAAACCAAAAAATGATTCCAACAAACAAGTTTTATGTGTGTCCTCGAAGTCTGATTTATCCTCTTCCTCTGTGCCACAGAGCTCCATTGTTCTCAAAAACTATTTAAAACGCATCAGTGAGCCGCACTCTTACACTGGGTGACATGTTCATGAACACACACACTGTCGTTTAATTTGACTCAATTCGAGCTCCACAGTCCTGCTGTCACAAATGCTCACTGGAGCAGTTAATATGGTTTAATCTGCCGCTGAAAATAGTCCCCAACAAATGCACTATTTCCTCCTGATTGAGTTAAACGTTTGCTAAAAATGAGCAGCTGTTTTTTTAAGAGGAAACTAGATATCTGTGATGTGTTTTTAAAATAAACCAACACGTTATCTGTTGGTCTTTTCATGGGATTTGTTGACAGTAAGAAAAACAGAATTACAGCGGCCTCGTCCTTTAAGCGGCTGCACTCCACACGTCTGGATACAGATAACTTACATGTTTTATTTAATTTGACCTTTGAACTCTAGCAGCCAACTTAAGTTGCCAGCTCTAAATGCGATCCTCGGTTTACATTATGCACGAGATCACATTGCAAGTGTTTCTTTTAATTTTTAAAGCTCACCTGCTCAGTTTGTGAGGTAGGCGACACTGAGGACGGCTTCTTTGGTGGCTGGAAGGGAAAAACAGACAATAACTGTGACAGTACTTCACATTCAAGCTGTAAATGCTGTTCTGCAAACACTTCAAGCTGTTCATCCAAACCATACCAATGTTATTAGAGATAACTAAACTAAACTAAAGTAAACTTGGTGTGAAAAAAACATTTGAATTAACTGGAACAAACATAAAAACTCCCCTATGTTAACCAGAAATCAAACAAAAACTGAAAAAATGAAATGAAAATAAAAAGCTAATGAAAAACAAAAGTATAATAACTCTGGCCTCATACGTGGTTAACTAACTGATCTCGATGACTAACTCCTCTTGTATCAGTGCTCTGTTTACCTGAGGAGCAGGTCTGCTGGGAGTCACAGTAACAATCAGAGGAGCGCGGGCTTGCGTTGCTGTTGAAGCCATGAGAGTGGGCTGGCTGATCTGAGGTCTGTCTTTAACACTCGACGCCTGGAACATCGGGTTCAACTTGTCCGGAGCTGAATGCACTTTCCTGCGAGCGAGACATTTAATCAGCAGGGGCGTGGACGACTAAGACACAGGAACAGACGGAAATAATGAATTTTGAAAACTACCGTTTGGAGGTGTAGTTGTCCATGTTGTCCTTCTTACAGCACATCAGCCCTGCGATCACCACAGTGATCACCAGCAGGATGGAGAGAACTGCACACACAGCAGCTATTATCCCAGTCTGACCTGCAGGCATGGATGTGGAAATTACACTGTTAAAGCTGCACTCTGTGGTATAATACACACAATTTGTCTCATACTGTTTACTACACATACTTAATATCATTACTATATGTTAGTTTGTTCAGCCACACTGTGGGTTTTCTTTTTTTAGTATTTTTTTGCAATTGTGTATCGTAATATAGTGAAAGATACGTTGTTAAAATGTAAAAAAAAAGAAAAGAAAATCCTGTTAAAACATGAAAATGGTTATAATGGTTGTGTTTTTGTCATAGTGGCAGCATCATAACAAACGGTGAGGAGGCCAAAAAGTCTACAACTCCTCAACAAATGATGAAATTTGCACAGAAAAGGAAGAAAGACAAGGGCGTTGTCATTTCTTACACCACGACAGCTGAATTGTCATTTCCTTGATCAACTAATTGCATCAGAATTCAGGGAAAATGCACAATCGAGCAGCTTATGGAAGATTTTCAACTTGTTCTGGTGAGGAGGGTGTTTCACAATATCAGCCTGCTCTGTGTTACAATGTCTCTTCTTCCTCCTTTATTTGTGTTGCTATCTGTTTAATGTGAAGGCTGAATAGTTGTACAATCACTTGGCAAACTCTGTACAACTTTCTATCGTAACAGTTACCTCCTTGTGCAAAAAATACCACATGTGAAATGCAACAACTTTAATGCTGTACAATTAAACACTGTGCAGTTTATCTAAAAAGGGATTTAAGATGAGGAACCCTGGATTACTGTAGGTCAATGTGGGAAACAGATCACGCTGAATGATTCATGTTTCTTTCTTACTGGAAGAATGATTCACCAGCAGGTTTGACCTACTTTTTCTTTACTGCTCACTGAGAGCCGACCTTCAGTTTAAACTTATTGAACAAACCTGCTCAAAAAGTTACACTTTGCAAACATTAACTGTCATAAAATCGAAGTGTGGAGTGTTTTACCTTGAGGTAAATCTGCATACTGGATCTGACAATTGGGTGGAGCCCAGCCAGGATTACAGTGGCACTCTTTCTTGTGATTACACACCTAAAGACAAAAATCAATGTAGACATGAGTCAAGCGTTTGAACTTGGACTCTGGTCCAGAGGATTTTAATTGAAAGCAGCTACAAATGATCTCAAACCTTTAAATAACTCGCTCACCCCATTGTTGTTGCATTTCTTTGCACAGTCCTCCTTTGCTCCATAAACAGATAAATCCACACATCTGTTGTCATGACAAACCTGCGCACAACATGTTTGATTCTGAGCAAAACATCCAACATGAAAAACTAAACTCTGTGTAATGTGTCTCCTCGCTGAAAGTTTTACCTTATTTGGTCCACATCTGGTTCCATTTGGCACCATGTCGATGTTTCTGGTCTTATCGTCGTCCACAGCTACTTTACACTCTAAGCCACGCACAGTGTAGGCTGCCCTTTTACCTGTGATGGACTCACCCCCTCCTCCACAAAATATAGATCCACACTTAAGATTCCTACGAGGAAAGGCAGATCAACAGATTAATCAGCATTGGTGTTAGCTCCTCCAACAGGCGATGGTTCAGTAATGGCTAAATTCTGAGTAGAAGGCAAGCTAGGCCTTCAGCAGGAGGTTTAGTGTAAATGTTGATGATACATACGGAGGTGTACAGCGGTTGTAGCCGTATTTGTTCCTCCCACAGTTAGCACCTTCTTCGCCCCGTCTGTTCAGGTCAAAACACATGTCTAATCCAACTATGGTCCCTGAGGAAAGAAGATATTCAGAGTTAACCTCTACGACATAAAAAAAGGAAAAGTAGGACATGGTCTGATTTTATAGCTGCAGACTTTCTCATTAAATTCCCAATGCACACCATCAAATGTGGAAATTATTCTTACAAAGCGTAATTTTTCACCATGTGATTTAAGGAAACGACTACAAATAGACAAATAGCTAGAGCTCCTTGAGGCTCAGCCTGTCTGTTTTACAGAGTGGGAAAGCACCGGTATGAACAGTGACCCTGTTTGTTAATTTTTCTTGAATAACCGTACTGAGAGCAGTGTGTTGAGTGTACCTGGTCCAAACAGCCTCCAGCAGTGCTGCTCATATGTGGGGCACTGGCCGTTGTAGCAGTAGCCATGTGCCTGGTTGTAGCAGGGTTTGCCGTTCATCTCGAAGCTGTCTTCTGGACATTCCTCCGCCGCTCCGGTGCAGTATTCAGGCAGGTCACAGTCACCGGCTGACTTCCTGCAAACGCTTCCAGCCAGTTTGAACTGTGGGTTCAAGTACATTTCAGGGGATTTAGTGCATGATAGTTAGACAGTGTATACAATTAGCTTGTGTATTTATGTGGTATTGCGTGACACCACCTCTTTCAGTCTTTGACAATGACATTTGAGGAAGTTTGTGGTGAGTTACATGGAAACAGCAGGATATCACCCTCTGTTTCCTGTTATTATTGTGCTGCTGCTGTTTCAATGTAGTTTTAAGAGTTACCATCTCCTGTCGCTATTTCAACGTTCACAGTTATTAGCATGCCGCAGGGTGTGTTTGTATGATTGGCCTCTCTGTAGCCTGCACCCTGACCTGGGTCTTTTGACATGGCTCCAAAGATAGAAATGTCGGTGTGTTACACCACCACCTTGCTTCAGGTGTGACACAGGCATGTTTTGCTTTGGATGACTGACAAAGTATAAGAAACCAACTTTAAAGGCCACATTAAAGGCAGCTGGGTAATGGCAGCTACAGTACCTGGCAGTTGTCACAACATCGTCCATGAGCACACTGAGATCCTTCAGTCAGGCGACAAGTTGAGGCATCACAGCAAGGGCTCTTGCATTCCTAGAAAGAAAAACATGTTCAGTTGTGTCATGACTGTTTATCCAGCTACACCTCGAACAAGATGAATAGCAGTGATGAAAGTTCAGCGAAGACTGTGCCAAGATTTTTTTCTCTCCGATACGATGTGAGCGCACAGAACTATTTTAATTTTTCCAGGCCGAACTCAAGTTATGGCTGCACTGAATCATCACTACCTTCCCTTTTATTAGCTCTAACCTCAGGCGCAGGAAACCACACCAGTCAGCTCAAACAGAAAACCAAACCCTGTGTCTTCATTCACCAGAGGATATATTTAAACTTTCCAAGGTCCCAAAAATCACCAGTTTCAACCACTGCCATTAACCTCTATTTAAAAGCTTTACCTCGTCAGTGCCACAGTCACACTCCTCTCCAGGGTCCAGCAGGCCGTTGCCGCAGAGAGGGACCACAGCGATAGTCTTGACGGAGCTCGAGGGTTTGGTGAGGCAGCTGGGCTGAGCGCGCTCCATGAATTCAGCGAGCTGCTGCACGCTGCAGTCGCTGAAAAACTCTGGGAACGACTGACTTCCTGTCCTGAAGGAGAGCAAAGAGATATCAGCTTTGGAAAAGATTCAAGGATCACCTGTTCTTCATCTAATTTAAACAGTATCTACTGGTTCACTATATGGGCAAAAGTATGTGGACACTCAATCCTTCTTTTTTTATTCTTTCCACCTGATTGCTCATCTTTCAAGGCAGCTGATTTTGCATGATCGTGCAGCAGGATCATCAGGTATATGAGAACTGGAGAGTATATTTCATTAAAAGCAGAGCAAAGAACGGCACTGACGGCTTTTCTCTATGGAAAGGATGTTTTTTGCTCTTCTCTCAACTGGTTTCAGCAAGAGTGTGATCTACAAACAGTTTCTAGTGGCACCTTTCAACCTCGCTGCAGATGTAAGAGCATTGGTGGGGACCAATTTGTGCACGGGGGCATTGTCAGGACGCCACACCACAGCCACAAAGTCAGAAAAGTCTAAAATATTTTTGTATTCTGTGGATTTCTTTTAGTTTTAAATCGAGAGACCTAACCCAAACCAAATAAGGAACGTCCACATACTTTTGGCCACATACTCTTGTATGTGCAAGCTGAATATTAATGACGTTCCAACTGAAATATAGGACAATATACAGTATATACTTCCAAACACACAACACAAGAAATCCCAATATTTGCAGTCCTAACCTGAGCTTATCTGCCATCACACAGTTCCCGCTGTACGATGGACCACACACACAACCTGCATCATCATGAGACAAGCCAAAGTTATGTCCCATCTCATGAGCGATGGTGGAGGCGAGGCCTATCGGATTATCATGGTGATCCTGGAGGAGAAATGCGGCAGAATGTGTCATAAAATACCGACACAGTCATTTTATCTCCGGTCGTTAAAGGATTAGATACAAGTCGTTACTCATACCTGATTGACTCCACCTGAGTTACCAGTACACATGGCAAACTTATTAGCCAGTCCGACTGTGTCTCCTTCAAAATCTTTGCCACTGTCGAGAGAAAACGTCAAACATCAGCTCAAACTGGCGGCATTACTGTGTTTAACATCTGCACCCATATCTGACATTGATCCTCACGTCACAAACTGAGCAGTGTCGTGCTTCGTCCTCTGCAGAAGATCGGCCTGCCGCCACAGGAGGAAATTGTCCAGAGTTTTCTCAGAATTAAGATCAACGTAGATTATGTCCTTGAATGTCCAAATCTCCAAGCCCACCAGCATGACTCGGATGTTTATAGATCGATACAGCTGCAGCCAGAGGAGGAGACAGTTTTCAGCGAGTGAATGCACCGGGGGAGCCGTCGGCTAAGAGCTCTGATGGCCTGACGCCAGACAGACAGCTTCCAAAACATGAGCTTTAACAGGAAAACATTTTACCTTGTCAATGTGATTTATAACTCCAAGAATACGGTTTCTAGTCTCACTTCCATATCGCTGATACTGGAGGAAGAGAAGAGACACACGTGATCAGATTCTTTGCGAGACTGAATTATAGCAAAGGAATTAAAATGAGATATTTACCTCAGTGTTGTCGACCACCACAAACAGCTCGACAAACTTCTGCGGACCATCAATGGGTTTAGATTTCTGAAAAGGGGAAGGAAACAGAAATATGGTGACCTTCTACATGTTTGTACGACACATCTGTGATCTCTTTGGTAATTACTTATCCTTATCATTTACTCATCTCACATTACCACTGAATTATCCTGTATCTACAAGAATAAAAATGACTTTATCAGTACAAATTGAAGCGCAACATTCTGCTCAAACAGATGAAAAATTCACCCAAAAACTGAAAAAGAAAAAGGAAGGAAAGAGAAGCGGGGAACAGAAATAATAACAGGAAGTAGTTGATTCATACGTATAACTATATACACATACAGTAAATTCATGCAGATCTGAGCATAAACATAGACGCTACATGTTGTGGCCAAAAGTATGTGGACACTCCTGATGCTGCGACAAAATGTTTCACTATTGCACATGTAACTTATCCTGATGTAAGCAGCCATGTCAAAGTCAGACATCGGCATGAAACAGTGCTGATCATTGCTTTGCAACAGTGAGCTTCAGTAATACACCCTGGGGTGATTATGAAGGCAGAAAACTATTGTTCACAAATGGAATATGTTACCGTGTTAATGTTCAGCGTCATCTTTAGACACCTGACACCATCATCTCCTGGCTAAATTAGATAAAACCAGACCCATGTCACCTACCCATGGTCTGGACCTGAAGAGTCCAGCGAGCTTAGGGCCCTGGTCCCGGTCCTGGTCGTACGGTGTGGTGGTGTTGGACGAGGAGCCACAGCCGGCCCTGCCGCTGATCTTCAGGTGCTCCTGTCTGTAAACTGCATGGTCACCATCCTCGGACCGTCCCAGAGGCTCGATCAGGTAGACCTGCTGCCGGGCTCTCACAAAGCCACTAGAACCGCAGGTAACAAGAGGACAAACATTTGAAGATGTTCTGAAGTAAACTCAGGAGAACAGATTTGGTTCTTTATACATTTTCTTGGCTTAAAAATAGACTGAATAATGAACTAATGACTTAATGTCATGGAGCAACACATTTCACAAGTATCTGAGAAACTTTTACTGGAGATCATGCAAGCGCCAGTGGCAAATTACAAACAGGAAGTTAGAAGCTGTAAAAAATATCCTGATTTTCTTACCTAATGCCGGAACAAATCCCAACACTGACTGAAGAGTCGTTCATGCCTTCAATGCGACCGTGATAGTAGCAGTGCTCCTGGATGGAAATAACTCAATGAGATTAGCTTGTACTTTACATTCTTTGTACAGGTATCACTCACAAAGGGCGTCTTTGTTATTAAAGACCATGAAATTATGAATCACAGGGGAGGAATGTCTGATCTTTATCATATTTGGTTTAGTTAAACTCCACAGAGGTATGGTGAAATGACCTTTGGCCATATAATACAGCAAAATATACAGCATTACAAATATAAATGTAGTATTTATTTCTGTGCAACCTCCATGAATTTATTAGATCAAATAGATCAAAGATCAGTGTATCAAAAACATACATTAATTTTCACAACAAACGCGTTCTATACCAGAACAGAATGACCTGTGTGGTAAGATCTCACCTCATTAGGTGATGTTGTCACCCGTTTTCCATCTTCTGAATAGTGTGTTTCAGTGTAGCCTTTCCCTATAAGATCCCTATAAAACACAGGTCAAACAACTGTAACAGAAAGTTCTCTTTTTGTATATTTTACTATCAAAATACAGATTCATTGTGAATCTGGAAAAGGCTTTTTTTTTTTTTAAGTTTACCAGTTTTTTTCCAGATGAATCGTGTGGTTCCTCCCCTCAACAGTCAACTCGTACCGAAGCGTATCAGGATAAAGCTGTTGAAAACGGTTAAAAATCAGTCACACGATAACCAGTGTTTACTTTAACAATCAGACCAATTTGCAGTGGTACTCACTTCTTACTCACAAGAATACCCCTTAATCAAGAATGTTTTACATGTTCAGTAGGTTGAGCAACATATAATGGTGGAAAGTATTAAAGTATTTTATTTTCTGTAAGGCATCCAGCGCAAAAAAAAAAGCCTATGCCAAATCAAACATGCAGATCACAGAAATCAGATCTCCATGCCGGGTTGGGCGAGGCCCAGTTGGCAAGAGAGATGAAACAGATAATATACTGTGACAGGAAGTAGATGAAAGAAGACGACGACTCATTTCATCTCAGAGGAAATTATCACACTTTTTACTGCACTAGATTTATTTGACCGCTGTAATTAATATGAAAATACAGATTTTACAGCATGTAAAATAGTAAAAACTTAACTTTAGTTCCACTCCTTCAGCAACTACTACAGTAAAATCCTGCCTGCACAGTAATTAATGAGTAATAATAATTACAGACACAGACAGAGGAGGGCTTTTACTTTGAATATGTTTCAGAACATGTTTTAGAAAACACTTCTGTACTTGAACTTTGAATACTTCTTCCACAACTGATCATATTCTATTGAATAAGCCTATGGTTTTTTTTTGTTTTTAATGCAAAATCAATGCATGATTGTCATGTGTAGGTGGCTGATGTAGGTGAGGTGCACTCACCTGGTTGTCCTGCAGGCTCCTCTTATGTCTCCCAGGTAGTCTCTGAGGTCTGATCACCTCGTATCTCTCCACGTGTGACAGCATGGCAGAGCTGTGCATGATACAAACTACACACAACAAACAACACTTGATTATTATTATTATTTACATATACACTAAAATGTATTTGTAAACTGTGGAGACGGTCTGAATAAACAGGGCTTTAAACTGCATTTTAATCGGTTTGACAGGTTGCAAAGAAGTCATGGACACTCCCAGATTAACTACAGGCTCTTTGTATTTAAAAAAATACATAAAGCATATACATAACAACAACAACAACTCCTTCAGACACATTTAATGCCATTATAATTAGCAGAGACAATATTAATAGCTGCTTAACTCAGCTTTCCTGTCAAAAACATCATTCGGCTTGTTATGGACAGTTTGTTGTATGCAACCAGGACAATGCAGGATAACAGCTGTCGCATACTAAAAGTATTTTAATCCGGAATAGTTGTAAGTAAGTAAGTTGCAGTATAAACCTACCCCACGCCAGCCACAGAGAGAACACGCTCGCTCCCATGATGATGCGCTCTGCTCGGGAACTGGCGCTCACCTCCCGTTAACGATACTCCGCCGTGAATCATCGGCGCCAGCTGTTCCGTTAAGGCCCCGCCTCCGGTTCGCCCTTATCACCGCCTCACATATTTTCTGGAACAGTCAAGCGATTAAAAGTAACCCTCGGAAGAGACTTCCGGGGAAGTAAAAACACGTCTCACTGGTAATTCATCGCCCAGTTTGTGACCCCCAGCGCTGCGTGCGTACATTTGCGGTTCGGTCACATATAACGGTTCCTGCGCAAACCTTACAGAAAATATGAAAAATTAGATTTTTACTTGTAATCAATGAGAAGTTGATATATTTAAAGGTATCCTACCGAACAGGTGTTACATTAATAAAAACCCTTTTCATTAAAAATAACGATTAAATGTTTTTCACCAGGGCGACACTAACATTAGCTAGTTAGCTACTAGCTTACCAAGACTCGTACCAACGAAGAAGAGCAGAGAACATTCTACGATGTGCGACGACATGAACGTTAACTCTACGAAATACTCGAAAAATGTTGCTAGCCACGGGATAAAACATTTCACATTTTAAATTTTTATTTGTTATCCAGGTGTGGGTAATATCATCAGAATGTTTAACAGGTGTTCAGCTAATAAGTTCTCACGAAAAGAACGAGAATGTTTTTACGTTTAATGTTAGCTAGCTAGCTACCGCGACCATCGTACGTACCAACGAAGAAGAGCAGAGACCATTGTACGATGTTTAGTCGGTAACGTCACGATAATACTTTTGAAAAAGTTACTAGCTGCTGGATACAAGAAAATTAAACATTTAATAATTAATTTTCCCCTAAGGTTTGCCTTGAGGACGCTAAATTATGGGAGCGCATTTCAGTTAATTTTATGGCCTCGTCTAGTTGTTGAAAATATCCACTGTAGCCTAGTTAATGCGTTCAAGTCCAGAGATGGAGTGTAACGAAGTACATCTACTCAAGTACTATACTTAAGTACAATTTTGAGGTACTTGACAACTTTATGTACTCATCACATTTCTGATGGCATGCTGCATCAGAGCCAAATGAGTACATTTTTTAATTAGTCTTTTATCGATAATCAGATTTTTTTTAAAAACAAAACGCTGAAAATAGGATCTGATAATCACTCAACCCATAGTATACAATATCTACATACATGTGTAATAGGATAAACAAAATGTAATTTATCACTATTACTACATTGTATACAGCCCTTACACATGCTTTTATTTTGAAGTCAGTGTTACATTTCCTGTTATGACTTACTTTAGCTTACTTGACTTTTCAGGTGTTATCAGGCCACAAACCAACAAAAATAACAGTTAAATTACTTCAACTGACCAATTCAAATGTACATACAATAAAAAAAAAATGTAAAAATTCGCCTTAAGTATGGAAATGGTATCATTTAGCTCAAATAATTAAACTTAGCAGCAGCCAAATGACGTCTTTTTCTTGACAATTGTTTTTTCCGCAAGGTTTCTACAAGTAAGAACAAAATTACAGGTTCAGACAGTCTAAATTCATTCAGTAAAGTCTTGTTTTAATGAATACAAACATACAGTACATTTTCATCATACAGGTACAACAAGTTACCCGTAAGGAGTGCCATGACCATCTTTTTCAGAGCAGAATAAACATATTAGTTCCACATTTCTTACAATTTACAATATGAAGCATTGAAATGAGCCGGCAAACATCAGACTATAACTCATTTCATACAGTTCATAATATATAATATACACACTGAAGTATCAGCTCTTTGAATTAACAGCCATAATGTCTGTGATGTAATTCTCTGTGAGGTTGGTGTTGGAGTGAAGGACAGATATGATGAGGATTGCTTTTATTGCTGGGTGACAGATAATACACACAAAGACATAACATGCTACGCTGCTGCTTTCTGACTCCGCTCTATGGCCATCCTCTCCAGCCGCTCGGTGTAGAATCCATTGAAATCCAGCCTATGAAATTGTAAAAAAGGAGTTAACAAATGATCATTTACAAAAAAAAAACATCTTTTAAAAAAAAAATCTAAATTAGGTCGATGTATTTTGAATACAGTGTAACTACCTTTGGGGATAAACATTTATTACAACAGCCAGAATCATCTTTCTATCACTTTTGCAGTCTGTATGATCACCTTAAAAGCAGCATTAATTGAATCTTTTGGCCACTTGGGGGCAGCAGAGCAATGTTAATGTCTGTCTTATAATCACCTTACAGTGTTGTTATGATAAAAATATTAGAAAAAAGTTGCCTATGTGCACATCCAGCTGACACGAAGCAAGATTTCAAGTCCAATATTCTCTATCTTTTCAGCTTCTGAGAAAAAAATCTGGCTCTTTAGCTGCTAAATGTTCAGCTGTGATCGTCAGCTAGACTCTGTGTCTGTCAGCTGTTTGGTACTATACAAATAGTGTTCTGGTAGCTTATCACAGCTTTTATTACTTAAGACACTCTGGCCCAAGTGTGTTTACCTGTAGATGATGCTGATCATGCTGTGCTCACAGTCGTTGGTGCTGTAAATGCTCAGCTTGTCCAGCAGGTCGAGCAGCAGCATGCTGAAGTTACTGTCAAACTTGCTGATGGTGGCTTCAAAGCCGGCGTCTGACTGGAGGGCGTCCACGTACTCCGATAAAAACTGAATCAGTGAAAGATACAAACATATTAAAAAAACAAAAGCTGAAGTATTTTTGTGGTAGTTGGTAAATAGTTGGAATATTTTCTGGTTTTGATGCACAAGATGTCCACATTCCTGAAACTCAATATGAACCTGAACATTTCCTACAGTACATGATGTGATCATACCTTTGTGGTCAGTCTCTTCCTCTCTGCCTCATCAGCATGTTCGCTCTGAGAGGCCGCACCATCCATAGTCCCTTGTTCCAGAGAGAGACGCTCTAACCTCATGCTCTGAGTGAACCGCTACAACAGTCAACACACAAAAAAAACATCTGAGTACAAACATTTAGCAGTTTTATTTTCAGGATTTAACGCCCCTCAGGTTTGTATTTGTGTCCAGGAGTAGAAACAAGCGGCTATTGTGGTTCTTTTCAAATATTTATCATGAACAAACCTGCATGCAGTTTGTGAACATAACGCAGACAGCCATGAGTTTGGAGAAGATCCTGAGAAGCTCAGGATTGGTCAGCATGCAGTCCTTCAGACAGTTGTCTAGGAAGCTGGTGTGGTGGCAAAGCACATCATCAATGTTTGACGCCTAGAGAAGAAGAAGACAGACAGACAGTCAGCACAAAAAAAAATCCCATTTTCTGTTAGTGTCCTCTAGTAGTGCAACTAACAATTATTTTTATTGTTGATTAATCTGCTTGATTTTTGGCTTTTAAAGTGTCGGAAAATGGTGAAAAATGTCAATCAGTGCTTCCCGAAGCCCAAGATAACATCATCAAATGTCTTGATTTGTCCACAACCCAAACATATTCAGTTTCCTGTCATGGAGGAGGAAAGAAACCAAAACTGATCCCGCCGGTCAGCTATCTATTAGACAGCAAACCACTGACAATCCAACAACAGACAGGAGGGCTCATCCACTCACTGTTTTCAGGTTGTTCTCCATGACGTGCCAGGTGGGCTCCATCACCTCAAACATCATGTAGTACTGGATGTTCTGCACAAAGTTGAGCATGCGCTGTCGGAGGGCGAACGCAGCAGCAAACCTGCAGACAGTTAGTTAGAACAGAGTGAGCATGAGGACATTCTGCTTGTTCAGATTTTTGCATAAATTCAACAAATTACTCACCATTTAGGGGAGCGCAAGGAGTACTGCTTGAAGTCTTTGTTGCTGATCCAAACGTTGCACAGCAGCCTCTCAACATGTTTGCAATAAAACATGTGTCTGAACAACATCTGGTACCTCGTCAGGGCTTTCCTGGAAAAATAAATTCATGAGAAATACAATTTTTTACTACAACTATCGATTACAGAATATGATTTGAGTATTTAGGTAAATAAAAACGTATTTATAGATCACTTTTCAAAAGCTACAAAGTGCTTTAAAAATGATCCAACAGGGAGGGTAGTAAAAGACAAAAGACAATAAAAACAGAAATAACTAAACAGAAGAGTAAAATAAATCAATCTGCAGCAGCAGAACCAAACCTGTTGATAATGAGCGAGAGCGGCCACTTGACGATGTAGTCGAAGGAGAAGGCCTCCAGCCCACTGAGGGCCACGTCTGTCGGCTCTGCGTTGATGATGGCCTTCTCCTGTTTGGTCTCGATGGCCAGCACCCGCAGCAGCTGAGTGATGACATCATGAGGCATCAAGTCAATCTGTGAAGAAGAGAAGGAGGTCAATCATTATACAGTGTGAAACAGCATGACTCATACATCATGAGATCAGCCTGCGAGTGAAGAAGGAATACAAGACTTACTGGATCAGTAATGGTTTAATGAAGGAACGGATGGATTACTAAACGTTTCTGTTCTGTTTTCTTTCTTTTGTCTTTTTTGAGTTTTCTAAGAATTGTTTTCTTAAAGAGCTTGTGCTGGGCGATACACCGCTGATCCACTGAGACTTGACAACTATTCTTGACTGGCTCTTTAGCTGCTAAATGCTTCACTGTGTTCACCAGGTAGTTGCTAACTGTGTCCGACTGCTGTTTGCTGCTAAGCAGGTAGCAGTGTTTGCCACACATATATGTTACTTGGGCGGTCCACCCAGGTATATTAACTATATTATATATGGCGACCCATTTTAGCAGTTTTTTTTTAAAATCAAAAACAGTGAGAGTGAACCGAAACAGAAAAGTTGCGACTGGAAAACCATAACAATTAGCTCAAAGATGCTCAAATGCTCTGTAGACCTGAGAGGAATGATAGAGTTGGTGATAATTCTCTTTAGGTTCATCACAACAAGCGACCACTTTTACATACAACTAGTCATACTATCAACTGTCAATATCTGACATCACCACAGATTCACACTCATGCACCAGTCTGTCTAAATCTGGTTGTTTTAGTGCACTGTAGTTTACTGATGAGACTAGACAGAACTACAGTCTTATTTTCACTCACCTTGAGGTCGTCTTTGAAGGGGTCTGTGTTGGCTGTGCTCATCCTCAGAGCCAGCTCCAGGAGGGCTTCTAGTCTGGGAGGCACAATATCGTCCACTGGCTTTTTCAGCTCCTCCTCCGTCAGGTCCATGAAGTGCACAAAGAAATCGCCTTTGTCCATCAGGAAGTAGTGCTTGATGGATCTATGAAGACAACGTAAGCGGATACAGGTTGAGAATTCACTGCATGAACAATCTCTCTACTTCTGTTTTTAAATCTAGATTCAAGACTATTTTCTTCATCAAAGCATTTTATTAATGCAGTTTTTGCTTGTTTTTCTGTATTGAACTTTGAGTTACCTGAAAGAAACTTCTGGTTGAATGCACAAACAAAAACTCAATGAGTATTAACAAAAGAAAGAATATTTTCACCTCAGGCGGGAAACCAGCTCCTTCTCTTCCATGAGGAAGTCCAACAGGACCTTGCTGGCGTAGTTGTACGCCTTCTCGATCTGCTCCACATACGCCCTCTCTTTCAGGGTGTACAGGACCTCTTTAGCATCAGGACACGTCACGTCGCGGCCACACTCTCGCACCACATTGAGGTATTTCCCTGCACAATAACAAAGATGGGAATAAAATCTCTGGTGTAGGAAAGGCTCTTATAAATCTTTTAATGATTTCTTTTTTTATTTTTACCTGTGCTTAATATTTTGTCAGCCATTTTCTGTAGAAAGGAGGGAATCCGATGTTGTACGATGGTGTACCTCTGATCCCAGTACTTATCGTTGTAGTCCTCCTGAATCTTCTCTTTCTGCAGCTCGTGCTCCTCCACCATGAACTCACTGTGAGGACAGAACATGTATGAAATCAGACTGAGCAAAAATCAGACAATGATGTGATGACCGTGTTTTTGTTATTCTGAGTCTGTACCTGTATGGATCCTTGATGATGCCCCTGTAGATCCACTTCTCCAGGATTTCAAAATAAGGGACGCTGGCGGCTTTAGTGAGGTAGAGACACAGCTCCTGAGCCTGGCTGTCACCGGTGTAGTTGAAGGTTCGATCGTGAAGGAGACTCAGTGTCGAACCGCCCATACACTCTCCTTTGTCCACCGAGGATGCTGAAAAAAATAGCGGTAGTAGTAGTATATCTATTCAAGTACTGTACTTAAGTATATTTTTTAGGTACGTGTACTTCACTTGAGTATTTCCATTTTATACTAGTTTCTACTTTTACTCAACTACATTTCAGATTAAATTATTGTACTTTTACCTCACTGTATTTGTCTAACAGCTTTAGATACTAAAAATATACTGTACATATTTAGGACCCTGCTTTTAATTGACACAGAACTATTACAACTGGTACTAAGGATGTGAATATTTCTTCCAACACTGTTAAGAGATGAAATACTGCAGCTACAGAAGTTCTCTCTGTAAACCGGGTTCAGACCGCCCTCAAGTGGTTAAAATGAGCAGCTCATGTTGGAGAACAACTGTCCTCAATATGAAGACGTACGCCTCGTTACGTAAGTGTGCTGAAACTGTACATGTTGTTCTTATGTTTAAGTAGGACCCCAAGTCACTTGTCCATTAAGGGGGTGATGTCGATCAGACCAAGTAGAATTTACATAAACACTTCCAACATAACACAAGTAGAAACAGAAAGCAGCACAAGGTTGAATAAACACTGAGATATAAACAGGCACATTTTCTGCATTCTAACAGCTCTGTAACAACTTTGTCATTCATTTATCATCTCATTAAATTAGTTTTATTAACCAAAGCACACTGTGAAGGAGAGAGTTTGAATTTTCTTCTCATGTCAGATCTCATGCGTATACCTGATAATAACTTAATTCAACAGCAAAATCCAAAAAACAAGAAACACTTCTCGATATCATTAGTTTCCAACTAACTGATGTTCCCCAGCTGTCCAATCTATCAGGCCATGACTCATCCTCCTTCTCTTGCCTCTTCTTTCCCACTCTTTTGTTTTGACCCAGAAGGAGGAGGAAGATATGCAAAGTTATATTAAAAGTTTAGATAAAATGTGCAAGAATTGAAATAGCAGGACAATGAACACCAAAGGTGATAAGCCACCTTCACAAAAAAGTCAAAGACACAAAAGTCAGACTCTCACCAATGGAGGCAAGGATCTCCATGGTCCTCATGGTGGGCTGGATGTAGAACCAGAGTTTCTGCAGGGACAGCAGGCCCTGCCGCTGGAGGTGCTCCAGCTGAGTGACAAGGATCAGGTACTCCTTCATCAGGGTCCTCATCGCCGCCGTCAGAGCATGGTTCACCTGGCCGTACTCAAAGGACGACTTCTCCTCAATGAAGCTGCAGGACAAATACATTACCACAATGTAATAATGTTTCCTCTGTGGTAGTCAAAAATGTGAGGCCTGATTCAGCTCATTTTTATATTCTCACCGTGTTATAGTGGAGTAATACGACGCCACTGGTAATATTCTGTTCACCAGCTCTTTGACAGACATGTCCAGTGTTGAATCGACGATGAACGAGCGGTTCTGCCTCCCCAGGACAGGCTGAGCTGTGATGTCACGTCCGTCAACTCCGACCAGGACAAACAGCAGATCTTCAACCAGAGCTTGCTCCTGAGCAGCCAGGGGCATCGTACCTGAGCAGATACAACAACAAACACTGTCATTTGGTGGAGTACACAATTAATGCAAGCTCCTATTAAGTGTCATCAGGTTATTCAACTAGTTGATGACAGTATTACTGCACGTAGCAGAGGTGAATATGAGACTAGCTCACCAATGGCCACGGCTGGATCTCCTGCAGGGGTGGGGCTGGTGATGAAGTCTCCGAGGAGAGCAGGACGGTCATACACCCAGTTAGGAAACACAGGATTGGGCTGTGTGGGGTTCTTCTTGTTGTGTTTGTCTCTCAGCATCTTCCGTGTGACTTCAGCAGGCTGCAGGCGAAAATCACAAAGAGTGACAAATTACTTACAAGCAGCTTTGGAGCCGGGATGGAATGTAATTACTTAAAACACTTAACAATCCAGATGGATAAATAGCACTAGTGGTATAAGAATAAACATGTCTCTTTGATTTTGTGGTGACCTGCCCCTTTAAGTTACAGAAATTACATGTTTCTACACATAACCCATAAAAAAGTGATTACTACTTGCAAATTGCTACATAAAGTTTTGGTTTATAAGGCCTTTTTATAGTTTTTGTGAATCATGAGGCAGTCTGTCCCCTACATACAAATAGCAGCGGCAGTGCGACTTACAAAAAAACCCATTGTGCACGTGTGACACCTCCACTGCTACAACTTCATCCTAGGGGGAAACACTGTGAGGGGACTTAAATCATAACCCACCCAGAGTGAGTGTGTTATTAAAACTACCCAGCTTTCCAAGAGAAATAAATCCCATCCAAATTCTTTCAAGTCTTGTGAGTTGACCCATCCTACAGTTTCAACCTAACTTTCAGTAAGTAAGTGAGAAATGCTCACCAGAGGAGCGTTGGAGCTGGCCGTCACGTTGCCAAGCTTCTTTCTCAGCTCATCCAGCTCCTGCATGGACATCTTAGAGCTGGTCTGAGGCAGAGAGTAACTGGTGGTTGTGGTTGATGTCGTGTTCGCTGAGGACTCCGACCTCTCTTTGGCATTCTGCTGCAGAAACTGGAGCGTCTAGGAAAACATCACGACAAAGCTGTGACAGAGTCTGACAAGAAGAACTACAAACTATTACAATAAGAAAGTTTATCTATCAACATTAAACATTGGGGAAATCTGGGTTTTCTGGTACCTTTCAACACCTTAAGAATGGAGCAGCAGTGACATTAGCTGTTTGTTTGGCTAACTTTAAAGCGTTTACAGTTTATTTCACTCTTACTTGTCTCTTTACACTACTCCAACTATAAAGAGATGAAGGACAATCATGAAAACACAGGAATCATTGTTAAATCATAACCAATAACCAAGTAATAACAAAAAGCTATAATAAGCTGCTTTTACACTGTGTATTACCTCTTTATCCTCACAGAGTTTGGAGAGCAGATAGACCAGAGGGTCGAGGTTTCGAACATTTTTGGACTTGAGCTCCTCATATTTCCTCAAGAAGTCCTCTGGGGTTTTAGAGAACTCGGCTAATTTGACCTGAAAACAGACATAATCAACAGAATATACACCTTTAGATACACATTCATTTCCACAGTACAAGCAGTAATTTTGAGCAATATCTGACTTTTCTTGTCCAGTGTGAAGGAGGTTACAGTGGGGTTACAACACAAACCTGAACTCCACTTTACCGCAACTTCCCAATCATATATACTGTACACTTTTACTTTCTTTGTCTCAGGCTCTTTTTTAAAAAGATACAAGGTAAGATGTTTAGCAGAACTTAAGCTGAAAAAAGTTTCACAAATTAGATATTCAGAGACAAAGTACGCTCATGCAATTTCGACTTTAGCTCAGCTGTGAAAAGAGCCCTAATTTCATCTGACAGCTGAAGCAGTACATCTTGGGGGAAAAAAACAATTTGTTGGCTGTGAGTTTAGAATATAATAGTTTATAAAGTTCATAATACCATCCATCTAGACTCTCTCTTTAATTTCGGGACACTGTGTTCAACTTTATGTTGCATTCAAGCATCCCTAAAGTGTGTCTCACCCACCTTGGCACTGTGAGCAGAGACTGTAGTTGTGACATAGGGCGTCCTGTGTTTCTGCAGTAAGTCTATGTATCCCTCTGCTCCATCTCCTCCTCTGACATGAAGCAGGCTGAGCAGCTCGTTCACATCATGGTGGATCCTGAACTCGCTCATGGCTCAGGCAGCTAGAATGACAACACACTTCATTCAGGAGAGAGGGGAAGAATAGCTACAGCTGATCTCAACATCTACTTAACAGCTACTGACTCATGCCGACAAACCTGAGTACATGCAATAATTCAGGCTTAGTCTCAACCAGTGATTTTAAAGGCTAAAAACTCCATCTTCTCTCACGAGCTGAAAGTGATGCTGAGCTTACACTTAACGTTTATGTGATGCTAGCTTGCTTGCTAACTAGCTAGACAGCCAGAACGGGGTAAAACTAACTAGCTTGTAGGGTTAAGATGCTAACTGTGTAGCTAGCTCATCCGGAATTAAACGTATCATTCTTCAAACTGCTATAATAACGTAGCATATTACTCATAAACCGTATTACAGGTGAAACGCAGGGCTCACTGTACCTGTCAGCCGTGTGTGTGCGGTACAATACAACAGCAAACACCAAACGCGCCCACAGCGAGTCAAATTCTTCTTCGTCTGTTAGTGTAACCTGCACAGTGATGGCGCCACACTGCCCCCACTGGTTGAATGATGCTACAACTTGCTACAAGTATATAGCTAATCATTCAACAACAAATCTATTTTTTCATGACTTTAGAAATAGCATTCAAATACCAAAATTATCCTTCACTGTTATTGTGATTTTTTTCACATTTGTTCGTTTTTACATTTTTACTTTTGTCCTTTTTTTTTCTTATTTAAAGAGGTCATATTATGCTAATTTTCAGGTTCATAGTTCTATCTGGGGTCTTAGTTAAATAGGTTTACATACTTTAATTTTCAAAAAAACATTATTTTTCCTCATATGGTGCACTGCTGCAGCAGCCCTTTTCCCAGTGTGTCTTGAAACGCTCCATTTTAGCTACAGAGCGAGACATCTCACCTCTGTTCAATCTTTGGTGAGAGTTGCACATGGGCATTACTTAACGAGCAGGATGTGGCCAATCAGAGGCAGAGTAGGGCGGGTCATGCCGAGCAAGGTAGTGTGATCTAAAATAATGCCCCTACAACAGTAGCAACTGTATGTCTGCTGACTGACTGGAGTGTTTATATTTTATAATGAATACATAAAAGAATATATTTATATAAGGCCTGTTACATAAGTAACATGGTCATCTGTAATCTGCAAAAACATTTTTGGTGGAGTGAAGCCTAAAGTATCACATTACATGTTGCCTACTTTCTTTCTATTCTACTTCTCAGTCTTATTTATTCACAGTGTTGGGTGTAACGTGTTACAAACGCAACGTGTTACAGTAATATATTACTTTAAGTGGTAACGGAGTAATATAACGCGTTACTAATCATATTTCAGTAGTATATTACTACATGTAGCGTTTATTGTTGTGTTTTTAAGAATCCATCCACACCAACATGACCATATTACTATAGGCTCTGCGTGTGTTTAATATAGACAAGCAAAAAGGGATGTTTGTCTTGTCATGTCATTATAGGCTACATTATAGAAAGTATAGGTCTACTGTGTTTCATATGAATGAGCCTACAATTAAAATATTTATTCCTATCTCATAATATATCAGACTTTGATCTTTTGTCTGCCTGCTCATCTCTGTGTCCAAGGACATTCGTTTATTTGAAAAACATCTAGGCTGTTTAATTGTTGGGCATTTTGTTGAAAGTAACTAAAAAGTAGTGTAACAAGTAATTTATTACTCTTAGCAGACAGCAATATGGTGATGTAATTACTTTAAAATGAAAGTAACTAGTAATATGTAATATATTGCATTATTAAAGTAACTTGCCCAACACTGTTCATTAATGATTTGGCTTTTAAATTGTTTCAGACAAAACACAAACTAAAAGATAAAATTCCTCCAAGCACATATCACTGTGTTGGCTTTTATTTTGAAAAGAGATGACATAGCGGAAGTAAACAGTAATCACGTTACAACCCGGAAGAATTGCCTTTCTCTGATTAACGTTTGAATAGCCAAGAATGACCAATTTATCCGGTGAAGAAACGATTAAAGGCGATGCTGCTGACACCGTGCAGCCTCTGATATTCATATCTGCGTGTTAATCCTCGGCTCCGGAGCGAGAGGCGGTCGAGTGTGAGCAGCAACGCCCTGATGCCAGCCTCCCCGTCGGAGAAAAATATCCTCGCTCTGTTTACAAATCGGCTGAGAAGAATCGCTTCCCCGCAGTGTATCGTTAGCTAATCGTGCGGTTGTGTGTGTGTGTTTTACAGACGAAGAAAACATGGCTGAACTGCATGTTGTGGAACCGAGCGGTACTAGCACCATAGAGCAGCCCGAGCACCGCGACGTCCGGGGCTCCGTGCGCCTGGCTTCGCCCACTCTCATGGTTCCGCCGCGGAGCAGCCAGCTCAGTCCCGGCGGGGTGTCGAGCGGCAGCGGCGGACGCTCGGTGTTCGGGTTCCCGGGGAAGAGCAGCCCGAGCTCCCCGTCCGAACCGGTGGATAAACCGGGCTCACGCTGGGTTCGACTCAACGTCGGTGGGACCTACTTCATCACGACCAAACAGACGCTGTGTAGGGACCCAAAATCGTTCCTGTTCCGCCTGTGTCAAGAGGACCCGGACCTGGACTCTGACAAAGTGAGTGCACAAAGTCCCAACATGGGCCCAGCTCGGATTATATGTTGTTTTAAACATTATATAGACCCAGAAAAATCAAGAAAAATGAGTGTGTGGCACATAAAATATCCATTTGTCTCAATAATTATATTATTTTTAGTTATTACTGCCACTTATTCTCCATCATAGTGTCAGTAGGGATGCTCGATATATGTGGGACAGATGAATTATCGGCCCCATAATGAAAAATTGACATTATCGGATATCGGCAGATAATTATAGTCGATAACACAAAGCCAAATTGCTTTTGTCGACTTAACAAGTGCAGCATCTTCACACAAGTAAGTGGTGGTATGCACCTTTAAAGTTGTTTTGTGAGCAGCCAATAAACAAGGAAGAACAACAAACACGCTGTTGACGGCTCATAAAGTCAACCTGCTGCACCTGTGTAGAGCCACACAGGTGCACTCAGGTGTGCATGAAAATGTTGGCTTCTATTATCGGTATCGGCCACGAGAGTCGGGTGCTTATCGGTTATCGTATCGGCTGAGAAAAATACGTATCGTGCATCCCTAAATATTAGTAGCGATATCTTCCAATATATCATGATGTGGAGCTGCAACGATTAATCGATTAGTTGTCAGCTATCAAATCAATCACCATCTTTTTTGACAATCGATTAATGGGTTTGAGTTTATTTTTTAAGAAAGAAAGTCAAAATTCTCTGATTCCAGCATGTTGACAACATGTTTTGAGGCATCGCTTCAGTTACAGGTGGACGATGTGGTTGAAATCATTAACGTGATGTTAATTGGCTCGTTCCGGCACCAGGACCAGTACCAGAGACGCCTCCGATACAGCTTAAAGTGCTGGGATCAGTGTTGGCGAGTACGCGACTCTCTGCACCGATCCGATACCACATAATGTATTTATTAGAGACGGGACTGTGCTTCATCCCAGCAGTGTCTCGTACACATACATACGTGACTTAAAGATGAGCTCAAAGATATTTAATTTACGATGACATAAAGCGAAGAAAAGCAGCAAATCGTCACATTAGAAGGGAGAAGCAGACCTTTTTGGTATTTTTGCTTTGAAACGTTTCTGTGCATCAACTAATCAGTCGTTGATAAATACTGCAGCTCTCAGCTGTTTCCTGCAGTGTTATATAGTCTGACACAAAGACAAACCTCTGCTCACGTCATGAAAAATTAAAGCTCTTCCATGACATAAAACATTAACTCTCTTATTGTTTCTAAATGTAGAACTTGAAGCAGCGCAGCATATTTGATGAAGCTGATGTACTTGCACATGATTCTTGCATGTTCGGGATGGTGTCCACACGGTTGGGTGCACGTATTGTGAGCGGCTTTGGATAAAAGCTTCAGCTAACTAGATGTAATGTACTTAACCTTCAGGGGGAAAGAGCAGAGCCCTTATTTTCAAGTATTTTATTTTATTTTCTCTGTTTGCTGCAAGTGTTCGTGGTGCAACAGTGAAGACGAACCAAAACCTGAGAGCTTTTCTGACATTTAATCGACCAAACGACTCGATTGATTGAGAAAATGAATGAAAATGATCGTTAGTTGCAGCCTTAATCAAAGAATTGACAGGACTCACAGTAACTTTTAAAAGTGGCTGTCAAGCTGCTAACCAGGCATCACTTTTGGAAAATATGGTTGCTATATTTTGTAATTTTTGCAGTTATACATCAGTTTTATGATAAAAAATGTTACATAAAATAACGTTTAAAAGCTTTATTACAGCAACTGAACAAAACTCTTTGTAGCTTGTGTTTAATATGACAGTTTACAGAATTTGAATCTCAAGTGTAATCGACTTAGTGACTGCAACAGCGGCATGACAGCAATATTTCAATATCACTTAGGCAATAAAACTCAAATAAGTTTATCTTGGGGACACTTGTTTGGCTGTTTGCTATCCCTATTTGTTTGTATATTAAAAAATGGCACTGAAATCAACAAAAGGCCGAGAATTTCTTTGCCAGTTTCAAGTGGCAGTCTGGCAACCGTCACTGTCGTGCCATGATTAATATGTACTGAGCACGATCGAAAGAAAATGTGTCCACCAACTCAACTCCAACTTATCTCTGGACTTTATCCAACTTAACATTTAGTGAACTTGATTTAAAATCCTAATATCCTCCTCACTATTGAACATGGTACATTATTTTTTCAATGTGGGTTTAATGCATCATTCAAGTCTCCCTCGAAACATCTCACCTGGCCACCCATGAACGATCAGTGTAGATAGAAGCAACAACTGCTCTTTCTGCTTTGTCTCTCTGAAGATCCCCGGCAAACTTTCTGTACACTATTGAGATCTTTCCATTAGTATAGCGGTTTGATTACAAGTTGCAAGTTCCTCAGTTATACTCAGAGAAGGGCATTGATCTAATATCAACTCTTAATGTGTTCCTCCAGGACGAGACAGGAGCGTACCTGATCGACAGGGACCCCACATACTTCGGCCCCATCCTGAATTACCTGCGGCACGGAAAACTGATCATGGATAAAAATCTGGCTGAGGAAGGTAAAAACGTTTTGATTTCCGTTGTTACATTTTTCTCAAACTGTCTGTAAATTTAGAGACCGAACAATGAAGTCTGACGATCCACTTTTTTTGTGTGTGTCAGGTGTTCTCGAGGAAGCCGAGTTCTACAACATCGCATCTCTGGTGCGGCTGGTTAAAGAAAGGATACGGGACAACGAGAACCGGACATCTCAGGTACAGAAAACCAAAACGATGCGAGCAGGTCAGACGACCGAGAATAGAATACATTTGTTCACCAGACTGGTACAAATACAACCAAAAATAGCTTTTTATTTGTGTTCAGATCATTGATGTTGTTTTGTGTGTGTGTGCTCCTGCCGTGTCCCTCAGGGCCCCGTGAAGCATGTGTATCGGGTACTACAGTGCCAAGAGGAGGAACTCACACAGATGGTCTCAACCATGTCGGACGGTTGGAAGTTTGAGCAGGTGCAGAAATTGCAGCTTTTTTTTTTTTCTCGTCAGGTTTTAGTTTATGCTTTAGTGGTTTCAAAGCTCCAGTTTGAAAAGCCCAAAATGTAAAGTCACTGACTTCTAAGATATTTATTGCTGTAAGCCAGTAAATAGTTTAATAAAGATGTTTAGATCTGAGTTTAAAGCATCAATATTATTTTGTTTTCGACTGAAATGTCAGTATTGGAAAAAGCACTGATAGCTGGCATGGTGTGTCTGCTCATATTTAAGGCTGCTACTTATTAAGTCCCTTGTGTTTTGATTAATCAGCACATTATTTTGTTTAAATCACAAAAACAATCCAATATGTCACCTCGGCTCTGGAGGTGACGTCTTCAAATTGCTCATTTTGTGCGACCAACAGTCCAAAACTCATAGATATTCAATTTATTATTGCACTCAAGAGACTTCATTATCACAGACTATTAACAGTTGGAACCACAACAGAAGCTAGAGCCAAGGAAATGTTGGCATTTTGGTTGAAAAAAATTACTTGGCTGTTCTAACGAAGCTGATCAAATATGTTCTTTATTCAAAAAATGATGTATCTGCACGACGGGCAACAAGATGTTTCAGTTCTCCATCTGATATGTGAAAATGCGGCTCAAAGTTTGCATAAAGTTGCTCATAAAACAGGTCTGCATTTAAACCAAGAACAATATTATATTTCCATCAGTTAAAGTCCTTCAGTTCACCCCAAAATAATGTGGTGCAAAAAAATACATCCAAAAATTTCAACAGCAGTGTCACTTTGCAGAAATCATGACCCAGTTAGTCAAGATAATCCACAGACTTTGTTGTGAGTTGCGTCTATAAAATGTCTGAAAGTAGTTACATATGACAGGAGGTGAAGGAGATGTCTTGAGACAAAAAACCCAGAGATACTGAGTTTATAAAGATGTATATAACCCATAAAAGCTGAAAAATAGTCACATTTGAGTAGAAAAAAAAATGTTTACTCAGAATATAGAATATATTTAGTTCAGAGACCTTTTATATACACTGTGGATATTTCTGCCACTGACACAACCTTAACAATTTCCTGTCTTTCGCCTTCTTTCCTCAGCTCATTAGTATCGGCTCCTCTTATAACTACGGCAACGAGGACCAGGCGGAGTTTCTATGTGTAGTTTCCCGGGAACTCAACAACTCCACCAACGGCATCGTCATCGAGCCCACTGAGAAGGCCAAGGTGAGAAATCTGCTGCACGAGTCACTTCAAAGGATGAGGCTGACGATATATTCTACATTTCTATTTTTATTCTACATTTTTGTTATAATGATCAAATCCGGTGAAAAGACCAGAACCAACTGTAAATTGGTGATGACTGAAAGCCTGACAGGCTTTTTATTTATTTTACGGGGTCACAAGGCAAAAAAAAAAAAATGTGTATCAATCTGCAGCAGGAAATGCAACAACAATCCAACAAATGCACTCCTTTGTCCTGTTTGAGTAACATTTGCTAAAAACAGTGCCCAGCTGTTTTAGGAAATTACCAACCCCTTTTGAATGAGACTGTTTATTTGTGAGATGTTAATAGATTTACACTTTCAGTAGGAACTTGAGAGCCACAGACAGGAAGTCGGGACGTTTTGAGACTAAATCATTGCTGGTTCTGGTCTTTTCATGGGGTTTGTTGACAACAAGAAAAATATAAAATATCACCAGTAAAGCTGAAAATAACAATTGTTTTCTTTAGTCTTTAAAAAGGTTATCACAACTTTTCACCAACATGTCAATAGCCAAAGACATTCGACTTGCAATCCTATTAAAGAGAAAGTTTGAACCAGAAAATATTGAGAATTTTTGCTTCATTAACGACTTCAATGATCACAGCAGCTTTATACTTTGATAGCTTAAGAAAATAATAATAATGGTAATCATAACTTTATCTATATAACAAAAAAAGTACTTAACAAAAGCAAAAATAAAAGCAGGATAATCAGAAACACATAATCAGGCATTATAGCAATAGAAGCAGAAGCAAAACCAAAACCAAGTCAAGGTAAGTTAAGCTTGAAAATTCAGTTTTTTTTCTTTGAATATGCTGTTTTTCCACCTAAGCATTAGTTGTTGACTATTTCTTATGCACAGAATTAGTGTAAATAAGGAAATAAAGAACTATAATGAGTTTATGGTCCTGTTACTCTCAGGCAGGGGTATTTTCAGATCACAAAGGTTGTTTTTTTTTGTGAGGCGCATGGATATTTCCTGAGTAAAACATGTGTTTAGTGTTACATTACATTTGAACTTGGACCATGTAAGACTATATGATGTGGACACATTGCGTTTCCCAGCTAATAGGGGCGGTTAAGGGTCATCTGCAGGATTATTTTGGCATTATAAATAAATAATTCAGTGTGCTCAAACTCCTATGGATCAATGACAGGAGCACTTACAGAGCTTTTGACTGTTTTGGACAACAGTTTTGGATTGACTTTGGGCTAGACTGATATATGTCTTAGGATAACTTAACATGAATTTTCAGGAATGGTAACAGGTTAATATAAAGTTAAACTAAGATCAAAAGAAAAAGAATGACACAACAGAAAAGGAAATATATAGAAGTGCGTTTCAAGTAGGGATTTTTAAAAAAGTCACTGATTGTGCAAGCCTTATCTCTTCAGGTAGTTTGTTTCAAAAGCACAGTCACCTTAAGATTTAAGCCTCGACTTTGGAACGGGAAACTTCAAAAACAAAATTATTGCGCATCAGTTTAAGACTTAAAGGTCTTTCTGAGGTTTTAACTGACTTTTTTTCCCCTCTGTCCTCACAGATCCTTCAAGAGCGAGGCTCGCGGATGTGAGGAGACCCTGAGCTAAATAACACTTAATCAACAAAAAACAAAACAATAACATGAACATTTTCTCCAGTTTATCATCAAGATCCATGAGTTTACCCCCACTCCACCTCCCCTACCATCATCACCATCACCACCCTCCTTCCCTCCTCCTCTGGTGTGCCTTTCCACAGCGGGGGCTCCCCGATGCCCCCCTCTCCTCCAGCGCTGCAACACGACCCCGACTCGTCTTCACATTTCGTCTCCTCCACCATCGCAGGCTGTGGAGCACTTCAGGGGGAGTTTAAAAGGGAATACAAGAGAGTGCTTTTTTCCTCATAGCAGCTTTCTGATGGTCAGTGTCACTGCGGTGCAGGCTACGGTGCTGATTGTAGCCCCTTATTATTGTCAGTGCATGGACGCCCAGCACAGAGCTACTATAAGTCATTATCATCATCGTTATCATCATCAGACAGGATATTTCCTCTCTCTTATACGTTTGGCTCTGTCAACTTAGCAGAAATCTCCTCAGGACTCACAAAGGACATAAAGGAATGAACACAACTCCACTGACTGAGCCTCTCTCTTTACCCCCAATCCGTTCACGGAGCGAGCGTCGCCGCCGCCCGCCGCCTCCCTCTCTGCGCTCCTCGCTGATGTTTGAGGCAGGTAGAGGAAACAACAAACCGAACCAGGAGCTGGAGGGTGAGACGGACGCATGAGCCAGCCAGGTGCAGCATTTCCTCCACTCTGCTGAGTCT